>NW_027040577.1:1827500-2525000 GCF_037179485.1 Ochlerotatus camptorhynchus | reverse complement strand
AACGATTCTGTAGGTTGTCCCAAGTAACCACCAAGCTCTTTAACTGCCCGCTAAGGGCCCATTATGCAATATAAGGCTTATATACGGCTTCAAATCTTTATATTAACCTTATATTAGCGGTCTTGGTGCTTACATGTGGTGTGAAGTTTGAGAAATTAAGGTAAAATTATCATAGCGGGTAAAATTAACACTTGTCGTGTTTTAAGGCGTATTTATAAAAATATTAACCAATTCAACATACAGGTAATTTTACATGATCTTCTACCCCACCGTTAAAATAAGTTAAATCGAGCGTCACTTTTTAAATCGACCTATCTGATTTAGTAAACAATCACTTCAGTTGAATATTAAATGCTATCTCACCCAAACACTTTAAAAATGTGGTGAACTATGCAATGAACCATTTTTTTCTGAAATTTTGTTCATTTGTCAAAATCAACATATAGATTTTTTATCAGCCACATATTTGACTCAGATCTATCCACTATGAAAACAGCAGAACACGAGCGTAATCAATGAATAATCAAGATTTTATACCAACAACTAAGATTACATACTGCTGTACTGGTCATTTCTGGATACACTATAATTACCGGTTAGGATTGATACATCCACACCTGCACAAATATCCCCCCTACAAGCTAAGCTAGCTGTTCCCAAATTCGGAACAAGTGAGAGAACACGAGTGTAGGAGGAATATAAGATAATCTGAAGGAAAGGAAACCACTTACTTTTTGCGAATCCTCCGCCACTGAAAACCAGTATGCTGATGCAGAAATTGTTGAGTTCCATTGCAGAACAGGTTTCCTGCAGTATTTTTTCTTGTGACACTTTGCAATTTATGGAGCTCGGATCTCAAAGTGCACGAGATTTGTGGATGCTTGAATACAATGGATTTTAGTTTCAGCTTGGTATATTTGCAAAAACATTAATATTTCACATTGTGACTAGATAACCTAGTCGGTAAAGGCATGGTATTAACAAGCAGGTGGCGGTGAGTTCAATTCTCTGTCCGGTCGAGGAAATCTTTCGGTTGGAATTTTTTTCGAATTCCCTGAGCTTATATAGCTGTGCTTGCCACACAATACAAAAATTTATGCATTGGTTGGCATAGAAAGTTCTCAATTAATAACTAGAACTCTAAGTTGAGATTGAGAGTCGGCAATAATTTCACTACAAAAGCGTAAATGCCTAGAAGAAGACATAGAAATATAATCCTTCATGATTTAACCAACGGACAAGTTGTCTCTAACATACTGACTAGTGTCAATCACCGGCGGACATCGATTATCATCCATTGACGACAATGTGCAGGGGAGGCAGCTTCCACACCTGCGTAGGATATCGCACTTATCAGCACACATAGGCCAGAACCAACGGTTTTACTTCCCTTCCGAAGGAAGACGTGATAGGAGATTTTTATGCCTAAATCGTGCCGACCTCGGCTGGGATTGAACCCAGACCCATTGGGGGTGCGAAGCAGTCACGCTTACTACTACGCCACCGGCGCCGGCTAAACTTATTGACACAGCATGACCTGACAGTCTGACGTATTATAATGTCAAGTACTGTTATGTCCTATCCTGGAACATCGCGTCACTTCTGAGCAAACGTAGCATAGCAACTTTTTGCCAATCAAACTAAAAAAAAATCAAGCAAACTTGATACTCCTCTTCTTGACGTCATAGAACACAGCAACCATTTTGCGATCAACTGTTAGTGCTCGCGTACTCGCAAAGGAGAATCCTACCACAAACTGCTTTTTACCTTCAATGGCGTTTCATTTAATTAGCTTCTCGGATGTTCTCTGCCGGTCTTCAAATTCATCACAACGTTTTACCTCTAGCACCCAAAAAAAAAAATCGCTTCACGAAGCTTCTCTCGACTGACGTCAGTGTTCCTGTGTTGTGTGTACTTTGGAGTTTGTTCCGTACCTACAAAATAATGTGTGACAAAAAATCAAATGGCAGCCGTGAGTATGCACCTTTAGAATTGTTAAAAGGCTCTGCTTTTTTTTGGAAGCTCATTCTGAAGCTTGTTCGTCGCTCCGCTCCTTTGACAAATAAAAAAGGAGATGGACAGTAAATCTCAGTAGCTAAGCAGTTTTGGAGCAAGTTTCTAAGGTTTATTATGTTATTAAATTTGTGATCATATATGATCCGTAAATTAGACATTAAGTATATTTTTTACAGCGAAAACGTGATTGCCCATGGATCAATTTCGTTAGTTTAAGATTCAATGTTGAACATTTGCAATATGTATGCAATATAGGTAATTCGTGCGATTTCAATCCGCTTTCTTTAGAAATTTAGCGGTACATTTTTATAATTGTATTGCTAAATTTAAAAAGAATATATATATATATATATATGGATCATGCATCCATATTTTTCATGGATCATTTATTATTTTGTATATGCAAAAGTATGTTTGCCAATGTATTGTATGGTTTGTCCATACAATATTTCATTGCTGATCGTTCCTGTTCCAAGCACCCGTGAGAGACTTTGCCAATCGGCAAGCAGCGTTTCAAGTGTAATCTTGCGTGTTGAGCCGCAGCCACGTTGTTCCTCACTGATGAGATTTTTTTTTTCAGACTGATGTATTTACTTTGTAGTTATTGACGAATTTTAACAACCAAAGTAGGGTTACTCGTTTTCCGCTATTGAAGTCTTTCGATAAGGGGGAATCCAATTTGAATTTTACCCATTCACGCTCTCCCTTCAGGGCAGCGACCTCGATTGCTCGAAATGTCAGTTTTGATTAATTCGTCTTGGCGGTCACTGATTGATGCAACATTTAGACCTTCGAGTAATTTGTATCATTACCGTACACGTATGTAGTAGCTACACGCTCTATTCGATCCACTAGCACTCGAGAGCAAAAAGCAACTCGCGCATAATCAAGGCCTACTAACTGCAGTGCATCGTCATCGTCAAAGTACGCAGCCATTTGATCGTGCATGCGTCTTTCCACCACAACACACCACCAGTAGTAGCTTAATGCGATAGTGTGTGCAGCTATAAAAGTGGACGTTATGATTGCTCGTACTAAATAAAAGCTGGTTTATTGTAGTAAATAAGCACTGGAAGCAGTGAGACTAAGAAAAGAAAAAAAAAATAAGAGAGTGAGAGAGGGAGAAACCGACGAAACTGAAAACGGATGACCTTCGGAAATGTAGGCCACAGCCGCTTTTTTTCGTCTTGTTATTTTAGCCACACATTCACGCGCGACACCGACTGTCTTTTGGGCATCGCGCGGTCATTGTGTGTAATGTCGTTGGTCGCTCTTTTTGGACTGTTGTTGTATAACAGTCCGCTTTGTAAAAAAAAAGGTTGACTGGCTTTCAAGGGAAAGAGGCGGGTTTGGTTTGTTCAACAATTAAAAAATCTCCTAATTCTACGGTAGGGGAAGGGAAGGATTATTAGTGGTCGGTCAGTGCAATTAACCTGCGTGGGTGTTATGATGTTGTGTTTATTAGATGGAACGAGATGAAAAGACTCAGTCGGTCTAATGATGCATGCATGTTGGTTGGTGCATCAGTGTATGTACCGGAAGATTGCATTCTGATGAGTTTCAACCGCACGCGACCACCGAGGACCTGCAATGTTTACAACCGAGTAAATTACAACCCAAGCTATTATTGCGGTAGTTAATATTTAAGGTTCAATGTAAATCAATTGCCCGTGGTGATGTATTTTTTTATTGCATTTGAATGCATTCCTTCCGCATTAAAGACAGTCGACAATTGATTTATCTATAATTATAGGGATTGAAACATACAATGACTATTTAAGTTTATCTAAGTGTAAATCATCACACCTTTTCCGGAGCAATTTGGCTCAGTGCTCTAGCCTACATTTCAAAATAAAGATTAGCAAAAACCCGACAAATATGCGGAAATTCACCATCCTCACTTCTCACGACTCTTTCCAACCCATCAGGTAAGGTGCTAGCGATTTTTCTTTAGCTGCCATATCATAACCAACCAAAGCAACTTGGAGTTCACCGGATTTGACCTACACTTTTGAACTCGATAATTGCCCTAAATTTGCACGCGTGGCTTTCGTACATTGGCGACCGTTAGGCTAGAATACAGCGTTATTCACAATGACTAAGCACGTTTTCAAAAAAAAGGCGTGTGTACGACTCTCCACAGCTTACGGTTGCTGGTAAAGTTTAGTCAGGGGTGAATAAGCAGCAACTTTTGCCAAACGATGGTGATTGCTAGATTTCTTGTCTATTTTGAAACCGTAAAGTACGGTAGCAAGTTTGTTGGCTCAAAAAATAGTTAATTTTTGGAACTATTGTTTTATGTTTTCGCACTCAAAAATCCAGTAATGTGTCAACGCTGCTCTAGAAGCTTGTAGGACGTTTGATTTTTGTTTTGTTTCGCCATTTGTTTCCATTATCCTTGGTAGTCTCGAAATTGTAAAATGTGATGCAAAGCATAATTTCCTACTTTTTACGTTCGATACCTTGAATATCATGCAACTCGAGCTCATTTACTTATTTATTTAGTATTTCAGACGTTTTAATAAGTTCTACTTAGATCCATTGTTCATATTGAAAGTAGCAAACTTGTTCAATATTTTTTAGAAAAAAATGATCGTGAATGCCACAAATTGCCTTAACAATGTCGGAAAAGTTGGCGAACAATCACCAAGCCTCGCACATTCGGAAAATGGCTTGTTTGATCTAGATAATGAGCATAGAGCGCAAACAGGTGTCAGTGAAAGCGGGTGACAGAAATCATGGAAATAGATAGCAGGTGATCTCACTTTTAGAATGCTTTAAAACCTTGATAAAACTTACAATGTTATTTGGGTCTTTTCGTGAGTGACCGAATGCTTTTGTTTGCTCTTTCCTTGCCTTGTCCTTTACGGTAGGGTACAAACATTCTCGATAGTACCTAATGCTTTTCAGCAATCGTATCAATATATTGACGACGATGTGAACACAGATTTTTTTTTCTTTATTTAGGAGATTTTTAGAATACAGAATTATTGTCAATACCAATGTATTGACGTCAATATAGAATATATTGACAATACGATTATTGTCAATAAAAGCAAACGTGTACGGTCCACTTTACACTCAGTCTGAGCAGTCAATAATTTTAAGCTCTGTTAAACCGATGAAATGCTCCTTATACCTTGGAAACACTCAGATCTACTGTCCTGACCGTGTTTTTTTTATCAGTGGAGTGGAGTGATGGTCAAGCGTTTATATTGAGCTTCCAAAAGAAACTTTTTTTAGAATTTTCTTTAGAATCCAAATCAATTAGTCTGCATCGCTCTCCATAAGGCGTTAAGTTAGCCGTTTAGTTCCAGGGTAGAACACGTAAAGCGTATCTTATGAAGTTTCGTTAGCTGGCTTAAATCCTGTTTGCTTGTATAGCATGAAACGATGCCCGTGCAACAGCATCATACTGAAGAAGGCTGCGGACGAGAGTACTGTATGGCGATTTTAGCGTGTAGATATCCTGGAATGCGTTTGTGAGAGTAGGCATAAGCTTGTCGAAGCCAAGAAAATGGAGATGCTCGAACAAGTGGCAACAGTGAGAACATCCCACAGCTACTGAAAGGTGTTAGTTAGATCATCATCATCATGACAAGTGCTGGCCATGTTGTTCCTAGGGTGTTCCCAGAACATGACCGGGTATGGCCATTTTGGTCTTTGATACTTAATTTAATCGCTAAAAATCTGTATTTCAAATTCTCATGTGATTGGATGCGTCGTATGTTGAGTTATGACCAATGTCAGATTGTGTCTACTTCCCCAAGGATACTTGGAACGTATCCGGATTTAACCAATGTCGGTGTCTAGGATAAGTTTCCATCCTTAGTTCTATGGGAAGCAGCCGATCTGGTTGTAGTGAACGAAGATTAAATCCCACGTCCTGAAGTGCTAATCGCGTTCTTTCATTGGAGTGCTACGTATGGCACTGATATGATTCTGTCTCTCAATGAAAGTCAAAATGATTTTTTTTAACTGATGCATAGAGGATTCTTCACCATCATGTGAAGGGTGATCACGTTGAACTTGCCCCTACAGTAGATTATTTTTATTTGCGGAAACTAACGGAGAGAAAGTTGGTTGTTAATTACAGGTATGGGCTGATTCAAATTTAAAAAGAAACGCCTTGCTCTATCTGGAGATACTGGAGAGCAGGGAGAAGAGTTGTGTCCCAGACAAGGTTATAATTAAATGACAAAAAAAAAATACATAATAAACCACATATAAGTCTCATTAAATTTATTCAAGTGAATCTTAATCATGCACAGGGTGCATCAGCAGTGCTTAGCAGAAGATTAACCAAAGAAAACATTGATGTGGGTTTGATTCAAGAACCCTGGGTTAATAATGGTGGAGTATTGGGATGCTCTTCAAATAATTGTAGACTTTTATAAGACGTGAGTCAATCTAAACCAAAAACTGCAATTTTAGTAAAGGAACAACGAAATTCGTCTCAATTACTGAATTTACTGGTAGAGATATCGTTGCGATCAAGATGGAGGTTCCAACGATACGAGGAAAAACGGAGGTATGTGTTGCTTCAGCTTATTCTCCAGGAGATGTTGATGACGTGCCTTCTTCTTCGGTCGCAAATTTTATCAACTACTGTATAAATAGTAAACACTCAATTTATAGTAGGGTGCGATGCAAATGATCTTCACATAATGTGGAGAAGTACCGATATTAATAAAATAGGTGAGGACCTCCTGAATAACATATCGTCTAACGATATTAACATATGTAAAAAGAGGTTCTCGATCTTACAATCTGCGGTGACCTTTTGATAGACAAAATTGTGAATTGGAAAGTTTCTGATGAAGAATCGTTCTCCGATCACAAGCACATCAGGTTTGTTTATAAAAATGGATCAGTAGTATCAGAAGACTATAGAAACCCAAGAAAAACTAATTGGGACCTCTAGCGTTTTCATTAAATGAATGATAATTCAATTAATGACATTCAAATTAAGACGCACTCACATTTAGAAAGTGCTTCTGATGCGATCATTAACACAATGCTAGTTGCCCTATCCAACATAGATCATCTACTGGGGATGTACCTGGGTGGAACAACAAGCCGGCAAAATTGAGGAAGATGTCCAAACGATTGTTCAAAAGAGCTAAAGCTACTTCAGATTGGGGTCAATACATAAAGGCCCAAACTGAATACAACATATAATTGTGGCGAGGTAAACAAAAGGATTGGAGACGTGTATGTGAAGACATCAATAACGCTCCAGCAGCTGCAAGGATGCATAAAGTTCTCTCAAAAGACCATTCAAATGGTCTTGGAAGCCTAAAAAAAGAAGATGTTAGTTTTACTGCTGACTTTTCTGAAACACTGGAAGAAATGATGAGGACTCACTTCCCAGAGTCGATTCCTTTTTAGCCTGAAGAACAGGACTTTAAAATGGCAAGCTAGTGAAATCTTCAGAAAATCAGAAAGCTAGTGAAATCTTCACGCCATCTAGAGTTGAATGGGCATTGAGTTCTTTTCAACCTTTCAAATCGGCCGGGAAAGATGAAATAATCCCAGCATTACTCAACAGGGGAAAGAAACGCTCAGCCCCTTCCTTACTAAACTATTCAAAGCCAGTGTTACTCTGAGTTATACACCATGGAGAAAGAGATAAAATGACTCAGAAAGCCTTTATACCCATAAGCCTTTCATCTGTTCTGTTAAAGACAATGGTTAAAATTCTAGATGATTTCATCAAATCAACAAGCTTAGCGAGGTTACCTCCTAGAAAATTCCAATTTGCTTATCAATCAAGTAAATCTACGATAATGGCTCTACAATCGCTAGTTAGTAAAATCGAGAAATCGCTTAAAGCCAAAGTTGCTTTTCTCGATATTGAAGGTGCATTCGACAATGCATCCTACAGCTCAATGCGTTCAACTATGGAAGCAAAGGGCTTGGATAGCTGCCTCATTGATTGAATAATGGCAATGGTCACGCATCGAGAAATATCTGCCTAACTTACTATAAGATCGGTGAAATGTTGCCCTCAAGGAGGGGTACTATCACCCTTATTATGGTCTTTAGTAGTAGACGAACTCCTTAAAAGTTTAGCGGAGCAAGGTTTCGAGGTGATTCGTTACGCAGATGATGTGGTCATTATGGTGCGTGGAAAATATGAAAATACAATTTCTTTTCTAATCTAATCTAATCTAGTACAACACCAACACAGCCAGTTCTTGAAAGCATCCTGGAAAATTATATACATACCTACATCTTTTTTCTGGTCTATACTGGTATATACTGTGCGGCATTTAAGGGACAAGATGATTCAAAAAACATCGGAGATTTAAACACGATACTTTAGAATCCAATAAATTGATAAAACGTGGATATCTCGTACCGTACGTTCCAATTTTGGTAATTATATGATTGGTTGGCCGTTGGAAGCATCAAAGCTAGAAAGGTTAAGTGATGCTCCATTTTATTCTGACGGTTGGGCACTTGAAGCGTGCACAGTGCGATTTAATAAATTAAATGCTTTGAGACTGAAAAGTTCGTTTCGCGACGGAAAATACATCTAATTGAGCTGAATTTTATGACTAAATTTTATGTCAAAATAGACGCACGTATATATCAATCTCAGCGCAATTAAATTTACTTGAATTTTTCCTAAGTGTGTGCCAGAAACTACACCTTTTATTGAACTTATCAATGCTAACAGGTAATTAGAATGTCTACTTCTATCTCAATGCTCTCCTAAGAGAGACACGCAATCATCAAATTAAACACGAAACGCTTAGTCAATGAAAACCGTGAAAACGTGGTACACCTTGCTGGTGGATTCAATTTTCAAATCTCCTAGTGTTTTCCAATTTTACATTCATATATTGTGTAGCCCAACGAAGACGAGAAAATTTCCAACACATTGCGACCGAGCCGGGAATTGAAGCCACCACCTTTTTTTGTCTCTGGACTTCAGGAGACCATGTATCCAATTAAACTTATAAATAACCCGAAAAAATCCGCATCAAGCAATAATTGAATGCATGAAACCGTCTCGAAATAGATTCATATACAAAAATTTACATGCATCATCGTCAAGAGATTTCCCTTACTGCATTTCGTAAAATCACTGAATCTCTTTGGACAAATCCAACAACTGAAAATAAAAATTCGGCGGTCAAACAACCACCGCGCAAGTTCTAGTGATGCAAAGTCCCACACATCGGACCGCTACATAACAACCTTTTTGCGAACCGGAGCTTTCAAATGCCTTTGCGCTGACTGGCGTGGCATCGCGGCACTCGGCAATGAATGAAAGCGTGCTCTCCTTCTTCACCTGCCGTCCGCCTTTCGCAAGTTGCATGCGTCGTCGTCGCGGTCAGCAGTTGCGAGTTGGCCTTTCGAGGTGAGTGAAACTCCTCATCATCGCCGAGTAAGTGTGTGTTTTTTAATAGTTTCGTTTTTGGCCGGTGCCGAGAATTTCAAGGTCTCATCCTTTCGTGAATTTGAATAATACATGCACCGATGTCGTCGTCGAAGTCATTTTGTGAATTGAATGACCAATTCGACGACAGCTTGATTCGCATACCAAGCGGGAGTGATGTGTGAGTCTGGGTCATTCATAAGACGATGCCGGATCCGTATTGGTTATCCAATATGTCATGAGAGTGAATCCGAAGATTTGGTGAAAACAAACATAATGGTGGCTGTAGAGAATTGTACCCGGACATTGTGGTTCTTTTGACTTCGATGCATGCATAAGATGCGAACCGTTTCCTCAGCACACTTGCGGATCTTATTTAATGCGAAGGGACAAACTAACTAACTCCATTAAAAGCACTAAAAATTCAATTATGGTGTAAAGGTCAATCCTCCCATAAAAATCAATACCACATACCGGTACCATGAGTCGTGAAGAAACCATGGCAAAGAAGGAGACATAGTTGACATCTATTGCTGTTGCGTTGACCGCCAGCCACGGGGGCGCCTTCCCTTTCCCCTAGTGTCGCCGTATATTTCCTTTTGAGTGCGCACCTTTATGACCGGCTAACTGAGCCACGACGACGGCGACAACGGCAACATCGATGGCGACCGACGACGCATTTTCAACCTAGACCCAATTAAACCAAGTTTCCAAAGCCGCCAAAGCTCGTCCACCTCAAACAGTGTCGTGCAATCTACACAGACACAACTACATTTGCCCTCGGGGACTACTAAGCATGGTTTGTCGTCTCATTCGTGCCACTGCACTGTAAATATTAACACGCTGGAGTGCTAATGGACAAAACACGCTTTCATTACCGGTAGCCCCATGGTTGATGATGGTCTTTTAGAAAGAAAAAAAAAAACCTAGGTCGAGCGGCTTAGCTACCTCTCTACTCGTTGGTTGGTAGTCGCTGACACATACGAACAAAGTTACATTTGAATCGTCAGTAAAGGGTGGCCGACAAGAATTATAATAAATAGACGTTATACTCAATTTGGGGCGTGGACGAGAAATCCATTGGCATCCACATTTCGTTGAAGGCTCGAAGTGAACTCGGAATGGAAAGTGAAGGCTGCCCTTAGGATGCACGGACTGGTCGAGATCAAGGGTAACTCTTGTGCCAAATGGTGTAATCGATTGTATTGATTATGGTTTTCATAAATTTTGCTTCAGGCATTGAATGTGGAGGGATGTTCAATGAGTGAAACACGATTTCTTTGATTATCTTGATCGTAGCTTTGACAGGTGTATTAAATGTTTATAATGTATAACATACAACATTCAAGGTTTATTGAATTAATTCTTCATTATCACTAACGTGCATAGCAGAGGTGGCAAACAACTGTTATGCTGATCCCGTTAATTTTTTTTTTTTTTCATTTGAAAACTGTTTTTGGGCTTTTCCAGCACCATAAATATCACACTTCGAAATAACTAATTTTACACGTGACGGAATCCATCTTTGACATAAAAGATGAGACGTAAACGAACATGTCATGTAATATTAAGTTGTCCGAGTCTGAAAAGTGCGTTGCTCGACCAAAAGTAAGTTTGATTGAGCTATATTTCATATCTGCTATGACTCAAATTTATGTCAAAATTGACGCTCGTATATGTCACTCTCAGAGCACCTAAATTTACACGATTTTTTCTACATGTGTATGTATACATGGGTTTTACAAGTCTAAGAGTAATCTAAAGTGAGTTTGCCACCCATTGCCCCCTCACCAAAAAAAAAATTCTGAATTTTAACTGTCGCGTAAAATGCCCATTCGTTTAATTTTGAGCTATAGCTATAACTATAGTTCGTATATGCATCGAAATTGTTTACAAGCTTGCATATAACAATGTAGATTGATGCAATATTGCGCCTAAATTTACATAAGTATCGTGTTAACTGACGCCAAATCTAGCGTTAATCACGTGCGCTATATCTCGCAGAAATTTACATGAATTTTTCGAACGGTGTGGAGCAGGTTTTTTAATATGGAATTTCACGTTTAACGTTCTGATTAATTAAATCAGAAATTTACACGTTCATGTAAATTTATATCATACTTTGTTGAAAACTAAATCAATTCCAATTGAACTTTTGACTTAAATGTAAAAACAAACATGTATGTAAAATTCCATGCATATTAAATACTTTCATATAAAATCAATGTTATATTGCTGTATATTTAAGCTAAGGCCAGAAAATACATCGATGTGCACCAAGTAAATTTACAAAGTTTTTGCGGTGTATGCATTTCATTGAAATGAATAAATATACAAGAAAAATCAGACATATTACTATAACTGCACACTTAGAAAAAATCATTTAAATTTAGGTGCTTTGAGAGTTACATATACGAGCGTCAATTTTGACATAAATTTGAGTCATAACAGACGCGAAATATAGCTCAATCAAACGTAATTTTTGTCAAGCAACGAATTTTTCAGTCTCGGAGTACTTAATATTACATGAAATGTTTGTTTACATCTAATATTTTGTGTCAAAGATGGATTCCGTCACGTGTAAAATTAGTTATTTCTAAGTGTGTGTCTGGCAGTGATAGGGTCAATTGGAGACCAATTAAAACTATGTGAGGTGCGATTTTGGTCCTTCCTTATTAAACGGTGGTACTTGGAAGATTTAAGCGGCTATTTTAAGTGGCTTGATGACACCTCAAATCACATGAGAATTCGATAAAAAGTGCAAAGAGTAGTCATATCGAGTGTATAATAGTACATTTATTATACACTACGAAAAAGTCATGTGCATTTCAGTACCCTGAGACCGACACATGCAAGCGGCCCTTATGAAATAAGAATCAGTTGAAAGAGACGAAAAAACAATTCAATCAAACGCACGTTTCGTCAAGTTGCCTATGTTTCGGTTTCGGTACACTTTATTTTGAATGACAAATTTGTTTTTCGTCAGCATTGGAAAAGTTCACGATATTTCACAAAGTTCACCAAAGGAAAAAAAACGCGAGTCATAGTGAGTTTTGGTGAACTTTTTCAACACTGATTTACGTCGAATATGAATTACGTCACGTGTAAAAATAGTAATTTTTAAGTCAGTACATCCATTACAGGTACACCTTGGACATGTTATAACTACACCCTGGAAAGTGGCAAGTTGTTGACTTGGCTCAAAACCCATCTGACGACACATTAAATCACATCTTGTCATAATGAGTTCAAGCGAGTTAGCCCTCGATGCTATTCGCGATATCAACGAGGGATTCAGAGGAAACTCAAGTCGCACCCGAAGTCATTCTGGAATTACGTAAATGAGCAGCGCAAGGAATCCGGCCTACCTTCTTCAATGGTGTTGAATGGAGCAGTTGCTTCCACTCCTCAGCAGATCTGTCGCTTGTTTTCTGAGAAGTTCGCCAGTGTTTTCACGAATGAGAGATTAACTGACGAACACGTTACCCTAGCAGCTAGTAATGTTCCACTGTACGGTCAAACACTGGGTGCGATGGATGTCAACGTCGAGATGATTTCCACTGCCGCATCACAACTCAAGTCGTCCTTCAATCCAGGACCCGATGGCGTTCCATCCGTATTCCTCAAAAAGCATATCGCCAGCTTGCTGATGCCCATGCTTCACCTATTTCGATTGTCCATCTCGAGTGGTACATTTCCATCTTGTTGGAAATTCGCACATATGTTTCCTATCCACAAAAAGGGCAGCAAACGGGATGTGGAAAATTATCGTGGAATTACGTGGTTGAGCGCAGTTTCGAAGTTATTCGAGTTAGTCATCATGGAGCCTCTACTCTCTCATTGTAAGCAGTATCTAAGTGGTGATCAACACGGCTTCACTTCCGGTCGTTCTACTTCCACAAATCTGCTGTGTTTGACATCGTATCTTACGGAAAGCATGGCAGAGAAGACTCAAACAGACGTCATATACACCGACTTGTCAGCTGCCTTCGATAAGCTAAACCATGCCATCGCGATTGCCAAGTTGCATAGACTTGGGGTCAGCGGCAACCTCTTGCGATGGTTTCGTTCATATCTCACTGATCGGCAACTGATGGTTGCCATTGGTGACAACCGGTCCAATATCTATCTAGCTACGTCAGGAATACCTCAAGGAAGTCACCTGGGACCTTTGATTTTCTTACTCTACTTCAATGACGTGAACTTGGTCATCGAAGGCCCACGACTATCGTATGCAGACGATCTTAAAATCTACCTACGAATCCACTCGATTGATGATCGTCACTTCCTTCAACGTCAGTTCGAAGCCTTTGCCAGCTGGTGTAATTTGAACCGAATGGTGGTTAACCCCACTAAGTGTTCAGTGATCACTTTTACTCGGAAGAAGGAACCAATCACATTTGAATACAAAATTATCGGCACTGTAATCGACCGTGTGAGCCATGTGAAAGATCTGGGTGTTATTCTGGATTCTCAACTTACGTACAAGCAGCACATCTCGTACGTTGTCGACAAGGCGTCTAGGACATTGGGATTTATCTTCAGGATAGCAAAGAATTTCTCCGATATCTACTGTTTGAAGTCACTGTACTGTTCCTTGGTGCGATCCATTCTGGAATATTGTTCTGTGGTCTGGAGTCCAAACTACAACAATGGTGCTGAGAGAGTTGAGTCCGTTCAACGCCGTTTTCTTCGATTCGCTCTGCGGAAGCTGCCTTGGAGAGACCCATTTCATCTGCCCAGCTATGAAAGTCGTTGCCAGCTGATTGATCTGGAGCCTCTCCGAACTAGAAGAGACACCTCTAGGGCCCTGTTCATTGCGGACACATTACAAGGTAGAATTGATTGCAGTGCAATCTTGGGGCAAGTCAACATTAACGTCCAACCCCGTGCGCTACGTAACAACGTTATGCTGAGATTGCCACTTCAGCGCACAAACTATGGCATGAACGGTGCAATAGGTGGGCTGCAACGAGTGTTCAATCGAGTCTCGGGCATCTTCGATTCCATATGCCTCGACAGCTGCTACGAAGATACTTCTCATCGTTCTTTTCTGGCACAGTTAACCGTGAATGGTTGTGTGTTTTATTTATGTATTTTATTCTTAGTTTTTATTTTTTGATTTACCTATATAAGTTACTTAAATCATCATTGGGGCTTTACACAGCGTGTTGATGCAGACAAATAAATAAATAAATTAAGGTGTGTGTTTTTTTTTATACAGGGGGGAATCTGCTCCCAGACTCCTGAGAAGATAACTCAGGGTGTGGGGATGGGAGAAATAGCTCTCCCGACCCACTAAACCTTACCCTGTGCTCTAGGCCCTTGCCCTCCCCGGAACCGCCTGAAAGCATTACGTCATGGGAGGGGGCCGGTTGCGCTATGGCGCATCACTTGGTGTTGTGTCCGACGTGACACTCGCTACTGCACAGTGAGCAGCTGTGCAGGGCGTTTCTCTTGTTGTTCGCTGTTCGTTGTTCGCCCGAGTTCTAGAGCAGACGTGATAGCCAGCCAACTGTCCAACAGGGCAGCTTAGGACAAATGTGACCGCTTACCAGCTGCGTGTGCTAAGCACTCTAAGAACCCGGCGTCACTCCTGCCTTTGCACAACGAGGGTTTGTGCAGGGCTTCTCAACCTCCTGAGACGAGCTGGATGGGGTTCCAGCGTCCCTACTCTGCGGAAGTTCGTTTAGCCGCAATATCTCTCCCTTGGGTTCGATAATTAGCGTTTCCAGGGCACATCACGAGGAGGCGAACTACTTCATGCCCCTAATTAAGGTGTGAAGGACATTGATTGACATAGCATGCAGCCCCACCTAGGCTCAACTTATAAAGTCTAATACCCGGTTGGGATTTCTTTGCCAAATTTCAAAGGGTACTAAATTGGCATTCTTTGATTGAACAGAGCAGAGAGTTATTTCAGTAGTTTCGTTTTCAAAATGACAAAAAAGACAGTCGCTAAACTGAATTTTCCCAATTTTATTAAAGTGATCCCATGTAACAATTTAGGTTTTATGAGGGTTCTGTAGACCATGATTAAGACTTGTAGAATGCTATAAAACCGCGATAAAACTTGCAATGTTGTTTGGGATATCTGCCAGCCATTAGACCAGTTATTACCCGAAGATCTGTTTTGCTAAGATTAAGTAAAGCTGTGTCCATTTAGAATCCAGAATAATAAAATCATCTGTATCTCGGTAACGGATTGGCGTACAAATAAGGATAATACATCAAAACAAAGGTAGGAAAAAATATCAAAACAAATCATTTCTCTTCGTTTCTAATGAAAATTTGCACTTTCTTCTTTATTCCTCCCATCAAACGCTGCACATCTCCGGAGTCAACTTCCTTGGCACATTTGTTCCACATTTTGGTCATCTGAATCGCGTCTCGAGCCGTTTTTCCACTTTTCTTAAGCTTCCGCTTCATTATTGCCTAAAATCTCTCGATGGGCCGGAACTGCGGGCAGTTGGGTAGATTTATGTTTCTATCGATGAAATCTATGTTATTATCGCGGTACCACTGGATGACTTCCCAACTGTAGTGGTAACTCGCCAAATCTGGCCAAAACTTCACGGGACCTTTATGGGCTATAATGAAAGGTAGTACGTGGTTTTTGAGGCATTCTTCCTTGTACAGCTTCGAGTCCATCGTCTTATTCGTCACGAACACTTGTAGTGTAGTGGTAAGCGTGATTACCTCTCACCCCAGAAGGCCTGGGTTCAATCCTGCATTACCATCTAATCTTCCGCTGTATTAACAGCTGAACTTAAGTGGAAAGCTTTAAGGATACTCAAATGCCCTACCCAGATTGCCATCTAAAAGTTTATTTTGACGTTTGAACTGTAGAGCACTTTTTGCTGCCTTTGGCGACCACACTGCAGAATTTGTTCTTGCGGTAAAACATAAAACATTATGTATTTCTATTTCACATCTCGGTTGGGTGTTGTCAGGCTTTGGCAACAATTAGGGTAATTTGAAACAATTCACACTGTATTCAACAAGAAAGGAAGATCCAGATAGAAAACACGACATTGAATTCGTAGTTTGTCTTTGCTGTCAAGAAAATTTGTTTCATTTGAAATGAAACCAAACAACCCAAGTAACTGTAATTCATAGTCCGGACTCCGGAGCCTTCAATAGATTTCATTTCAGCACTGCTAGTACTTACAAACCTTTATCCAGTATTGTTAATGTTAACACAATTGCACTACTACTAACATGCCTTTAATCAGCAGTACCGCAAGGACCTGTTCATATATTGATAGGAAAACTTTGAGGTCAGTATTTGTGTGTAGTAGTGACTTTTGTTAGAACATGGTGTGCCCACGGTGTCTCTGGATGAAACAATTGCTTTAAAAAATTCAGAATCGCTGAAACACTATCTAAACGAAAGCTTATGCTTCATATGAGACTAGTATGGAAATGTTCTATCTAGAACTTTTATTATTTTTTTATTACATTCAATCGAACAGTTTTGTTACGTGAACTTTACGATTTTCAGAGTTGGGAGGAAATGCTATACTAATATCAACATAAAGCTTTAGTGCGATGATTTATTAGCTAGTTTTGTCTGTGGATTTGGGGACATTAATAAAACCCCCTCATCCACCAAATTATGAGCTAGATAACAAAAAGAGCGCATTTGATTGGTATTGTCGCATTAATGGCCCTTCCCTCAATTTCATCTTCTGTTCAATTTTCACAGTGCTGTTCTCTAGCAGAACTATCAATCGATCTTCTTCACAACTTTCTCTCTAACGGCGCCGGTGGTGTAGTGGTAAGCGTGATAACCTCTCACCCCAACAGGCCTGGGTTCAATCCCAGTCGGCGCCGCCGGGATGTTCTGAGGCATAACATCTCTGATCACGCCTTCCTTCGGATGGGAAGTAAAGCCGTTGGTCCCCGGTTCATGAGTTGATGGGTCGATAGGTAGGGTCCAGGTGTGGAAGCTGGCTTCCTGGCACGTCGGTAGCATTGGTGCTCAGCACGGAAAACAAGATCGACGGAAAAAACAAACCAAAGGAACAACTTTCTCTATCTTAAAAAATATCGCAGTCAAACTTCATGTTGATATTAGTATAGCATTTTCTCCCAATTCTGTTTTTTTTTTTAGTATTTTGCAGTGTAAATCTCATTCTAAATTGAACTATCTCGACCATTGAAGCCCAAAACATGAAAGGAAAAATGACTCCCGATAGAACATTTTGAAACTAGTCACAAACGAAAGAGGGCACCTTAGCGGCGTCGGTGGTGTAGTGGTAAGCGTGATTTTCTCTCACACCAGCAGGCCTGGGTTCAATCCCAGTCGGCGCCGCCAGGATATTCTGAGGCATAACATAACATCTCTGATCAGTAAAGCCGAGGGTCCCCGGTTCATGAGTTGAGAGGTCCAGGTGTGGTGCTCAGCACGGAAAACAAGATCAACGGAAAACAAATCAAGAAAAAAAGAAAGCAAGAGGGGTACCTAAGATTTCGTTTATGGGTGTTTCAGCGATTCTGATTTTGTGTATAATAATGTTATCCTACCAGAGACACCGTAAACAGTTTGAGCAGTCGATCGTTTTGGTCGCATTCCAGAGCTCCAGAGATGAATTAGTTTTCCTTCATACGTTTTGTTCTACAGTTGTTGCTGCATTCTCTTTTGTTACCCGGTATAACCTCAACTGCACGTGATCTATTGTTCACTTGGTCTGATGAGCCAGGCTGTCTGGCATTTGTTCGAATGGGTATGGTGCGTTTAAAAAAACCAATGCTGTGATTGCGATAAACCGTGGATAGTTTACATAGTGCATATCCCGTTAATAACTCTATAAAGGCCCTTTCTGCAATATAAGGCTAATATATGGGTTTAAATGTTTAAATAATGCATTAGCGGGCTTGATGGTTACTTGAGTAGTGACTTTTACTGACGTTCATTTGTTCCAGTGTCGATCATCCTCCAAGTTCTCAACCAGAATGAGTATTTTAGAAGAAAAACGTCTCTAATGACCACCAACAAACCTTCTGTTTTTCATTTTTTATTGGAAACATACAACATCCGGCTGAGAAATTTGTACATATTTTGTTGCGGATGAAAAAGTATTCAACCCTACTATGTTTTGTTTATGGACCCAAATAATCATTGATTATGTTGTATTAAAGTTCCCTGGTTAATTTACTTACATTTATTAAGAAGTAAAATAAGCGTTACTGTCATCCCTCTGAAGTAATACAGCGTATCCTTTCCGCGTGACCATGCAGTGCATTATTAGATGATGAATCATAGATGCGTCCACCTTCAAAGCATAACCTCCCACAAATGGACACCAAGCAGGCAGCAAAAGCCTCACCATTGACAATCCGTCTTCAGTGTGACAGGATTGCATAAATTGGCGGCAGTGGAAAAGTAAATTAAAACATCCATCGCTGCAGGTGAGCACCGCAGAGCGCGAGAGGGAAGCATTACCTGCTACTTCTTGCAGTGATTATTACCTCAATGTAGTGTGGGTATCACCATCATTTGCGATGACGACGACGACGACGGTGTATCGGTCGATGGAGCTGGCTAAGGTTGGTACCTAGCGACCGAGCAGCTCAGCAAGATTGTGAAATAGAGCGAAACTGGTAGAGCAAATATTGCGAAGAAAATCGAAATGCAATGAACTTTCAAGGACGCTGCTGTAAGTTGGCTCTGTTGTTGCACCCTACGCCCCTTTAAGTTGCACACACAGTCGGTGGTCAACCGGTTGGGTTGTAATTCAGAGTGTTATTGCCATAAGAAGGGGTCGCCGCTTCAAGTGACCGAGACGTGGAGATTAACATTTATAGCTGTTTTTGTTATTTTCGACTAGTGCAAGCGGTCAGATTGTTTTTCCTCGTTTCTCGGTGAATGTTTGGCTTCGTAAGTTTTATTTATTCGTTGTAGTTTGAGATTGAAGCCCCACTACATCATGTAGCGGGTGCGCTGTAATTGCTTGTTAATGCCATGTACCTACCTACTGAAAATACCCAGGGTAACTTTGATCGTTTCACTTTTCTTTTGAATGGCGAATATCAGGGTATTATGCTTTTTGTAGCTTGTACAGATTTTATAAACATCAATAATAATTTTATAATTGTTACCCCTTTCTTCTCCATTACAGAGGCAGCGAGACGAGTGTAGCGACGATTGACGATGGAGGGACAATGTGGGCCAGGCAACAGAATGCCGTATCTGTGCGGCATGCGTTCAAACAGTACGGCTCCAAGAAAAAACCAAATCAAGTTCTATCGAATCTTAACATGACAGTAGCCAAAGGAACCATGTAAGTACTATCGGAAAAACATAATGAAGTTGATGAACTAGGCGTGCGCACATGGCCTTACCTTTCCAAGATTGGAGCTCAGGGTTTTCCCATTCCCAAGGGTTACGTGATTCCGAAGGTGATGAGGGTTCCCCGATAATGTATATATTTATCTCATAACAAGTGATGTTTGATTGCTCTTTTTGTGCAGCATTTTAATCGACTGCTCTAAGGTGATCATGTCAGTGTGCGAAACATTTGTAGGCACATTGCTGGATGTGTTGGTACAGGGAATTCCGCAAATTGGTCGCACCGACCAGTCGAAGCACTCACGTATGTTGCAGGTCGTAGAATCACTTACAGGGGCAGCGATGCAACATCAATCCTATCAGTTACATGTTTACTGTCCAATAATTGAAATGAACCGTCTGATTTGATTTACGATAGGAGTATATACAATAAATTCAGTGTTTATCAGTTGTAGGAAACAGATGCATAAATTGGAAAAAAAAATACACCCAACTCATCCCATGGAATTTTATGAAATTTTTTAGCAAATTTATTGAAGTAAATATATTCCTGTTAATTCATTAAATTTATACAATTATCTTATGAAGATATTGTACGACAAAATTGACTCTGTTTTAACAGTTGCATATTCGTGACAAGCTGTTCTAAGAACATTCCTTACGGTTCTCGTAGGAAATGCCAACAGAGGATGTACGAAAATCATGCTAGTATTTATTGTATATGGGTCATTCCAGCTCAAGTGCATACAGAGTTATGGTCAATGTAACCGATTTCAACCAAACTTTGCCCAGATGCTTATTTCGACATTCTAAGAAAAAACCTTTTTTGGATTTTGCTCAAAAGTGCTTGGAACCCTCTGGGCTACAACCCTATAACTATTTTTTATGCCGCTCGGTTTTTATTGTTTTCCAAGATATTGACCTGAAATGTTTTCCAGTTATTATAATAACCATCTAAAAAATTTGTTCAGAAAATTAAAGGATTTGGATGGATGGTTTATGAGATATAATCAAATGAGTGTGTACAGGAATAAAAGGCACGTCAACGCAAACCAATATAATCATCGGACAGAGGAAGTATTCCTCTACCCGTTGGTGATGTTGATTTGCGTGGGCGAGCCTGGACATTCTAGAAATCACCGAGAAAAGTCATTGTTTACAAAAGCTGTTACGTTCTAATTCCAGCTCTATCTAGTAATAAGACGTGACGCTGAGAAAATGATAATAAAAGCGCAAACACTGCTTGGATTGACGTTAATTCTCCTATCATTCAGAAATGATTATACTTGTCTTGCCTGAAAGTGGACTTGTGCATTTATATTGGAATTTAAATTAACAAGAAGGGTCAGATTTCTCCACAGGTAGATGAATTCAGGCTTTAATCAGGGTAAACAATGATACCAAGAGCAAAGTTACCCCTCACCATCCCTCTCCAACTGGGGAGTTTGGTAAAGAGAGATGAACAACCCGATTCGTACCTTCCTCAAAGAAGTCCTTGCTCGCTTTTTACTCTCTGTATACAATTTTCACAGTCCCGTACTCTGACGGACCTATCAGCTCTATACTTTCATCTCTTCATCTATCGTATAAAATGTATAAAGTCTGTTATTTGAAACTTGGCATCTTCAACTATTTAAAATCGTTAATTTCACGCAGAAGTAATACAAACATAAATAGTTAAAATAAAGTATCGTGCCAATCGTATAAATGAATCGTTCACATCGAAATCAAAGTTATTCACTCTGCTCGGAACAATGGATTATCGGCTCCGTAAAGCTAACGTGGTTGAATATTCCAAATAAACGAACTAGATAAAAAAAACTCTGCCCAATAGGTCAAACATGGGCGATTAGGCCGAAGTTAATATTTTCTCTAGTGATCTTGAATTCTCATGGGACTATATGGGACTGACTCTGATGGCACCTGCAACATTTACGGGTCTGGACAATGCTATTTTGGACACATAAAAAAGGCTGACAATTCCTTGAATTCCTATCTGGTGTTATGTAATTCTTCTCCGTTGGTACCTGGAACATTCAGGGAATCATAAAAATGTGACGATAATAAACAAACTAGCAATAAAAATCATGACAAATATACAACTGAGATCATCGATTAGTATGTTTGTTACACATCATGAACAGCAACAACATCGATAATCCACCGAATTCACTGATATGAAAACAACCACTGTGTGGATATTTCGAAATCCTGGCCATCTAGGAAGTTGCTGTCTGTGGTAAAGTACAGAATTCTACCACCATACACAGTGCTAGTGTGCAGTGCATACTATATCTCGAGATCCTGACCAGCTGGGAAGTTGCTGTCTTCGAAACCTTTCGATTGGTTAGTAGATTATTTAAAACTCTGCCATTAAGCGGCGCTAGCGTGTATGTGAAATTTCAAGGTGTGCTATATCTCGAGATCCTAGCAGTCTGTGACAATGTAATTTTGGGCAAAGATTTCCAGATATCCAAATCCTGCATCCAGAATTCTGTATTGTACATGCAAAATTTCAAAGTGGATTATATCTCAAGATCTTGACTATCTGAGTGTTCCTGTGTTCGGGAAAATTGTTCGTGTAGCCAAAATCAAATAAGAATCCAACCCCTATGTGGTGCAAGTATACACGTGAAATTATTAACGTTTACTAAATTTCGTGATCCTGACAATCTATGAAACTGCTGTCTTTGGAAAAGTTGTTCAGATATACAATACCTTGTGTGTTATAACTCGAGGTGCTGCCTATCTGGGAAATTGCTGTTTTCGGAAAAGTTGTTTAGCTTACCAAGGTCTGCTACATGGCAGCCCCAGCTAGTATATAGACTTCCATAATGTGATATATCTCGAGATCCTGATCATCCGGTAACATGTGTTATCAAGGCCTTCTGGATGGTGGATATGTATTGGGGTGGTCAAAAAAATAATACTTTGCCTTGAAAATTGAGTGCGCACCATCCAAATGATAGCCAGGATGTAACAAAAACACTTTTGTAAGGCAGTAATTCTAAAAACGTTGTTTAGGGATGAGATTTAAAAAAAAATTGATTTTTCATAGTCATAGCTGGCGGACCTGAATGACACACGTGGAAAGGTCCTTAAACATATAAAAAACTACAACGAAAAGCCCTATGGGGTTGTACGCAATGGTGACGTAGGACTACGTGTTCTTATATAATACATATTATTTGTTAACTGCAGCAGGAGCTTGTGTTTTATGTAGGAATAGGAATTTGAGCGGGGTTCTCTCTGTTTATACTCTCGCGCTAGACATAGATGGCCCACAAGGACTCACGAATAGCTACTGATTCCGATCAATAGCGGTGCGGCTTCTTCCTCCTTCTATGGATGCTCATGTGGGCTCCAGCTCACTGCTTACAGGTAGCCTTTCGATGTGTACTGGAGAACAATGTTCAACGCCACGTTCCGAAAGCACTGCTGCTGCTGCTGATGCCGACAGCCGGACACCACCACACACGGTGATTGGAACTGATTCCAATCAACGGTTAAGGCCAGCATTGACAGCTAGCTGCTTGCGGGGAGCCTTTAGTTGTGTACTGGAGAATACCACCACACGGTGATTGTATAAACACCGTTTGGTGAGACCGGGTGGAATTCAATTTTGAAATCTGTGTTAGAAAAATCGCTTTTCGCAGGCAATCGGTGATAATTTTAACTTTCATAGCAACAGTTTTACATTCGTGTAATTTTCAATAGTAACATTAAAAAAAAATGATAAAGTCTTAAATTTAACATATGCGTAGATATATTTCTAATCGATTGGTGATAAACTTATTGAAATTCGTCCAGTGGCAGCTAAGTTATTACCGTTCAAAATCTTTCATAATTTTGTTACATGTTCCATTTTCGGCTTTCACAAAGTGTACACCCAAATAGAAACCACAGACGTAGTCCTACGTCAAAAAGAAAATAGTCATAGCTGAACAAATAATTCTAATGCCTCGAAATTTAGTGCAACCCCACCCTTTTTTTATTGCTTACTCATTCTTTAGGGTCCTCATGTGTTTTGGATGTGTGTGACATTCCATCATCAAAAGTGGGTATGTTATTAGTTTACATTTTTGTGTGTTTTCCGTCGATCTTGTTTTTCCGTACTGAGTACCAATGCTACCGTCGCCAGGAAGGCAGCTCCCACACTTGAACCCATCAACTCAATGATGGGTCCAAGTATGGGAGCTGCCTCGCACATGATAAAATGCTATGATAAAACAATGATTAAATAAGAATAAATCTTCCAAGCATTTAGATTGTTAGTTGGATTGCGTCATAGTGGCGTTCAAAAAATTTGCACGATTCTGAATCCCTGATTATTTTTTTTTTTTGCATTCGGAGGTTTCAAACAACTTTCCAGATCTTGGAGTTTTAAAAATTATTCGAAATTTTTATGTTAGCTTATTGATAAATCTTAAGATTTTTCATGATTCTACGCCCGTGTGAAAAATCTGGTCTAACAGTAATAAACACCTTGTGAACAAACGGGTTCTTGATATGTAAATGTCATATGTATATTTACCATGTAAATACTCCCCGGTATCTATCAGTAGATACAATTTAACAGTAGTAGCAAGAGAAAGCCAATCGCCTGCTTAGTAATAAGCTAGTTTGTGGTAAACTTCGACTAATTGGAAGAGTGAAGGCAACACAAAGCTTTAGGATATTTCTAGACCAACAATTGAAATAGGCGGAACAACCAAACGTAAACAATGGCTTTAAACACAAAATTCTCGAGAATCAAAACACTCCCACGTAAACTAACAATGCCATTTGATAAAGAAAGTTTGCTCTATCAGATGATGGTGTTAGGTTGCTTGGATGTGCTTTGATTCTTGAGGAATTTGCGTTTAAAGCCATTGTTTACGTTTGGTTGTTCCGCCTATTTCAATTGTTGGTCTAGATTTATGTGTATTTTATGTTACAAGTTTGAATGTCATGAAACGCCGTTTCCCGCCTTTGTTGAGCTTTGACTACACATAAGTCGAATCCATCAATCCTAGCTTCTCCGTTAATTATAGTATGTCAATATTTGAATATCCTTGGTGGATTCAATGTTTCCTTAATCAACTAATAACGATCGTATTTTCTCACCATTGCAGAAAAAAACCGTTACAAAAATCAATTCAATAGCTCCCAATGCTTTCCACCGTCCCGCAGTTGCAGCAGCAATTGCCCGTGTGAACAATTTCCAGTTCACCAGCAGAACTGGTGGTGACCGGTGCGGGCGGTGAAGGTCGATCCGGATTTCTCACTACTTGGTTGGCAACAAATCAACAAGCCCGAACCAAAGCCATATTTTCGATTGCTTAATTCAAACTGCCGGGCTGAGCACGCGGTGCAAGTGAACTGCACTTAATTCCAAATGCATTTGAACATACCATCAACAGTTGAAGAAAAAGATTGAAAGTAAAAGTTAAGGAAAAATGCTTTTCAGACCGCGGTCCGCCGTCCATTTCGGTATGCAAGAGCTGAGGCAAAAGATTGCCAATTACTTCACTGTCAGTCAATTATAGCCGGTTAGTTATAGGTGGGCTGTGAAGTGGGTTGTGAAAATCGATCACAATGCTTAGTGCCATGCACTTGGTAATTTAGTGTGTAATCAATTAGGACGAACCTTGTTGCTGTATGGCCTCAATTTGTACAATGTTCCCGCAACGACAGTGAACACAGATTATATGGGTTTTGTTGAGGCTCCACACATTGAGCGTAGTTGTGTTTAATCACATTATATTTGTGGCAGTGTTGCGAAAACATTAAAAACTCATATCACATACTTGAAATTATTTGCCTACGAGCTTTTCCTTGGATGTTTCCACAACGCGATAGTTATCGATGTGAAGTCCTGTTGAAACAAACATTCATTGCTTTATATTTTGGCAAATTTTTCATTTTGCTTTGTTCTATTAAACGACCACACATTAAAATGCTTTAAACTGACGCTCGTGCGGTTTTAATGAGTTTTCGCTTCGAATTAATGTCTGGCAATGTGAGACACTGTAAGTGTTTGAAAATGTCTGATAATCTCAAGAATAAGATTTGTTTGCAATTTTGCATGCGAAATTAGTGTCTAAGAAGGACTTAATGATAAGATTGGAGAATGATTGTCCCAACGATGATTCGAGAAATTCTATTGCTCGTTCCTGAAACGTCAGCCTATTTTAATGACGTTGCGAATTCAAATATTCGATGTTTTGTTGCAATCGAGCTGTTGGTTCTGAAGATATGATAAATAATACCAATGGTTCCTTGCTATTGAATAGTATACAGGCCCATGTGTAGAATTGATCCTAACCATTATCAAGTTTAAAACTTGAGTCATTTAGTATCTGGACGCACTATTTATTTTACTGCAGTGCTACTAGCGGTCAGATCTGGAATGTTTTGACAGCAGTTTGTTTTGAAATGTCACGATTCATTTTGTTTAAAAGAAGCTATAAATTAATTTTGGACACCCACTTGGAAAATCCGACGTGGTCAGGTTCGAAAATCGCGAAGTCGTTGAAATTGGCTAAATGGACCGTGTGAAACGTTCTCAAATGTTTTCGTTATCGATCGGCAGGATCATAGCAAGCGTCGTAGAAACGGAAGCTACATTTGAAGGTGTTGAGAACGATTAGGGCAAGCCCAGGGCTGTTGGATTATGATATCGCCAAGAAATTCAATGCCAGCCAAAGCACCGTCAGAAGGATTCGTCAGCGAGAAGGATTTCGATCTTTTCGGGCCAGTAAGCAACCAAACTGAAGCAGAATCTAGTGACCAAAAGACGTGCTCGGAAGTTGTACAATGAGGTTCTTACATAGTACGAAGGATGGATCCTCATGGACGACGGAACGTACACGGTAAAAAACATCATGTTCATGTAAAGTGATTTGCTGATGAATGTGCACTACTTGCAATTCGATTTGCAAATCCCTTTGAAGCGATCAGCCTTGTTATATGTTATTCAGAATATGACCATAGAACATGTATCATATTACTACCCAGATCACATGTTTCCAAGTGATATTGAACAACATTGCAAGGCTTGTAGTAGAAGCAAGACGAGACATTGAGCAATAAATTTGATTAGTTGAACAATGTTTTGTAATAGAACTTATCTGAATAATACACTATTATCACGAAGAACAAACGCCCAACTTCGGTCAGAAACTTGTGTAAACATAAGTGGGAACATCCCCGTTGCGTGGTGCTAGCATCTCCTGATTTCGTCTATAAATTGTCCACTTTCGACCAATTTGGCGTTAGTATCGATAAATTTTCAGTTGAAAATTGCCACTTGGCGCTACCAGCACTTAGTGTCTAGTGTAAGTTGTGCAACGCCAGCGCCATCAGGTTGCCAAAGAGGATTTTTAAGTGAGGAAGTAGCTGTTATTGGCGCTTAAGTCGAATAGGAATCTTTACACGTGTTTTTAGATAAATTTTGTTCGAGCCTCAACGTCTGCTCTCTGTGCTATTATTGAATGCAGCAACAATTTCGTTATACTCACGCTCTAGAATGCAAATTATTTTGGGTGAAAATTGAGAAATATCGTTCTCTCGCTTGATTTCATTTGTTTTTGAGTTGCCATTTCGCGAGTAATGTTTGGTATGTGCGTTTTTGCCATTTCCTAATCAAATTCAATGGATGAAAACAGTGGTGCCAATTCAAATGATAATCACTTTGATTTAAAGGTGTTATGCAGTACATATTTTCAACGACAAATCACTTTGTCGCAAAACGCAAATCACTTGAAAATCAATGTTAAATCACTTCGATTCGTAGTGCTGCATGACCAGTAGACTGAAGCAAAATTTGACTTTTTCACTCCACAGTGCTTAAATGGTTTCAAATCGGATCCTGATTAGCCTCCCAAAGTTACAACTCATTTGGTTAGAAACAGACTTCGCACAAGCCATTTGAAGTTTACATGTAAATTAATATGGGAAATCTCAACTTTTTGTTCATTGTTCTCTAGTCTTTTTCCATATTGAGCTGCGAAACAGTTCGATAGCCATTCATATAGAAAATTTTCTCAGCTACAACTTTACCGAAGATCGTTTCTATGTAAAACGAGACAGGAGAAAGTTATTAATTATTTAAGAGATTGGTAAACTTATGACATGATCAAGCAGCTGCTCTGTAGGCAACACTGTATTATGCAGTGTGACATAGTAGCCATGATTTTTGTGTACTATTCAACGCCCCAGAAACACCAATGTTGCCTGCTGAGCAGTTGATTGAGCATGATCATAAGACATCAGCGCATTGAACCATTGAAAACTTTCGATCCTTGCATTTAATCAAAAAGTGGTCTTCAACAAAGTTGTAGCTGGGAAAATTTCCTACAAGTACAGTTGAAAGCTTTTAAAGCAGACCGATATGGTGAATTATTAGATAGACATGAACAAAAATCTTGGTTTTACCATAGTAATTCCCATACAAACTTCAAATGGTTTGTGCCATCTCAGTTTCTCACCAAATGGGTTCAAATTTTGAGAGGTTAGTCAGGATCCGATTTGGAATCGTTTAAGTATTGTGGAGCGAAAATTTCAAATTTTGCATCACTCTAATGACCAGGGCTGTCATCTGATCACTCAATGTGCGCAATGTACTGATTTTTTTAAATATACAAAGTGAGTATCAAGCAAACACAAAGTTTGCTTGTCTTTCACCCTGCGCAAGTGTAAAGCAGACACACAGACACACACCCAGAAATAACGAAAGCTCAATGTGTAGACATCGTTCCGACGGCTCCGACACAAAGAGCGCCACTCAGTGTAGGGTTGCAAATGGGAAACACAGCATAAAGACAAAATTCTTCTCTGTTATGCCCTTCTTCATCATGCTTTCATGCCCTTCTTCACCTATGCATGCAGTCGTGGTAAGCAAAGTCTGCAAAGAATTCAAAGAAGACATTAGCGCTTGTTGTATTACACGCTTGTTGCGCACGGACGCCGCACGGAGTGTACCGCTCATTGTGTGGATCGCTTTCTCACAGATTAGTTGGAAAAGAGTGTGTGAAGTGAATGAGAGAACCACACACTCTTTGTCGAGTGTTGTGAGATGCATACACAAAGTTGCATTGCTAACGCTCTGAGGTGCTTTCCAGCCCTGCGCATGACAGACTGACTCAAGTGCAAGAGCATTTGGATTAGATGTGACAACTTTTTACCGTGTACGTGAAGAGTGAAGAGTTCCCCGGAAAAAAGTTCTATAAAGCCACTGGTTGAGGTGATGTCCCTAGCAAGTTCAAATTCGTTTTTGCCGATAAATCTGCAAGAAAGCTTATGATTTGGCAAGGTATTTGTAGCTGCGGACAAAAAACCCAGGTTTTCGGGACAAACAAGACTATGGATTCCAAAATGTACAAGTAGGAGTGGCTGAAAAACGCATTTTTCCGTACAGTAAGACTCACAATGGACCTGTAAAGTTTCGGCCTGATTTGGCAAGCTGCCACTACAGCGGAGAAGTTCTACAGTGGTATCGAGACCACGGGATAGATTTCTTCGAAAATGACATCAATTCACCACACTGCCATATTCCGCCCAATTGAGAAATATTGGGCAATTGTCAAACAGAAGTTGAAGAAGAGTGGAAGGGTGACTTGAGATGCGCCAGAGATGAAGAGATGGTGGAACAAAACGGCCGCTCAGCTTAGCCAACCGAGTGTTCAAAATATGATGGGTGGTATTCGAAAAAATGTTCGAGATTTCATAAAAAAATCGTAATTATTTGTTTCGTTATTTTTCCTTCCAAGTGCAATTAATGACCTTCACTTTGAGTGACAACATTTTTATTTCATTAAGATGGTTCCGAGATACATCCGTTTTTTTTTTTTGCGTCCAGATATTAAATGACTCAAGCTTTAGCTGCATCCAAGTAATAATTTGGGTTTTATCATGGACTTGCAGATCGTGATTTAAACATGAAGAATACTTTAAAACAGTGGTGCTAATCCAACGGTCTGTGTAATGCATGCCCGCAAACTGACCAAACATTTCTAAGATACTTAATGTATTTTGTAATTTCATAATAGTACTTATGCCCAGAATTGACTATTAATTTTCTATAGAATTTTTCTGATGATTTCCTAAGAACACAACTCATTATTTTTCAAGTATTATGTCCACATTAAATCCACATTATAATTTCCTGGTTAATACAACATTTCACTTTCCTAAATTTGGCCTTGGGGCTATCTAAGCTCAGTCGGTAAATGCGTAGCTATAAATCAATGCCATACTGGAGGTGGCTGGGTTCAATTCCTGGTGAGTGAAGGAATTTTTCAGATTGAAACATTTCTCGACATCCCTGAACATAGAGTATGATTGAAGCTGCCACATAATTATACCTATGTACACGCTGAGAATGCTCTAAATTAACAACTGCGGAAGTGCTCAAAGAACACTAAGTTAAAGGCCTGTGTAAAGTCACAATAGGCACACAACAAAGTCATAGGAAGACTCACTTACTAAAACTTCTGAAGTCTTAATGAGGCTTTAAAAATGTTACAAGACCTCAAACTTCAAAATATTAACCTAATTTTAGAGCTCTGAAAATATGTAGCATAAATAAATCAAACATATTTTTCATGATACATGAACTAAAATATTGTTTCAAGATCCGTAAATCTGCTTTGCCATTGATGCAATGAATTTTGTGGAAAGTCGCTAAATTTAAACTATTTGAAATCAACCCTACCGTTGTTGCCACTCCCTCACTACGACACTGAGTATGGTCTGCACTTTACTTAGAAACTGGCAATGTTACTTGGGCATGTTCATCGTATTATTGCTTGAATGTCAATTGAAGCCAGAGTTGAGCTATAAAGCGACCCGTAATCGATTGTCTGCCTATTAGATCATCAACCAAGAAACACAACGTTTTTTTCATGCTTATTATGAATATATGTACCATTAATTTAGCATTAAATCGTGAGAGACCAAGTTCAAGTTTAATAAGTAATGGCATTTTTTTTTTTTTGTGTTTTGCCATGTGGCATGAGGCAAACTCTCATCAATGGTTTTACGATTGCTTTAATAATTATAAAGCACGTTTATGATGACTTAATCGTGAAATTAAATAATCAATCATTACAGAGATATCCTATTGATTTACAGACTAGTTTATGGGGGGTTATGAAATCGATTTTTAAATCCAGTCTGTTTTGACAAGATTTGTAGAACAGCTGCAAGCTGATTATTAGAGTGATTCAAAATATCGAATACCAATTTCAATGGGTTTCAAATCAGGTTCTGGTAATCCTCTCAAAATTTGAGCTCATTTGGATGCGAACTCATGCTGCCCTGGCCCTTTGAAGTTTATATGGGAATTACTATGGGAAAACTGAACTTTTTGTTGTCATCGTTCCAGCCCTTCGCTGTAATGATCTGTGGAAAAGTTTGCTAAGGCCTGTCCACGTTAGATTTTGGACACCAAAATAATGTCGGGAAAAAAATTTACACATAATACAACAAAATCGATTGTTTATTTCAATAAATTAGACTTATCAGTGTTCTATCGGCTGTCGACAGAAGCATACAACTCTCAATGTGTGTCACGCAGTCGTCTATTTACTCGGCAGCAACCATTGTGTGGTCCTCCTCATTGTTCTTCATCAGCAGTTCTTTCAGTCGATGTGTCGTCGACTTTGGAAAGTAACCGTTTCGTGATGAGTGTGTGAGGGCTGACCACGTTTGGCGTCCATTACTGCAATGGAAGCACTCTGACCCACGTTGGCGAATCTGCCATACAATGAAACCACTGGAAGCAGCCCCCGTTCTGGTGGAGGAGGCTTATTGGATAGCGGAAGATAAAATATTTATTGTGTTGTACCTTTGGACTATAGTTTTAAGATGTATTGTATAGTGAACAAGAATTCCTCGGCTCTGTAAAGTTAATTCGGTTGAGTCTTATCAAATAAATTAATAAACAAAAAAAAACTAGACTTATATCGATAGCAAACGTAGCTTATTTGAATAATAATTCTTTTGTCTGTAAAATTCTCAAACTTTCTGTGGAAAACCCGCCATCAGGTTCCGTACAGTTTCCTCAGATATCATAGTGGCGGCGTGCCTCTATCTCTTCTTGAAGTCATTGATGCCATTTTTTTTTCCTCTGTTCGGGACATAACACTACTGTGACCAGTAATTTGATCTATTGTAGTATATCCCGTGTCCTTAGTTTAGTGCATGTCGTATTACTCCATCACTATTGCCTTCATCGCAAGGAATCGATTCTAATTGAAAGGTCTCGCTATTTATACCCTTCGGAGTGTTGGAACACCCTCCAAAGTCAATCAAAACTGGATTCCTTAGCAACAAAAACAAACAATGACACCGATAATGACCATGCATCAGAACCCTAGTCTTAACCACTTCAAACTAGGGAACAACGAATAGAAGATTAGGAATCACATAGATGAAGACTAACTAACTCATTTTTCCCTTGTTTCAAGATCATCCTCGGTCCAGGCAACCCGAGGACTTATCACTATCAACAAGGCATAAAAAGTAACAAGGACTAAGATGTGTTCCTATGATTACTGAAAAATCCTGTTCCCCTAGTTTGAAGTAGTCAGGACTAGGAATCGGTGGTAGATCTTACATCCCGTGCCATTTACTTTCCTCTTTGTTTCGAATAGTTTCCGCTTAACCAGAGCCCAGTACCTTTCTATTGGGCGAAGTTCTGGACAGTTTGGCAGATTGACTGTTTTTGACACCATTGCAGGATGATTTTTGCATAGTGACAAGAGTCCAAATCAGCCCTTTACAGAGCTGGAGTGTCGTGGCTTCTGATGAATGGTTGCAAACGCATTTGCAAGCATTCTTTCTCGTACACATCTTTGTTGATAGTGCCGGTAGAGATGAAATTTTTAGATTTTAATTTCGAAAACTTCTTTGTCCAGAAACATTCGGCATTGGCATTCCTTTGCATCGCAGTATAAAAAGCCAAACCCGGAAGCTGTAGAAAGTCTTCGAGCACGTAAGCGATTGGGCACCTTTTTCACTCTGTACGCTTTCAGCCCATGCCTCTGCTTCACTTTTTGTATATATGATTATGATTCTCCAACTTTGCGTGCCACTGAAAGGTTTGGATGTTTCTCAATAATGGCAACCACCTTCTGGTCCATTTGTCGAGAGCTTACTTTTCGATTTGTTCCGCATCCAACCACCTGATCCACGGTAAGCGCTGGTCAAACGCATTGCACACACTAAACACGGTACTCTTCGGCAGTTTTTCGCTTTTTGGCGAGATTGCGTACCGACAACGTTGGAATTTTCTGCCGTTCGTACAACATGCGTTTGCGTACTTCCATTTGATTCGACGCCATTTTACCGAACTGAACAAGAATGTAAACATTTTGTACCACGAAATAAATCTGTCATATAAGTGAAATGTTTCAGTGGTTCGAGAAATATTTCCAAAACAACACTGAAAGAAAAGTGTCCGACTTTTAACGTGGTTAACCGGAAGGGTCTTGAGCAGCCAAGTGGCAGGCGCGTAGGCAACATGTTATAGCGTGACAGCGGGCCCAGCACATAAAAATAAGCGATTTGAGCCCGGGACATGCTGCCTACTGTCAAACGCTGCTGTTGGCAGGCATGGAAAATCATTTACATTCATTTCATGCAATGACTTACATTCATTTACCTCTAACTCTTTGCATCAACAGCATTTCGCAAAATGATGTGTAGAACTTAAGTAGGTTTTGTTATTAGCTATAACTTTTGCTCAAAACTCAAATCTGTATCTCTTATGCATCACGAATTAGAGCGGGCAGAACTTGTTACTGTTTTTCAGTGAATGTAAAATACATTCATTGAAAAACAGTAGTGGCTTCTGTTCGCTCTGGTTCGTCATGCATAAGATATACGGATTTGAGTTGTTAACAAAAGTTGTAGCTAATATCAAAACCTACAAAAGTTCTATATTTTATTTTGCGGAATTATGTTGATGAAAAAAGTTAGGGGTAAATGAATGTAAATGATTGCACGAAATGAATTCAAAAGATTTTCCATGCCTGGCTGTTGGTATAGGCCTTGTCACTGGCCTGGTCTTGAGTGATCTTTCGGTTCAGCTTTCGATCCACAGGTTTAGGTTTTTGGCCCGATTTCGGTGTGTTCTTTTCGGTAATCTCCTTACCAAACTTCCGGATGGTGGTCTGGTATGCTCCGATAATTACTTCCTCCGGTTTCAACAATTTCCTGAGTGGAAAGTTGAGAATAGTGCTAGATCTGTTTGCGCTTTTCCGGAAACACTTTCAGCACACAACCCTGGTGATCAATGAGTAAACAACAACACAAATCGATGAACAGCAGCTAAACTTAATTCAAATGCAACTGGTGACGGTTTGAAAGTGTTCATGACATATCTGGAAGCTCGGGGTTTGATTGTTATTCATAGGAATGTTAATTTATAGACTTTTCGAGATCGATAAATTAAACCTTAAAAAGTTGTTGATCCTTAATTTGATCATTGTATCGATGATAGATCTATTGAATTCCTGAAGAAGAAGAATTTATGGCTACTTTAGAATTTTTAAAAGTCTTTTGAATAATTATCCATAAATATGAGGACTATTGTTGAACTGTGGTGTCATTTCAAATACAAATAACTAACCTTATCAAACTCATTTTAAACTGCTTTTTGCACACACATAGTATGCTTTAAAAAGTTAGTGCTGTCTGGACCACAGGACTACAACGCCTGTCATCTGCAAACAACTCGAGTGAAGCCAAATTGCTCTGGTGCTCTGGTACTAATTTGACAGCTCCTCCTTTTCCTCTATGATTAAGCTTGGTGCATGTCGTGCCGCGTTGCGGAAAATAGATAGTTTTTTTTAGAAAACCGTTATAGGAAAGCATGATTCACGCAAATTGTGCTAGTCAGTTCGAAAACAACTAAATCATTTTTTTTTATTGTCCATTACGGGAAAGTAATAATGGGTTTGAAGGCATTACATTTGTTGCCACCTTGCCGCATTTAATGTTACATGGTTGGAGCTTACATATGTTATGGATTGTGGTAGATAGTGTTTGGTATGGAATAATAATATCTACCACATTGGTATAACGGTACTAATTTGTAAGTCTGTCTGTGGTCATAGACAAAACAATGTTGATGATGGTAATGTTTATGTTGAAATTGATGGAAATGATGAAGTTGATGACAATGTTGAAGTTCATGTAGAGGCTGATATTGATGGGATTTTTTAAGTTGATGGTAATGTTGCTGATGATGGTGAAGGTGAAGTTAACAGTAATGTGATGTTGATGTCAATGATAAATTTGACAGTGATATTGAAGTTGTCGATTAAGTTAAAGTTGATGGCAATATTCAAGATGATGATACATTCGAGGTTGAATGCAATGTTAAAGTTGATGGTTATGTTCATTTCAATGATATATTTGATGGTATTATTTAAGTTTGACGCAATTAAAGTTGATAGCAATATTAGAAATTTGCTCATGATAACTTTTACGCGTGTGATGTTAGCGATGATGTTACGATGTTAGCACGAAAAAAATAATAATTTTGTTAAATTTTATCTGTACTCATTAGAGTAGAGGAGGGGAAGAATGTGGTAGATAGTGTTTGGTATGGAATAATATTAATACTAATAAACATGATAACAATACAATATGAATGCTTTAAAACTAAAAGCTGAGCGTCGAGTAACGCCATACCGAATTTGAGTTGATTTAAGTTAGCGTGGAGCATTAATACGATGATTTAAATAAACGCACACACATACGCACGCGTGAACGAGCCGAGGCTTATGTGTTTCGGCTTCTGCATGATTGAACCAGTCATTTGACTAATCTTGTTGCGCACGGTTGTGCATTTGCTTTCCGGATGGTCTTTGTTGCGACAAATGGCCGAAACTTGCAACCTCGGTCAGTTCACGACATGGATCACCAGCGCTGCTGATGTTTTCGGCAGTTTCAAGAACTAGATCGCATTGCAGGGGGTTGGTCTGGACAGTGTTTGTGTTGGACATTGATATATCTTTGGCCCGCGTACATTTCCTTTTGACAAATCTGACAGGTTATTAGGCGTCATCATACTGCTTGTCTGGTATATGTTGCATCCAGGCGAATACTGATGACATAATCATTGGATTCGGTGACTATAGCTGGATCAGTTTGGAAGATGCCTTCTGCACATTCGACCAGTGATGCCACATTTTTCCGATTTTCAATCTGTATTTTCATCGCAAAAAATCTTTTTAATCTGTATCTGACCGACAAAAATCTGTAAACAAATCTGTAAAATTTCTTTATTTTGATCTTAGTGCAGCTTTACGCAAATCTCCATTGAGTTAATTCATAGTTTAGAAGTACTTTGTTCAAAGTTTAGAATCTTGAAAAATTACTAATCACAGCCATGCTTTCTAAAGAATTTATCTATTTGAAAAATCCCAAAATCCTACAAAATTTTTGTTAAGTGATGTGTATCTTTTCTATAGATTGAAAATATAAAACATTAAGTTCCAGTTGTGAGAGGCGAATTTGTTTCCGGCTGAAGATTTTCTTAATGAAGTAACTATCACGATATCTAGAATTTTATTTTTTGTATGTCTGTAATTATGACAACTTTTATCTGGACATTTGTTTTTTTTATTTTCAACTCCGTAATTTTTCAATAAGTTTTAACACAAAACTTTTACTGAAAGTTTAGTCGAATTGTATGCAATATTCCAAGGGGTGTTCAACTCTGCACACATTAATTCGTGCCGAGTTATAAGTTGTGTTAAAAGCTGTGCCAAGCGCTCTGCCGAACGTACCTATCAAGGAAATTAAAGTATGTTTTTTAAGGTGTTTGGCAACCCTGAAAGTTATGACTTTTATAATTTTGTTTACATTCTCAATTTCTCTGATGGATCATGGTAGACATTCACCTCCATTCTCATTAGATCATTAGCGGGTCGGGAGGTGGAAGAGGAACTGCAAACCATCAAACCAAGCATAGTTCAATCCCACGCTTGGAGCAACATCGTCGAACCAGTTTTAAATCATCTGATCGACTCAGAAGTGCGTGTCCTCAAAGATATAACCCAAGTCTATCGTATCGCTGATTATGATGCCTTCCCCTGAAGAACTGTCATAAGCTGAAATTAGGATTGTCAGCCACCACAGACTTCAGCGGAAGTGCTTTATCAGGCGCCTTAGATCTGTATAGAACTCGAGAAGATTCCGCCCAATCCAGTCAGCTCCACACAGATGACAAAAGTGGGCAATTGGTGATTCAAGAGCATATAGCATTACAGAAACACCTTTCAATATTCTATGGACATCGCTTTAAATTCATATGGTTGTCCTATCAAAGACCACACCAATTAAGACTAATGACTGACAGTGAATATGAAGATTCATCAAACTATAGATGCCCGATGCTCATCGTTCTAAAATTAAATCCGATCTTCGCAGGATGCATGGTACTCTTATTTTCATACGAATGACAGAATAGTGCAGGTGTTCTGCCATCCCTGTTGTATAGTTGAGATCCATTTGCTTGATATTGATAAAATTATTGGTGTGTCCGTTCGAGTTTATCATCAAAGGCAACCATTGGGCATTTTTCACAATGATTTCATCCTCAATCGAAAACGAATCGTCTCTAGAGGAAACCCGTTTCAACCGTCTTGACTGCCGTTTCGACAAGACGCTCTGGACCGGCCATGGTGTACATAGATGAACTCGACTGAAGTGAGGCCCTGATAGAAGCTGTTCTAGATGAAAACACAATCCGCTGTGATTTTTGCTATGGAAATCGGAAGAGACGGACTTAGTTTTGCTAGGTTTGAAGAGATTCACGATTCAGACAATACTTACAGATTTTTTCGAATGATCCCTAACACCAGTGGGTATCCGTTTGTCGTTTACAACTTCTTGATTGAATCCTTGTATCACCAGTTTTATGTATGACATTCTCCCACTAGTTTCGTTTGTGAGTAAACAAAGTATTGACCCGAGTAGTAAACCTTAGAAACGATTGACAAAATGTCAACACTCAACAGTGGTACCGTTTTATATTATATGGTTTGTGTCTTCCTTATCAAAGTGTGCCTTAATGTGCCGAACAATGTGTCATGCTGTCATGCTTGGCATGCACAGTTGTACACACCAACTGCTCATTTGTTGATAACTTTTCACTCAGTTGTTGAAATTTGTTTTTCTTTAAAATAATTCATAGATTAGAATCATAGCTTACTATAAATATGCAAAGAGTAGGTAAATCTTAACATTTGAATGAACACCAATGAATTTTTACACTTAAAGTCCAAGATGTGCAGTGAGCATTTCTCACTTCATTTTCACAACGCAAAAACAAATATAGTTTATTACTAGAATTGAAATTGACTTTTTTTAAGTATCTATAACAATCTTAAACTCTATTCTATCTATTGCTTCAAAAAGAACTATGTTTAGTCAACTATGTGCAAAGTTATTAGCAAATGAGCAGTTCGTGACCAAAACTGTGTATGCCAAGCATTGTGTTTCGGCACAGTGTGCAGATTTGATTGCCCCTTGCAATATTCATTATTTCTGAAATTTTGTTAATCAAATATCAATATACCCAGTTGACTCTTCGACAAATAGAAAGGAAAACTACTATTTCTTCCAACGAGAAATCAGAGCATCTGAACATCAGAAGTCCATTCGAAGTTAAAACAATGATAATTTATTTAGTGAAAAAGACAATTTGGGTTCGATGCTCAGATTGAATTCAAGCTGTTCAAAAAACGGAAAGGATTATTATTCGGAATTAAAAAATATAAAATAGTATAACATATTTTCCTTTCATTTGAGAAATCTGAAAAATCTGTATATTTTTGAAAAATCTGTAATCTGTATATACAGATATCTGTATCAAAATATTGACAAAAATCTGTATGATTACAGATAAATCTGTATATGTGGCATCACTGCATTCGACTTTAGTAAAGCGGCCATCACTCGATCAGGTGCAGCGTTTCTCGATGGCATAAAATCAAGTATTTTTTTGGAAAATTAACACTTTTCCGAACCATCATGGACACATTTTGGAGCTATCATTTGTAAAAAATACTTTTTTTTGTATCTAGTAGGCTCAATCGCGTCAGCTTTACGGAGCCGATAATTCGTTGTTCATTGGTTGTAACAAATTTTTATGATAGCTTCTTTTCCGAACAAAGTTTGTTCCCAAGGTGCACAGTGCTAGAAAATCATCTCATGAAGGTTTTATACAAAAATATTCCTTTAAAAAAAAAGAAAAGTAAGAGGTTGCATCCAAGAAACGACCGTTTACAAAAGGTAGTTATGATTTCACAGCAAAAGTATAGTAAATATTAAATTGATTTCTTAACTCGTTATCAGTGAAAAATTTCGATAGGTTGAAATTCGAAAGCAATTTGAGAGGAGGATCTCTGTCGATGTTCATGTAGTACAAGCCAATCCTGGACGATATGTCTTGGATTCAAGCTCTTACTCTTTAGTTTACTCTTTTATTAGCCATTTGTGGTCCTGAAAAGGACCGATGGGTTGGAAGCTTGGAAGCTAGTTAAGAACAATACTGTGGACATTTTTCCTGTTTTTGGAAACGATAGCGGTGCGGAAATGAAATATGCAGGGGAAATGGATGTAATGTCGGCCTAAATGCTCCTAATTTAGGCCCATACATAAATTCAGCAATCGACTAAATTTTCATTGGTTACCAAAAATATCCATTAATACCGTCCCAAAGACGCGTTCATCTAGATAAAATTGATTAATAGTAGATTTTTAGCGATGGGCCCAATCTTAGATCCATAGGCCAACATTAGAACCATTTCCCCTATTAGGGAAAACACATCAATCACAGAATCTGAGCCTACCGGACGGTACCTACGTTTATTCTTTTTGATGGAAATTTTAAGCCCCTTCTATTAAGAGAATTCGGCAAGGTTTTTCTTTTGGCATAAAACTCTTAATAGGAGGGGCTTAAAATTTGCATGCTCAGTGCTTGGTATCAATATTCGGCGACTGTGCTAGGGAAACCACTTTTCCCATCACGGAAACGCCTCGTTTTCTGATAACAAAATTTCACATGGTATACACAGTGTGATATTCAATAATCAATTAATTATCTCAACATTTAGTGGCAGACATTTCATAAATTTTGGTAACATAATAATTCTATAATTTATATTAAATTTCCTATGCCGATCGAAACAAACGTTATGACGTCACTACAAGGGTGATTGAGTAAACGAAAGAAACGAATCGTGCGAAGCGGAATGCAAGCCGAGTGAAAAACGAATTGCACAATACAATTTTATAGACCAGGTTGAGCCTTGATAGTTAGCTGCTTGCGGGAACTGACATCTGATTGATGACCTTTACAAATGTCCAAAACATACACTTTAAAAATTTATGGTGGTCCTGAAAAAGAACCATTTTGTCGTGATGGTTGAGTAATGCTGAGCTATTAAGGTGTTCAACACGGATGAGGCTTTTTTTTTGTTTATTAATTTATTTGGTAAGGCTCAACCGAATTAACTTTACAGAGCCGAGGATTCTTGGTCACTATACAATACATCTTAAAAATATAGTCAAAAGGTACAACACAATAAACACTTTATCTTCCGCTATCCAAAAAGCCTCCTCCATCAGAACTGGAGCCGCTTCCAGTAGTTTCATTGTATGGCAAATTGTTGTACGCCAACGAGGGTCAGAGCGCGTCCATTGCAGCAATGGACGCAAAACGTGGTCAGCACTCACACACTCATCACGAAACGGTTGCTTTCCAAAGTCGACGACGCATCGACCGAAAGAACTGCTGATGAAGAACAATGAGGAGGACCACACAATGGTTGCTGCCGAGAAAACAGCCAATCGCGTAGCACACATCGAGAGTGGTCTGCTTTTGTCGACAGCCGAGTGAACACTGACGGATGAGGCTTGCGAGATGTATATTGTTTGGAGCAAGGTTGACGCGCTAGGCATTGATGACCCACAGCTACTCACGAGGAAACTGATTTCGAGTGGTGCGGCTTCTTCCTCCTTCTATGGATGCTCATGTGGGCTCTGCAGCTCGCTTCTTGCAGGCTACCTTTTGTTGTGTACTGGAGAACAATGTTCAACGCCACACACTGAAAGCACTGCCGCTGTTGATGTTGCTGCTGCGGACACCAACGACCGGACATCACCACACACGGTGATTGAATGAGCACCGTTCAATGAGAGAGGATCGAATTCGATTTTTAAATCTTTGTTAGGGAATGCGCTGTTTGCAGGCAATCGGTGATCATTTTGATCACCATTGCAACAGTTGGACATTTGTGTATTTTTCAATAGTGACCTATTGGAAATTAATAAAGTGTTAGAATTATTTTGATTTCTAGTCTCACGCTTAGAATCCACTTTAAACATGTAATTGAAAAGCCACGTCAGCAGCTCGATTTGCAAGGTAAAGAAGGAGTAAAAAGATCCTTACGCTTTGAAAAGCTGTATGTTAGTTTTGTACGTCCTATTCTTGAGAAAGGTTCAGTTATCTGAAACCTGTTTCATCTTCTTCTTCTTATTCGCATTTCAAGCTTATTGCTTAGTGCATATTAGCTTATTGCGTGCTCTCAACTTAGTGTTCTAAATGCACTTCCACAGTTATTAATTGAGAGCTTTCGATGCCAATACCAAAGCATGGATTTGTATATTGTGTGGCAAACACAATGATACTCTAATGCCCAGGGAAGTCGAGAAAATTTCCAACCCGAAAGATTCCCTCGACCGGACCGGGAATCGAACCCGCCGCCTCCGCCGCGACCTGTTTCATGTTAACGTAATTGATCGTTTAGACGCCATTCAGCGTAAATTTGTGAGATATGCTCTCCGCAACTTACCGTGGAATGATTCAGTGAATCTGCCATCCTTCAAAGATAAATTCCAACTGCTGGGGTTGGAATCATTGAAACAAAGGGGAACAACGCGAAAGCTCCCTTTACAGCAAAGTCACTGAATGCCGAACTTGAGCAACGAATCTTATGGCTCTCAACGACATCAACATTCCTGGCTATGAACTCAGGATGGCCGAATTTTACCATTTATCAAACTAGCTATCAAGTTGCTTCAATGCAATGACATTTATATAAGGTCTGGGCCAACAGACAGCTTGCTGGTGTAAGAAGCAAAAATGTTGTAAACATTGCTGAACATCTGCGAACAGATAGATATACGTCACTGCCAACATACTGAGAACAGATAGATATACGTCACTGCCAACAGCTGTTTCGTGTAAAAAGATAAACATTGCAATATAATACGAACACCACTAACCATTTGCACATTTCACTAACACCAATAAGCCCTTTGGCCCAGACCTTATATAAACGTCATTGGCTTCAATGGTGTACATACCGTATGCGTGATAATGTTTGCACCATTAAGCAATGTCAAAATTTAAAAAAAAAATCTCAAAAAAGGGGGATGTTTCTCAGAGTCTTAGACTATGTTAATCATCGATCGAGTTTCCACTTGCTGCAACTCCACACGCTTTCGGAATGCACGGCAGGTTCTAATAATGTAGTTTGGATCCATTTCTCTCCAGTTACGGGTCAATGTTTGTCTGAGGCTTGCTGTACTCAGGTGGCGTTTAGAACAGGCCTGCATGACGCGCCATATTGAGTAATCCAGCGGATTAAGATCGGGGCTGGATGGCGGCCACATATCCTTCGCCTAGAACGGACGATGTTCCTGCAACCACTTCTGAGTGCGGTTCGAGGTGTGGCATGGAGCCCCATCTTGTTGAAATACAACATTTGGCTTCGGATCGTACTGTTCTTTGATTCACGGAATAACATACTTACTTAAAATCCCGATGTAGACCTCCGTGTTGACCTTGTCGCCTTCTGGAATGAACACCGGGTCCATATTTTTGCCATCGGAAGCCACCAATCCAAACACCAAAACGCTAGCAGGATGCTTGGTCAGATACACGTTATTGTGCTCGTCAGCCACGTCTTTTACCGGAAGAGAACTAATATACCGGTCGATTCTGGAATTTGATACGGGATCAACGGTAAACATGCTCTCGTCGGTGAACAGGATTACCGGATTTTTTTTGCTTAAGGAAGTTCAAGATTTTCTTGCATCGTTCGACTCGTAGCTCCCGGATGCGGTTGGTAATCATGTGAGTTTTTTTCCGTGCCCTCGACTTCACCCAGCAATCTTCCTTTACGATCTTCCGTGCCGTACAGTCACTGATCCCGTGTTCCTTTGCCATTTTCCTTATTGAACGCACTGGATTCACCCGAATCATCCTTTTGATAGCAGCGATAACCCTCGGAACCCGAGCTGACCTCGGACGAGCTGTAGCCACCTTCACGGATAGTTGTCCTTTCTTTTCTCGGTCTAAAACGGTCCACCGGGACACTGCCACGGCGATTGAAATGTCTTTTTGCGACATTTGCGCGTGGGACAAATCACGAATACGCTGCCACTTCGTCATGGTGCAACTGTCAAACTTTTATACACAGCCTACTACGGTATGAGCTATAGGTTACGTGCATGCAAAGAAAACCAAGGCATTGTATGCACAGGTGAAACGGAAACCTTATTTGTACGATGGTGCAACATTATCACGCATACGGTAATTGATGCAGAGTGATGTAAGAAATTTTCACTTACATTTGATGTTCTTGCCATTTGTTTTGCGTGTTGAAATGATGTTCATAATATATCGGGTTATAATAATAATAATAATGACACTTTCCACAAATCAGAAATCAACAGCTTATGTTTGGTATTTCATCATCCGGATTTTATTTTCCTGAAGAAAAAGTTGCTCGTATAGGGTAGAAAAGATCTATAATATCAATGATTTCACGGAGTACAAATCAATAAGGGGCTGTTCATAAACTACGTAGACAGTTTAGGGGGGGGGGGGGTTGAGAATTATCCACAGCCCATACAAATTTTAAATTTTTTGTATGGTCAATTGTCTACGCAGGGGGAGGGGGGGGGTCAAGAATCCCAAAAAAAACTGTCTACGTAGTTTATGAACAGACCCTAATAGGTTTGTTCCGATGCGTTAGTTCATTAGCTGCAACATAAATCCTATTAGAGCGCATTGTATCAATATTAACGCTCATTGTTTTTAAAACAAAAGAAGCGCTTCTAGCGAATTCCCTTTTTCTACGTTTATCCGTAAGACAAAGAAAATCTAATGACGTTTTAATGCGTTAAGACGGAATTGAAACTCGTAGGACGAATTTAGAATCAAGCGAAAAAGAGAGGTAAAGCGGGGATTGTGCGTAGTAGGCCGGAAATTGAATCAAAAACCCTACTGAGGAAACGACTGCACTCCGCTGTGTGTGGTCTTGCAGCTACGTACGATGCAGTTTGCTGAAATAAGCTGTACCTACATTGAAGTAATGCGACAGAAATGACGACTAAATTGCCATAAAAACCAGAAGCAGAAACCGACACAATCAAATAAAAACTGACTAGGAAGTGGGCAATTCAGCGGTGCGCAATTTTCCACGCTTCGGTTAACTTATCGTGCTTCTATTCCCACGCATCCCACGACATGACTGTGTGTAGTGCAGGTATGTGGCATCATCATCAAACCGACTGATTTGGGGGGAAGAAGTGACAGGGAAATTTTTCAGCCAGCGTTCATCGGCCGGTGACGAAGTATGTGCCTGGACACAATGCATCAGAAGATGGTAGATTTTATATTCACCGGTTACCAATTAAATGTGTAATGCTCACGACATTCTGTCGTAAGCGTTATGTATGCGTGACCTCGTTAATAACAGCGCCTTGGTCACGAATCAGGAAACTGTTGAAAGTTTAACGTGTACAAGATGTCTGCTGTTTTATCAATTTAGGTAGATGGGTGTGGGTTGTTTGAAAATACTTTTGACAGTCGAGTTTGGGTGTTTGCCGATTCAATACCTAAAACTCTCATTGGATGGTTAAGCTAAGTTCGAATTGCAGCGCTCGATAGCCGTATCTCATAGCTATCAAAGGACTTAATGGATAATTACACGCCATATTTGATGAGTCTGTTTACAAAGTTTATAGAGCGTTATAATGGCATTATTAATTTTATTTACCGAGCACTGCAAAGCGCAATCATTTTGTCGTCGCCATTGGTGATAGCTCGCGTTAAAATTAATCATTCTGATCAGTCAGATAGAAGCTTCTTACATTGACTGCGACCTCCCATTTTCGGACAGACACAATCGGAGCACGTGACAGGAATCCTGATGATTGAACTCAATCGCATTCCAGTTGATCAACGATCGATTGTCTAGGCAATAATTTGTGCGCACACAATAGTTTTGCTAACAAAGATCCATCATTTTATATCCTTCATTCTTCATCTCATTTCTATTGCAGTTATGGACTTTTAGGAGCATCCGGTTGCGGTAAAACGACACTCTTGTCATGCATAGTCGGACGCAGGCGACTCAACTCAGGGGAAATATGGGTGCTGGGAGGCAAGCCAGGAACAAAAGGTTTGTTGTGAAGTGAAGGCGATAAAGGATGAATAGGACAATGATTTTTTGTTTGTTTGTATTCTGCAGGATCTGGTGTACCGGGTAAGCGCGTAGGTTACATGCCACAAGAGATAGCTTTATACGGAGAATTTTCAATCCGAGAAACGATGATGTATTTCGGATGGATCTTCGGTATGCAAACATCAGAAATCAAAGATCGGTTACATTTCCTGCTCAACTTCCTGGACCTGCCGTCCGAGTCACGACTGGTGAAGAATTTGAGGTTAGTTTGGAATTTACAATACAGTTTGGCACTATGGTTGATGGTTAATGTGTTTCAGTGGTGGCCAGCAGCGACGAGTATCGTTTGCCGTAGCTCTGATGCACGACCCGGAGCTGCTGATTCTCGACGAACCAACTGTCGGCGTCGATCCATTACTTAGGCAAAGTATATGGAATCATCTAGTGCACATTACCAAGGCCGGTCAGAAGACGGTCATCATCACCACACATTACATAGAAGAAGCGCGACAAGCGCACACGGTAAGATTAAACCATTCTCCCAAAATAGGACAATTCTTGAGGTAATCTATCCATGACTCATTCAACGCAGATCGGCCTGATGCGATCTGGACGATTGCTAGCGGAAGAATCACCAGCCTGCCTGCTATCAATATACCGTTGCAGTAGTCTGGAGGATGTATTTCTGAAACTGTCCCGGAAGCAAGGACAACAGAATACCGCCCCTGCTGAACTAAATATAAGGTTTGTCTCAATGGTACGACCATTACAGTTAGCAGATCCAATACTCATACGATTTCTTCTTCCCCAAAACAGCAATAACATTTCGCTGTCCGCCCTGGCGTTTGGCAAAGCTAAGGATAATCCAGTCTACGTGAGTCAGGAGAGCGGTGTCGTAGGTTTAAATTTCCATCAAAGTAAAGAAGTACTCATTAGTGATAGCAACGGATCGGCGTACGGTGTAAGTACCAAAGAGTTGATCATCTTCCGATTTTCCAAGCATCGCAATCGCCTGTTTGCCGGCGATTGCCATGTTTCTTGATGACACTTTTCGTTTTCTCCATTTCTTTCCGCAGATAAATGGCATCAACGGGTCTGCAATCAGTCCGGCAGTCATCAGCCAGGCGGTGGAATGCGACGATTGCGGGAGCTGCTCGGATTGTTTCAACGTAAGTATGAGGATTGTTAGATTCAGATTTCAGATTTTTCCAATCAAATGATTAAAAAAAAATACGTGAAAAATAAAATGCATTATTGCGTAAGGTCTCCGGAAATAACTTTTCCCGACGACCAAAACAAATTTTTCAACTTGTCCTCCTACGCTGAGTCATAATACCTCTGTAGGCTATCGGAAGTTACTTTGATCTATCATAAAACCCCTAGTTCTGGAGTTAACTCATAAACCCTCTGTAGGCAGGTCAGTTGACTTTAAAAGGCAATCTTCAACCGATAATTTCAGATTGCAAAAGTCAGTTAAAGTCATATCATGATAAATACGTCTGCTCATAGTTATTTTTAATGCACTCTACGAATAATTCGTGTAAATTTCGATGCCCTGAGACCGACACATGCAATCGGCCCATACAGTGGTGCAAAAGGCCAAATCCATGAACTTTTTTCATTAGAACCTTTTACAGTGGTTTTTTTTTTCAATAGGGTGTCTTCAGAAGAGTTTTTATAAATGACAAGACCCATTGAATGAAGTTAAGTTTTCGTTCGAAACTTCCCCACAGGTGGTGCTGCAAAATCTAACTTTTTAGTTTGACCAGATAGAGATATAATGTCTTGAGCTAAGTTGTAGGTTGCTTCATATCTAAACACTATGTACAAGACGCCATGTCTCTATCTGCTTGCGATTTTGAGTTATGAAGCGTTTTTTTGTAGAAGGGCCTCAAAAATCCGTTTTTTGTAAATATTTCCAAAATCATTTATTTTAGATGACTATAATGTTCTGCAACTTTTTAATAATCAATAAAATACACAACTTTGCAGAAGATAAAAAGGTTCGATCTGCAAAACAGAAAATGTTATAGGCAATATCAACTCAAAAATAGCCAAATTTCAAGCATCCACAAACATCAAAGAGGCAATATGATGACATTATAGTGAAAATACAATCATTTAATCTAGTAGTTATTTATATCCCGTTGTATCCATTAGAGCTGACCAATGTTTTATTAACAGCATTCTTACCACTCACCATGTTTTGTGTGTTTGTTTTTGACATGCCAAAGCAACCCATGATTGCCATTTTTTAACTGTCATTCGAGCGTTATGGTACAAAACGTTCGTTGTATTTGCGTTCATCAGAGTGAAGCCGGTTACTGTTCAAAACATTCTGATTCACGGATCTAAAGTTGTGGAAAGCTTTCTAGTTCCAATAGGCCTATTGTCGGAACAGGCGCAAGAAAGTCGTAATAAAGACTTATACCCCATATCATGTTATATAGGCTGTCTTGCAATGAGGATTTCCAGTGAAAACTAGATGATATAATCCGTATGTACAGGGTATTAATATTTGCCTCTATTATTCTACGGCTTGTGTGTCTCAAAAGAGCCCCAAGTTTTACTTCAGTTTAAGTTTCTGAGATCAACAAGGATTCTTTTACGGGGTAACAACTTCTCTTTGCATCCAACACTTTGTGGTATCAAGGATAAAGGTTTGCGTTGCGTTGACAAGAGCTTCATTATTTGTAAACGGAAAAAGAGATTTAGAAACTTAACGTTGCAATGACGACACTTGCGTTGCTCTTGATGGACTCCTTTGTGTAATATCTTGCACAATAGTCGCGGAATCGTGTTTACCCTCCTCTCTTAGTTTCATTTGAGTATCATATGCTAACTCAGCCGTTGGATAATTGTTCCTTAAATCCGATGTCTTCCGTCTTTTTACATCAGCGCTGCTGTCTTCGAATGCCAGTAACTTTCAGCCACGTTTAGCAGGTGAGGATGAAGAAGGAATGCCATTAATACTTTTCGAAGAAGTTTAAACGGGCTGGTAAAGTAATCGTTGCTATATGCTTTTTCTTCGGTTCAGTTATATTTTTGCCATAGCTTTTTAAAATATTTACACATCGATACTACAATTTGTTTAGCTTCTATGACAGCTGCTATCATGAGCTCAGGTTAATTCTATAATGAGTGAAAACTTCATTGCAAACGGAGGCAACCTTTTAATCTCTAAAAGAATTTTTACAAATTGAAAACAGCTTTCGTTTATCGATTTCAACTGAAATAGAGAATCGATAACCTCATTTTAATGTTGTTCAGTATATTTGACTGGTAGTTGCTTAAAAACCATTCCCCAGCATAAAAAAACACAAAAATTACATGAATGCTGAATATTCAGAAAACAAAACGCAATACCATTCATAAAAGTAAACAATATTTGACTTACCTTCTGTGCAGTCAAAATTTTCAGAATGTTATTTGCAAACGAATTTTTACTCTGATGAACGCAAATGCTACGAACGTTTCGTACCATAACGCTCGAATGACAGTTAAAAAATGGCAATCATGGGTTGCTTTGGCATGTCAAAAACAAACAAACAAAATATGGTGAGTGGTTAGAATGCTGTTAATAAAACCTTGGTCACATGGATACAACGGGGTAAAAATGACTACTAGATGAAATGATAGTATTTTCACTATAGTTTCATCATATTGCCTCTTTGAAGTTTATGGATGCTTGAAATTAGGCTATTTTTGAGCTGATATTGCCAATAACATTTTCTGTTTTGCAAATAGAACCTTTTTGTCTCCAGCAAAGTTGTATATTTGATTGATTTTTAAAAAGTTGCAGAACATTATAGTCATCTAAGACAAATAATTTCGGAAATATTTCCAAAAAACGGATTTTTGAGGCCCTTCTATAAAAACGCTTCATAACTAAAAATCGCAAGCAGATAGAGACAAAACGTCTCGTACAAAGTTTTTAGTAATGAAGCAACCTACAACCTAGCTGAAGACTTTATATCTCTATCTGGTCAAATTAAAAAGCTAGATTTCGTAGCGCGACCCGCGGCGAAGTTTCGAACTAAAACTTAACTTCATTCAATGGGTCTTGTCATTTATAAAAACTCTTCTCAAGATACCCTATTGAAAAAACCACTGTAAAAGGTTCTAATGAAAAAAGTTCATGTATTTGACCTTTTGCACCACTGTGCATTGTTGGGTTGTCTGAAGGGAGTTCTAGCAAGGGTAGAGTTAATTGGGATTGGCAAGCTGTCAACTTATCAAAGTTATTTTCTGGGCGTTTCTTAATGGAGGGAGGGGTTATTTCAGTGGTGTAGTGGCGTTTGTGGACAATCTTAGAGCTTTGCACAGATTGAATGTTTGGCTTGGAAGAAGTGTCACTTGCCTTGTTTGTGTCTTCAGTATGTAGACTGCAGTCGGTTTCCCTAGCCGTGTCTTCCGTAGGCTTCGTCTGTTCCCGGTTAAGTTGTTCGTACGTTTCTTCTCATTTTTCTTTTGCTCCAGCTCTTCAACTCTGTTCGACAGCTGGGCAATGGTATCCATCAGCTGCTTGATGAGATCATCCTTTTCCTTCAGCAATCCTGCTACCGCGTTGTTCTAGTTGACATTCAATCTCTGTTGAATTTTACTTACTTCGGCATATGATCCAGATCCAGCGTTGAATTGATTGCAAACTTCATTATAGTTGATTCCTTTTGTAACTCGTAGTTTAGAGATCTCCTTCACTGGACATTTCCTGTTGGACGGACCGTGTTCACTTTTACAGTTAAGGCAGTATGGGTTATCTGTACATTTACCAAGATCGTGCACTTTGGAACAGTTCCGGCATCGGGTAGCAGCCTTGCACCGAAGCTTAGTGTGACAGTACTGGTAGCACGTAAAAGAAATCGTTGGCTCAGGAACATATACACGAGTTTTGATCCTCAGTGGACGGACCAACCTACGGGAACGGCCTACTACTCATCGATTTCGCCGCCTCCAAGAACATGGCCATACGTAGCACCTTCTTCCAACACCACCTCCCCTATCGTTACACCTAGAGATCACCACAGCAGACGGAATCGCAAATCGACCACGTTCTGATTGATGGACGGCACTTCTCCGACATTATCGACGTCAGGACCTATCGTGGCGCTAACATCGACTCTGACCACTACCTGGTGATGGTCAAACTGCGCCCAAAACTTTCCGTCATCAACAATGTACGGTATCGACGCCCGCCACGGTACAACCTAGAGCGACTGAAGCAACCGGATGTCGCCCTAGCATACGCGCAGAATCTCAAGGCAGCGTTGCCAGAGGAGGGCGAGCTTGATGTCCCCCCTCCAGAGGACTGCTGGAGTACAGTAAAAGCAGTCATCAGCGACGCAGCCGAGAGCACCATCGGGTACGTGGAAAGAAGTCGACGGAATGAATGGTTCGACGAGGAGTGCAGAGCAATTTTGGAGGAGAAGAACGCAGCGCGGGCGTTAATGCTGCAGCATGGAACCCGACAGAACGTGGAACGGTATAAACAGAAGCGGAAACAGCAGACCCGCATCTTTCGGGAGAAAAAACGCCGCCTGGAAGAAGCGGAGTGCGAGGAAATGGAACTGCTGTGCCGTTCCCAAGAAACACGGAAGTTCTACCAGAAGCTCAACGCATCCCGCAACGGCTTCGTGCCACGAGCCGAAATGTGCAAGGATAAGGACGGGAGCCACTTGACGGACGGACGTGAGGTGATTGAAAGGTGGAAGCAGCACTTCGATGCGCACCTGAATGGCGAGGAGAACGTAGGCACGGGAGACCAGCGCAATGGAGGAAACGACTACGTCAGTGCAGCAGAGGACAGAACTGACCCAACTCCCACGCTGAGGGAAGTTAAGGACTCCATTCAGCAGCTCAAAAACAACAAAGCAGCTGGTATCGGATGGTATTGCAGCCGAACTCATCAAGATGGGCCCAGAAAAGTTGGTCACCTGCCTGCACCGGATGATAGTCAGGATCTGGGAAACAGAACAGCTACCGCAGGAGTGGAATGAGGGGGTAACCTGCCCCATTCACAAGAAAGGCGACCATTTGGAATGTGAGAACTTCAGAGCGATCACCATTTTGAATGCCGCCTACAAAGTGCTATCCCAGATCATCTTCCGTCGTCTATCACCTAAAATGACCGAGTTCGTGGGAAGTTATCAAGCCGGCTTCATTGACGGTCGATCGACAACGGACCAGATCTTCACCGTACGGCAAATCCTCCAGAAATGCCGTGAATACCAGGTCCCAACGCATTATTTGTTCATGGACTTTAAGGCGGCATACGACAGTATCGACCGCTCAGAGCTATGGAAAATCATGGACGAGAACGGCTTTCCTGGGAAGCTGATCAGACTGATCAAAGCAACGATGGACGGTGTGCAAAACTGCGTAAGGGTTTCGGGTGGACTATCCAGTTCATTCGAATCTCGCCGGGGACTGCGACAAGGTGACGGACTCTCATGCCTACACTTCAACATTGCTCTAGAAGGTGTAATGCGACGAGCCGGGCTCAACAGCCGGGGTACGATTTTCACGAAATCCGGTCAATTTGTGTGCTTTGCGGACGACATGGACATTATCGCAAGAACATTTGGAACGGTGGCAGAACTATACACCCGCCTGAAACACGAAGCAGCAAAGGTCGGACTGATGGTGAGTGCGTCAAAAACAAAGTAGGCGGAACCGAACATGACAGGATTCGTCTAGGAAGTAATGTCACGATAGACGGGGATACTTTCGAGGTAGTGGAGGAATTCGTTTACCTTGGATCCTTAATGACGGCTGACAACAATGTGAGTCGTGAAATACGAAGGCGCATGATCAGTGGAAGTCGTGCCTACTACGGGCTCCAGAAGAAACTACGGTCAAAAAAGATTCACCCCCGCACAAAATGTACCATGTACAGAACGCTAATAAGACCGGTGGTCCTCTATGGACACGAGACATGGACTATGCTCGAGGAGGACCTGCAAGCACTCGGAGTTTTCGAGCGACGTGTGCTAAGGACGATCTTCGGCGGTGTGCAGAAGAACGGTGAGTGGCGCCGAAGAATGAACCACGAGCTCGCTGCACTCTACGGCGACCCCAGCATCCAGAAGGTGGCCAAAGCCGGAAGGATGCGGTGGGCAGGGCATGTTGCAAGAATGCCGGACAACAACCCTGCAAAGTTGGTGTTCGCTACTGATCCGGTTGGTACAAGAAGCCGTGGAGCGCAGAGAACACGATGGGCGGACCAGGTAGAGCGTGATCTAGCGAGCATTGGACATGACCGAGGATGGAGAGTGGCAGCCGCAAACCGAGTATTGTGGCGTACTATTGTTGATTATTTCTTATCTTAAATGTGCTGTTGTACAAATAAATGTATGTATGGACGGACCAACCTTGATGTATTCCGGAATTTTCCGGATTAAAACGTTTAGCACCTACGACTCCTTGAGGTCTCAATTCATCAACCAGTTCCATTTCACTAAGCTCCTGTACTTCACGGCAAGAAAATACACAACGACGTTTGTTGAGAGTAGGATGAAGAATCACTGACACTGCCACACCATTATCCAGTTGTTTCATTGCAAGAAGTTACCTCACTTGATCCGCATTTCGTACGCGTAGCACGAACTTATTGCAGTCATCCTCAGTAGTAGCTCCTTCGATTTTGCCAACGTGTGCTTGCAGACATTTTCCAACCAGGATCGGGTTGAGTTTCTTTCCGTCATTTGCTTCGAGTAGGAGAACATTCAACTGACTAAAATTTCCGTTGTTCATCCATCTAGGAACGGTTCCACTATCCAAAGGGGGGTTGTCTGGGTCCCACCCAGAGCTAGCCACCACCGCCATCAGTTAAACTATTTCTTGTACTTCACAGCAAAAAATAGATTTTAATATTACATCCTAGAGGATGCACTTCAATTATTTTGAAAATCTCATGTAATTTTTATAGCCACACAAATAAACAAATGCAGTAAAAGCAGCGTAATGTCAGTTCATGCATTGTATTAATGATAATTTAGTCCTTTTTGGCTGGTAATATTACACCATATTTTTGACACGATTGAAGTGCATCAAAATATTTTTTTGGGAGAACGTTTATTTCATTTAAACAGTAATAAAATTATCACTTTTTAGTTGTAAATTTTTCAAAGATTTTTTTAGAAATTTGGAAAAGCATCTTTTGCAGCAGATTGCGAGACTTATTTCCTATCGATCGGTGTATTTGGATTTTAATTTCATCTATAAATGACAAAGTTATAAGCGTTCATAACCTTACACCTTTTCGTGACGGTCGCAATTTTAGATTTTCGATTTACCCCCAGAACCGTAAAAATGATAAATTCGCAGGATAATCGATTTGAAGTTGTTTTTCAATTGAAATTTGATAAAGTTATCTTGGATCCTGGCTTACAGTCTTAAGATTGGAAAAATGCGTCCATAACCGATTCTCATTGTTTTTTCTCTCCCCACCATAGATCACATCGAAAGGCAAACTCAAAGCACTACTGATCAAAAACTTCCTTAAGATGTGGCGAAACGTCGGCGTGATGTTGTTTATCTTTGCACTGCCGGTGATGCAGGTCATCCTGTTCTGCTTGGCAATTGGGCGTGATCCGACAAATCTGCGAGTGGCTATCGTTAACCAGGAAATGAATATGACCAACGGAGACTGTATTTTCGATGCCGGTTGCAGTTTTACCAACCTTTCGTGTCGTTATCTGAGCCATCTTAATTCAACGATAGTGAAAAATTACTATCCGGATTTGGACCTGGCACTGGGAGCGGTACGGGATGGCCATGCTTGGGGTGCGCTCTATTTTACCGACAACTTTACCGATGCGCTGGTGGCGAGAATTGCATTGGGTAAGAAGGGACTGTGCAGTTGCAGGTTCAGGATACATTTATAACGTGTTTTTATGTATTGATTCAAGGTCGGGACGCTGACGACGAAACTCTAGATCAATCGGAAATCCGAGTGTGGCTTGACATGTCTAACCAACAGATCGGTATAATGTTGAATCGGGATCTACAGGTAGCCTATCGGGAGTTTGCACAGGAGCTGCTACGCGTTTGTGACAATAATCCCAAACTAGGAGATGTTCCGATTCAGTTTAAGGACCCCATTTACGGAACCAATGATCCTTCCTTTACGGATTTCGTTGCGCCTGGTGTGATCCTGACGTGAGTAGTCCATTTCTATGACCATAAAAGAGTGACTTCATGATGTTCCATTTTAGAATCGTTTTCTTCTTGGCCGTTGCACTGACATCATCTGCGCTGATTATCGAGAGAACTGAGGGTCTGCTGGATCGATCGTGGGTTGCTGGTGTTACTCCTTTCGAAATCCTGTTTTCTCACGTAGTGACACAGTTTGTAGTGATGTGTGGTCAAACGGCGCTGGTACTGCTCTTTATGATTGTGGTCTTTGGAGTAACGAACAATGGAGAAATCATATGGATCGTCATGCTCACCATTCTTCAGGGTTTGTGTGGAATGTGCTTCGGGTTCGTGATTTCAGCCATCTGCGAACTAGAACGAAATGCCATTCAGTTGGCGTTAGGTTCATTCTACCCAACACTGTTGCTGTCCGGTGTCATTTGGCCAATTGAAGGCATGCCAGTGGTATTACGGTACGTGTCTCTGTGTCTACCGCTAACACTGGCCACATCGTCCCTGCGATCTATCTTAACCCGTGGCTGGAGCATATTGGATGAGGATGTGTATTTGGGCTTTATAGCCACTATTTCATGGATTGCTATCTTCTTGGTGATAACACTGCTCGTACTTAAGTTTAAGCGAGGCTAGGGCTTATCCGGTAGGTTTTTATACTTAGATATCATTAATTTATATGAGAGCGCATGCACAAACGCATACAATCATCCACTCTGTGTACGTTTTTCATAATTTAATGTATCGGTTTGTGTATTTTAAGCGGTGAAGATATACAAATTACGTCCCTGCAAACCGTCCCGGACCGAATTATGCTAAACATCACTTTTGGAATCTAGTCCATTGTTGACAATGTATGCGGGATTGTTTTCACCAAAAGACCAAAATCAACACTTTTGTGTACACCCCGGCACCACTGACTATTACCATTTTCCAAAAGTAAAATAAAAATCTTTCGTATGGTTCGGTCCCTTTACTATAGGAACAAAATGGCGCTGGCTAGAAGTGCAACCTAAATTAAACGCTGACAAAGCGGATGAATACCGTAACTCTTACCACCGTTCTGTCAAATTGAACTTTCAAATTGACAGCTTGTGGTTGCCTCACTCCCTTTCAAGCATTCTACTCACCTATCTGTTGTAGCTTTGCACTTGAAAAAGACAACCATCTCCTAAACAAATCCTTCTTTCACCTTAATCTGTTGTGTATAAGGCTTCTTATCTAGTTAAGCGCACCCCTGTGGAGTGGTGAAATGTAACCCGCCTCCTGTTGTCTATGTAAACATTACATTCAACTGAATCTAATTTGCTCAATTTTTTTTTCGTTAGTTATTGTTTTTCAACTTTCAGTTAGTCCAAGTCAAAACACAAACAAAATGCAATATACAATAACCCCGAATTTGTACCACTTCTCCTTTTTGACTGCTAATAAAAACGAAAAAAAAACAAAAAAACAAAATGGAGAATCTGTGGTGATAAAGAAGTACATAACCCCACCAATCAGCAATCAATAGTTTCCATGCGAAGAAAAAAAAACAACAATTATTGAACTGTGATGAAACATTTTTTTCTTTCTCTTTATATCGAGGATAGTTTTTTCTTAGAACTTTTTATATGCTAACTTTAAAGAAGAAAAACGTAGGCGAAAAAACCTGTTTTTAGGGAAGAAGAACAATGTAAAGCTATTTGCAAAAAAGAAACCATAGACTTAATAACAAAAGTAACACTTAAATATAATGAGGATTCTGTCATCTAAGTGGTCCTTTCAATTTGGAAAAGTATACATTCCAACTCATTGTAAAAAAAACGAACAGCAATGGGGAGAACCGCCACCTGGAGGAAAAATCCAACGCATATGTAATCTAGTTTTTTCTTATTATTTGTGAAGGGTTTAAGCAAAGCAATACAAGCAATCGCTGGAGGGCAATACAACCATTTAGCTCTATTATGTTACATTATCCTTCCTTTCCCTCTTTGAGTTTATGTCGCTATTTTTCTTGTATGGTAGCCGTAATGGCTGCTACCTTTAATGTGGAAGAAAAATTCGTAGGACATGTATATGAAATGTAGGCAATTTTTGGGATTTTTCCTTAAGCAAACAGTGAATCTTATGAAATTGACAGATTTTACCGAAAAAAAAGGGAAATTGTAAAAAGGAATGTGAATAAAATAATCTTGAATAAAAACTGACACACTGGAATCTTGCTTAAATAACGATGACATAGCCCGCAGTCTTCGAGATACTCTTATTCTAACACGTTGAATCTCCAAATGTTGATTGATCGAGAAAGGTTCGACTTGAACAGAACAGGTCCGCTGAAATAATCTTTGTTGGGAAAGTAACCACTCGGATGTCGCCAATAGGTGATATTTGAAGAGCATTCGACAGGATGTCCACGTTTCTTATACCCAGTGGAGTGTTAGTCCCGTAAGGGGTTTGAAGTTCGCCGGTGATTGGGTTGTATGTATCACATCGGGTTCGCGCAAGAATACACGACGTTGCATTAACGTAGAAGCCAACGCGTTGGGACTCAACGTTGAGATCCTTGTTGGCAAGCGTTTGTAGGATGCATTGATTGATTAGCGAGTTGGCGTTTTCTCGGCGAACGCACCGGACAAACTCGCAATATCCAGTATAACAGTTTGTCCCATATGCGGGAGCGGTCGTTGGTCGCATTCCGGTGACGATTGCCTGTGAAAGTATATTTTTTCGTAAGTAAGCTGGATAATTAATAATTCAATAAATTTATCGACTGGGGATTGTACAGTTTCCCGAGGTAGCCCATGATTAAAAACTAACCAAACCTAACCAGTCTCCCGAGACTGTCATCTTCTGGTCTACTATGATTTGAATCTCGGTACACAGAAGTGCAAGCCTTTTGATTTTCTGTCTTTTGATTTTCTGTCTTATGATTGGTTTATTAACGACGAGCTTCAATCCCACATTTTTGAAGTCGTTGCGCTGCTGGAACTCGAGAAGAAGATCTGGAAAACCGGGCATCAAACGGCTAGCTTCTACCAAGAGCTGTGGCACCACCAATGAGAAGGGGGCCGGCTTTCCCAGGTAGAATCTTTACTATTGATATCTAAAGTTGATATGGATGACCAAGAGGTAAATCCTGGTGAATGTGGGCGTCTTAGTGGAATACCTGTATAATGAGAGAGAGAAGGATTAGTAATTTCCATTTAATTCCACTACGTTATTTGCTTATCGTTGACAGATACGCGTATTTCGTCTACAATGTGCAGACTTCTTCAGTGTCTTGTACTAATAGTCGAGTATTAGTACAAGACACTGAAGAAGTCTGCACATTGTAGACGAAATACGCGTATCTGTCAAGGATAAGCAAATAAGGTAGTGGAATTAAATGGAAATTACTAATCCTTCTCTCTCTCATTATAAAGAGGTAAATTATCAAGAAGAAAACTAGCCGAATGCCCTTTTAAAAAACAAATCCCGATGTTTACATATCAAACAAATTCCTAAACTTTTATACTTTGTAAATACTTAATTTGCTAAAGGGTGCCCCACATCAAATTGCATCACGGAAAAAAACGCTGTAGAGAAATGCGATCAGAATGGATGTTCTATTAGTGATCAGGATCAGCGTTTAAGCGGAATCCCAATGCTTCGGTCAGAGATGTGGCCAAAAAGTTGAATATGTCCAAGTCTTTCGTTCAGAGAGCCAACGACTGGGAGGAAATGCATACGTACAAAGTACAGAAGGCTGCAAATCGTGACGAATGGTAAAATACGGTGGGAAAGTCACGGGCCCGGAAACCGTTCACCCAAATGCTGACGAAGCCTCATTGTCTCATCATGGATGATGAGACTTACGTCAAGGCGGACTTCCGGCAGCTTCCAGGGCTACTGTTCTTCGCCGCCCAGCACATGTTTGATGTTCCGGAGGAAGTAAGGAAGCAGAAACTTTCAAAGTTTGCCAAGAAATACATGATTTGGCAAGCGATCTGCTCATGTGGCAAACGGAGTACGCCGTTCGTGACTACCGGGACTGAAAACGGGGAGATCTACCTCAAGGAGTGTCTACAGAAGAGTCGTCTGCTTCCTCTGTTTATTTATTTATTTATTTATTGTTAAGTAAATCATCTGACAAATAGTATTAATGAATATCTGAATTATGTTCAATCTTCTTACTTTATTTACAAATTGAGGCGTTGACATACCAAACTTGAACGTGGATTCAACCGATGCAAAAAAAACGAACCATTGCAGATATAAGCTGGTTATAACCATACAGAGTACGATGAAATCCCGGCTGCATCAGGGACCGCTGACGTAATATCCTACCTGAAGCACGGAAGTCAAGGAGCGATAGAAGATAGGAGCAACGACGTCACCGTTGAGTAATTTAACGATAAACGTAGCTTGTTGTAATTTTCGTCTTCGATCAAGCGTTTCAAGACCAAGCAGACGACATCTAGCGGGATACGCTGGAAGGTTAGACGGATCACGCCATGGTAGATTCCTGAGAGCAAGTCTTATGAATCTTTTTTTTTTTTTTTTTTTCCTTGTCGAACGTTCGGCTGATCAAGTTCACTTTGTGCTACTCTCCACCGTCACAAGTTTTTTTTTTCTGCGCTCTGTACATTGGATTTTTTCCCCGAACGGGGTTTTTTTGATCCACTCCCCTGCTGGTGTGACTAAAGCAAAAAGTGCCACTAGCGGACCAAGACGCTCTACTCTGGAAGCAACAGCCTCGGCGAGACCGGAGGTTCGCCCGTCCAACTTTAACGCCATCAACCGAGTCATCCCATCATCCGATCGCACCATCACATTTGCATCGTTCAACAGCAAGGTCATCAGCCGTACCTACAACACAAAAACAGATTCGGGCTATCCAAGCGGGCCTTTTGTTAGCCAGCACGTGTTTTTGCCTGCATCTATAGAATACCCACTGCTTCATCGCATAGTGGATTTCTTCTCCGTTGGGAAGACGCGCCATCTCGGTATAGAGAGATAAGTAATTTTTTTTTTTCATCAGAAGTTTTTTTTTTTTCTCTGTTTGGTTTGTTTTCCGATTTTTAAGATCTGATTAATTCCCCTACAGCGTTGCTTACCCTTTCTTGCTTATTATTTAATTTATATACATTAGTTTCCCTTGTTTTTATTTGTTTTTTTTTTGTTTTTGTTATTATTTTTTTTTGCTGAGCAATTTACCTAGAGTGCGGTAGATTATATCCCATATACTTCTTTTTTTTTTTTCATTTTTAATTATTGATTGATTTCAAATTTGTGGCAAGGAAAATATTTGAATTATTAACATCAAAGTTTTCTATACATTCCATTGCGGTGATACCTTAAGGCACCGCAATGGATGACAAAAATAAAGGCGGGGGATTGTCGTTTGACATCTCAGATGATGAGTCAATTAAGTCTCCTTCATTTGAAAAGCTCGATTCTTCTGAGGAAATGGATATCCTTGAAGAATCACTTGATTTGCTCACCAACAAAAACACTGGAGCCTACCCTAAAGGGAGTGTCAAACCACTGCCTCCTTCTCCTCCTACTCCCCCTTCTCCACCATTGCCACCTCGTCTACCTGTTCCCCCTACTCCACCCGTTCCCCCAAAAACTTCTGCGACCCCCCGCCACAAGGCATACCCTGATGACTCGAAAGGTCCGTGGGTTGTATTTTTCCGGCCCAAACAAAAACCTTTGAATATTACTCGGATTTCAAAAGATCTGACAACACATTTCTCGGCCGTTACCGACATTTTTAAGGTGACGCCAAACAAACTGCGAGTTACCGTTGACGACCGGAAGCAGGCCAACCAGATCGTTGCATGCGAGCGTTTTTCGATAGAATATCGAGTCTACGTCCCCAGTTGTGATGTAGAAATTGAAGGAGTGGTCACCGAAGCGAGTCTAACTTGCGAAGATTTCTTGCACGCTGAATCCTTCGGCATCTTCAAAAATCGTTGCCTCCCAAGAGTCAAGATACTGGACTGCATTCAACTGCAGTCAGTGTCGCTCATAGGCACGAAAAAAAGGTATACCTTATCAGACTCGTTTCGTGTGACCTTTTCAGGATCGGCATTACCTGACTACGTCACAATTGGGAAGGTTCGACTACCTGTACGCTTGTTTGTACCGAGGGTAATGAATTGCTTAAAATGCAAGAAACTAGGTCACACCGCAGACTATTGCTCAAACAAACCGCGCTGCGATCAATGTGGGGAGGTGCATACGGAAGGTCCTTGTGGTGCTGCCCCAAAATGTGTTTACTGCAAGGATACTCCGCATGCTCTGAGTGATTGCCCGAAGTACAAATAGCAGGGAGAAAAACTTAAGCGGTCATTGGAAGCTCGCTCTAAGCGTTCACTAGCAGAAATTTTGAAAATGACCGCTTCATCTTCCCAAACTACCCAAAAATGCAACAACACATTCCACCTCCTGCCAGATGATGATCAGGGCTCTGATTCAGAGGTTGGTGAGGATCGTCCCTTTGTCTTTAACGGCAACCCGAGGAAGCGATGCAAAACAAACGTCATCCAAAAACCTCGTAAGGCCTCTCGTTTGGACTCTCAACCAACCTTGACAAATTTAAGAGGTAGCGGAAATGTACCAAAACCCCCACCACCGGGATTTAAACCTTGTAATTTTAACAAGGACTTTCCACCACTTCCGGGATCATCTAAAATCCCAGATATCCCATGTTTTCAGCCAGAAGAACAGCTGAAAAATCAGCAAGAACATGCTCCCATGTTCACGTTTTCTGGAATTGTGGAGAGCATCTTCAATATATTCAATGTCTCTGACTCAACGAGGAACATTATTAATTTAGTGCTTCCAATTGTGAAAACTCTTTTGAAGCAACTAGCTTCCAAGTGGTCCTTCCTTGCATCGATCATATCCTTTGATGGATAATTCTCCAAATGAGGCGGGGATATGATCTCAGTCCTGCAGTGGAACTGTAGAAGTCTTATACCGAAACTTGACGCATTCAAATTTTTAGTTCACTCCTCACTTTGTGATGCATTTGCTCTTTGTGAAACATGGCTCTCTTCAGACACAAATCTTCCTTTCCACGATTTTAACATTATTCGCCTTGATCGAGCAGATTCGTATGGAGGGGTGCTTCTCGGGATCAACAAACTCCATTCCTTTTATAGAATCGATCTGCCTTCCGTGACAGGCATTGAAGTAGTTGCATGTCAGGTAAATGTTCGAGGTAAAAGTCTCAGTATTGTCTCAGTATATCTTCCTCCGAGAACTGCGATTTCTCGCCAAGGTTTCTCAGATATCTGCTCAGTTTTACCTGAGCCTCGGTTGATATTAGGAGATTTTAACTCCCACGGTACAGGCTGGGGGGAACTGTACGATGACAACCGCTCAACGTTGATATACGACCTTTGCGATAGCTTCAATATGACAATTCTAAACACTGGGGAAGTAACACGAGTAGCCAAACCTCCAGCAAGAGAAAGTAGATTAGACCTCTCCCTCTGTTCGAGTTCACTATCGTTGGATTGCTCGTGGAAAGTAATCCAAGATCCCTACGGTAGTGACCACTTGCCAATCAAAATTTATATTACCAATGGTTCATCTTCTACTCGCTCGGTTGACATCGCGTACGATCTTACGAAAAACATTGACTGGCAAAAATTTGCGTCCGCGGTTATTGATGCCAGTCAATCGGTTGAAACACTTCCTCCACTGGATGAGTACTCCTTTCTCGCGCGTCTAATCATCGATTGTGCGCTGCAAGCACAGACGAAACGTGTTCCGGGTGTTTCCGTTCGCAAGCGACCTCCCACTCCGTGGTGGGATAAGGATTGCACCGACGCGAACAGCGAGAAGTCCGCCGCGTTTAAACGGTTCCGCAAACACGGCAAGGTCGGGGATTTCGAGCGGTACACCGACCTCGAGAAAACTTTTAAGGGCTTGATTAAAGCCAAAAAACGCGGTTACTGGCGTCGGTTCGTCGATGGGTTGTCGCGAGAGACTTCCATGAGAACACTCTGGAATGTCGGCAGGAGAATGCGAAACGCGTCATCATCGGTCAACGAAGACAAGGAGTACTCAAACAGTTGGATATTCAGCTTCGCGCGGAAAGTTTGCCCGGATTCGGTGTCGGTTCAAACCAACGTTCGTGATCGTCCGTCGGGTAGTAACGAAATAGATTCCCCGTTTTCGATGGTGGAATTCTCACTTGCTCTCCTCTCATGTAACAACTCAGCTCCTGGAATGGATAGAATCAAGTTCAACTTGCTTAAAAATCTCCCAGACGTCGCGAAGAGACGCTTGTTGAACTTATTCAATCAATTTCTGGAGCACAACATTGTTCCGGATGACTGGAGGCAAGTAAGAGTTATCGCCATTCGAAAACCCGGTAAACCCGCGTCGGATTATAACTCGTACCGTCCCATCGCGATGCTGTCCTGTATACGGAAATTGTTGGAGAAAATGATTCTTTTTCGTCTAGACAAATGGGTCGAGTCGAATGGTTTACTTTCAGATACGCAATTTGGATTTCGGAGAGGCAAAGGAACGAGCGACTGTCTTGCGTTGCTTTCAACTGAAATTCAACTGGCCTATGCGCAAAAACAGCAAATGGGTTCAGCTTTCTTGGACATTAAGGGGGCTTTTGATTCTGATTGTATCGATGTCCTTTCGGATAAACTCCACGCAACTTGTTGTCTGAGAAATATATGAGCTTTTCTCATGGAAACTCGACAACTTCACGAATTAGTTACATGGGTCTCCCCCAGGGCTCATGTTTAAGCCCCCTTCTTTATAATTTTTATGTAAAAGACATTGATGGTTGTCTTTATGAAAATTGCTCGCTAAGGCAGCTTGCAGATGACGGGGTTGTGTCCGTTATAGGGCCAAGTGCACCGGACCTGCAAGGACCATTGCAAGATACCTTAGACAATTTGTCTACTTGGGCTATGAAGCTGGGTATCGAATTCTCTCCGGAGAAAACTGAGTTGGTCGTTTTTTTCTAGGAAGCATCATCCTGCACAGTTACAGCTTCAACTAAAGGGTAGAACAATCACTCAAAGTATATCTTTCAAGTATTTAGGTGTCTGGTTCGATTCCAAATGCACATGGGGAAAACATATTGCGTATCTGAAACAAAAATGCCAGCAAAGAATTAATTTTCTTCGTACAATTACTGGAACTTGGTGGGGAGCACACCCGGAAGATCTGATCAGGTTGTATCGAACAACCATCTTGTCCTAGAGTACGGTAGCTTCTGCTTTCAATCCGCGGCGAAAACACATAACACACACACAATACCGTTGCCTCCGAATCGCGCTTGGCTGTATGCACTCGACGCATACGATGAGCCTCGAAGTACTCGCGGGTGTTCTCCCACTGACAGATCGTTTCGCGGAACTGTCCTTCCGGTTTCTCATCCGTTGTGAAGTAATGAACCCATTGGTAATAGAAAACTTTGAGAAGCTGCTCGACAGAAATCCTCAAACAAGGTTCATGAGTTTGTACTATGAGTACATGACGCTGGAGGTTGGCCCTTCTTCATTAATCTCCAATCGTGATTGCTTTCAAGCCTTCTATAGTTCCTCTGTAAATTTTGATCTGACCATGATGCAAGAAATCCATGGAATACCAGATCACCATCGGTCGATGGTTGTTCCCTCAATTTTTGCAATCAAGTACCACCATGTAAGTAACGATAAAAGATTTTTCACAGATGGGTCAACCATAAATGCTTCCACTGGATTTGGTGTATTTAATCAATTTCATAGCGCCGCTTATAAACTGCAGAAACCATGCTCAGTATACGTTGCGGAACTCGCAGCTATATTTTACGCAGTAGAGCGAATTGCTTCACTACCTTCTGACCATTATTTCATTTTTACGGTTAGTCTTAGCTCATTGGAGGCTATTCGTTCAATGAGGCCGATGAAGCACTCCTCGTATTTCCTGCCTGAAATACGATCTAAACTGAGTGCTTTATCTAACTGCTCCTATACTATCACCTTAGCTTGGGTCCCATCTCATTGCTCAATTCCGGGTAATGAGAAAGCGGACTCGTTGGCTAAGGTGGGCGCTATGGAAGGCAATATTTTTGAGCGACAAATCGCCTTCAACGAATTTTTCTCCATTGCTCGTCAGCAAGTCCTCATCAGTTGGCAAAACAAATGGAATGATGGTGAATTGGGAAGATGGTTACATTCTATTCTCCCACAGGTGTCGAACAAATCATGGTTCAAAGGGTTGGACATGAGCCGCGACTTTATACGCGTTATATCAAGGCTTATGTCCAATCACTGCTCGTTAGACTCGCACTTCTATCGAATTGGGCTCTCAGGCAGCAATTTATGTGCGTGTGGCAGTGGTTATCACGATATCGAGCATGTTGTTTGGTCGTGTACCTTACACCGTGTTGCCAGATCTGAGTTATCCACATCCCTCAAGGCCCGAAGAAAACAACCCGCGATACCCGTTAGAGATGTCTTGGCGAGCCGAGATCTCGACTATTTGAATTTAATTTATGTGTTTTTAAAACGGATAGATCTGAGGATTTAGTAGTTAGTGTCATCTTGTGTTCTCCTAAGTTGTTAGCTGCCCATCGGTGTACCCCCATGTTTGTCTTTTTCATCAGAGTGTCGCTTAGTTCGAGATCAAGAGCACATTGCTCTCGAAACCTTGTGTTCACAATCCCTTCCCTGCCATCCATTTGTTACAATTTGTTACCCCTAACCTCGAGATAGCCGCGAGTAATCGGCCCCCGCTTTACTAACATTAGTTTTAAGTAATTTTGTAATCTAATCAATGAATATGGGCTCCGCAAAGCTATAGCAAATGAGCCTGGAAAAATAAACGCATTATAAAAAAAAAAAAAACCTTTTTTTGGACTCGCTCGATTCTTATGTTCCATGTAACGTCGTTTGGAGCCCATACGAGTAAAGTGTTTTCTAGAATCGGTCGCACGATGGAACAATATAGCGCTTTTAGACAGTGTGGATCCGTGAAGTCCTTGGAAATTTTGGAGATAAAGCCAAGTTGACGGTTTGCCTTAGAAATAATCGATGCTTAATAGGAATGGAAGGAGAGCTTCGAATCCAGCACAACGCCAAGATCGGTCACATGGCCCACCCTATCAAGCACAGTATGATCGATGTGGTATTCATAAATTATCGGGTCTTTGGAACGATAGAAGGTCATGATGTGGCATTTAGCGATGCTGATGACAAGTTTGGTCAAGCGACACCAGTGAACAAACATGTTGAGCAACATTTGCTGGTGAAGACAATCCTCGATGCAGCGTACCACCATAGAGGTAACTCTAAGACTAGTAGGTCCCGAAGAAACGTGCTCAACTTTTTGGCTCAGCTCTGGTACTATCTTCGGTCCCAAGCTAATCGATGCACCCCTCGAAACATAGGAAAATCCACGAACCCCTCATTTTATCTGTCAAACTTTCATAGCGAATCAAAACAAACATAGTGTAGTACTAAAAGTACTAAGAACCATCGAAAAATACAGGGCTATTATGAAGCAGGCACTACGGAAGCATCCCAAGGAGTTCAAATCTGAGGAAGACATGAAGAAAAAGTGGGTTTCCGAACAGAAGAAGCTGCAGCCAGATGTTGTACAGAACCTAATGAGTGGAATTAAGCGTAAGGTGCGAGTGTAAGGTTATGGTATTGAAGTTGAAAGAAATTAATACGCCAAAGGTTACTAATGGTTTATATTTTATTGTCTGAAAGTATGAAAAAGATCGGTCAACTATGTAATTTTCTACAGCGTTTTTTCCGTGATGCAATTTGATTTGGGACACCCTTTATTGGAACGATATTGGAAGAAAACATTTCAGATATTATTTCTATTATTTACCTCTTATATTGCGCTTATGAATATAATTTTTTGACATGAAGATCATAACTTTGTATACCTATACTGAGATATTTTCATCTACCTGGATTGTAGCACTGAGTAAGACTGACTGGGTATTATTGACGTTGACGGCACCGCCGAAAAATTGTCTCTTCTAGAAAAGATTGACAGTTTCATATAAGATTTGTCAGTGAAGTGAAACGATAGTACGAAGTCTGCCATGTTTCACGCACAGTCTGACGTTTGCTTATGGATTTTACCATAGGAGTAAAGAGCTACGGAGTCGCCGTTAACGCCAATTAAATCAATGCGAGGATGTGCAAACTGACAATCAAGGGTCGTTTCTTCACCTGCAGTATCACAAGATTGAAATGTTCTACGCGCAGCTGGAGCAAATGTATCATACTGATGCTCTTCGCGGGATACGAAAATTTGGTGACATGAACGCCCAAGTGACTATTCTGCAATCATTTGGCATCCACTCTGATTTATGATGGTTTTATAATGGCAATGAATAAGCCATTCAGTTTAAATACAGCATTTCACAGTGTAAAACGTTCCTGCTTAGTAGTTCACCTTTTCGCTGTTTTAAAAACCTTTTACAGTCTGGCGAGAAGTCAAAAACTGTCTTGTTTTAAAATTAAGTTTAAAGTAGTTCTCAATCCCACCATAAAACTATTCTAAAAATCAATCATAAACTTCATTAGCAATTTTTTTATTAATGTCTTGATAAAATACTCTATAAACATGTTCTATCATTATTAAAGCAATCATAAAACCATTTGGTTTTAAATGAGAGTAAAATGCATATATTTTTGCCTTTTCGGCTTTTAAAAGTGTATCATAAAATCTCCTCTGTTTACAAATTGAAGTTTAAGGATGGATCCTCATAGTGAATAAAAACCAAATTTATGACAAGGATATCTCGAAGGATAAACGAAGTTGGAGGAAAAATTCAAGCGATGCTAACGACCGAAGGGAAGTTGAATTCAGTAAAATTCAGTTCTTTAGAATAACCAGCACGTCCGGCGGAACGGGTACCATCAACGACTGAGCATCTGGTGGAGAAGAGTGAAGTGAGCGTGGTCCTCAAATTTATAAAACATTGTCAAAACAGTCTGAAAACAGACCTTGCGAATAGATGAAGATGGGAATAACTTTCATCAGTACCGATAGCAACCCACTGAAGCTGTCAGTTAGCGGACACTAGTTGGTTTCCGATCCATAGCTGCGATTTTATTCGGTGAAAAGGTAATCACTTGGAAAAAAAATAATTCAACCGTACATTCCTGCATCGTTTGATGGTGCACTTCCAGAACCATCCGGAAGAAGGGGATCTTGTTGGTAATGATCGAGGTTACAGCTGTGTGAAATGCGAAATGTTGTGAACACTTTCTGAGTAACTGCTTCCAAGCCATCGAGAGAGAATCGCCTGAAAGAACGCTGAATCGCTCAGCGCAACTATCGAAAGATAAACAAACTTTGACGTTTAACATTTTGTAGGCAACAATAAATCTGAACGGGTAAGGATCAAGCAAAATGGCCTTAGATAAATACAATTCAGTCTACAAGTTTTCTCCATAAAAGCCATTTCAAACCCTTATGAATTTGTTAAGGATTTCTTGAAAGCAAAATATTTTTTTACAAATGGCCCATGAAAATTAACTTTTATGCCTCCGCCATATTACAATTATTTTCAATTTATATTTTCTTGCATATAACTTTATTTTAGTTAATTTAGCAATGAGAAAATATTTAGAATGCAAAAATCATGAGAAATAAAAATTTCGGCAAACCTTAATGATCGATCTGAAGAATATATTTTTTTTTTCTTAATGTTAAATAATTAGTAAAATCGATGTTTTCCGTGGGCGGACTCAAGTTTTTCGATGTTATCACGTACATTTCACAACAAATTTTATATGGCACCTAAAACTAGGCCACTTCATGAGAACTATTTAATAATTTTGGAAATTCGGCAGGATTTTTATACGATCAGTTTTTATTTTAATTATTTTGATAAGATCGGAGGGTATTTATTAATCCTTTTTTATCTTGATTGTTGTTTTTCTAGTGAACTTAGCAAGCAGCTAGGGTAAAAAGGCTCGGATAATGGTTTTAATTGTTGCCAAATAGCTTTTATTGTAGCTTAAATACGGTTTTGAAATGGATCTCAATGCATTTATCGTACAACCATTTTGCAGTAAATCAATCTTAAAGAGCTTCGAAGATATACCCTTCAGAACCTTCTCCAGAGTGGGCCAACTAGACAGATTCTAGCATCAATGAGGTTTTGGTGGATGCATCAATGGCAAAGCAGTCTTGGCCAAGGTTTTATGAATGTTGTTTTATAGTTGCTTTGTAGTATTTCATAAAACTTAAAATGTTACTTGGGCGTATAGGTACGACGACAATTCATAGACCGGAAATCGAGCTGAACCTGCATTATTGATTTTCTCTTTTCTTTTAACTGATTCTTATGTCAAGAAGGCCGCTTACATGTGTCGGTCTCAGGGAACCGAAATTTACACGTCTTTTTCGTAGTGTGTAACATTCATAAGAAAAATTGTCATATGGCTTCGACATCAACATTTCTAACTGATTTAGATGAATTTAGGCAAGCAACAGTATGTAAATGGTAGAGAGATTTTATTTTTCAGATTTCCGCGGTACAAGTCACATTAATATCAATGAATGAGCTAGTAATTGTGATGTTTACAATACTGTCACGTTTTGTCATGAACAAGGAATCAAAAATATCTCCAAATGACAAAATAACAAGCGATTAACGAGCGGAATGATAACGCTATGTTAGAAGTACAAAGCAATAATGATATAATCTTCTTCTTTTTTTTGTGACAAGTAGCCCGTGCGACCAGGGTTGAAAAATCATGAAAAAATCACCAGCATTCTCTATGAAATGAATTTTTCATCCATAGTGAACTTTGATGAATTTTAGTGATTTTTTCAGCCCTGCGTGCGACACAGCTCACTCGGGGAGGTAGAAGGAAATGAGCAAATTTTTGTTATGTATTTTTTCGATTCAGATCAGGTTATGTCTTCATCCGCGTATATTGCAACAAAACTGGTAAGTAATATATCATTATCCTACTACCACTCCCATTGAGCTATGTTACAGAGCGAGTTTGTCATGGTAGTCGTGGCAACCGTTTCGTCTGTATCGTTGGTTGCTTTACGTGTTTGGATTCGTTGATCATGACAAAAAATCGATGAGATTTTGAAATAAATCTCTATCATCGTTTTCTCATCTGATGATAGTGACAGAATTATCTCTGCAAATATCGCGTGAGATCTTTCATGGAAAATTATATTTGTCAGCTCTGCTCCTGGTTTTGTCCAAAAATCAAAACAGCTTTTGGGCTGAAGTCGTACGCAGCAAAAGATAAATTGTAATATCACATTCAAGAGGATGCCTTTCAATCATGTCGAAAATCACATGTAATTTTTATGGCCACAAAAAAAAAGCAGCGTAATGTCAGTGCATGCACAGTATTAATGATAATTTAAAAGACACTGCATTTCACACGTTAAAACTATCTTTTGAACAGTTATCCAGTGAGATTGGGATAGCTGTCATAATGACTTTTTAATAATTATTGTAGCCCGGTAAACACTATTTTGTTCGCTACAATGGTGATGATGGATTTTTAATATCTAATGTAATAGTAGTAGATTAAAAAAAAGCAGTCCACAAAGGTTTAAGCCTCGCGCGCGTATTACGGATATAGAGGACTGAATTTAAAATTTGTTTTAAAAAATGCAATTTTGTAACTTATTTGAAAGATAACTTGATTTAGTAGCAAGTTTTCTTGCAAATGTTGGGGGTTCGTGACCATTTCTGATATTTCTGAAAATTATGATAGCATCAGATTGCGGGGTTGCTAGTGTAATACCTATGCTTGTAATACCTATGAATATTTAAGGTGGACGAAAAGGCGAACTAAGAGGTTGACGCCGCCCAACATGCTTTTCAGCAAGAAATCCCTCAACTATTGATTTGGTCTTAACTGATTCATGTCAACTTTGTAGCCAATTGGTTACCCATGCTGACTTCGGTTCTGATCACCTTCCAGTAACTTTTGAAATATCCCAAGAAATAATTTCTAATCCCAACAGCTTTACTTTCAATTACCATAGGGCTGATTGGGAGCAATATCGAACATTTATGGAATATAACTTCGATCCAAACATTCCTTTGCAAACCAAAGATGAAATTAATTATGCTCTTGAATCTCTGACTACTTCTATAGTTGAAGCAAGAGCTGCCTCAGTACCAAAATGCGAGGTTAAATTCGATTCAATTATAATAGACGATGATCTTCAGCTCTTGATCCGTCTTAAAAATGTCCGTAGGAGACAATTTCAAAGAACACGTGATCCTGCCATGAAAGTTATCTGGCGGGATTCACAAAAACAAATTAAAAAGCGATTCTCTGCCCTGAGGAACAAAACTTTTGAAAATAATGTTTCTAAATAAGACCCGAGTTCCAAACCCTTTTGGAAACTTACAAAATTTTTGAAAAAACCTCAAAAGCCAATTCCAGCGCTTAAAGAAGGTGGTAAAATTTTGATCACAAATTTGGAAAAAGCTCAGAAACTTGCTAAGCAATTCGAGAGTTCCCATAATTTCAGTTTGGGTCTTACTAGTCCTATTGAGAATCAGGTTGTTCGGGATTATCTGAATATTTTCTCTCGGGAAAATATTTTTGATGATTCCTAGGGGACTGATTTGGACGAAGTAAGGTCTATAACTAAAAAGTTTCATAATATGAAAGCTCCAGCTGATGATGGAATTTTCTATTTCCTCACCAAAAAACTCCCAGAGAGTACCTTGTCTTTCTTGGTAAAATTATTTAACAGATGTTTCCATTTGGCATACTTTCCTGATAAATGGAAAAATGCAAAAGTTGCGGCGGATAAAAATCCAGCTGAAGCTTCTAGCTACCGTCCAATAAGTTTGCTTTCTTCAATAAGTAAACTTTTTGAAAAGATAATTTTAAATAGAATGATGCTTCACATCAATACGAACTCAACTTTTTGCAGATGAGCAGTTTGGATTTCGCCATGGGCATTCAACTACTCATCAACTCTTAATAGTTACCAATTTAATTCGTTCAAACAAATCTGAAGGCCACTCAACTTGACATAGAAAAAGCAATTGCTAAATTGAAAAAGTTTAATTTTCCACTTTATATTAAGAAATTAGTTCAAAATTATTTAACTGACAGAACTCTGCAGGTAAATTATCAAAATTCCATATTTGATCGACTACATGTTAGAGCAGGAGTGCCTCAGGGTAGCATTCTTGGGCCTATATTGTATAACATTTTCACTTCGGACCTCTCTTATTTGCCTCAGGGTTGCCACAAATCTTTGTTCGCTGATGACACAGGCATTTCTGCTAAAGGAAGAATTCTTCGTGTTATTTGCAGTAGACTGCAGAAAAGTTTAGATATTTTCGCTTCTTATTTACAAAAATGGAAGATATCTCCCAACGCTTCCAAAACTCAACTTATAATATTTCCACATTAGCCTAGAGCTTCGTTTTTGAAACCTAGTAGTAGTCACATAGCCACTATGAACGGAGTTCTAATTTCCTGGTCAAACCAAGTGAAATATCTTGGATTAGTACTTGACCAAAAATTAACTTTTAAAGATCACATTGAGGGCATTCAAGCCAAATGTAACAAATATATAAGGGGGGCGACCCCGGCGTAGTGGTTAACATCCATACCTCTCACGCCAAAGTCACGAGTTCAAATCTCACCCCCGGACAAGTCACGAATGACCCAAGAGTGTTAAAGTGACTATAATAAAAAAAAAAAAAACAAATATATAAAATGTTTGTATCCTCTTATAATCAGGAAATCCAAACTTTGCCTGACGAATAAACTTCTAATATCTAAACAAATGTTTAGACCGGTAATGCTTTACGCTGTGCCAATATGGTCTACCTAGTTGTTGTACTACCAGGAAAAAAGCACTTCAAGGGATTCAGAACAAAGTTCTGAAGATGATTTTGAAGTTGCCTCCCTGGTACAGTACTACCGAGGTACATAGAATTTCGAATGTTGAGACTTTACAACAAATGTCCAACAAAATAATTAATAATGTCAGGCAAAAATCTTTGCAATCCTCAATTGCAACGTTTAATTCCCTTTATACTTAGATAAGATTTAGTTTTAGTTTTTAGTTTAAAGATTTCAATTGTTATACTGATTTAAAAACCCTGCTTCCAAGCAGGAACAATGTAAACACACTTAGATATATATCATAACAATTAAGTCTGGTAATTTATTGTAGTAACTGGAGCATCTAGGTTAAATTGAAAAAAAAGTTTTCGACTTTTTCCTGCAGTTTCCTCCAACACCCCGTAGTTGGCTCCTTTGGATAGGTTCATTCAATTTCCCGAAGTAAATTATCTCGGTTGTGTGATAATTTGTAATACAAATTTATATTTAGCTTGATTTCTGTACAAAATAGCTTTTTCCCGGGAAGTAAAACTAGTTTCCCGTGAATTGTGAAATGTGAAGTTTGGTAAATTTCCTGGGAATTGTTTCTCGGGACTTTTCGGGTAGGAAATACTACTTACCGCTAATGACGCTGCACACAGGGCGTAGTTGCTATTCATCAGATAAATCGTTGCACATTGGCTTACTGCTGCTAACTGAGTCTGCCCGGCCGGAAGAACTCCTGCCCGGAAAAAGCACCCATAGCAAGCATCTCGGGTGGTAATGGACGTTGATTGGGTTGCATTGCAAAGCAGATTGAACAACGAAAGCAGCCTGTGATTATTGTTACTGCACACCGGTTTTTCGTCAGACCACGGTTGAATTAATTTGAATCCATATGTGAATTGAAGCATGACTAGCAAGGATACGGCACCGATCGAAATAAAACGAAAAACTGCACTTTGCTTCCGGCACTTCATTTTATGATGCACTTTTGATTGAGTTCAACAACCAACTGACACATACTGCACGGCGAGGAAATGTATGTAGAATATTTGATTCACTTTCTATTTGGGATGACTGCCGTTCTCTACATATGTGATTAAAACTATCAAATGTGGATATGACAGACATCGTAGGTGCAACGATGGTGTTGATGGTAATGGTGGTTGTATAGGAATGTCACGCTTTTATGATTTCATTTTCACTCTCTAGATCGTTTCCGTTCTATCGATCGTGTAAATTCGCACAAATGGTAGTTAGCAAAGTTAAAACAGGAACACATTATTCTTGTTAAATCTGATACTTTCCAGCACATCAAAAAGGGTTGCTCAATACGATTTATGTTAGTAAATTGAATGGTTTGCATGAATGGAAGAAAACAACTGTTGTTGCTGTTCGAACCGTAGTCTGAAGTCTGGATTTACATCAACGTGTGGAGTGTTTCAAAAAAGTAAAAAAAGTAAAGTCTGGAATTTCAAACGCTACCCCCTGAAATGGTGGTTTCGGGCGTCAGAAATACCATCCCCCTTATTTTGCGAGCTATTCAAATGGAGAGTCACCTGACTCGCGGCGCAAAATAAGTGGGCCTACCATAATTTGAAATCATTTGGTTCACGGGAGCCCCTCGCTCAAAGGGTTTGAAGCTTGTATGAGGAAAATCGACAATATGTATGCACAGCAAAAAAATAATTTTGATATCACATCAAAGTGGATGCACTACAATCATGTCGAAAATTTCATGTAATTTTTATGACCACATAAATAAACAAATGCAGTAAAAGCAGCGTAATGTCAGTTCATGCATTGTATTAATGATAATTTTGTCCTTTTTAGCAAGTAATATTACACCATATTTTCGACATGATTGTAGTGCATCCACTTTGACGTGATATCAAAATTATTTTTTTGCTGTGTGGGGGAACTAGCCACTTTCACAATCGCGGCTCCAGGTGGCGCTGTAGTTGGTCGATTTTCTTCGTGTACAAAATATAGAACCTTTAGTGAATTGGGAATATCTTGGCACAAGACCGAATGTGAATCCGAGTTACCCCCAAAAAGTTATTAGCGTATCAAATGAACACCACCTGCTTTACTTTTGGTGAGGGCCTAACGCGCTTTGTGCGGTTTATATTTTTACGAACAGGCATACGAATAGCAATGTTTGCATGGGTATACCTGCCCCGTAACGTGGGTAGATCACCTTTTCGTGGTACGTTACGGGATGTAAGAAGACTCCACTTTGTCCACCGAGGATGATCTTGAAACATGGAACAAATGAGTTAGTTAGTCTTCATCTATGTGATTCCTAATCTTCTATTCGTTGTTCCCTAGTTTGAATTGGTTAAGACTAGGGTTCTGATGCATGGTCATTATCGGTGTCATACCTTAATTTTGTTGCTAAGGAATCCAATTTTGACTGACAAAGGGGCGCGCCTTTGGAGTGTGTTCCAACACTCCGAAGGGTATAAATAGCGGGACCTTTCAATTAGAATCGATTCCTTGCGATGAAAGCAAGACTAACAACTGTATCAAAACCGAATACTTCATCATTTCTCAATAGTGATGGAGTAATACGACATGCACTAAACTAAGGGCACGGGACATTACAAAATTACTGGTCGCAGTGATGATAGGTCCCGAACAGAGGAAAAAAATGGGTATACCTGTTTTGTTGCATCATGGAATTGGCTGAAATTTGCACAGTAAGTAGAAAAAGGTTCCAACTTATGGTCTACTGAAACAATTGGAACAGATTGGCCAAGTGGTTCCGGTTTTATTCCGAGTTTCCGAAAGGCCATCCGGGAGAGAAAAGTTAGCAGTCGTCTGGAACAAGGTGGAAATCCACAGCAGCAGGCATCTATGGGAAGTGCTGATTAATATTTTAACAAAACCAACCCACAACCTGGTTCTAAATATTAAGTGTCCACCGGAACGCCATCCGGTGACCCGAATTAACCATAATTGTGTATTTTTGATCAAAGTATGCCTTGATTATTCTCTGCAACTATATGACATTAAGTAAAATGATGAACAGACGACCCGCCGAAAGGTTCGGAACACCCGTAAAATTGATTGCTGTGTTGTTCTGATACTATATGGAATGTAGTAAAATGGCGATTTTTTATATATAGTAAAGTCTGGAACGCGCAAAAATTGGTCAACTTCAAATTGGTGTATTTCTGTTAAAAATGCATAAAAAAAACCTGAAATGCTGCATTTTGAATATGAGTGTATATTGCAATAATTAGTTTTCACCGTTTGCTTTCCAAGCAAGAGGAGCAGCGTGTCAAAATTTTGCTTGCCTAGCAAGAAAATCCAACGTTCTCACACGCCAAGTTGGCAAAATTCCTGGATGTGGCCAAATCGACCGTGACAAACGTTTTAAAACTGTTCGGGGAGCGTCTGTCGACCGCCAGGAAGCCTGGAAACGGCAGCAATCGTAATCCGGACGTGGCAGTGACGACGAAGAAGGTGGCGGTGAAATATAAGCGGAATCCTAACCTCTCCATCCGGGACGTTGCTGGCAAGCTCAATGTCTCCCATACTACTGTGCAGCGGGCCAAGAAACGAGCCGGGTTGTCGACGGTTAAGAAGGTGAAAGTGGCGAACCGAAACAAACACGCCGGCAAAGCAGCGGTCCCGAAAGCTGTATACGAATCTGCTTACAAAGTTCAACTGTGTCGTCATGAACGACGAAACTTATGTCAAGGCGGATTTCAAGCAGCTTGCGGGACAGGAGTTTTATACCGCATCAGGAAAAGGGAAGGTGGCTGAAATTTTCAAAACCATCAAACTATCGAAGTTCCCAAAAACATATCTCGTCTGGCAGCCCGAAAAAATGTTTCGTCTGGCAGGCCATATGCACCCTCTCTATCTCGATTTAGATAAAATACACGACTTTTATGTCTTGAGCAAAGTAGTTTCTTACAATTTTTGCTATAACTTTGCTCAAGACCTTAACCCTCTATCTCGACATTGTGAAAAAATTAATTTTTCATATCACTGTTAGGGAGATTAATCACATAATTCATATCATCCAAAGAAGAAGCATGTCATATTGTCGTAGTCATACCCATCAACTTTGCCCAAGGTGACATTATTCTAAATCCACTCTTCACGGTGCTATTAATTAAGAGCGTCAAATTGGACTTTTAAACCACTGTGCAGTGGCTGAAAGTGTCTTAAATAAAGAAAAAGAAGAAAAAGTAGCCTAGCCTACACAGAAAAAAAAAAATTTGAATTTTAAATATAGCTTAAAATCTCCCTTCGTTTGATTTTGAGCTATACTTGGCATAAACAGCGAAATCGTTTAAAAGTTTTCATACAATATTGCTAATTTATGCGATATTGCGCTTAAATTTACACGAAATATTCCGTAAATTTATGCCAAACCTAGCGTTAATTTTATGTGCGCTATATCTCGTAGAAATTTACATGAATTTTTCGAACGGTGTAGTAGGGTAGAGAACTACTTCGGCCTAATCGCCCATTTTGGGCCTATCGATCAGAAAACTTCAAATAAATCCATGATTTCAGAGTTAACAAGTCAATTATGCGTTTGGTACGATACTTTAGTTAATAAGCTACCGAACGAAGTCAATGAGAACGAGTGATATGAACGTTTGCACTCATTATTCCCAAAAACAAAGGAAGCGCTCCGACCGATTCAATTTTTATCTTCATCCGATAGGCCGAAGTGAATTCATTGTCGTTTCAAAGGCGTTTCAATGCGTTAGGCCGAGTTAAGAATCCGTAGGCCGAGTTTGGCGTCAAGAAGCAGTGTTAGACTTTTGACAATATCTCAACGATTAGTTTCTTTTTATCAAATCTTACGGTACATATGGAAAGGTAAATAAATTTGGATGTCATTAGCAATAATAACATTCCGTTTGGTACTAAACTGCTTAAACTGCTAGATTAAGAGAGACTAAGTGCGGGTTGTGCTTAATAGGCCGGAAATGGGGTACTTAACCCTATCAACAGCCCGGTCGAATTTGAAATTTTCTCGACTATCATGAGTATAGAGCCAAAGCCAAAGTAAGAAGGAAAAATATGACTTCATATATCCATGTTATTTGAACGCTCAATGTTTGTGTAGATATTGTCAGTCCGGATACACTAAACACTAGTAGAGATTTGAGAGATACACGTCACCTACATATTCGGATGTGCACAATGTGTTGTACTCTAAATATTACTGACATCAAACTATGGTTTGTAATTTCTTCGTGATATGATACACATCACATAACGAGTTTTTAGGAACATTTGGCCAAACTCGGTATCATTATATATTACGCCCGGTATATTACACCCAAATAGTAACGCAAGGTTCTTAGCAGCTTCTAAGATTCCTTTGGCCGTCTTGGGATTGCTAGAAGCAGCGCACATACAAACCTAATCCCCTAGCTGGTTCTCCAAATCAACACTATTTCACATCCATATTTCTTGCCGTGGCTTCCCTTAATTTGTGCGTGAAGTGTCGTTTTCTGTGCCTGGTACGCTATACTGATGCAAAATTTTACATTTTCGCTCCACAGTGCTCAAGCGATTCCAAATTGCCTCCCAAGGTTTGGTAAGAAACTGACTGTGCACAAACCATTTGAAGTTTATTGGGGAATTACTATGGGGAAACCAAACTTTTTCTTCGTAGTCTTATATCCTTCTTCCATATTGCACCGTTAAAAATTTCTATAGCTATTCTTATGGAAAATTTTCTCAGCTACAACTTTGCGCAATATTGTTTTTAAGCCAAACATTAAATTAAATAGTTCATAATTGTTTAAGAGATTGATAACCTTATGGCATGATCAAGCAACTTTTTTGTAGGCAACACTGTATTCTGCAGTGTGACATAGTAGCCATAATGTTCAAGCTCTATTTTGCGCGCCGGAAATACCAGTGCTGTCTGCTGAGCAGTTGATTGAGCATAATCATAAGACAATAGTGACTTGAATCATTGATAACTTTTGATTTTTACATTTTACCGAAAAATGGTCTTGAACAAAGTTTTAGCTATGAAAATTTACTACAAGTACAGTTATCAATTTTTACAGCATAGTAAGAGGGTTCATTATTAGATAGATATAAATACAAAATTTGGTTTTCCCATAGTGATTTCCATTCAAATGGTTTGTGCCAAGTCAGGTTCTTACTAAATGACTTCAAATTTTGGAAGGCTAATCAGGAACCAAATTGGAACACTGTGGAGCGAAAATTTTAAATTTTACATCAGTCTACTGGTACGCGGTAAGTGATGTTTTTTCACCAAAGAACAGCCTCTTGATGATTTTCGACCGTATAACTCTTTTGTTTAGCCATTTTTTCAATCGAAGAAACTGATCACTCGACCAAAACGAAATCGAGTTTCAAATCAGCTGCTCATGAAGGATGTAAACAAACCGAAGCGCACCTAGCGGCCGTCTTAGGAAACACATTGGTCCAACCATCATCATCATCATCATCATCAACCATCATCATCCAACCATGATCAAATTTATTTATTCGAATTTCGTAAATTATTCAAACATTTTAGTGAAACCAATGGATAAGTGTCGTACTAACGTGTTGTTTACATCTTAAAGCAGTATTATACTGCATGAAAAAAAAATGTAAGAAATAGGGTAGAGCGCTACTTCGTCGTAATCGCCCATTTCCGTTCTATCGATCAAAAAAGATCAATAATATCAATGATTTCACCGTGCACAAATCAATAATAGGTTCGTTCCGATGCGTTAGTTTAATAAGTCCTATAAGAGCGCATTGTATGAATATTTACGCTCATTGTTCTCAAAACAAAAGAGGCGCTCCTAGCGAATCCCCTTTTTCTACGTTTATCCGTAGGACGAAGAAAATCTAATGGTGTTTCAATGCGTTAGGACGGAATTGAAACTCGTAGGACGAATTTAGAATCAAGAAGCAGTATTAGATTTTAAATAACATCTCAACAATTTGGACTCTTTATCTGTAACCTTCGAAGAAGTTTCCACCTAGAAATGATGGCTTGGTGAGAAATTTGAACTAAGATCTACAGGAATATTGTCAGTAAATGTAAATAATCATGCAAAGAAAGTTTGAATTATATAAAGAAAAAGACGATTAAATGCAATAAATGAAATTAAATTAAATTTTGAAATTATCATGCTGAAAGAGGATATAATTCGTTGTCACGCTGTCCTGAAAAAAAAAAACAAAATCAGAAGACTAGCATGGTGCAAAAATATGGGATGTGCTGCCAAATGAGACGGATTGTATCTCTTTTGAGCATTGTAGAAGCAGCTAGGGCCATCTAAAATCTAGGTAGTGTTAGGGCGACTCGCATGTTCGAATTCGACCGGGCTGCCGATACTCGAACCCAACTGCTCGAACGCACGAAGTGAGCCGAAGGCGCGCAGACCCAGGCGATCGAGGATGGCGTGATGATCGTACGATGAGCTGGAATGCTACCTAACTTATCTTGGCAAAGCTATATAAGCTCACTTCACCCCCACAAAACTCTCTTAATCCTGGGAAGTGAAGTTATACGGAGTGTTTCAAAAGTTCGACAAAATTTTCTAAAAAAAAATCAGAACAGAAGTTCTTTTGCCGCGTTACCTTTGATCGGTCGCTAAACGTCAAGGAGTGTTCTCGCGTTCGAGTAACGTTGTGCCCAATTCCAACCGTGTTCCGCAAACTTAGAAAGTGGTCCTGTGAATCTTTTGGACATTTTTTGGCGTTGGATAACGTCTTTCGGCAACATACAGGGGTACAAAATTGAAAACAGTCATTTTGGATGCGTTACGAAAAATTAAAAGATTTTGAACGATAATAACTCAACCGTCTCTCGATAGATTTACGAGATAATGGCATCAATCGATTGGAAATATTTCTAGCAATTTGCTGAATGTTTCAAAACTATTGATTTCATTCTGTAAACTATTGAAAAATGGTTAAAAGTAAACCATTGTCTAAAGATGGTGAAAATCAATTTATTTTTTATATTCTTATACTTTCTCCAACCGAGACATCAGATGCGAGTATCTGACACCTCTGATATTTTCTGTTCTACTATATAAGCGTCCAACAAGGTCGCCCGTTCCATCATTGTCTATCCGATCGTCGACCCAGCAGCAGAGCAGCAGAGTAGCGGAAGCAGAGCAGCGGCAGCAGAGCCTGGGGGCGAAAGGGCAACTACGCCGAGTGTGTTGGTGCCAATGCTCCGGTATACTGGGCCGCCGTCATGGAATGCCCAGCTGCTGCAGTTCTCAGTCGGTCGTATTCACCGTCTGCTCCGCAAGGGCAACTACGCCGAGTGCGTTGGAAAAATGGCCCTTTTCAGGGCCACAACATTATCAAGAAAGAGTTTAACGTACGTATGCGAGTATCTGACACCTCTGGTATTTTCTGTTCTACCAACAAGGTCGCCCGTTCCATCATTTTCAACAACATCAGCCCAACAAAACGGCCCTTTTCAGGGTCACCAAACTTTCGCAAAAGAGTTATTAAGGAATATTCCTAAAATATAACATACACAATTAAGTACAACACATAACAGACGTTATCCAACGCCAACCCTGCGGTCGTATCTAGTATGCAACCCTTCCAACTTTTTTCTAAACGACACGTGTTGAATTGCGTGCAGTGATAGTTTGTAGCTACCGGTCAGAAGCCAAATAGTTCCGGAGTGCTATCCACGCTAGACCGCTTCCCAGGCTGTCGAACGGACCGTCCGTCACCATACGGTCCTCTCCAAAAACTCCAACAACGCACCGTACCATCGGAAAGTGCGAAGAAGCTAGCGGTTTCATCGAGGAGGCGTGTTTGGCGGTCGGCCGAGCGCGGAAACGAGGTCAGCGATCCACGTGGTGCACCACCAACGAGGCAGCGGTTGCAGTGAGCAGCATCAACGAGAGAACAGTGAGTCAAAAGTGTCCAAAAAAGTTCCAATTCCATTTTGAATAAATTTTTAAAAGTTTAAAATTCAATCTAATTTGCTTACGTTGCGAACATCTTTTGCATGCACCAAAGAAATCGATCTAGTGTGGTTTCCTTTACGATAGTTGGAGTGTTTCGCCTTGACTCTTTTCCTAGCGTGGTTTTGTGCCGACCCTGAGTTTTATTATTTGGTGAGCTAGTCCGGCAAACTAGTAAAGACGGCCGTCCCGGCAACGGGTGGAAGTCTTCATTAGTTACATATCATATCCAACGGTACGTATGGAAAGGTGAAAAAATTTAGAAGTCATCTTTGACAAAAACATTCCATTTTTTGTTCAAACTCGTTCAGAAAAGAGAGATAAAGCGCGGATTGCGCTTAGTAGGACGGAAATTAGATCAAAAACCCTATTCCTTTTTTGTATGTTTGAAAGTAAGGCATCATGATTAGCTATTGCGTGGAAAGTGAACTGTTTCGAAAACACATTGAAATTCAATTATTTTGAAGTGTTTTCAATAAAACATACATGCAAATTGAAGAAAAAGAGTTTTGTTTAATAATAGTAAAGTGATCTTTGAAAAAAAAAAAAAAAAATTAGCGAAGATTGACTAAACTAGCGATTGAAAAAATAGGTCCAACCATCATCAGTTTTTGCATAGGTCCAACAAAAATCAATTACCCTACTGCCAATTGATTTTTATCGAACTCTCATGTGAGTTGAGCTTGCTATCTTAAGGTTAAAGTCCGAATCCTTTCCCTTCCTCGGGGGCATTCGGAACGTATCTGAATGTGAAATTGAAAAAAAAATAAACATTCACTTGGTCCCTTTTGTGTTGGCGAGAAACACGACTTTAAAAAAAATCATTGTCGGCGAATCAAAAATTATCTCGGCAGCGCACCGACTAAAACATTCTTACAAAAGCCATTCAATCGCGATCGGAGTGCATCGGAGAATATGTCCCAAGCCGGGTGTGAGTTGTGTAGTGTGTGAAGATGCGGACAATAGCCGGATGGTCTGCTGTGACGCCTGTGGTCTGTGGTACCACTTCAAGTGCGTGGGCGTTGATGATGGAATCATGGAGAAGGATTGGAGCTGTTCAGCATGTGAAGCTAAAAGTGCAGTCCAGAACCCATCGATCATCATCACGGAACCTGTATTGAGTGGAGAGGATCAAACGTCATAGAACAAACAAAAGCAAAACGATCTACTCAAAAATGGATCAGATGCGGGCTAGGTTCGATAATCAGCAGCAGGCGTACGAGAAGTTACTTCTAGAAAAGAATCGCGAGATGCAGAATGTTCCAACCGGTGTTCTTGTACCGAATTCAAATTCAACAACGCTGGAAGGTGACAATCTTTCAGCTGGTGACCTGTGTAGAGCGTTCGAGTAGCTTGAAGAGATGTCGAGAAAGCAGGACATCGAACGAAGCGCCTTGCAGAACTTTTGAGAGTGATGGAAACCAGCGTAAGAGAACCTGTTCGAACGAGAAATGATGCCTTTAACGAGACTCATGAACGCAACAGGAGTCAACTCTCCGTGCGGCATGCAGTGGCGAAGGAACTACCCACTTTCTCGAGCCACCCTGAAGAGTGCCCTTTATTCATAGCCACTTATGAGAGTACCACCAGAATGTACGGTTTCAGTGGGGAGGAAAACCTACTTCGCTTCCAAGGTAGCTTGAAGGGAAAAGCTCTTGATGCAGTGCGGAGTCGTATGTTGTATCCAGCAGGGCTGGAAGGTGTCATCAACACGCTACGTACGTTGTTTGGCCAGCCAGAAGTGATCGTCCACTCGCTAGTCTGCAAGATTCAGGAAATGCCAGCACCGAAGACGAAGAAGTTAGGAACTCCGATTGATTTTGGTGTTGTAGTCCAGAATACGTGCGCAACGATCGTAGCCTGTGATTTGAACGAGCTCTATGTAACGTGGTACTCATTCAAGAACCTGTTGAAAGACTGCCACCAACTGTGAAGCTCGACTGGGCAAATCATCGTCAAACACTGACAGCGGTCACATTATCGGAATTCAGTACATGGTTGGGTACGCTCGTGGAAGTAGCATACGTAGTAACGGTTCCGTCGACGATCGGCACGTACGTTGGTAAACCTGAGAAGCGTGATCGATAAGAGGAAGTACATGTGCATGTCGAGTCAGTCCATGGTTCAGCATCTAGCTACAGTCCAGCATCATCAAGAGGGCTACTCCAAAGCCAGCCAATAAGCAGTGCATTATTTGCCACGGAAGATGCTGCAGTGTAGGATCGTATAAGAAGATTCAAGAACTGGACATTGGAGGGTGATGGTAAGCGCTGAAGCAGAACAAGTTGTGCCGGAAGTGTTTGACGAAGGATTTCGGAGCGTGTGCGGTAAAGCAAGCTTGCAGAAGGAACGGTTGTTCATACATGCATAATCGGCTGCTACAAGATGATTCCAGATATCAGCCGATGCGTTCCAGTGCTCCTTCAAGGACGAGGAAAGTCTGTACGCGTATTCGCCTTTTTGGATGACGGTTCATCAGTGACGTTGATGGAACATAGTTTGATGAGAAAACTGGATTTCGAAGGTGAATCGTATCGCTTGTGTCTGAGCTGGACAGCAGATCATCAACGCCAGGAAATGGACTCCGTGATGATTGCGTTAGAGATTTCTGGAGTGCATGATGCGAATACCAACTGGATTCCAAAAGTGCGCACCGTGGATGATTTAGCTCTACCGCGGCAAACGCTTGCGATGGAAGAATTAGCGCGAAACTATCATCATTTGGAAGGCATGCCGGTTGATGCCTATTGCAACGTCCGACCGCGGATGCTCATTGGAATGGATAACTTCCGCTTGGGTTATGCGCTGGACAGCAGGGAAGGACGCAAGGAAGAACCGATAGCTACAAAAACACGCCTGGGCTGGATAGTGGTGGAACTTCACAGCACACCACAGCTTCCACGTGTGCCAGTGCTGCAAGCGGAGTGACGCAGAGCTCCATAATGTGGTTAAAACTTACTTTTCACTGGACAATACTGTCAATACTGGAGCAACGAGCCCTTTTAAACCACTTTTATCAATGCGCTACGGTTTCAGGATCAGTTTCCGATGGCAGCTGAAGCGATAATGACACAACATTACGTTGATGATATGCTCTCTAGTGTGGAGACGGAAGAAGACGCGATAAAGCTAGCAAAATATGTCTGGTTTGTTCACGCACAGGCAGGGTTCGAAATACGGAATTGTTTGTCGAACTCAAGTCGAGTGCTACGAGAGCTAGAAGTAATGCCAGGAGAGAAAAGCCTTAGTCTGCCGAGCGAGATGGGAACGCAAAAAGTCCTTGGCTTCTGGTGGTGCGCCGCTAACTATACCTTTAGCTTCAAATTATCGTCAAGGATTAACGCCGAGTTACTTCAGGGTCTCATTGTACCAACGAAGAGGCAGATCCTAAGTACACTGATAATGATCTACGACCCACAAGGACTACTGGCACACTTCCTAGTGTTCCTGAAAATATTACTTCAGGAAATTTGACGTAACGCTGTTAATTGGGACGATCCTATCATGAACGATCAGTGGGAGAAATGGCAGACGTGGTTATGAGTTCTTCCGCAAGTGGAGACCGTCAGCGAGCCTAGATGTTTCTGGATGTAGATGAGCACTCGCGAACGGAATGCATCAGAAAACGGGTTTGTTGCAGTTGCCTACCTGCGATTTGAAGAAGATCATGTAGTGCAATGTGCCCTCGTCAGCGCGAAAACACGGGCAGCTCCATTGCGATTCGTGTCAATTCCCAGACTAGAACTTCAGGCAGCAGTAATCGGAGCCCGCTTGGCGAACAACATTCTGGAGTCACAAAAGCTTAAATCTACAGAACGGTTATTTTGGCCAGATTCACGCCCCGAGTAGCACACTTTCATCACAATAAGTTATAGCAACTTTTTTATGACTGAAATAAGTCGTATATAAGTTTCTACAATTGATTTATGACAAGCGTGCTACTAGGGGCAACGTTCTTTGCTGGCTGATCTCAGATCACCGAAAATATAGCCAATTCGTAGCGGTGCGAATAAGCGAGATGTTGGAATTGGAAAAAAAGAATGGATCCCATCAAAGCTGAACGTTGCTGACGATGCCACGAAATGGCAGAGGCTAGCGGATCTTTCTCTTGCAAGCCGCTGGTACCGTGGTCCTGAATTCCGCTGGGGATTGAGAGAGAAATAGCCCGTTGCTGTGTCGAGATTCGATAACACCGCGGAAGAAAAGCGTCCGCATGTACTACACACCACTCCGTCGAACGTGCACTGTTCAGGTGGGAAGACTTTTCCAGATGGAAACGTTTGCTGCGCCACGTGGCCTTCGTAAAGCGATATCGATCGAATCTACGGAAAAGTTTATCGAAGGAGCCCATTGTCACCGGTCCGCTAACTCAAGAGGAGCTGAGAGAGGCGGAGTTGTTGATTCTAAAGTCGGTGAAAAATGCTGAGTTCACCGCGTAAATAGTCCTGTTGCAGAACGCGTTGTCGAGGAGTAGTTGACTGTATGGACTTAGTCCGTTCTTGGACAAAAGTGGACTACTGCGAATGAAGGGCCGCATAGACGCTTGCGAAAGTGTGGTCGAGTGTACGAAGCGCCCGATGCTGTTGCCAAAGCGTTATCCAGTTACAGACCTTATTATAGCCAGTATTCACCAGCAGTTCTGGCTCATGAACCAAATTAGACGTAGATTCTACGTACCTCAGCTATGATCGATGTACAATCGTGTGAGATCACAATGTTAGCACTGCAAGAATCGCATGGTAAAACCAATAGCCCCAGAAATGGCCGCTCTACCCCCACGCGTCTGAAAGCATTCTGTCGTCCCTTTTCCTATGTTGAAATCGACTATTTCAGTACAATGTACGTAGTCGTCGGTCAGAGGACCAAAAAAAAATAGGGTGTATTGATCACCTGCCTCACTGTCCGAGCAACACATTTTGAGGTTGCCCACAGCCTCACATTGCCCGCTTTGAAGTACTACTCCACTATCGGTGAGTCACTGGGGCAAAACGCCAGACAAACAGACAGGAACAGATCAAAAGAAAAGGCCGATAATGGAAGAAGATGTGCCAAGCGTATTTATTTAAATACACTAAACTAAACCTAGAATCACTTATTATAAAGCTGATACCAGAGAATCTACGGGTACATTCACGAATATCTAAAAAAACACAAAACTCATTGAAAACAGGTAAAAAAATGATAATCGTAACCTAAATTTGTAGAAAATTTGTTATTCATAACCTAACCTAAGACAAGACGGGACACTAAACTTAAGTCTCTTTATACATAAACCATTAAACTTACAGTAAACTTACCTAATTATCGCTTACGAATATTTTAAATTACTATGTTCTACAGAAACAAAGACTTATACTACTGTACAATTAAATTTTTGTTAGGAATGTTTTAACGTTATCAATTTAAATACAACGTTCAGAAAATCGAAAATTTGTCTCTTTCGTTGCAATCGCAACAGGTCGTTCTATAATGATGCTGAATCTAAATCAACTGGTGGTCATGCATGCATTAGGCTACAGCAGAAATGTCGATCCGCAAACCATCGAAAACTCTATGAAGGAAAATTTTACGGCGTGCAAGCAGCTGATCGGATGTTCCGTCCGGAGTTGGTGTTGCGGGGCTTCCTTGTGACGACCCTCACCTGCCATGATTGCTACCATGTATCCTCGCGGCACGCCCGGACCTGATGCTCTTTTTCTTTGCAACCTGCAAACCGAAAGCCAGTCGTGCCGTTTCCAAAAAGAACAAGAACCTGCTCAATTCGGTGGTGGGATTGGGAACGGATTCCGGTGCCGGTGGAGGAGCCGACGAAAGAATGTCCGATGCGGGTGTGGAAATCAATCTAACGGACTCGAACACGATGCACGGAGCTTATTCGAATCAAAGCTCTCTAATTAAAATAAAATATTCAAAAGTATTCCTATTTTTGTTATTATTTATAACAGGAAAATATAAAAACAAGTATGCAATAAAATGAATGACAACAACATCAAAACCCAAACACGAATAAATAACGATTATACAAAGATATAATACGTGCACTTTATTCACTGCTATGTATAAAGCAATTTTGTACTAAGTTCGTATTCTCCTCCTTTATACCAAGCGGGCTCAGGAAAATCATTTGAGTGTAGCGAAGTGAGTCGAAGCAACCCAGCCGTATAGGTACATACTTGTATGCAACTTTTGCCACCATAACGACTCACATCTAATCAGTGGAGCTACATTAAGAACTGGGTTGTCCCTCGCCGACTGTTATGTTTACATTTTTTGTTGTTGCCGGCATCCGTTTCGGGGGCAGCCATAATCAAGCTATGCATTTAAAGTATATTGCAATTCTTTCCAAGTATTCTGTTAATATACTGTTAATAAATGATTGCAAAGGGAATGAAAATCATGTGTGCGAATAATACAAATATAATTCCTTCAAACTTCTTGAAGGTCATACTAATGATTTTTATATCGGCATTTATGAATGCGGCTGATTATTAAAAATCTGAGTGAAGGTCAGTTTTGTGTTTCCGCTGCGGATACAAAACAAGCAACCAGCTGATGGAAAAGTATCAACAAATTCACTCACACAAACGTGATAGGTAGAAAACAAAAAACCTTAGGTACGTCATCTGTCAAAGAGACGAAGAAAAAAAATTGTCCTGCTTTCTGTCAATAGGGTGTTGAAGTCGCTCCATCATTAGTCATAGAAGTTTATTTTTTCACCTTAGATGCATCGTTTGCAATATTCGTTGAGAGGTAGTGAAACAAATAGTAGATTTATTTCCAAGCCGTACTAGCTGCTTCCGAAAGGAGAACTGGGTTTGGCCCAATTCGGGCAAACCAAAGGATAGTGAAAATGGATAAACTTTCAATGTTCAGCAGTTTGCAAAAATCGATCGATACTCTCAAATCGACGGAATGCAGGTGAGTTTTTGTGTTTTGATTTTATCGAGAAGGTGCAGTCCCATGTTGGATTTTTTTTCAGTCAAAAAGAGAAGATTACTCACTTTGGCCAGATAAGCGAAACGATCGTTTCGTACAGATCCAGTTCAATGAGCAGCAACTTTCAGAACCACTTGAGTGCAGCCATTGGAACATTGTTGATGTTCTGTGAGGAAACCGATTCAACCATCCGGATGAGCGCCGAGGAGAATCTGAACCGGATTGTGAGATTCTGCGAAGGAAATGGAAGCATCGTTAGGGTCCAAATTGATTTGTATCACGAGATTAAGAAAAATGGAAACGAGAAAGCTCTCCGGGTTTGTTTGGCACTCTTTGGACACTACTGTGGAGCAATCAAACAACGCAAAGGAAAAACGTATGCACAAAATTTACTACCCTGCATTTTTGCCATTTCGAAGCGAAGGGAAACACAGGTGCTGGAGAGTTTGGCAACGTTTGTTGATGTTTTCACAAGAAAACTAGAAAGTTATATGACTGATGGAGAAGTTCTAAAAATAACGGAGGTATTCGTGGAAGATCTGGCTGCAGAATGTGCAACCAAGCGGCGATGTGCGGCTCAAAACATTGATTCGTTCATTGCGTGGTCCAGATGTCCTGAATTTTATGCAAATAACACCTTTAACCGATGCATTGAAATGCTGCTTAAAAATCAAGAACAGTATGCGGTATTGGGAGTGCTTACCTGTTTTCGCGGAATATTACCAATTGTGTTAAAACACTCAAATCCTGAAAAGTCTATAGAAATTCTGGACCTGGCCTTGCATTTTTTGAAAGATGGAAATCATAGTGTGGTAAACGCTGCACTTGAAGTTATTGCTATTATTTTGAACAATCTTCAGCCTTCAGCAAGAAAACTTCTGCTCTCGAAGGACTTGGAGCATCGATCATGTCTGTTGAAACGTAAAACTTTGAAAAATTCCGTTTTCAAAATCCATCTGAGCGAAAGTCTACTCGGTTCACGCAAATCCAGCACTGACGCTCGAATGGATTCAATCAAACCGGATAAAGGGATGTCATTTCTGCAAGTTACTTCAACTCCAACGAAATTCACACCGGGAGATGATAAATCTTTGGCATCCGCATCCGATTTGGAGATGGATTTCTTTCGAAGCATGGAGTTTGACAATTCGCTTCAGATGGCGAGTTGCAGTCCAGAGAAGGAAATGAAATCAAAACCCGGCCAAGCAGATAATGTGTCTTTGAAGAGTCAAAAATCCACCGATTCAATCGGTTCGTTTATCAACACTTTTCTTACGACCAGCTCGAGCGCTGGGGAATCGGTGAGTAAGTTTTTCCGAAAGTCATTTGATTCTCCGGCATCCGGGTCGACGCCTGCGAGAGAGGTTAATACCATGAGACGAGCGGATGAAGATGATCTGTCGCTGGAATCGCTGGCTAGTAGTCAAATTTCGATCCAAAGTAGTAATGCTGATACAATCAAGAATGAGCTGGACGTTATGTTGGAGGTTGATGATTCTATTGGGACGGAAACGGCTACTCTGGCAGAGGTGATCCGAGAAAGCACGATTCCTGAGATGGAGAATGCGGATGCAGATACACCAACGGCGTCCCTTGCGGGGTAAGTTCAAATGTTGGGCATTCGGCTGGATTTTTGTTAAAACGAATATTGATTTGTTTATAGAGCAATGGAGGATATCGACGAACCATCCGGGAGTCCTACGCGGGATGTTTTCATTGGTTTTATTTACGATCAAAATATTGTCGACTACACAGCCCGCCTCATTTCTTCTAAATTTCTGCTGTCAGGAACTCGACATTGCCTTATACCAGACTACTCTGTCCGTGTTTCAGTGAAAAGTATGTCGCTTCAAATCCTATCACTATGTGTACAGCTCCGACCAGAAGTTCTACTGCTTCCGCTGGAAAAAGACGAACCAAAGGATGAATTTGATGTGGTGGAAATTCTCAATCTGGAAGATGCAATCAATGAAATGGCCAACGAAGCCATTTTGGAGGCGGACGAGAATCCCTCTGCCGGTGGAGAAGCAGCGTCTGGTCTGGAAGCTGAAGGGCTGTTGGAAATAAAAGAGGACCACTTTGGAGATTGTGACAGCTCAACCTATTTTGAATACTTTTCACCTATGAGCATCAGTTTGGATCAAGGGCTGACGTCGCTGAAAACGAAACTGAAGATGGTGGAAGAAAATTTCAGTACGATGGCCACCGACAGTCAGGAGAAATTGAGTAAGGAATTGGATGCAATCCTTTCACAGTCTGATTGCAGCGGAGACTTGGTGAGGAGAGGAGAGCGAAGAAAGGAGCTATTGGTAGTTCCCAAAGTGGTTACGAGCAAGGGAGATGTGGTAACGAAGCGGCTTGCAGTCGATAAAGAAGACGAACAACAAATGATAGCTGATGTTTTATTGTTTTACAATCATGCCGATCCGATGCTGAAGGGAAATGTGTTGCTGATCATTGGAAACTTTTTAAAACTAGTGCTGGAAAACAATGCAAGCGTGGGGGCATTCCTCAGTGCCAATGACTGGAAGACTACATTGGGTAGCTTCCTCAATGAAGATACGTTGTTGCAGATTATTGTTCAGGTAACGATTCACTTACTTTACGGATGTATAAGGTTTTCTATTAAAGTGTAACACCTCTGTTTTAGGGCTTTACAGATGAGATTCACACGGTTGTGAACCAAGCCCTTATTGCGTTTGAGCTTGCGTTTACGCCCTTTTGCAAAAATCAACCTTATAGAGGTCCATTCGAGGAAGATCATAAGTCACTACCCAGTACATTCAGTTTTCATAAGCCATCCAGCACAAACCTTCTCACAAACATCGAACCACCACCCAGAATGACTGCAGGAAATCTACTCAATCAAATTTTGCTGGTTTTCCACAACAAATATTGGCTGGTGCAGTGCAAAGTTTGCGATGTAATTGTAAACTTGAATTTTGAGGTTCTAGAGGGTGTGGCTGGAGCTGAAAAGGCACACATAATCCAAGATAAGTGTCTACAGCATGTTTTGCTGCTGCTGCGAGATAACGATTTCAGAGTGCGAAACCATGCCGGCCAGAGTCTTGTTTGCTACATCGAGAACTCATCCGGAATTTGCAATATGGCTGGCGTACAAAGAGAAGAAGAAATCTTAGAATGCTTTGTTAAAGACTTTGTGCTGTCGAACTTTGCGCAACCGATCGATGTACGTAGTTTGCAAAGTTCTAGGGGTAGTCAAACTTTTGCTGAGAACACAGCGAAAATTTTGTACATTATGAGTAACCAACTTCTGAATGTGGGCGATCGAAACCAGTTGGTGAGCATATATTGGGTGAATCTTAATTTGAAGCGTAATCATGCAACATTACTTGTGTACTTTAGCTTGGAATCATCAACTTCTTGAAAGTGTTCATCTCTAAATACAACCCGTTTGAGTTTCTGAAAATTTGGAACGAATTCAACTTGCTGAATGTTTTATCAAGTTTGATGAATGAGCATACTGGAACTGCACTTGATTTAACTGCACAGAATGACTTGATGGAATTGTGTTCGACGCTTCTGATTGGTAAATGCCTATCAATTCTATCAGACGATCATTGATTAAATCTTCGATCTGCATATTTCAGTGACGGTATCGTCAAAACCAATCACCAGTGCAGACAACGAGACGATTGACAAATTCATCTTTCATATCCTCAAGATTTTAAACATCTACCAACATTTGCTTCTGCTGCCCGTTGTTGTTTCGAAGCCACCAAAAGGAGATTTGTTTGCTAATCCCAAAGAGCTGCAATTGGTCAATTGCTTTGGGTACTTTGGAAACGACCCTTTTTACGTTAAACTGTACAATCTGTTGAGGAATGCGTTCGAAAGTTATAAGGTTACTATTGACCAAATTACTCCCCCGGTAAGCGATCCTAACTAAACATTTCCATTCACAGATCACCATCTCCACCGACGTGGGGCAAAAGATGTTCGGTTTATTACGCACCACAATTGCCAGTCTCTGGCGCATACTGGAAATCAAAAGCATCTCTTCCATGACAAATGGTTTCAAGTTCATCGAGGAAGTCCTCCGGTACCTCATAACGTTTCTCTCGTATGAACCAGAGTACTGCGTTCGATGCACACAGTTTCTGCTGAGGTTTCTTTTCACCTGCAACTATGTCAATCGTCTAGATGAGGTAGACTATTTCCGCAAAACAAGCCAATTCCTGTCTCCATCTGATGTGGCTGGATGTAGAATGCTGCTCGATCGGTACTACGAGTTCTACAAATGCAAAACGGTTACTTCCGTTTCCGATCTGGGTAGCTACATTAAGCAGTTCGAACAGATGGTTATCGCATGTCTGAAGATCTACTCGAAAACAACAGCCAGGGTACAGGCCGTCATTCTCGAACTGCTTTGTCAGCTGCTTGATTTCAACATTAACTACCAGCTGTTGGACTCGAGTAATGTGTTTGTGGAAAGCATTCTGAAACATATCGAACTTTTAGAAACAGGATCTATTCCGGATTCGGAGCGACTAATGCCGAAAATCGTAAAATTTCTATTTCTGTTGTCCCACTCCAAAGAGCGCTCGAAAATCATCAACATTCCAAAGATCATCAATATCTGTGATAATTTGCTAGCAAATGCATTGATTCGAAAAACGGCCATAGCATCGCTTCAAGCCCTGGTACATGAAATATTTTTCCTGCACCGGATTGCTCCCGCTGATCGTACCAGCGAATTGATACTGGCAGAAGTTGGCACTCAGAAGGAAGTTATTTTGAACATGATGATTAAATTTCCCGAGGAGGTTCAGTGCTACGAAATTGCTCCGATGGTGTTGCTGGCAGAGAGGCAATCCGAACCAGGAAAATATGAGGCTGATATACTGAATGCATTGGTTGGGGCGATGCAGGAGAAGAAGCTGACCATAAGCTGCGACCAAGAAAGAGTGATTGTGCATAGAGTTTTGAAAGTATTGGATAAAGAAGTGATATTGGATAGAGCAGTGCTTCAAAATTTCTTGGAAATTGTTAGCGCAACCGCCAATAGAAAGGATTTATCACTCAATCAAAAGATGATCTATTATCAGCTGATTTTCGAAAACGTTCTACTGGCAACTGAGGAGATGTTTCTACTGGAGCAAGTGAAACAATATTTCAAAGAGGAGTCTTCGTCGGACGCAGAAAAAAAGTTCGTTAAGTTGATCGTCAATATTTTGTACGATGCAATTGAAGATTTTCAAGCACAAAAGGAAAACAACTGTCTCCGAGATAATCTAATAAGAATGATTTGCATATTTGGAAAATTCAGCAACTACCCAAAGATAAAGAAGCTTATGGCTGACACCATCAACATCAATAAGCTAGGTCAAAACAACCCAGATTTTCTGTTCCAGTCTCCGGTCATCGACTTTTTGGTTGACTATGACAAAGAGTTCAAAGCAATTCAGCTAACATTGAATGGAACTCGTGGAACGGTGACCTTCGAACAGTTGACCAAAGTGTTGATCAAAACTTTTATTGAACGCAAATCCACAAAATCCAACTGGTCCTCGTATGAGATTTCCCATCTCATCGATCATCACTTCACCATTCTATTGACCAACTTCAATACATTCCTCCTCGAATACGTCCCTTTAGCAGAGTATTCCGATGTGATTGTATCGAAAACAATTGCTAACCTCCACTCGACTGGTTCCAGTTTCAAATATTTCATTTTGCTGGACAAATCCCACCTGATTAGCCTTCCACTCTTAATAGAGAAGCTGACAGAGTTTCTTACAGAATCCAACGTTATAACTTCCCGCAGGTCAGCCCTAGTGCTAGATTCAAAACTAAACGCCTTGCTGAAAATTGATTCTTTAGAAAGCGAGAACGTCCAAAAAATCCTACCGCATCAAAAATTTAGCAAACTGTTCAACATCTTCACACCAGAGCGACGCAAAAAGTTTCCAAAACTATTCAAAACTATTCTGCTTCTGGTTCGCTTCTATGAAGGTCTGAGTCCCCCTGAAGATCTCGTTCCTCAAATCGACTTGCAAAACCTCAAACAGATAACCGTTGACGAAGCATGGTTTATGGATCAAATCAGCTTCCACTGTACCAGAAAATCGTATACTAAACCAAAGAACATCGCCCGCATGCTGCATGAAATTAACTCGGAAAGCAAACTTATCAACTTCCTGTCTAATAACGGCTTCAATTTCCGATTGCTGCGAGAAGTGATTGTTACTGCATTTGAAAATATGTTCCACGCTTTCCGCGTTGACTGCGTACAGTTCAATCCCCATCTGAACTATCTAAAGGTACATCCCATGCTGAAAGTAGGTTTGATCGTACTCATGAGAAAACTGGGTGAGATCAATTGCAGCCCGGAGAGCGAGTTGGATGAAAGAACCGTCCTGCACTGCGTCAAATCAACCATCTGCTTTCTGGAAAACATTTCTCGACTTGAACATCTCTGCCTGATGTACGTGGAAGCCCGTTTTATCGATCGTTTCGTCAAGGACCATATCCTGAAATCAAACTTTTATGAAACTCTACTGGTCTTTGCCAGAAATTGTGCCAAACTTCTTGCATCAAAGCTGAATACTACCAAACTGAACGACATCACCACACTAGAACAGTACCTCAAGTGTATCGATCTTATCTTGCGACAAAAGTGTCTCTGGACTGAACTCAATCAAAACGACAAATACTTGGCGGAGCAAAATCTGATCATACGGTTGATATTCAACATCGTAACAGAACATTTGCGAGAAAACCTCTTCCTGACACGATACCACCCGCCGGAGATATTCGCTGAACTCATCGCGCATCGTTACGATCAGGTGGAAGTATTCCTACAAGCTATACTGATAGCGCAGTACGTGTCCGAACGGGATACTATCAATGCTGGCGAAGATTTGGCGGAATGCTCGGAACAACAGTGGTTGCTGATGAGAACGACAGAATCGGTGGCAATTGCCTTGCTGAAAATGGATCGGTTCTATTCGGTTGCAATGACCCCCACGGAGGTGTTCAACTGTTACAGCCTAGATGTGGACGTTGAACCGTTGAAGCTGCCTTCGGTGCCGATCGACTACCTGTACGAACTGGACACTTTGGAAGTGTATTTGAAACGGTATGTAGCATTAGATTGTTAGGGCTATCATCGATTTACTTCATATTTATCTCTCTCTCCAGGGTAAATATTTTCGGATATTCATCGAAGCAGCAATTTGAAGAACTTTTCATGTCACTGCTGGTGCTGATAAACCGGGAAGGCGATCCTGCAATAATCAGTAAGTAAAGATTTAACAAAGCTGTCTACCATTGTTGATGTCTAAATAAGTGTAGGATACATACTTCTTTTTGCATTTGAAGCTCTTACAGTAGCTTTGGCATGTACTCAAATTACTGTCCTTTGAAGCACTTCCGCAGTTATTAATCGAGAGCCACCAGCACAATGCTACTCTAATGCTAGGAAAATTGAAAAAAATTCCATCCCGAATGATTTTCTAATCCAAACCGAGTATTTTCGGAACGGAAACAACGCGTAAAGGTCGAAAATCGGTGTTCAACGCCATTTTGGTATCCATGATAGTGGCCATCGGGTTCATAAAAGTGTCAAATACCCTATGGTTAATATTGGAACCATATGCAAAAGGTCTAAAGAACGGAAAGTCTAATCGACAATAAGTTGCATGGGGTTTTAGTATTACAGATCAAGATCCCAAAAATCGATGTCCGACTCTATTTCCGGAACCAAGATGGCGGCCATCGGGTTCAAAAAACTGTCAGATACCCTATGTCGCGGCCAAAAGATACTTTCTTCTCCGGTTAGGGAGAGTCTTTCGCTTACTAGGTTAGAAGCTGTTTTTTTGATTCTAGGAGTTTCTTTTTTCTCCGGTTAAGGAGAGAAGCTTTCACTTCTAGGCCGAAAGTTCTTTCGGATTCAAAAATGAGAAGAATCTGGAGTAACCTACGAACTTAGTTATTTTCCATTCTGTACAAAGTGATCTTAAATCTATGTGTCACATTAGCGATCTATAATTATGTAAAATCATTTCCTGTCACTATGAAATTTTCCATGTCCCTCTCAATACCGAACTTTAAGCTAATCCCTGCTAGTTATAATCGAATTTCTGCGCGGGCTTAAAAAGGGCTACTCTATGTTTTCGAGTCCTTATATACTATGTTCTTTTCGGAACCGGGATTTCTCAATATGCTCATGAATTTATTGCTGCGAAATCTGTTTGCATAGCAGTGGTTATGAAAAGAGAAAGTCGATGAAGAGAATCGATTAAAGCAGATAGGACCATTTGAAAGGCAGCTACCACACCTGCGTAGAATATCGCACCCATTCAAATACACATGGGCCGGACCAACGGCTTTACTTCCCTTCCGAAGGAAGACATGACCAGAGATTTTAATGCCGCAGAAAACCCCCACCGACCTCAGCTGTGGTCCATTGGGGTGAGAAAGCAGTCACGCTATCACTACACCACCGGCGCCGGCGCAATCTTTGTCTGACTTGTCAACATTGACGTATGATCGAACCAACGAGCCAAAAAAAAAATCGGCTTCAAGCAAAGTGTTCTTGGATGACTTTCGTGCCACCGGAGGGCCTAACTTATTCGTAACACACTCGTGTATCCTTCATCTTGTTCTTATATTTCGTCCGGTTGTCGGCAGCCATTTGCCACGTTAGATGGTTCCAGCAATAGAAAAAAATATTTTAGAAAAAAAATTCCAACATTTATCTTGTGCCCATTTGTTTTGCGAATGAAGGTGGCGTAACCCCTTATTTAACCCCCCTTCCTGCACCAACAGGAGCGTTTGGTAAAAGAAATGCTCGTTTCCCTGGTAATCTGACCGTTTTTAATCTAATTTTTTTTTACTTTGACCAGGGTTACTTCCACTCACTTCGCTATAAAAAAATGTTTTTCGGAACTATGGAATCATTGGATGCTATTTATGAAAGTTTGTTCTTGTGGAAGGTATGTATTTGACACATAGAACCTGTCAATTTCACTTTCAGTGCGTCACAATCAGCGAATTTATGACTCGTGAGCATTCACTCAGAGTGAGCGCTTACGAATCATAAAATCACTGATTGTGACGCACTGAAAGCAATAATGACAGGTTTTATGTGTTAAACACCTACTACACTACTAACTATCATTATAATATCTAATGATTTCATAATTCCGAAAAACAATTTTTTATAGCAAGTGAGTGGAAGCAAGCCTGCTTTGAACCCCGCTAATCTGCACGTCGTACCTTACCTTGCCAATCAGGCTAAGGCCTTTTCGTCCTCTGCTGTCCGAAGAAGTCTTCTTCACTCTACTCGACCTGTGATCACACTTCGCCAACCTCGTAGTCTGCGAAGGGTTCGCAGGTCGCTTTCCACTTGGTCGATCCACTTTGCTCACTGCGTGCCTCCTCTTCTTGTCCCTGTTGGGTCGCTTTCGAGGACCATTTTCACTAGGTTGTCGTGCGGCTTTCTTACAATGTGCTCAGCCCACCGGAGTCACCCAATTTTTGCAGTGTGGAGGATGGATGGTTCTCACAGCAGCTGGTGTGCAATTCGTGGTTCGTTCGCCTCCTTCACGTTCCATCATCCATCTGCACTCCACCGTAGATAGTACGCAACACCTTCCGATCGAAAACACCAAGGGCGCGTTGATCCTCCACGAGCATAGTCCAGGTTTTGTGGCCGTAGACCGGAGCGTCCTCGGGAGTCCAAAGTAGGCATGATTCCCTGCCATAATGCGTCTTTGAATTTATCTGCTGGTATCATTTTCGGTGGTCACCAGTGAGCCCTAATACACGAACTCGTCAACCACCTCGATTTTGTCACCGTCAATCTGAGGTGGGATCGGGGTGGGAGGCTAACACTGTTTTCCCTAGAACCTCTTCCTCTCATGTATTTCGTCTTTGTTTCGGATGGAACTCAGCGGTCAAAAATAACAAATGGACTGTATAGTTTTTTACATCCGTACTCTACGGTAAGGTTAACTACCCCATTTCCGGCCTATTAAGCACAGCCCGCACTTAGTCTTTCTTAATCTAGCGCAGTTTAGCTCCAAATGGAATGTTATTATCACTGATGGCTTCCAATTTTATTTACCTTTCCGTACATACCGTAAGATTTGATAAAGAGAAACCAATCGTTGAGATATTGTCAAAAGTCTAACACTGCTTCTTGACGCCAAACTCGGCCTACGGATTCTAAACTCGGCCTACCGCATTGCAACGCGATTGAAACGCCAATGAATTCACTTCGGCCTATCGGATGAAGATAAAAAATGATTCGGTCGGAGCGCTTCTTTTGTTTATGGGAATAATGGGTGCAAACCTTTATATCACGCGTTCTCATTGACTTCGTTCGGTAGCTTATTAACTAAAGTATCGTACCAAACGCATAATTGACTTGTTAACTCTGAAATCATGGATTTATTTGAAGTTGTCTGCTCGATAGGCCCAAAATGGGCGATTAGGCCGAAGTAGTTCTTTACCCTATTCTGAATTCTCTGCTTCCCTTCTCTAACTGGAAGACGCGTAACAAGAAAATCTAGTTAAGGAACTGTCAAAACTGCGCTTGAGGGATAGGACATCGACCTACTCTACACTGAATCAAAAATACAGGTTTAGATTTTTCACTTAACATCCTCCCACCCAGGAGCCGGATGGCTCAACTTATCCGTCTGGCTGGTCCGTTCTACATCTTCTACGGGTAGAACAGCAATTTGCGTTGTAGATCGCTTGTACGTGCCATTGTTGGTTCGTACGGTTACCACCCGAACAACGCCATCATTTCCAGGGTGAGTTTTCATAATACGCCACAGTTTCCAAGTTTGCGGTGGCAAATTATCATCATTCATTATCACCAACAGTCCTTCACGAAGCAACGTGGGAGGTTTGTTCCATTTGCTGCGCTTCTGCAGTCCAGTTATATACTCAGATGACCATCTTCGCCAAAACGATTGCTTTCGTTTTTGGATCAATTGGTAACGAGACAACGTATTTTCCTTGAGACCATCGTAGCACGGTTCGGTTATAGCTGTCAATTCTCGGCCAACCAAGAAATGGCCAGGACTTAACGCCTCATAATCCATCGGATCGTCGCTTTGCGGTATTATTGGCCTTGAATTTAGGATGGATTCAATCTGAATCAGCAATGTTGTCATCTCTTCATAGGTGAAGTACGATTCGTTCATCACCTTATACAGATGACTCTTCATACTTTTTACTCCGGATTCCCAAAGTCCACCTTGGCGCGGAGCCTTCGGTGGATTGAAACTCCACGAGATTCGAGGCTGACAAAAATCTTCAAGCTTGTTCTCCAGCAATTGAGATTTCAGCAACTCTCTCAATTCAGCCAATTGTCGCTCAGCGCCGACAAAATTGGTTCCATTGTCAGAAAACATCTCAGTGACATTCCCACGGCGTCCAACGAATCCCTCTGCAGATAAGGAACTCACAAGCTCAAAATGTATCGCTTTAGTAGTCATACAGACGAAAACACTAACGTACGACTTGATCGGTGTCTTCGACCGACGTTGCTTCAACAAAAAAGGGCCTGCGTAGTCTACTCCCGTTCTAGCGAAAGGCTGAGCAGCGGTGACGCGTGCAATCGGCAAATCACCCATAAGGGCCTGTTCATAAACTACGTAGACAGTTTTTTTTTGGGATTCTTGACCCCCCCCCCCTCCCCTTGCGTAGACAATTGTCCATACAATTTTTTTAAAATTTGTATGGGCCGTGGATAATTGCCACCCCCCCCCCCCTAAACTGTCTACGTAGTTTATGAACAGCCCCTAAACTTCTGTACATCCTTCGGCTTTAGTCTGAAGCATTTGATGCACTTCCCTAGGACGCGTTTGATCGTACGCTTCGCATTTACTGGCCAAAATTGTTGCCTGATTTTAGCCAATAATCCATTTAGACCGACGCACAGTGGTGCCAAGGGTATCAAAACACGCGCTTTTTTATTTACTCTGAAATGGTTGATTAAAGGTACTAGGTGTCTTCTGAGAAGTTTCTTGGGTAACACCACTCATTTTTATGGTGAAGAAAATTAAAGATTAATCCACCTAACAGTGAGATGCAAAGTTTATTTTTTTAATATGATGAGATACAAAATAATTGTTTCCGGCAAAGCTGTAGAGAACATTACTGTGAACAACTTTGCTTGAGACTATAACTTTCTAGTTCTTATAACTACTGAGATATAAAGGTTTTTTTTTTGTGGAGACATCGTTAAAATAAATTTTGTACCTGTAAGTTTTTCTACAATATTTATACATGTTTGGCATGTTCTACAAAGATGTTAAAAATATCAATTCACATATCTTTTAACAAGACTGCAAAATGCTATCATTAATATTTGACAAGTTATTTACATTTTTTGGTTGAAAATTACCCAACTTTCAATACCAATAACTTCTAAACGGGCAAAAACGAGCAGGCTATTCTTTGAGCAATTGGAAGCAGTGCTGAGATTTGTCATTGTCATTGACAGACTTTCGCGCGATATTGACAAAATTGTTCGTCACATAGTCACTGACAGACTTGATCCTCAAAAAAACCTTCGTCAAAATCTCATTCATTTTTTCGTCAATGACAAAGATTCACCTGGTAACAAAAAGTGTAATTTAGTACATTCTGTGTCGCATTATTGTTATCCAAGAAGCTCAGGACGTAGACTGTTATCGAGTAGGTGTGAAAAGAGGCATACAAATGGACAACCAAGCAACGTGGGTTATTTCTAGTGACTAACAAAATGACTCGGGATTAAAATCAGACCACCCCCAAACGACCCTTGACTAAATCGCTTATGTACTTTAAATATTTTTCGATTTTGTCAATAAACAATAACAAAACGATAATGTAAATCGTTTTATTTTATTAGTATTAATATTTGTTTTTTTTTCAATAATAATATTGATTATTAGACCTAATTTAATTAGAATTTTATTGGGATGAGATGGGTTAGGTTTAGTTTCATATTGTTTAGTTATTTATTTTCAAAATTTAAAATCTTATAATGCTGGAATATTAACAGCTTTATCAAATCGAATTGGAGATGTTGCCTTATTATTGGCTATTGCTTGAATATTAAATTATGGTAGTTGAAATTATATTTTTTTATTTACCTAGATATAATAAAGTCAAATTTTGAAATAATAGTTATTGGAGGATTAGTTATATTAGCTGCTATAACTAAAAGAGCTCAAATTCCATTTTCTTCTTGACTACCTGCAGCAATAGCTGCTCCCAACCCTGTTTCAGCTTTAGTTCATTCTTCAACTTTAGTAACAGCAGGAGTTTATTTATTAATTCGGTTTAATATTTTATTAGCAAACACTTTTTTAGGTCAATTTTTATTATTAGTTTCTGGATGTTACATTGCCAACATTTCAAAGGGGCGTAATTGCTGTTGTAAACAATGGCTTTAGCTATCGATTTCTCGCTAATAAAATCCCATTCTTCCAAATTAACAATGCTAGTTGGTAAAGAAAACATTCCTCTAACTGCTAGTGTCATTATTCTTCATGAGTGAGCTTTTATTCAAGAGAAATCGACGGCTAAAGCCATTGTTTACAAAAGCAATTATGCCCCTTTGAAATGTTGACACTGACATTTCGAATTTCATGAAACACAGCGGATCGTTTCTTATCCTCTAGGCCGGCGCACAATGCATACGTTTTCGGGTTTTTTGACACATAATGCATGGGCTAACTTTCAAAAAACCTGAAAACGTATCTATTGTGCACCGGCCTTCTCACTCCACTAAAAATCCCGTAGGCAAAATATTAATCATTGCGTGAAAGTAGGGGTTGCCCCGGTACACACTCTATTTCTAAACAACCCAAATTTGAGAAGGATGCACTGATGCTCGTCAAAAGTAGGGTACCCCAAATTGAGTAAACAAAGTTTAGACAAACAAGATGGAAAACATCGACCTGAATCCGAACGATGTTGTTTATTTGTCATCTTGTCAGTTCCAACATTGTTTGCTCAATTAATCATTTTGTCAAGTTTCTGCATTCATGTTCCATCAGATGTCACTGCTGTTGTTTTCGGTTACATCTATCGGAAACTACACACAATCTGTTTTCCTATGATTGTTCACAGAGGACACTGCAGTGCAAAACATGTCTGGTTTCTCTATATATGCATTTAGATTAACATCCGAAGTCCCTCCCTTTTTACACATTCTGCACACAAAATTGCTCACCCCTCAAAGAATGTCCGGCCAATTTTTATATATGGGGCGAGGCAGAAAGTATCTTTTGCGCAGAATATGTAAAAAAGGAGGGATTTCAAATGTTAAAGCAAATGCATGTATAGAGGTACCAGACATGTTTTGTAGTGTCAGGTACTCTATTTTGTAATCTGTGAAAGGGAAATCACAAATCGAGTGTCAACAAAATACATGACATGCTGAGAGATTGAGGTCGTGAGAGCAAATTCTCTCTCTCAAATTTGAATATTTGGGCTCTCTGAGAACTGGTAGTAAAGCAGGTAAAACTGTATGGGGAAAAATCATTTTTATTTTATTGTAGCTTATCTATTTAACAATAATTTCCGGAAAAAAAAACTGAACGACAAAGTCCCTGATTAATTTCTTTAGGTTGTCGTTCACTTTTTTCACCTGAATATGCACCGAAAGTGAATTATTTCCATTTCTCTCAATTTCTATATGAGGTTTTTTATCACTTCCTATCAGCGGAACAGCGCCATCTCTGTGGAAAATCGTCGAACAAAATGATTAATTTAGGTTAGCCCTACTTTTGACGGATTAGTAGATCCTACTTAAATTTGGGTTGTTTAGAAATAGCGTGCAGTCAATCCTGCCGTCAAAATAAACTTCACGGCAAAGGAGACTGACTCATATTTGAGTACCGTTTACTTAAACTTACAAAAGCGTAGGACACTCGTGGAATGAGTAAATTTTGTTTATTAAATATGAGTAAATGTCACTCAAATTTGATTGATTGAACCATTTTTTGTCGTGTTTGCCGTATTAGATGCTAGATAATAGCTTCTTTTATCGAACTATGTGTTGAAAATAGCTGAAAGCTACTTGGCCGTGGCGAGGCAAAAAAAAAATCTACAAGGAAATTCTGTTAATGTTACTTAGGAGTTAATGCATTGTTCGGCTTGCTATCAATTGACTTGACGGTTATGTGTATGTGCGGTCGTGAGACGATCTATTTGGCTTTATTTTTATTTTAAAAGCATCGTGATTTATGTTATCTTGTCCAACCAGAAAGAAACACTGTCTCTTTCATTCTCGTCAGTTCTTACGCGAAAAGCGAAAGTGACGTCAACAATGTGTATACGTATGAATGAGAAGGAGTGAAAAAGAAGTTCGATTTCACATGGCGAACCTTTGTAGATCGAGGTTCATCTTCGATAGGACGAAGTTGCATCGATATAGACCCAATTTGGAATGGTGACAGTGAAATCACTACTGCAGCTCAATTATTACATTAGATACGGTATAAATGTAATGTAATTGCAGGTTTCATATTAGACCGAGGCTAGGGACATATACCCTACCACCTACGAATTTATTCGTGTTACTCAGAGGTGTCGTAGTAAAATTTGTTTATTATAAAGAAAACCAAATATCGGTTTCCAAGAACTGAACGCCGGCAAATCACGACTATCCTCGCCTAAAGCATTGAGCCTTTCTCTAAAGTATTCATAAATAAAAAAAACTATCTATTATCGAATTAGCAATATAAGTACACTCAAATTAAGCGAAGCTAACTGGTTTGCTAATAGTTTAAGAATTTAACTACATCGCTAGCGGCGCCGGTGGTGTAGTGGTAAGCGTGATAACCTCTCACCCCAGCAGGCCTACGTTCAATCCCAGTCGGCGCCGCCGGGATGTTCTGAGGCAGAAAGTCTGGCGCACAATGTATAATTTTCCGGGTTTTTTTTTGTTGACAGATAATGCATGGGCTAACTGTCAAAAAACCTGAAAACTAAGGTAAGGTTGTTGAGGGAAGTAAAGCTGTTGAGGGAAGTAAAGCTGTTGATCCCCGGTTCATGAGATGATGGGTCGATAGGTAGGGTCCAGGTGTGGGAGCTGCCTCTCTGGCGTCGGTAGCATTCGCTATTAGCGAATAGCGAATTAGCAAAAAAAATGTGCCCACCACTGCATAACCATATGACAATCAAATCAAATTGAGTGCCCAGGATCACATTCTGACCATGTTACGGATGAAGTATCCAATTTTTAACTATCACCTAAACTCTACTATTTTATAGAAAATGTTATTCTGAACATATCTTCTGAAGTATGTAGTTGTGATTCTCAATCCACCAATGATCTCTTAGAGTAGGCAATATTCTCCAACTCCCACGTCAAAAAATGTCCCAAACATATATTTTTGTTTTATATACATAGGTTTCCAAGAGCAGTACGAGATCAAAAATATGTGCTTGCGTGCGATCAGTAATTTACTACTGACATGCTACAAATATCCGCGGATAGGCTTCGGCGATGGGAAATTCCATCACGTTCCTCGAAATTCACCCATCAAATGTGAAACTATAGGGTAAGCGCTGCTATTTCTGACTCTCGTGAAATATTGCCTAATTTCAATTACCCATATTTTCAGCTTAAAGAAACTCCATAACATCCAGCTTTTGATCCCGTCGAACAGCGTTTTCTATCAACCAAATTTGGAGCGGAATTTGTTGGTTGCGACTAAAGATGAGGGTCAATGCCTCGGTGACAGTGCAATAGGAACAGAGTCGTTTGGGGCGAATCAGTTTGCTGTTTGCTACTCGTGGCAAACCATGGAGAGTACGGATAACGAATCCCTAGTTGCGAAGAATATTAAGTACTTCATTGAGAAGGCCAATTTGGATGTGAAAAGTTCGGTGCAGTTGATTTACGACCTTTTTGAGCAGATGATAGAGGTTTGAGCGATAAGGCGTTGTAGAAAATTTCGAAGATTGGAATTTTTTTTTTTGCAGGATAATTTTGCCTTGGCTTTACCTCACCTGGTGCATTTTTGTGAGATTTGTGAGAACAGAGATCAAATTCGTCATCTCTACACCTTGGTGCTTGGATTGCAGGAAAGAGTCGCCATGGAGGATACGTTGTCGCAGCAGGTTTGTATTTGAAACGAGTTCTTTATTATATTACTCAAACAAAGTTTCTTTCACAGCACATAATATATCTACTGTGCAAGATGGCAGCACTGCTAGTACCAACGATGGCTGAGTTGACTCATCTTTGTACGATCATTCCAACGTACTTGAAGAGTACCCAACTGTACATCAGAGATGCAACACTAAATGGACTGATTTGCTTACTGGAATGCCTAGTAACTTCCAATACCACCATGGGTGGCTTGAGCGAAGAGCTGCAGTTACTGAGAATTATAATCGTCAACTATATTGTCAAGCACGGCATTATCGATGAAAGGTACTTTCGTTTTCCAAATGATGCTAACTTTTCACACATTTATTCCCTAAATTATTCCAGTGCAACAACGTTCAGTGACACTCACACGAAGCTGGTATGGACATTAAACTTTTATCTTATCGAAAACACGTCCCGATTTGTCTCGGATTGCAATTTGCCGTCCAATAGTATTATTTCAGCAAATAACATTCTGAAAAGGACGACAAATTTGGAAATCTACCTCTGTATACTGAATGTAAGTAATATAGACCAAGCTGCATATTGGGGACGATTTCTATCTTCTAATGATTGTTCAATTTGTTTAGGGCTTGGAAAGACTGGTCCTCACAAACACAACCGGCCGGCAGCTGCTGGAGAAGATTGAAAAACTGGCCCTCGATTTGGTCAAGCTAGATAATGAAATGTTTTCCCTGTCGGCATTGAAGCTTCTGCTAACCTGCATCTACCATAGTTCAACCGAGCAGCTGGAAAATACGGAGCGTTCCAATGGTATCGTACAGGACGAGCCTGAGATCATCATCCAACAAATCGAAAAAATCGAAATCCTCTTTGCAAAGATTCGCACTACAACCCCTCAGGGAGCAAAGATCTTTGGTGACGTCCTGTGTCAGCTGATTCGTGACCTATTACCACCGAATGAAATTCTCACTAAGGTCTTCAAAGAGCTTATGCTGAACCAACCCAACCCGGACATCATCGCTACCGTAACCTACCAAGTGTTCCGCTCAGCAATCGATTGTTCCTACCTGGCTCTGTTGCAGGAATGGTTGCTGTGCTCCCTGCCAAATTTTCTAGCATTCCCTCAGATTAACAAATCCGTTTGGTGCCTCACAGTGATATTCTTGTCCGCTTCACTAAACCAACATCTTCTGAAGATCTTTCCGGAGGTTCTTTCATTGCCTTCATATCAGCAGCTGAACGAACGAGAATTACACAATTTCATTCTATCAGCAAAGGATTTCTACCGTCGTTTGGATTCATCGCAAAAGGTTAAATTTAAGGAAATATTTCAGCAGAGCGATTCTTTCGTGTATCAGAGTCTGATGCGTTGTCTGTGAGAAGGTTTCAGAAGGTGCGATTTTATCTTTACGTGTTTACTAAAAGTGCAACAGTTTATGTTATTTTTACAGGAAGAAAAACTCTATATTGTATTGCTATTTATGACAAATTTGAATTAGTAATATAAACTAAAACGTTGAACTCGAATAATCAAAAAGGTGTGTTTTTCTATTTCCCGAAATCTTTTGTTTGCTTCATTAAACAAAATTACTTCTTGTTCGATAACATTTCAACTCGTGTTCTTCAGCGCGAGAAACATGAGGCCATATTAATAAAAAAGAGTTAACTTTTCTTTCCCGTGCTTTTCTTACCAAATGACTAAAGAAAACTGTTTCATTCATATGACCTATAGTTTCTAAACATAACGCCATGCCCCTCTCCTGGCTTTTTTTTTCAAAAATAGTCTTCATTATGCGAGTTGATACCGCTGTATAAATATCAACGTCCAATCTTTCCACCATTAAAATGTGTCTCAAACAATTTCTGACTAGTGTCCAAAAATGCTCATATCCGAAAGCTATACCAAATACGTCCCGGATGGTGGATATCTGTACTTATTGCCCCGATGTTCCAGAAGCTATCCGAGAAAGATAACGAACTTATTTGACGGCAACGACTTCAACAAACCAGAATTATTGTAACATGCACCCTAGGGTGGCTTATAGGGTATTTGCGTGACCTCTAAACCACAGACAAAAATACATAGCTCTTGGAAGGAAATTATTCAAAAATATTGTCAAGCGTATTTTGCATGCACACTAGCACCCTCTATCATGCACTTTCCCAAGCATTGGTCTGCAACCGGAGCATCCCTCGTTCAGGAATTTTTTTTCACTGGTTGCTTTTCCTTCGATCTGTCAACACGCCAGCTGTGTTGAATAAAAACAAAACAAATGCAAGTCAGTGATGTCGGTTTGATTCAATTTTGCAGAAATACGGATCCGTAGGAGGTATTCACAGAAGCTCAGACTTTTATTAGGGATTTGTTTTGTTTGTTTAGTGTAATTTGTCTTTTGCTGACCGTTAGTTTTGGGGAAATTTTTCGTGAGAGATAATGCTGTTTTTGGAATAAGGGTTTCTACCCAATAAATTTCGATGGTAGTGAAGCTGGCTCGATCTCTCTTTTTAGGAAGATTACACTTGGACTTGCCCTGAGGCAGTCTCATCCAGGCAAACTCAGCATGTGGTCTCCTTTACCGGAGTGGCGCTTAAGCCCCATGCTTACCCAAGATCGACCAGTGACGGCTACAATGTTCTTATTTTAATATTAATACCAAATTTAATAGACTATGTATTCACATTTTTATGAGGTCCTGAATTTGGCTAAGTTTTACTAAGTATGAAATCCAAAATACGTATGTGCATAGGACCGAAATAATATTAGGTTATATAGGTTACTTCTATTGTATTTTAAAACAACATCAACAAAGATACACGAGAACTTCACCAAACATCTTAAAATAGTCTACGTCAACTATATCAACCGCGATTGGTCGGTATATTTGTTTTTGCGCTTTGTTCGTTTAGTTGATTCAAATCTTTACACTTAAAACTATTTAAACATAGCAATTGGTGACCAAACCAATATACGAAATTTAATGTAACAGTAAGTAAAAGAAAAACTGTTAAAGGAAAGCTACCGTGTACCTGATGACAATTGATGATTATTAGAACCTGTAATTTCATGGCTTGTAAGTGTCGATATTTTGGACCGATTTTTTTTTCTGAAAACAATATGCTAACGTAAAACTAGGTCTTTGATTTCTATATGGGGGTACACTTTGTGAAAACCGAAAATGGAACATGTAACAAATTAAGAAAGATTTTGAACGTTAATAACTCAGCTGGCCCTGGTCCAATTTCAATAATTTTATCACCAATCGATCAGAAATATGGCTACGTATCGATAAAAATTATTTCGATAAATCGATTTCGTATGTTGATTTTCAACAAGAAACTATTGAAAAACTGGTAAATGTCCAGCATTGTCCAAAAGCGTTGAATTAACTAACAAATCCACCAATTACCTACATGCATATTAGACTGATGCAGAATTTGAAATTTTCGCTCCACAGTGCTTAAACAGTTCCAAATTGGGTCCTGATTATCCTCCTTAAATTTGAACTCCTTTAGTAAGAACCTGATTTGGCACAAATCATTTGAAGTTTATATGGAAATTACTATGGAGAAACCATAATTTTGGTTCATATCGATCTCAAAATTCACCACTTCTCTCTACTTTAGAAAATGATTACTGATTGTTGAAAATTTTCTCAGCTACAACTTTGTTGAAGACCACTTTTCGATCAAATGTAAGGAACAAAAATTATTAATGATTCAAGTCACTGATGTCTTATGATTATTCAGCAGGCAACATTGGTGTTTATAGCACGTAGAATAGAGGACAAAAATCATGACTACTATGTCACTCTGCAGAATTATTATTATTATTTAACTTTATTAATGAGGCTTTCAGCCTTGGGCTGGTTCGCCTCCATCACTCTGCAGAATACAGTGTTGCCCACTATACAGTTGCTTAATCTGCCATAAGATTATCAATCTCTTAAACAATTAATAACTATTTAATTTGACGTTTGGCTGAAAAACAATTTTCTGCAAAGTTGTAGCTGATAAAAATTCCCATAAGAATAGCAATAGAACTAGTTGACAGTACAATATGGAAAAAGGCTAGAAGACAATGAACAAAAAGTTTGGTTGTCCCATAGTAATTTCCATATAAACTTCAAATGGTTTGTGCCAAGTCAGTTTCTTATCAAATGAGTTTAAACTTTCGGAGGCTAATCAGGACCCGATTTGAAACCGTTTGAACACTGTGGAGTGAAAATTTCAAATTTTGCATCAGTCGAATGCATATGCTGCTTCCCCAGCACAGTCGTCAGAGAGTAGTAAGTAGACGAAACAAGTCGAAGCGGCATTCGCCTCCGATCCTTGGGAACGTGCGAATAGGGAGGATGAAATTGCGTAATATTGTGCACACTCATCGCCATATTCAGAACCAAACGCAAATTCTTCGAGATTACTACCATCCGTTGTTTGGTTCGCCGTGGCGTTGTCTGACGTATCTCCGGTCTGATTTACGAGGTGTGCTGAAGGTGTTCCTGAAAAATGAGATCCGTGATGCTGTCACCTACACTAAAAACGCCAAGCGTAAGCGGCCGGATGTCATCTACGTTTTGAAGTGACAGAGACGCACTCTGTTTGGTTTCGGAGGTTAAATCATCACCAACTTTGGCAACAAACCGGCTCTTATCAGGGCCTCCAAGCTTATTACAGTAAAGAGTGGGAATAGAATTCATCTGCCTGTTTGTCCATATTCAGAACCGACGACTACACAAAATGCTCATGTAATCAAACTGGAAGCAGGGGTACACATTATTTTGATCAACCTTGATCAACTTTGAATCGCCACGGCCGGATATTTTCGATGGAAGAAGCAACAATCTAGAATCTAATTCGACGAAGACGGCAGGAAACATTTGTGAAGCCGAGTTATTTACGAAAAAGAGTGTCGATTTAGAGAATCGATCAATGTAGATAGGACCTATTGAAAAGTGACGCGAGATTTGTTTTCCGTACTGAGCTCCACTGCTACCGACGCCAGGGAGGCAGCTCCCACACCTGGACCCTACATATCGACCCATCAACTCATGAACAGGGGACCAACGGCTTTACTTCCCCAAGGAAGGTGGGATCAGATATGTTATGCCTCAGAACATACCGGTGTGACTGAGATTGAACCCAGGCCTGCTGGTATGAGAGGTAATCACGCTTACCACTTCACCACCGCCGCCGCTAACTTTCAAAGTGTTGTCATTGGCAAACCTACGCAAAATGAAAGGCACCAGTGTCGCTACTTGATAGCAAACTACTCATGATGGGAGGAGTCTTTGTAGCTTTTATACCACTTGGTTGCACATCATTCTGCTTTAACCTGAAAAGATATAAAGCCGCGCTGCTGTCTGGCATTAGCTCATTTTTTCGATCATTCGCTGCCAGACTGTTGAGCAGTTCAGTCGATTTGAATTCTCTCTAGTTTCGTTCGTTCGTTCGCAAGTCAAATTAGCTCCGCGTTGTGTAGTGACGCTCTCGCTGACCCAGCCATGGGTAAGAAATCGCGCGGTAACGCGAGTGCCGGTTTACCGGGAAAACAGACTCTCCCAGGAGACGGCGCGACCACCGAGCCAGCCCAGAAGAAGCAGAAGAAAACCCCATTGCCCATCCCGACAGGCGTTGTGGACCCGCAGCCGGGGCCTCCCGGAACTAAACGACCCAGACCTGAAGACAGCAGCGCCACCGTATCAGCAGCAAAAAAGCTGCTGAGCAACAATCCGTTCTCCGCCCTGCAGAACGGAGCGCAGCCGCAGTCGGACCCTGAGACGGTGCCGAAAAAAGTTAAGTTGCCACCCTTCTATGTGAAGGGCTTCCCTCCCGGGCTATGGGAGCAGCTGGATTTCTACATTAAGCAGGGCCTTCGCTGCACCATTCAACGGTGCACGGAAGGCTACAAACTGATGGTCCCGGCCGAAAAACACTTCAACGCAGTTCAGGCCCTCTTGGACAGAATGAAGCTGGAGTACTTCTCCCACGACATCGAGGCCACCAAGCCGCTGAAAGTGGTGCTGCGCGGGCTCCACGACATGGACACCACCACCTTAATGGACGAGATTAAGGCGAACGGCCTCAAGCCGGTCGAAATCCACAAGATGACCCGCAGCAAGGCCATCAAGTATCGTGACCAGCTCTACCTGGTCCATCTGGAGAAGAACTCCACAACCGTGAAGGATCTCCAGACGACACGCACACTGTTCCACATCGTAGTGAAGTGGGAGCGGTATAAACCCACCCACCGTGGCGTCACTCAGTGCTCGAACTGCCTATTGTTCGGGCACGGCACCAGGAATTGCCGCATGGCCAGCCGCTGCATCAAATGCGGCAAAAACCACAAGATTGACAACTGCGACAGCATCGAGGAAGCCACTCCCACATGCGCCAACTGCGGTGCCGCCCACAAGGCCACGAGTAAGGCCTGTCCGAAGCGGGCCGAATACGCCGAGATCCGGAAGAAGGCCTCGTCCGACAGCCAGCCCGGTCGCAAGAAGGTTCCAGAAAACAACGCGCAGAACTTTCCTCCGTTATCACCGGTCCAATCACGGCCAATTCCAGTGTTGCCGCCGCTCCCGCTCAACCAACAGTTGGCTGCCGCTGCAGTACCCGGTCAAGCCTCCGGGCCATCGACGGATCCCCCTGCTCCAGGATTGGCCGGTACAACCGGTGAAGCTACAGACGATTCTCCGCTGTCAACGGATGAGATCGTCACACTGTTGGCCCAGGCCATCATCATCAAGCGCACCTGCGCAACAAGAACACAACAGCTCCAAGCTATCATCTCCTTCGTCGCTAATTATGGACCGTGAACCCATAAAGATCGCCAACTGGAACGCTCGCTCCGTAGGGGCGAAAAACATTGAGCTTGCAGACTTCCTCCGCAAGCACGACATCGACGTGGGCCTTCTCACCGAGACCCACCTCAAGACCGGTGACAGCTTCTGGCTGCCCGGCCACAGCATTGTCCGGCTTGATCGCACCAGCTCCAGGGGGGGCGGTGTCGCGGTCATCATCAAGAAAGGCATCAAGTACTGCACCCTACCCCACTACCGCACTTCCATCATCGAGGCCGTCGGCGTTGAGGTGGAAACATCGACCGGAAACGTCCGGTTCATCGTTGTCTACTGCCCCCGGCAATGTACTGTTAGCAATGGTACAGCACAGCAGTTCAAGAACGACCTTGCCATCATAACCCGCACCAATGCCCGCTTCGTAATCGGAGGGGACCTGAACGCCCGGCACGAGGCCTGGCGGAACTACCAGCAGAACCAGAACGGCCGCCTGCTATTCGACCATTCCCAGCATGGTCTCTATTCCGTCTGGTTTCCGGACGAACCAACCTTCACATCACCGACGGGCAACCCATCGACGCTGGACCTGTTCTTGGCAAACACCAGATTAGCCAAGCCGGTTGCCGTCAACGACCTGAGTTCGGACCACCAACCGGTGCTGACCGAGCTGGGCTACAACGTGGCCCCTGCACCGTGCCAGCGGAAGGACTACCATCGAGTCAACTGGGTCCAGTTTCGACGCGTGGTCGACCGCCACATCGACGACAACCCACCGCTCGACACAGTGGATGACATCGACCGGGCCCTGGAGGGTCTCCATCAAGCCATATCCGTGGCTGACGAAGAGTGCGTTGGACGAGTTCCTGTGAGGGGTAAGTTTCAAGCAATTGATTCCCACACCAAACTCTTGATTCGGCTCAGAAATGTTCGTAGACGCCAGTTTCAGCGGACTGGGGATCTGCAGCGTAAATACGAAATGGTCGATCTGAATCGGCAGATCGCTTCCAGAATGGTCTCAATCCGGAACGAGAGTTTCGGGCGGCTCGTTCAGAACCTGGACGACCGTTCCAGACCATTCTGGAAGGTTGCCAAGGTGCTGAAGTCTCACCCCAAGCCCATTCCACCACTTAGAGTCAATGACGAACGGCTTATCACCAACGAAGAGAAGGCCAATGCGATTGGGGAGCACATTGCCCAGTCGCATTTGCTTGGCTCTAAAATCCCAAGTCCACTCGAGAACCAGGTTGCGCAGTGCGTCCTGACGTTAGATGCCTCCCCTTGTGCCGTCCCTCCAGAAGAACGGATTACAGAGGAACAAATTTGCTCAGCGCTGAAATACAGTAAGAACATGAAGGCTCCCGGGTTTGACGGAATATTCAACCTAGAGTTGAAAAATCTCAGCGCGAGGGTGCACTCGCTGCTAGCTGCCACCTTCAACAGATGCTTGGAGCTGCACTACTTTCCAAGCATCTGGAAGGTGGCAAAAATCATCCCGATCCGCAAACCTGGGAAAGACCCTTCACTACCGTCAAGCTACAGACCGATTAGCCTGCTCTCAGCGCTGAGCAAGCTGTTCGAAAAATTGATCCTCAGCCGACTAAACAAGTTTGTGGAGGAACATGACATTCTTCTTCCGGAACAGTTCGGGTTCCGTAAGGGGCATTCCACCAATCATCAGCTAGTGCGGGTGATGAATAACATCCGAAGTAACAAAGCTGTATCCAAGTCCACAGCCATGGCCTTGTTAGACGTCGAAAAGGCGTTCGACAATGTCTGGCACGACGGACTTATATACAAGCTTTGTAACTCCAACTTTCCACCATACCTTGTGAAAATCACCCGTAACTATCTCCAGCAAAGGTCGTTCAGGGTATCGTTGAATAGTTCCCTTTCGGGACAATTTCCGATCCCAGCAGGTGTTCCGCAAGGGAGTCTGCTGGGACCACTGCTTTACAGCATCTACACGTCGGACATCCCTCCTCTAGGAGACGGTTGCGTGTTCTTTCTGTTTGCAGATGACACCGCGATAGCCGTCAAGGGTAGGATGCCTCGTTAAATTACGAACAAGCTCCAACGATGCCTTGACACCTTTACTGATTATGCCACCACGTGGAAAATCAAAATCAACGCCTCGAAAACCCAAGCGATCATGTTCCTTCACAGACAATCATTAAAACTTAAACCGTCTCCCTCCTGTACCGTAATAATGGATGGTACAAGGGTCGAGTGGTCCACTGATGTTACTTATCTCGGGATGTTGTTCGATGAGAAGCTCCTGTTCCGCTCGCACATAGAGAAAACCCTAGTTAAGTGCTCCGCCTTGGTTAGGTGTTTGTATCCGCTCATTTGCCGCAGATCCCGCCTCTCAAGGCAAAACAAACTGGCTGTTTACAAACAGATCATAGCCCCCGCGATCTTCTATGCCGCCCCGGTGTGGGAATCGTGCGCTCAGACCCACAGGAACAAAATCCAGGTTGCACAGAATAGAGTGTTGAGGATGATCCTAGATCGTCCATTCGACACAAGAATAGCAGACCTCCATCAAGAGGCAGAAATTCCCAAAGTAGATTCCAAAATTGATGATATGACAACTAAATTTATTCAAAAATGCAATCTTTCTGAACATGCTTTAATAAGCAATTTGTACATAGTAGGTTAAGTGTATATAGTAGAGTAGGTTAGTTTTAAGCTGTAAATAGTAGTATTAAGTAGTTTCTCTTCAAATTCTAAAAACAAAACAAACCAATCCCACCAAGGTGGTCGACCGTGTACTAAGTCTAGGACTAATTCTGTAAAACAAATTTTGAATTTTGCCCATACCTAAAGATGAAGAAAGCAATTAAATCACTTAGTAAAAATTTATATGGTAATCGTCCAAGTTAAACTAAAATAAAGATCATTTAAACTAAAAAAACTACTGGCATTAGCTCATTTTCGTTTCGGACGGCGTGGTGAACAGCAATAGCAGCAGTAGGAAGGTGGTGGCTAGTCATCGCAAAGTTCTTCGAGATAACCGCCATTGGTCGTCTGGCTCGCTGTGGTGGTGTCAAACGTATCTCCGATCTGATTTACGAGGTGTGCTGAAGGTGTTCCTGGAAAATTAGGTCCGTGATGCTGTCACCTACACTAAACACGCCAAGCGTAAGTGGCCATGGATGTCCTCTTCAATAAAACGGCCCTTTTCAGGGCCATCAAGCTTACATCAGTAAAGAGTTGGAATAGAATTTATCTGTGCTTGTTTGTCCATATTCAGAAACACAAGCCCCCAACGACCACACAAAATGCTCTCCAGAGTTTTAATCTTGTAACGAAACTTGGAAGCAGGGGTGCAAGTGATTTTGATTGATTGTCTCTTTGGAAAAAAAAAATTACTACAAATTCAAAAACGGAAAGAGTTGAGATAATACATTGATCAATTAAAAGAACTAAATGCTCTTCACATTTATTCCGTCCACTAGCGGTCCTACGTCAAGCTTCCGTTCGTGCCCCTAGGCACAGACCCTTCTACTTTTTTTATACCAAATCTTTAAACCTGTTTATCTCCGTAAATATGGTAGGTGGTCGATATTTTTTGACCGATTTTTTTTTTTGGAAAATCATAATTTTAATACCAAATCTTTAAACCTGTTTATTTCCGTAAATATGGCTCTAATCGCGAGGTAGTTAAGTGGTCGATATTCTTTGACCGATTTGTTTTTTCGGGAAATCGTAATTTTCATACCTTATCTTTAAACCTGTTTATCCCCGTAAATATGGCTCTAATCGCGATTTAACGGGTAGTTAAGTGGTCGATATTCTTTGACCGATTTTTTTTTTCGGAAAATCATGTTTTACCAAATCTTTAAACCTGTTTATCTCCGTAAATATGGCTCTAATCGCGATTTTAGGGAAATTTAGGTAGTCATTATTTTTTGACAGATTTTTTTGTCGGAAAATCATATGTTTTATACCAAATCTTTAAACCTGTTTATCTCCGTAAATATGACTCTAATCGCGATTTTAGGGGTTTTAGGTGGTCGATATTTTTGACCGATTTTTTTCGGCAAATAATTTTTTTTACCAAATCTTTAAACCTGTTTATCTCCGTAAATATGGCTCTAATTACAAAAAATATTTTCTTTAAGAAAATCATGTTTTTTACACCAAATCTTTAAACCTGTTTATCTCCGTAAATGTGGCTCTAATTTCGATTTCAGGGGTGTTTAGTTGGTCGATATTTGTTGGGGGGTGTTTAGGTGGTCGATATTTTTTGACCGTTTTTTTCGAAAAATCTTAATTTTTATACCAAATCTTTAAACCTGTTTAAATCCGTAAATATGGCTTGTAGGGGTGTTTAGGTGGTTGATAATTTTTACCGATTTTTTTTTCAGAATATCTGATTTTTTATACCAAATCTTTAAACCTGTTTATCTCTGTATATATAGCTCTAATCGCGATTTTAGGGGTGTTTAGGTGGTCGATATTTTGTATCCATTTTTTTGTATCATATTTTTTATACCAAATTTTTAAACCTGTTCTTCTCCGGAAATATGGCTCTAATTGCGATTTTGGGAGTATTTAAGCGGTCCATATTTTTGACCCATTTTTTTCCGAACATAATATATTTATGCCAATTCTTTAAACCTGTTTATCTCCGTAAATATGGCTCTAATCGCGATTTCGGTGGTATTAAAGTGGTCGATATTTCTTGACCGATTTTTTGTTTTCGAAAAATATTATTTTTTCTGTTAAATCTTTAAACCTATAATTCGCCGCCGCATGAAGCGGACTATCCTCAAGACGTTGTTTGGACCAGTGGTCCTCTACGGCCACGAGACATAGGCTACACACTTACGTGTTTTCGAACGGAAGGTGTTGCGTACCATCTGAGTACGGTGAAGTGTAGATAGATGACGGAACGTGGGGAGGTGAATGAACCAAGAATTGCATCAGCTTCTAGGAGAGCCATCCATCGTCCACACTGCAAAAATTGGGCGACTACGGTGGGCTGGCACGTCGTTAGTGAAAATGGTTCTCTAAGGCAAGGTGGATCGACCAAGTTTGTAACCAACGTTTTCACGGTTACAATCGTCCTCTGATTACTGTAAATTGTATATATTGTAAATAATTAATATTGTAAGTTAATGTCTAGGTATAAAATATTTGTTTGTATATACTCCACGTTATGTGTTTGAGAGATGAATGTTTTATGTCTAGTAGCTCTAGGTTGGTATGTTGCGGTCTTGTACATATTTTGCATTAGGTAATTGGTTTTGTTACTATTTTTGTTTATAGTTTGCAATAAAATCAAATTAAATATACACAGCAAAAAATAAGGAATATTACATGACATTTAAACCAAAACCATTTTAAAATTAAATCGCTTTAAACCATGTTTTAGTTAAATTTTACATTAAAAATCATGCACATAATAAAAACACGATAAAACTCATAAAATTACACGTCTATTCGATAAATTTTCTCTTGCACAGTGTAATATCACCACAAGATGTAAAAACTTATCGAAGAACATTGAATTTTCAACGACAAAACCGATAAATTTACATGCTCGTGTGAATTTTTAATCAACATTGAGAAGCTAATATAGCGGACGGATCGATTATTTGATCCGTTTTTTCTCCGCTCGGTTTGTTTTGTTTTGTGCGCTCAGTTTTGGTAATGTGGAACGATTTATCTATTTATTTATTTATTTATTTGTCGTCAATCAGTGTAGACCGTTTTACAATTGTTGTCTTAAGAGCTATGTTTACAATTTTGACTTTGTTTATATTTTTTTTATAATATGTCTTGAGAACAAGTTAAAACATTACTTCTAGCTGACGTTATGCGAGGAATTAAAATATTGCTTTAATTTGGTTTTTGTCATTGTAAAGTCAATGTTATCGCAGTGCTTATTATATGTATCCATCATTTGGTTCAAGGGTCCAAATTTGGCAGAATTCGTACGATGACGATTTGTAGCAAATATATTTCTATTTCGTAAATGCCTAGATGGTGTATATAAATTTAAGGATGACAATAGTTCTATAGAATCAATGCGATGTGATACGATATCGTTTACGAAAGAAATCATAGCAAATTCACGACGCTCTTTTAATGTTTGGATATTTATGAGCATACACCGAGCTGTGTAAGATGGCAGAGGAAATACAGTCCAACCTAACTTGCGGAGTGCATACAATAGAAACTGCTTTTGAACGGACTCTATTCTTTCTTCTTGTGTGATTGAAAAACGAGACCAAACTATGCTGCAATATTCTAATATCGATCTTACATAAGCAATGTAAAATGTTTTTATCGTATACGGATCGTAAAAGTTATAGCAGAAACGTTTTATGAAACCAAGCATGTTGTTAGCTCTGTTAATAATTGTGTTATAATGATCGGTGAAAGTAAGTTTTGAGTCCAAAATAACACCTAGATCCCTGACTCTATCACACTTTTCTACGATATGGTTTCCTAAAGTGATTGTTATATCGGGTAGGGTTCGTTTTCTACTAATGGTAATTGAGTTACATTTTTTATATTTAATGGTAGCAGGCTTTTGACGTAGGACTACGTCTTTCGGGAAGATGGGGGTACAATTTATGAAAAGTGAAAAATGAAATTATGAAAGATTTTGAACGTTAATAACTTAGCTGCCTTTGGACCAATTTCAGTTATTTTATCACCAATCGATCAGAAACATTTCTACGCATCGATAACAATGCTCTTGACTGTTGATTTTCAAATTGAAACTATTGAAAAAGTGGTAAATGTCAAGCATTGCCAAAAGCTTCTTAATAACTAATAAATCCACCAATTACGTACATGCATGTGCTGCTTCCCCAACACAGTCATCAGAGAATGGTTGCTAGATGAAACAAGTTGAAGTGACATTTGCCTACGATCTTCGGGAGTGTACGAATAGGGAGGATACAATTGCGGAACATTTTGTTGCCAATTCCGAACCACACGCCTCCAACGACCACACAAAATGCTGTTTTTTTCCTCGGATTTGTTTTCCGTGCTAAGCACCAATGCTACCCACACCCATGCTTGGCATACACAGTTTTGGTCACGAACTCTTCATTTGCTAATAACTTTGCACACAGTTCACGGAACATAGTTCTTTTTGAAGCAGTAGATAGAATAGAGTGTAAGCTTGTTATAGATACGTAAAATAAAGTAGATTTTAATGCTGGTAGTAAACTGTACTTGTTTGTGGGTTGTAAAAATGAGGTGAGAAATGCTCACTTCACATCTCGGAATTTAAGTGTTAAATGATGATGATGATGGTCCCACCTCTTACCCCTACAAAGGTTTGAGCTGGACGATTTATCTTTAAGATAATTGAATATGACATTTTAACCAGGTTGGCAAACAAAATCGAACTGGTTTCAGTTACAGATATAGATTCCCTCTAAAGTTTACAGTTGCTTCACAGCGATATAAATGTGGAAAAGCTCAGGCGTCCACCTCTTAGTTCGCCTTTTTGTCCACCTAAAATATTCATAAGTATTACAAGCAATCAAGAGTTAATGAACAATCAACAAAGCATCCTATTACACTAGTAACCCCGTAATCTGATGCTATCATAATTTTCAGCAATGTCAGGAATGCTCACATTTGCCAGAAAACTTACTACTAACTCAAGGTATCTTTCAAATAAGCTTCAAAATTGCATTTTTTTTTATCAAATGTTAAATTCAGTCCTCTATATCCGTAATACGCGCGCGAGGCTCAAACCTTTGTAGACTACTTTTTTTTTAATTAATCTACTATAAAATCAAATATTAAAAATCCATCATCACCCTCGTGGCGAACAGAAATAGTTTTTGCAGTGCTACAATAATTATTAAAAAGTCGTTATGACAGCTATCCATATAAAATAATCCGTTAGAGATAACTTCGTCAAGATACATAATTTGTCAATTCATAAAAAAAATCACTGGATAACTGTTCAAAAGACAGTTTTAACGTGTGAAATGCAGTGTCTTTTAAATTCTGTAAGTGTTGCTAAACGTTTGGTATGTCTAGGCATCGAATTGAAAACATTTATTCCTTTATAATATAATGAATTTTGTGAAGCACAAGTCAAGAAATGTGGTGTTCTTATTTCAACCGCGTTTCTAGTATTATATCTATGAAAGACACTTCCTCTTTCAATTCGATCACACAAATATCGAGGCAGCAAACCGTTAATTACTTTAAAAATGAACACCATAGTCAAATATACAATTCTTTGCTTCATCGACAACCATTGTAAGGCGTCTAACATCAAAGTTGAGGAAGTGATTAGTGTTGATTCAAAAAACTTTACATAATCTTCGCATATATATAGTAAACTATGAACCTAATATATCAATTACTTTAAAGAAAAATAAATTTCAACATCTGAGTGAAAAGTTATTACCAAATGAGCAGTTGATGTGTACAACTGTGCATGCCCACACCTGGACCCTACCTATCGACCCATCAACTTATGAACCGGGAACCCCGAAGGAAGGCGTGATCAGAGATGTTATGCCTCTGGACTTCCCGGCAGCGTTGACTGGGATTGAACCTAGGCCTACTGGGACGCTTACCACTTCACCACGGGCGCCGCTGCTCTCTAGAGTTGTAGTTGTTTTCAGGGCCACTAAGTTCACTTCAGTAAAGAGTTAGAATAGAATTTATATAGAGTAACCCATGAGTCACCCATTCAATTTGTCACTAAATACATCAAAATGATTCAAAAATCAAATAATTTGTTAGGGAAATAAATTATGTTCTATTTGTAGTCTTATCGGTGGGTTAAATTTTTCCGTTTCACTTTCATTAACTGAGAAACCCTCATCGCATGCATTGTCCTGCTGCGCGACATCTTCGAAAACGTCCGAACCGTAAAAAAAAATTCATAGTCCTACGTCAACTATCCGGTTGTGTCTTGTACACCACCCTCTAACTTTTTTGGCACCAAGTATGGAATATCTGTATTTCCTCATTGAATGTGATGATGTCTTTGGCATCTTTTATTTCCAAAAAAAGTTTAATGTCGTCAGAATAGATTAAAACTTTCAATTTCTTAATACTGAAAGATATGTCATTGACGAAGAGAATAAATAAAAGCGGTCCTAAATGGGAGCCTTGAGGAACTCCAGAAGTTACATCAACGGGATTTGATATCGTGCATACGCGCGTCCATAAATAGAAAATGGATGACGGACAAAATATTAATTTAAACGGATTTATGCAGAGAGCACTTTTAGTTCGTGCAGAAAATCAAAAATTTGGATATGGAAAAATAGAAAAACATTAAAAAATGCGCTCGTGATTCCTTTTTTCTCCTGACTTAGCGTTTCGATGCAGCGGTGGGAGTGTAGGGTATGTACTGTGCCGTGAAGGTGGGTTATTCCACGTACACGGATAAAAATTCTGAATTTTATTCAAAGTGTTTTTATGTTACTTCATACGTGAAGTTAGCGATTTTCAGAGTTGGTTGGAAATGCTAACATGAAGCTTTAGTGTGATGATTTATTAGCTAGAGAATGATTTTTTAGAAGAGGGTAGGTGGATAGTTCCGTTAGAGTACGGCAGTATGAAAATTGAATAGAAGTTGAAAATGAGCGAAGGGCCATTAATGCGACAGTTTTTTGAAGATAGACGCACATCTTTTGCCTAACCCGTACGATGTACGCGGAGACTTGAAGTATGCCTCCAAGTCTACAGGCAAAAAAATGTGCGTCCCTCTTTTGCTCATAAACTGACTGCGGCTGTGGAATAGTTCTAGCGACGTTTTCATCACTACCTAAAGCCCAACGTTGCGAGAGCATTTCCAGTCGATGGTGTGTTATAAGAGGAGCAACACAATAGGTAGTTGGGTAAAGAAGAATTGCATTATAACACCCCATCGACACACCATGTCTTTTTCGGGTTATTGTTAAGGGGGAGGGGGAGGGGGGAGGTGGAGAGTTGTTTTTAAGCGGGATGGGGTTTTACATGCACGTTTTTTCAAGTCTCATTCCACACGCCGTGATCCACCTTTAGCCGCTCACCTAGTCCTGCTTGATGTAGGACCTAGTGCCACACCGTCCGAAGCGGTAATGAGGAAAGGCATGAGAGTAGCTAGTATATCTTTTCAGGTTCAAGCAGAATGATGTGCAACCAAGTGGTATTCGTTTATGATGACTGGGTTTGGGAAAAAGGCTTATTTCATGAAATCAGTGATAAAATTATCATTTGTACATTTTCAAAAGTTTAATTACAGAGAAATTGGAATAATATTGATTTCAACAATGTAATATCCTATCGATTGGCGTATTTGGATTTTAATTTCATCTATAAATGACAAAGTTACAAGCGTTCAAAACCTAACACTCCTTCACCACACATATTTTTTGATTTGCACCCCAGTATAGTCGACAAAGACGTAGTTCTATGTCAAAAATTTGATCGTATTTAGGCGCTTTCTCCTGGACCATTTTCTTTAGGGATAACACCTAAAGGTATGCAACTGTTCATATAATACAGCAGCTTCGTATATTTTTCTCCTATGGTTGAGTAGGACAATAATCTCATTATTACACATCCATAAAATATGGCAAAATGCCTTTTAGAATGCAATTTTCAGCTAGAATAATCCTTCAGTCGTTCTGATACATGATTGAGATAAATAAGAATCTCTTTCGAATCAGAATCATAAAACCGGTCATCCAACAGGAGAATACCGGCCATTCAACAGGAGAATATCACAATGAGTGGGGTGAAGAGCCTGCCCTCTATTCAATGGAACATTAATGATTTGCCTTAAAAATTCGATAAATTTGAATGATATATCCTTAAAAATTCGATAAATTTGAATGAAAAATCATGGATGATGAGACTTACGTCAAGGCGGACTTCCGGAAGCTTCCGGGGCTACTGTTCTTCACAACCCAGCGCAAGTTTGATGTTCCAGAGGAAGTAAGGAAGCATAAACTTTCAAAGTTTGCCAAGAAATACATGATTTGGCAAGCGATCTGCTCATGTGCCAAACGGAGTGCGCCGTTCGTGACTACCGGGACTGTAAACGGTGAGATCTACCTCAAGAAGTGTATACATAAACGTCTGCTTCCTCTGTTGAAGCAACACGAGAGTCCTACGATCTTCTGGCCGGATCTAGCTTCGTGCCACTATTCAGAGTCGGCTTGGAAACAAACTTTTTCAACAATTATTTTGCAACTTTTGGAGTTATATTCGGTTGGTATAGTCGAAATATATTGTTAAAGAACATTTTCTAATATTTCATGACCAACTTTTAAAAAGGGCTTAAGCTTTTGTACAAAAAGAAGTCATCATTATCATAAAGTTCACTGTTGGATGAACGTAAAACTACATTCGTTTATGCTTTATTCTAAAGTAAGTACCTGGGTTATGACGATTATAGAAGCATATGCGTAAGTATGTACCTACGCATATGCGCGGATGAGTTTAATTTATACCTAAGTCTGTACTTAACCTACTGTAGTGTCAATTTGTGTAGCTTTTATTTAAACTACTACAGTGTAATTCAAATTTACGGTTGAGACCAAGTGTGAGCATGGATAATAGAACCATTATTAATCTATTAGACGCAAAATTAAGCCATAGTGACAATGTTCACAGAGCCATTGAATTCATTTGTGAAAATTATAACATCTCGGTGGAAAAACGTAAACGTCTCGATGAAAAGATCCATAAAATCGTTACTAAATACATCAACAAATGGCATGAAGCTAATCGCACGAAAGAGCGATTTGAGTCGTATTTTCGGAATTGGCTTGATGGAGAATTTGGCACCGAGGAATTCATAGAACAGGAGCAATGTGTTGCCTCAACCTCGGCCTCGGGAACAAAACGTGGACGACCTTCAAAACCTTTCTTGGATTTGAGTGAAAGAGGAAAACGTCGCGTCATCGATAAAGAAGCAGTTGATCCAAAATTCGATACCATCGAGAAAGCTTTGTTATTTGCAAGACGGACCACTTATAATCGAAAGGATTTTAATTTAGTTAAAGTTATTAGGCATATTTAAAAAAACCAAAAAAGCTCTAAAACCATGCTGGCTCAACTAACTGATCAACGAGGAATGATGTCACCAGAAGAGGCTTTTAGTGTACTTATCGAGGCTGGATTGAGTAGATTTCAATACGAAGTAATACATAGTGAATCACCTTCAAGATTTCCACCTTACTATGTGATCGGAGCAGTGAAAAAAATATGCGCCCCTCCTAGTGAATTCATCGAAGAAAGTGCATTGAAAATAAGAGTGAAACTCCAGGCGCTGATGGAAAATACAGTGAAACGAATCGTCCAAATAAGTGATGCAGAGCTCAACGAGTATATGAATAGCAACGATCTAGTTTCGGAACTGGTTCTTCTGTGTAGCTGGGGTATGGACGGATCAACTGGATATTCGCAATATCATCAAGTGCTACCAGAAGGATGTCAGGACGATTCAGATGTATTTTCGTCCACTTTAACACCAATTCAGTTGTTCATGTACAATGATCGAAAGGAAATTATGTGGTTTAATCCCATGCCTCAAAGTATTCGATTTTGTAGGCCATTCATCCTTGAATTCATTAAAGAGAGTAAAGAAGTTATTCTGGCTACAAAACAGGATGTAGAAAAAGAAATGAGTGAACTAACGCCAGTGAAAATTGAACTCTCAAACGACAAGTTTATGCTTGTTGATTTTGATTTTGTCCTCAGTATGATAGACGGAAAAGTCTTAACTTATATCACTGGAAATTCGTCGATGCAGAATTGTCCAATATGTGGGGCAACACCAAATGTAATGAATGATGCAGAGAAATTCGAGGAAGGATTTATATCAAACCTTACCTGTGCCCAGATTTAAATAAAATGCTCCATTCACAAAATAAAAGCATTTTAAGATTGCACTCGTATACTTCCCCGTGGAAAATTTTAAAACCATCATCACTTTCATAGTTCTTCTATTCTCCACGAGAGCCAACTTTGATTTGCCAATATATAACTCTCATTTCCAAAACTGAAGAAGAAGAAGAACCAAAAATGTATCGCGATACCACAACTACTCAAAAAGGTATCGCGCGGCTCACTCACACCTTTGTGCATCTGGAGAACTCTATTTCTCAGTCCAAAACGGAAGCATACAACGATACCACCTAGTCTCTTAATTTTCCACAGCTCATTCTGAATTTAAAATCTGCTACTCATAAACATCTCTTTGGGATCGTCCATTAATAATGTCACACTTTTAGGGGGAATGGGGGGGTTTGGAAACTGTGACAAGTCATACAAAAAAAAATATAATGTCCATACACAAAATGTTACAAGGGGGAGTGGTTAATGAAAATGGGCCAAATATGCGTGACCTAATTAATGGACCTTCCCTTATAAGATCTTATCCGTACGCTTCGAATTTCTCTTCCATCTTGTACACGTCCAACACCAACTCTCATTCTTTTACTTAAGCCTGTCCTGTTATACCCTAGTCTGCACTAACACTCCGCCACTTTAGACTTCCACAATACTCATACATTCAGTTTCTCTCTCTTTTTCTATTTTTCTTCTTTTTCATCCAACACCTTCTACACTGCTATAAATAGTAATATCAATTTCATCACCTTATCCAACAAAACACCTTTCTTAATTGTGCAGCTGTTTATGGTCCTATTATTTTTTATTAATCCTTATTATTATCCTTATTTTTTTTTAACTTCCATTCTTGGACTTCATTCTTCTACTTCCATTCTTCCAATCAGAATTTTCCAACATTTCTACAGTTATTTCACTCATCCACACATTTTGATTTTAAAATCAATTTCTAACGGTACACTAGACTTCTGCCAATTAAAATAATTTCAACTGGAATGTAACCCAACTGAAGTTTGATAACTTAGACCACAAACGAAGTGACCGACGGAGCAGCTCGAAAACTTTGGTGAATAACCTGCTATTGCGATTCTTCACCTTACCACATGGCAGCACTACTACTCGACTGTACTAGCATTATCCTCCATTGTACTAGATGAAACTAGCATTTTTTGGTTCTATCTCTTTCACTCTAGTCAAAACTCGAACTTAAGTTACTGCAGTCCAATCCGTGTGTTTTCAGATTACTTGTGGTAACTCTTATGATATTTGACTATGCAATTAGATCACTTATCTCAATCTTACCTATTATCACTGAATTGCAATTTGCTTTTTACTTCCAGTGTACATCCAGTGCCCTTAAACATTACTACTACTAAACAACACTACTGCGTGGTACCAATCCTACACACCTACACCATTACCTCTTCCATTTCTCTCCCGGGGCTCACTCTCACACACTTCCCCTACCGTTTAGCTCACGTGCTGGTTTCCACTTTAACGATTCTTTTTGCAGTTTAGTTTTCTCCTCCTATAAAGCAAACCCCACACGGTAAGAAATATTGTCAATACTTACAAGTATTGACAATAATATTGATGATGTGAATTCAGAAATATTGTCAATCTCGATGTATTGACGTCAATATAGAATGTATTGACAATACGATTATTGACAATAAAAGCAACCGTGTAGGGTCCACTTAACACTCTTCCTCTTCCTCTTGCCTTGTACGAAGGGTTCCTTCACCCGGCACACCGCAACTCTGTACACGAATATCACTACACACTTCTCTCTGTTCAATATTATTTCTTTTCCCCACACGTATCAATATATTGACGCGAAGGGGAATTATTGAAATTAATATTGATGATGTGAATACAGAAATATTGTCCATACCGATGTATTGATGTCAATATAGAATGTATTGACAATACGATTATTGTCAATAAAAGCAATCGTGTACGGTCCACATTTCTATTATGATTTCGTTCCACTCCGCTCGCTCTCAGTCTCTGATCTCATTACCGAAAATAAATCTCTCACTCTCCACGCTGTAACTCAATATGAAAATTTTTCTTTTCACGTTTTAAGAACCCGAACCGCTTCTAGACGCTACAATTCACCAATTCCTATAATCCTACAATTTCACTGTCCTCGATTGCACTATACACCTCCAGAACGTCCGCCCTCACACTCGGTTATCAAAAACAACCCTATATCACGATTAAAACGCTATCCAACCTTGTGCCACTGACGGAACCCTACACTTCCCGACCGTACGCCTTCGTGTCTTGATGCTGACTCCCAAAAAAGTGATAACGCACACCTTATATTGATAAAACAAAGCAAGAATAATAGCAGAAATTGTGAAAAAATGATAGAAATATTTTTGACCGTTGTATGACAATGCCCCATAGTGCGATGGTGTTGTTGGTTTGCATAGGCAAGTTTAGTTTACAAAATAGGCCCTTTTTAAATGTTACGCAACAAATAATTGGCACTTCGCAGCCATGTTTTTCTGCTCAATACACATACACTGCACATTAGGGTGGGTCAACTTAACAAACCACAGCTCCTCACCAGGTTTGCTTCCACTCACTTGCTATAAAATCATGATTTTCTGAATTTTGAATTTATTAGATGTTTTAATAATATTTTGTACTTGTTAGATACAAGAAGAGGTTAAAAGGCAAGTGTTTGACGTATGAAACCGGTCCAATTCGCTTTCAGATAGTCACAATCAGCGATTTTACAACTCGCGAGCGCTCACTCTGAGTGAACGCTCACGAATCATAAAATCGCTGATTGTAACACTCTGGTAGCGAAATTGACAGGTTTTATGAGTCAAACACTTGCCTTTCAGCCTCTTCTGGTATCTAACAAGTACAAAACATCTAATGATTTCAAAATTCAGAAAAAAAATTTTATAGCAAGTGAATGGAAGCAACCCTGCTCCTCACTGCTCTTTTGACCTTGAGGTCTACAACAATTGTGCCACAATTGAACGAATTGGGTTATGATCTGGATTTGAGGGAGATATTTAAGTTTGTATGGGAAAATATATGGATAAGGGAACGAAACTAATCAGCTGCTTATAAAAAAAATGTTTGAGAATTCTATGCAGAGCGACTTTATCCAAGATCGAAAATCGAGAAAAACAAGAAGTTATAACCTTTTATTTTAAGCAAGTGATTCGCGCATACCTACAAGCGCTTATTATACGCCTGTAGGTATGCGCGGAGCATTAGGCATAGATGAAAAAATAGGAAAATTCTCCCAAGTTCTCCCAGATAGTAACTAAATTCGTTAAAATTTGTCACATTTGTTGGATACCTCAATACAAATCGAAAGAGCAGTGGAAGCAGGGGGTTGTGATCTGCCATGCAAACTTGACCCACCATACTGCTCATACACGGGTGCAGCATCTCAGAGGCAAGGGGCTTGTTTCTTCCTAGAAAATATGATAAGCTGTTGAATCTGAAACGTATCATAAATATTTCCCATATGGGTATTTAAATAATTCAAACTTAACAACCGTCCCATGTGAGTGTCATTCGTCCGCAGCAAAGTATAACCTCATGTACGAGTATTTTCTGCTCGTCACCAGCAAGAGAACGAATGCACGCACGGACGGATGGTTGGAGACGGAACACTTTCGTATTTCAAACCGTGTTGCCTTCCATAAGCGGGCATGCTTGGGAAACAGGGTAACTTTGAACGAATGAAACACGCCAGCAAGAAAACTGTAATTATAAAATGTCACATAAGAGCTATTCTCCCTGGAACCGGGTCAGATTTTTACACCCATTTATTATTCAAATTGTTAGTTTGTTTTTGGTAACTGTTTATTTTTTCATCAGCTGATTCAGTTAAATGAAACTATATATCAGTTATTGTAAAAAATACTGAATGTTCTAGTAATTTCTAGTAATTTGTTAGGGGGCACTTTAACTGTGTCTTAATTGCTCAAGAAAAAGGAAGCGATGTTTTTACTTAAATTGTTTGAACTAGTTTATTTTGGTAATTTACATCTAATATATATTTTTTGGAGGCGAACCAGCCCCAGACTGAAAGCCTCCCTAATATAATCAAATCTAACACCAACACAGCCAGTTCTTGAAAGCATTTTGAAAAATGATGGATGTATAGATATTGCTCGATATAACGTAATTGTCACTTTTGACTTTAATCGTCAATTTCTCCCTCATAACAATTGAATCATACAAATTAATATTGGCGATTTTCTCATCTGTCTGATGGTGTTATTACTTTGCTTGTTTGAATGATCGTTCTCGAGAAATCAGTGATGGAAGTCAAAAGTGACAGTTACGTTATATCGAGGTATACCTGTATCTCCATCATTTTTCTTGTCTTTTAGACATATGTTTTATATCGAGGATGCGTCACACATATCAAAACGGCCAAGCGCTCTATGCGGCATGTAAGGGCCAAGATGATTCAGAAAACATCAGACCTGTTTGAATCGAAGATTTAAATACGATGCTTCAGAATCAAATAAACGCATGAAACGTGGACATCTCGTACCGTACGATCAGTTTTTCGTAATTATATGATTGGTTGGTCGTTGGAAGCATCTAGACTAGAAAAGTTAAATGATGCTCCATTTTCCTCTGATGGTTGTGAGCACTAACTCTAGTCCTAACCTTTAATGGCTTATGGTTATAGCGCCATTACTCGCTTTCAATTAACCGGAGGTATGTGCTTCGGAGTAAAGAAATTCTTTCAGCGTAGCTTCAGTAGATCGTTTATATTTGGTTATTTAAAGAACATATATTACAAAAATCTGAGTGACGCTATGGAGCTAACAAGTACACGAAACCTAAAATTTCTAACATTGAATGATAGTTGTATTTCCTATCATCCTCCGCAGCGAATGATACAAGTTGACCATACTGAAGGTGCAATGATTTTTTTTTCCTTTTATATTTCGTGTTTTTTCGGACTATACAAGCAAACATCTTATTTATAACATTTGTAGCATCCCTAATAAAAAATAACCATAAACGAACGATAACCCAAATAAAAGAACTATACAACGAATGGTTTGGATGATACCCAGAACACGTCGTTAAGCAAAATAACCATAGCAATTTTATTAGGGATGGTCACTTTTATGTTAATAAAATTGAAGAATTGCCAAGTACTATTTTGAATGTATAATTTGTTTGTCATCTATGTTTGTATTCCAATACAACTAACGAGTCAACCGAGAAGTTTAAACAGTTTTATATATGGTAGGATGGTGCAAAATGCACCGTTTAAACAAAATCGTCAATTTCTAGTGAATGGGAAGCTACAATCAAAGAGAAAGTAATGGTGTATGGTTCATTACCATGTTTTCTACAAAGATCGAGTGATTTCGAACTACAAAACGATGATTTTTGTTTATGATTTTCAAGGTGTTTTTAAAAATGATTCTAAAATGATAGCGGGGCAAAACGTCTGATTCATGGTGCAATATGAACCACAACATTGGGGCAATACGCAGGACAATAATGGCCAAAACACGCACCACAACATTGGGGTAAAATGCATCGCATGATAGACAAACCATAGCCCCTGCAAGTAGATAATGTAAAGGGATTCGGTATTTCAAATGATTATTCCTTAATGTTACATCAGAAGTAAGATATGGCCCCTGAGAAATGCCGGTTGTTTTGACGTTGGATAACGTCTTTCGGCAACATACGGGGGTACAAAATTGAAAACAGTCATTTTGGATGCGTTACGAAAAATTAAAAGATTTTGAACGATAATAACTCAACCGTCTCTCGATAGATTTACGAGATAATGGCACCAATCGATTGGAAATATTTCTAGCAATTTGTTGAATGTTTCAAAACTTTTGATTTCATTCTGTAAACTATTGAAAAATGGTTAAAAGTAAACCATTGTCTAAAGATGGTGAAAATCGATTGATTTTTTTATATTCTTATATTTTCTCCAACCGAGACATCAGATGCGAGTATCTGACACCTCTGATATTTTCTGTTCTACTATATAAGCGTCAAACAAGGTCGCCCGTTCCATCATTGTCAACAACATCAGCCCAACAAAACGGCCCTTTTCAGGGCCACCAAACTTTCGCAAAAGAGTTATTAAGGAATATTCCTAAAATATAATATACACAATTAAGTACAACACATAACAGACGTTATCCAACGCCAACCCTGCGGTCGTATCTAGTATACAACCCTTCCAACTTTTTCAAATGGTGGCCACACCAGTGCAAGTCGATGCCGACCGGATGATGGCGGCCTAGCCATGCTGCCTATTGCAAAAAAGCCTTTTCTCCGGTCGATGTGGGTGCTTTCATCGTCGTCTTCGTATTGGTGCGATCGAGGGTGCGATGCGTGCTGTTCCACTCATACGTCTTGTCCGACGCTTTTTCGTCCATTGCTTGCAAGCAAATGACGAAGAAAACGATTTGGCAAGCGTTTTTATTATCGCTGCTTTTCTCCTCCCTTCCTTTCATTGATGAAATGGAGAGCGAGCCGTCAACCGAGCATTGAGCTCGCTCATGTGAGCATGCACAATGTGTCGTATGTCCGATTTAAAACCAAGAATCTGTGTTCACAGATTACAGATTTTTAGGATTTAAACAGATTACAAAGATTTTTAAATATGATCAGACTTTGAAAAAATTAAACTTGAGATTTTCAAAAACAAAACATTATTTTCACTTATTTTACCATCACCAACTTATATATCTAAGCATGCTTTTTTGCGGAATTAAAAAGGAGCATGAGAACTGTCAGAGGTATTATGTTTTGCCAAACCATAAGCAATTTATGATACATATATTGTTATCTATTTCTGTCTCTATCAGAAAAATGGCACTTTTCAAAAGAAATTTTTAAATTATCATCACAGATTTTCTGGACAAAAACTAAGATGAAAAGATTTTTTGGGCAAAAACACAGATTTACTTTTGGTACTGCTGCTCGGATGTTACGATATGTAGGGTAGGATGGTGCAAAACGCACCGTTTAAGCAAAATCGTCAAGTGCTGGCGAATGGAAGCTAAAATCAAAAAGAAAGTAATGGCGTTTGGTTTATTACCATGTTTTCTGCGAAGATCGAGTGATTTAGAACTACAAAAGGATGATTTTCCATGAGTTTCAAGGTATTTAATAAATTGCTTCCAAAATTATACCGGAGCAAAACGCCTGATTCATGATGCAATATACACCACACCATTGGGACAAGACGCACGACAACATTGGGGTAAAATGCACCCCATAGTAGACAAACCATAACCCCTGCAAGTAGATAATGCCAAGGGATGCGGTATTTCAAATGATTATTTCTTTATGTTACATCAGAAATAAGGTCTCAAAATCTCAAAAAATAGAATGTTAAACTGTGATTCATCAAGTAAAATATCTAAAAAACATACGAAAAGTAAATTCGTTAATTTTTTTGTGATATATGATGTTAAAAGCTTAATTTGCAGTCGATGTTTTTAACAATTCTAGATATAGCTGGAATTAGGGCGTAACAGGTTTTGTAAACAATGACTTCTCTCGATGATTTATCGGAAGTCATGGCTCTCCCTGGCAAATCGACATCATCATCGAGTAGAAGAAGACTTCTCCTACCCGATGGATATGTTGGTTTGTGTAGGCGTGCCTTGAATTCCGAGAAATCAACAAGAGAAGTCATTGTTTACAAAGGCTGTTATGCCCTAATTCCAGCTCTATCTAGAACTGTGTTCTGTTTTGCACAAAATGCTATTTTTTAAAGGAGTCAATCAGTAGGTCAATATATGAATTTATGATCAAGAATTATTTGTGAAACCTCCAGTTGAAAACAATCAGAAACCGTTACCCGGAAAATGCATCTGAGCATTTTACCGCAGGGGTGCATTATGGGCTGTTCTCCCTTACGCCTTTACCGAAACTTGGTTGAACAGCAACACGCTTTCTAAGCAAATATTTTGTTCGGTTAGTTAGTTGGTTGGTTGTCTTTATTAAGGATATTTTCAGCCAGACGCTGGTTCATCGTTCTCGAGCTACTCCCCCACAGCTTCCGGCGGTGGAGTTTTAAAGAGAGAGAGCGAAGGATTAGTAATTTCTATTTAATTCCACTACCTTATTTGCTTATCCTTCACTGATAGGCTTATTTCGTCTACTTCTTCAGTGTCTTGTACTAATAGTCGACTGAAGAAAAACATCGCATTTTATCGAATATGTATTAACACAAGTACATTTTCAATTAGAAGCTGGGTAAACATAAATTTAATTTCCTGTAGGAGCAGGTACTCCGCTGCTTATTCGTTGATGTGTCCTAGGTAGTAACTTAAAAAGCCATGTGTGTCCGTTTCCTTGATCCCTGTTGAGTAAAGTTGAATTCCGTTGTTTGTTGATCTCGAAGCTCTGCAACATCCAATTTCCATGGTGTGGATACGGTTCGTAAAATCGTGATGTCCTTCGTCGATAGTTGGTGGTCCTCTGTGAAGATATGTTCTGCAACGTTTTATTTTTAAATCATATGTTAGGCCTTTTTCATCTTGCTTTTTGGCCTTATTAACCTCCACTATATGTTCTTTAAATCTAGTTGTTAAAGTTCTCTTGGTTTGTCCTAAGTATACTTTGTTACAATGATTACAGCTTATTTTTTATACACCTGCTTTACCTAAAATATTAACTGGGTCTTTAGTGGATCCTAACAATGATTTCAACTGGTTATGTCTACTGGTGGAAACTAAATCTAATCCGAATTGTTTTAACTGTGGTCTTAGCTCACAAGTAATATCTTGATCAAAGGTAGGTGAGGGTTGTAGGTAAATAATCTTCTTTTCTCGCTTTTCTCGCGAATCTGGAATTCTCGCTTTTTTATCAATGATTGCCTTGATTGTGGTCTCCTTGTATCCGTTGAGTCTCGCTGTTTTGAAGATGTACTGTAATTCTTTAACCTTTCCTGTATCGCTGAGTTGAAGAGTGTGCATCCGATGAATCAGTTAGTGGAAAGCGGCCATTTTCTTCTGGAACGAATGGTTGGAAGTATAGGGGATAACTCTTTTGGTGCTTGTTGGTTTCCTGTAAATTTCGTGTTCAAGCGAAGATGATGATGACGATTCCCTGATGACTAGAAAATAGAGAAATCCCGTCTTTTTCTACCTCGTGAGTGAATTTGATATCCTTGTGAATTCTGTTGATCTCATCTAAAATTTGTGGAAGGGCTTCCCGTTTAACTACGCTGAATATATCGTCAACAAACCTCCACCAACGATTTGGTAATAGTCCTTTCTCCTTCAGAATTGTCTTCAAGTTGGACTTCACACAGGAAGGGGGATAGGGGGTTTCCCATTGGGGCTCCTTTCGTCTTCTTGTAGAAGTTACCTCGGAAAGAGAAGTACATCTCTTCCATACAGGCGGGTCAGCTTAAGGTACGTCCGAACCTTGTTTCTCCATGCTGCATCCTCTCGTTGTGTTAATAGCCAGTCCTCCAAATGGTTGATCGCTTCCTTGACCGGTACACTGGGAAAAAGAGCTGTGACGTCAAAAGATACCATAATCTCGTCCATCCTGAAGATTGTAGTTGCTGGGCGAACTCCTACTAACTGCTTTACTCTGGAACTGATTCGGCATACACTGGAACTCTGTGACTAGCCACTTTGCTAGTTTGTGGGTGGGGGAACAAACTGCAGGCACGATCTCTCGCATTTCATTCCCTGGTTTGTGGACTTTGGGGAGACCTTTGATTCTGGGTAGGATGGGATTGGATTCCCATCTCCTAATAATGATTTGCACTCCTTCAGTGCTTTCTCCACGCGTTTCACTATGTTCTGTTAGGGGTCTACTCGAAGCTGTCTATACGGTCCGTTGTTAATCTTCGTTGTCATTTGATTGTCGTAATCGTCCTTGTCCATGATAACGACCGCGTTGCCCTTGTCTGCTTTCACTTAGTATACTGCTTTACTTTTCAGCTCCTTTACAATCCGAATTTCCTTTTCGTTGGCGCGACTTCGTTCTTGTCCGTCCTTGATTATTTTTGATGTGATAGTCCTGTCCGTATTCTGTGATGATGTTGGAAGTGTCTTGGTAATCGCTGACTCTACGTCAATGATGATCTTCTCCACGTCTGGCTTGGTTGTAACCGCGTATTCTAGCCCCTTGTTGAGGTGTGTCAATTGTTCTTCAGTGAATGCGGTCGTCGATCGGTTTACAACCAACCCATCAATGGAGTGAACCCTCGGCGTCATGGTGATGGTGGATGGGATCTGCTCACCCGTTCGATGTGTCGTCCGCCTCCGTTGAGACTCGTATCGTAGTCTGTTTAGCTTCCTATCGTGCAGTTTTCGTTTCCTATCCGATTCGCAGTTTGTTCTACTTTTAACTCTCGATTACTTCATCCACCTAATAGCTCAGGTGTCGAACAGGTGTGGGTGGGGCTCATATATTACACCTCTAGTAGCATCTCTCCAAGATTGCTACAATACTGCTGATTTTCTGCAACGGAGCGGGATCTCCAATGAAAATCATAGACTGCTTGATCTATGCTTCCTTAGCCGAAAACTCGCCTATAATTTCTCACACCAAGAGGCACCCGAACCACTAGTTCCACGTTATAGACACCATTCACATCTGCAGTTGCGGAGGTAATTTGTGGATAATTGTTTTGTGTTGAGATTTTTTGTTAACGCGTCGAACAGCCGTTCGACGACTTTTTCTTTAGTATTCGCTTCTAGCGATATACGGTCGCAGCTCGGCACATCGTATCTCGAGTTACAACGCTACTCTCGACTCCACGCTTCTGCATCAAAAGTTCCAGTTTGAGCCGGAAGGGAACAAACCGTTCCGATAGAGCTGACATTTCACCAGTTGTTGTCCGCCCCTTTTCAAAGTCGAGTTTCTGCTTCTTATATTTAAGCAGCTGCATCTGATATTGTAGCTGTTGACTTTTATGCTTCTAGCTAACAGCTTCTTATGTAAATCGTACGATTTACGCGAAACATGTAGCTTCATCTTACTGAGATCGTTAGTCTGCTTTTCGCCATCCACACGGGCTACATTATCTTGCGTTGACTGATTTTTCTTGACTCTCAGTTCCTCGATGGACTAGGTGATGATTGCTTTCCAAAAATCGAACCTACATTTTCGAAAAGAGGATGTTAGTTATGGTGGATAATTTTGTAATAGTTCGACATTTTACCATTGTGGTTGACCGCTCTCTCTAGTGAAAGGCAGGGCTGGAAAGCACCTCAGAGCTTTAGCAAAACAACTTTGTGCATGCATCTCACAACACTCGACAAAGAGTATGTGGTTCTCTCATTTACTTCCCACACTCTCTTCCAACTAATCTGTGAGAAAGCGATCCACACAATGAGCGGTGCACTCCGTACGGCGCAGGGAACGAATATAATACAACAAGCGGCAATGTTTTCTTTGAGTTCTTTGCAGACTTTTCTTACCGCGACTGCATGCATAGGAAATGAAGAAGGGCATAACGAAGAATAATTTTGTCTTTTTGCTGGGTTTCCCATTTGCAAGCCTACACTGAGGCCGATGACATAGTAACGCGGAGCGTCGAGCAACGCGTGTTGTTCGCGTTTGCTGAATTTCAAGCGTCAAGTGATGCGTGCTATGACATACTCAACGTGTTTTTGAAAGCGAAGCTCGCATTATTGTCAGTCAAAATCACTGGTCTTCACAATAATTCTAAACTACCCAATTTTCAGTAGGATCTACTTAAATTCAAGAAACTAGGGCTACTCAAAATTGAGTGCTAAAAGTTGGTACTAACAAGATGACAAATGAACAACATCGGTCAGATTAGGGTCGATGTTGTCCATTTGCTAATCCATTTGTCATCATGTGAGTCCCGACTTTTATTACTCAATTTTGAGTAGCCCCACTTCTAACGGAATCTGAGTAGATCCTGCTAAGATTTGCGTAGTTTATAATTAGAGTGTTGTGTGCAGTCAAAATGGATTTTTCCGACGAAGAGTTTTTTGCTTCTTCAAGCACAATACATTTTTGTTGATGAATAACACTGAAAAAAGTTTTCATATAGCTTCCATTGGAACGCACATGATATTTTTCCAATAACAAAACTAATGATTTTTACCTGAAATTCACATGATAAATCACATAAACTTCATTGGATACATAAGGTTCATGTGATTTCGTGATGCGATTCCCAATTATGAGATCAGATGAAAGTTATGTGAAATTCTAATGGATATTTTCCATCGGAAATGTGATTTATTTTGTGAGTGAAGGAGAGAGATTTTGTGATTCACTCAATCAACAGAAACAGAACAAGAGATGGAGAGTTTAACCGACTCTACCCCGATCTTCGTAAACACCCGGAGAAATTCCGTTCTTACACTCGGGTGGACATGTCAATTTTTGACCTGATGATGGATATGATAAATAGTAAACTGATGAAAAACTGGACAAATTTCAATAAAGAACCAATCTTGCCATTTAATATTGAACTTATAACATTTATCATTTAACATTAAAAATTTAACATTTAACATTTAGCTTTTAACATTTTACGTTTATCATTTCACATTTTAAATGTAACCTGTAACAATAAACATTTTACATTTCACATGTTACATTTTACGGATAATATGTTAAATTTAACATTTAATCCTAAGCATTTAGCATTTAACATTCACATTCGGCTTTTAACATCTAAAATTAAACATTCTGATTTAAATTTACCAATTAACATTTATGTAACATTTTACATTTAGCATTAGTCATCTAGCATTAAACATTAAGCATTTTATATTTTATAAGTCACATGTTGCATTTATTATTTACCATTAACATTTAACATTTATCATTTAATATTAAACATTGTTACTTTATAATTTAACATATTACATGTAATATGTAACAATTAACAATTTACATTTAACATGTAGCATTTAGCATTCAGCATTAACATCGGATATATGACATTTAACATTAGCAATTATGATTTAACATGCACATTTAACATTTAACAATTAACAACTAACATCTTAAATTTGTACAATTCCCATCTAAAATTTGGCATTTAACATTAAAATTCAGCATTTCACGTTTAACAATTAACATTTTGCATTTAAAATTAACCAATTTAATATTTAACACTTAAAATTTACCATTTAACATATAAAATTTAACATTTAGCCTTTAACATTTTACATTAAGCAATTGAAGTATTACATGTAAAATTTAACAATTACCATTTAACATTTAACATATTACATTTAACATTTTACATTTAAAAATTCCTTATTAACAGTTTGTTTAACATTTAACATGTAACATTTAACAGAACAAAAATGCCGGCTATATTTCAAATGTACTCAAACTTCTAGACGTCCGATCTACCGATCTAGACGAATCTACCGATTTATGACGTAATTATTCATATTCATTTTATAAAATACGACCGAAATCGCAGTTACCTAGTCGATCACCATTTAATTTCAATGGCACTACAACAGTCTTTAGCGTGCACGCGCGTGAAAACACTTCAAGGAGTGCTTTGACGCTATTGCTGACGCAGCACAACGCGTTCACTATGACACAGGTGTAAGCGTTTTACCAAGCATTTTGCATTTTTTTTTCCGTGTCGTGGACATTTACCACTGCATTTTGCATGGACGCTCATCAAAGCAGCTCAGACGCACACGCACACGCGCACGCTTCGCTAAACACGTTACTATGTCATTGGCCTGAGTGGCGCTCTTTTATCTAGCATATAATACGACAAACACAGTAAGAAACGGTCATGTGCACAAGTTATTAACGAAAGAGAAAGTCGACGAAGAGCATCGATCAATGTTACTTAGGACCTAATGCAATGTTCAGTTTGAGCTGTGGCCTGAAAACGGAACCATTCGTCACATCCATAGCCAGAGGGGGACATGGGGGGGGGGGTCAACTGATCTCCCCTAAACTCAGCAACACAAAGGCTTTCGGTGAAATGGCATTCGGCCAAATTTTCCATAGTAATTTTTTTTCGCCCCTCCCTAGTTTGAAACCTGGTTACGTCCTTGGTCACATCCTCGACGATGACATCCCAAGTTTACATCGAAAAATGCCTGAAAGCGTGTATTGCCGTTCATCCGCAAGCATAGGGTCAAAGTCCACTACTCCAAGGTGGTTCCACTATTCCAAGGTGGTTCCACTACTCCAAGGTGGTTCTAGAGTGGTATGCTGCCAACAGGATCGATTTTGTCTCCAAGCTAACGAATCCTCCGAATTGCCCGGAATTTCGACCAATCGAAAAATACTGGCCAACTATAAAGCAGCCACTTCGACGAAGCGACGGGGCAGTCAAGGACATCCAAACGGCGCCGGTGGTGTAGTGGTAAGCGTGATTACCTCTCACCCCAGCAGGCCTGGGTTCAATCCCAGTCGGCGCCACCGGGATGTTCTGAGGCATAACATCTCTGATCACGCCTTCCTTCGGATGGGAAGTAAAGCCGTTGCTCCCCGGTTCATGAGTTGATGGGTCGAAAGGTAGGGTCCAGGTGTGGGAGCTGCCTTCCTGGCACGTCGGTAGCATTGGTGCTCAGCACGGAAAACAAGATCGACGGGAAAAACAAACCAAAGGAAAAAAAAAGGACATCCAGTAAATGCGGGCAAAATGGAAGAAACGCGCTGATTCCGTGTCCGTTTCCACTGTGCGGGCGCTGATGGGTTCCATCTAGAGGATGGTTCGAGATTTCGTTCAAACTGGAGAAATGTAACCATCTAATGCTGTGACTTTGAAGTTTTCATAAAAATACTGTAAAACAACTTATTGAATCACGAATTACAGATCTTTTTGTGCGTACCAATTTACTTTTAATCAGCCTTAATGAGATATCATCTGGTTCTACGGGTTAAGTCATAATTTTAAATTTATTTCACACCAAAGGATCGCCCTCGAATCTAAAGTTTGAAAATCTAGATAATGAAAACCATCCCCTTCAGGAATCATTTACGCAATTTATACTTTAGATTACAAATCATGGGTCATCGAAATCTGCTTATGAGCTTTTCCGAGATTTCCAATTACCATTGTCCATGCCAATCTGGAATCTTCTTTTAAGATTTTACTTACTTACTTAAGGGTCCTGTGCACCACCAGCGGTGCAAAGGGCCAACGTGAAAGACTTCCATCCTGGGCGGCTGCTTGCTTTTGCCTTGACCTGGGCCCAGGTCAGATTCCTATCGACTTGCTTAATTTCCTTATTGACGCTCTGCCGCCATGAGCCCCTGGGTTTGCCTCTGCCGGATTCCAATCCAGCGCTTGCTTGCAGATTTCGTTTCCGCCCCGTCGAAGTGTGTGGCCGACCCACCTCCACTTTCGCTCTCGAATTTCTGTTGCTATCGGTTTCTGATGACATCGACGATGGAGCTCGGCATTCGAGATCCAGTTGTGAGGCCACCAGGCACGAATTATATACCGCAGGCATCGGTTGATGAAGACCTGCAGCTTTTGAGTGTTCTCCGCTGATACACACCACGTCTCGCTGGCGTATAACAACACAGATTTCACGTTCGAGTTGAAAATTCGGATTTTGGTGCGTTGACTTATCTGGTTGGATCTCCATACGTTTCGTAAACTCGCAAAGGCAGCCCTAGCCTTCTTCATTCGTGCACCTATGTCGCTCTTGGTCCCGCCGTCCGACGCTATTTGGCTGCCAAGATATTGGAAACTTTCGAGCTTCTCCACTGCTTGCCCCGCTACCGTAAAGTTGGAAGGGTTGCCCGTGTTGATATCCAACGATTTAATCTTGTTGACGTTGATGGTGAGACCCGCCGCAGATGAGCGTTCGGCTAGGTCATTGAGTTTACTCTGCATATCACAGCGCCGTTGTGCTAGTAGAGCAACATCATCAGCCAAATCGAAGTCGTTGAGATGCTCCATAGTGATAGGCGGTTCGGTACACGGTTAATTGCACCTACCATGATCTCGTAGATTACGATGCGAAACAGTAGCGGTGATAGTATACATCCTTGTCTCACACCAGTGACTACCCGGATAGGGTCGGACAAGGCTCCGTTATGCAGAACTCTGCACGTGAAAGCCTCATACTGCGCTTCGATGAGGTTGACGATTTTATCCGGAACTCCCTTGCGTCTCAGGGGGCCCACAGATTCTCGTGATTGAGACTGTCGAAAGCTTTTTCGTAGTCAATGAATACCAAATAAAGGGACTCTTGGAATTCATTGACCTGCTCCAGGATGATGCGGAGCGTGACAATATGGTCCACACAAGATCTTCCGGCACGGAATCCTGCCTGCTGCCATCGGAGAGTCGCGTCGATCTTCTCCTGTATCCGATTCAGGATAACTTTGCACAGAACTTTGAGAACAATACACAGTAACATGATGCCTCGCCAATTGTCGTACACAGTCAGATCCCCCTTCTTTGGGACCTTCACTAAGATGCCCTGCATCCAGTCGGCTGAAAAAGTCGCGGTGTCCCAGATATTACAGAATAGTTGATGCAACATTTGTGCGGATAGCATGGGGTTAGCTTTGAGCATCTCTGCTGATATGCGATCGACCCCTGGAGCCTTGTTGGATTTCATGCTTCGGATAGCTGCTTCAATCTCCTGCAGTGATGGGGCCTCGGAATTGACGCGAGTGATGCGCCGCACCCTAGGCGGATCATGCCGAGATGTTGATGGCTGGTTGGCCGTCGAAACTTGAAGAAGTTGTTCGAAGTGCTCAAACCACCGTTTCAGCTGGTCAGTGGAGTCGGTAAGCAATTGTCCAGTCGTGTCCTTCACTGGCATTCTCGGGTTCATCCTTGCTCCACTCAGGCGTCGTGAGATATCGTACTTGATCGTTACTTGATCTTAAATCTTCCGGCTTGCGGGAAACTCTCTTCAGCTGTCATTGTCAAGTGCTCCAGTTGACCAACTTCTGTTCTTTATCCTCCCGTTCCTTCTGTTTCCGATTTTCAGCTTTTTCGTTTCTTCTATGTACGATTTTCCAATTTTCGAATGTCCGATATTCCATTGTTAGATTTTCAGCCCCGTCGTCAACTTTGTAGATGCGTCTTCAGGGGTTGATGGTTTGAAAAACAATATTGAAATGTATTGCATTATTAATTAGATAGAAATACAGTCAACTCTCCACAACTCGATGTTCACTAACTCGATATCAAATTATAGAACCATAGAAAAAATGAATTTCATAGCTACTGTGATAGCAATTTCGTATGGGATTTTTATTCTATCAAGCTGAACATTGCATTAGGTCCTAAGTAACATTGAAAGATTGTCTTTGTCGACTTTCGCTTTGCATTCCCACGGTCATGTAAAGACATTCCCAGGTATTTTCAGCACAAACATCGATAAAAAGCTTTTATCTAGCATCTACTATGACAAACACATCAAGAAACGGTTCTGTGCTCAAGTTATTAACGAAAGAGAAAGTCGACGAAGAGAATCGATCAATGTTACTTAGGACCTAATGCAATGTTCAGCTTGCTATAACTCCAAAATTCTATATCGAGTTGTAGAGAGTTTACTGTTACAGCAGACTACTATGATCCTACACTTGCGTCACAATATACAAATGCAAATTGACTTATAAAACTATATATCAAATTCCAGTTAGGGCGTAAAAATCAAGACGACTTATCTGCTGAGTAGTGTCATTACAATACTTCACATCAATGACCTGGTTTTAGCGAGAATTGTTCTTCTTGTTCCACACATGCACTTGCTCGTGCCATCAGAAGGGCATCTATAGTGGAGCTCAAAGTTCCTCGTCTTGTGTTGTAAGCATTTTTCGACCATCCATCGAAAACGGTCCCACTCACATTTCGCAGGTGGCGCGGAACCCAAGGCAAGACGGTTCCTGTTCTGACAAAATGACATCAAAAATATGAATTTACCCTGTTCCCGCCGAGAAGGGATCCGATCCTCAGAAAAGGGTTGAAGTCAGGATTTTTATGATTTGATGGTTGAGGAACTTATTGTTGAATTTACTCAAAAACTGATTGCCAGCCTGTTCAAAAATCGATAATTTTAGTGCAATATCAGCTTACCTTCCGAGTTACGATGTTTGCATTTTTTTAGAACTACGTCCTTGGCTATCAGCTATGAAGTCATTGTTGCTTACCGGTGAAGACCCGATTTCCATTCAAGCAGACATTCGAGCGACAGTTGACGACGGTGAATGAGCACCACCAAGAGCAACAAACGGTAGGTAGCGTGAATGCGATGCCGCCTTTGTACAACATGAAACAAGGGTCTGGCACATTTCGGAGCTTCGCAACCCTTTCCTCAGTTTGAACGACCAAAACCGACCACCACTCACTGTACATCACATGTGGAAAAACAGGACAGCCAATGCGAAACCCAAGCTCCCGGCTGTTCCAGATGCGACACACGGTCATAAATGGGAAAAACTTTATCGTTTTTCTTCATGCAATTCTCTCGACAGTAGCGACCGGGAGGGGGTGGAAAGCATTGGGGTTTGGACGCTGAGGTAGATTCTGGTGTTTCCCAAAAATGACTTCGTTGCTTCGGAAAGGCACCACATTTTCGCCCGAAAATGTGAACGTGTCATTAAAATGTACAAACCTACCGGTCCCTGTGCTGTACGAGGTGCGGGTACCTATCTACCCATCAAGTGACATGGAGACAACCGTCACTTAAGCACTTTCACTCCACTTCACGGAAGGTGGAGCAGTGGAAAACATGGAACATGGGACCAACATAAGGAATCCCCCTTTTTATGATTATGCATGCGATCCAGAAAATGTTTGTAGCAGACTTTGCTGAGTTCACAGAAGGTGAGTTCGCGATATCTCATGTTTTATGACTTTGGGAATCGGGATCATGTTTACGTTTTGATTTCTTTTCATGTGGGTGTTTGCCTGATAGATGAGTTAAAAAGTAAAATTTATTGTTGCTGGCTATACGCTTCAAACAAACTTACCATCTTGCTTTCATCTAGTTCAAATTTACAATTAGGGTATAAGTATGTTCTGAGAAAATGATGGTATAAGGGTATATTTCTTTATGGGTGTAGTTAAAAACAATAATCACCAGTAGATTTTACGATCGGAAATCATTAACTTTTATTCATCGCTTTTTAACTGGAAAAAAGTATACAAACAGATAAACAACTAGGGGAAATTATTATTTAGATATTTATTTTATTTATACAATACAAGAATAATAGCACAAGTAATCTATTAATGATTTTCAGAGTATATGCTACTATTACACTACCGATGTACCTATTAACCTAACTGAAGTAGTTGCTGCATAAGTTTGTGAATGTTGTTAAACTTCTTGCTGTCTTGCATTCCCTCGGTAGTTTATTCCATAATCGAATCGAATGATAGCGCATCGATTCACTTAAAAAATGTGTCGAGCATCTTGGAATAATTAAAACACTTGACCTAGAAGATTGTGAGTTAATAAAGAAGTTTCGAAGATATATCGGACTTTCGTTTAAAATTTTAAAAGTTTGAATACACATTCTAAGTTTCATGTAGTTGACGAAATCGTAGCCGAGTAATAAATTAGAAAAGTTAGAAATGTGATCGTATTTCCGCAGGTCGTATACGTGAAGCGCCCATACTCCGTTGCGCATCCATGTTTCACTCCCGTGTTGAAGTGCCCAACGTAGAGCAACAACTCGCGTGGTCTTTCTTTCTCCGTAAAATGAAAGACAGTGCAATTCCATTTCTACTGTATGGAAAAAGCTCTTTGATGAATCAGTTATCCTGAGGTTGGAACTGTGCTCGTCCGCACCTAGCAAACCTCGGATAATAAACTCATCAGAACAACTGCCCCGATTCTTTATTATTCGAAACCTTTTATACATGAATTTGTTACTTAAACTCTACACAATAATTTTTCTCCAGTATGTACATATAAAAATCAACGATACAGTGGTTCCTTTTTCTCACATGTACTTAACCATTTACTACTTATACTCTCTTTATTTCTAGAACCTTCCTCTCAATCATACCTGTATCTAGCAAGCCACAATTCTTGCCATAACTTGTATGCAACTCCTCTCTCAAGTCACTTGAACCCGCCTCTTAATTCTTAGTACATAGTGTTCATTCATTAATTCATTAGCATATATTCTAGTCTCTTTCATGAGTCATGTCCCCTGTTCGAACGTAGCGATATACTCTGGCGTCTTCATTTGTTTATATTGATATTTAATTTTGCTACTCTGCATGGCCCTGTTATTTGTTCCCATTTGGAGCGCCACTATGAACGTTACGCTGCCCTTTAATGTTTATTTGTTTACATAACCGAATGAAAACATTTCCACCTGTTTGGCGTGTGGTGGTTATTCATTTGCTAATCTTTTCTATGCTTACGTTTACGCTGAGTCAGTGAATCTTGGGTTTACGGAAAATGGGGCGTTGCATCCCCCTATACTTATTGAGCTTGAGATTAATCTAGAAAAGATTGATCACAAAAGATTGCGCGGGAAAATAAAACCTAATTTGACAAAAAGGACTAACGTTAATTATGCGTTTAGTTGAGTTATACCATTCTTGTTGCAATTGATATTTAATGTTAACATTGTATAGAACCATTACGAATAATTCATTATAAGGATTGATGTTAGAATTTGGGGTTGTTGCATCCCCCCTTACTTACTGAGCTTGAGAATCATTTTGCAAAAATTATTATCAATAAGCTTGAGTTGGTAATCTTCGATTTGAAAATTTCGTGCTTTCTTGTTGCCATATTTCTCCTAACCTTAGGGTGATCCTCAATTGTACCTTTCGTAAAAGCTCCTTCATTTCTGCTCGTTCATCCATGCGATTGAAAACTGTTCCTGACTCGTCATTTGGTTGATATCAAATATCAGGTGTGGGTGTATCTGCCATTCCCCGCCATCTATGATTCGTTGTTTGCCGCATTCAGGTTACTCTTCATCGTCTTTCATATCTATGTCTTGTACTGATCGCATCTCGTCATTATGTATGTTTCTGTTGGAAACTTTTTTAGTGCTTATTAGAACTTCAACTTTCTCTATGGTGTAGTATGATTCCACATCTTCGATGATTTTCGTTATAACATGTAAACTTGTTTTGGATTTTATCCATGACTGTTTTCTATCTGTGTTTATATATGCAGCTAGTCAATTTATTTTTTGTGCCATACCAGGCGTTAGTTTTGTACTTGATTGTGCTTCATTGCCATTTTTGAGTTTGATGTTTAATGATGTCATATCAAACGTTACGTTGTATGTTCTGTAGTTTTATGATGATGTTTGCGAAACCGTTGCTGAAGTAGTTTCTCTTTTTAGATGCTGTGTGATGAGCTTATGCCAAAGATTGCTCATCTATACAGTATTATGTGTTGATCAATTCTGTTATCCTCGATAAACCACTCGATTCCATCTTCCTGTTCCTTGTACTTTTCCGATCATCCTACCCAACACCGTCAATCTTCAATCTTCCGCATGATTTGTCTTTCGATTGTCATCTAGCCATTGTGAATGTGACTCTTCCTTCGCTGTTGACGGTCTCTTAGATTCACCACCTGGTACATCCAAGGATATCCAAAATCGATTTTCCCTTTCTCACTGTATCACCAATAATTTTCTTTTCGATAAATTTTTTTTTTTCAATTTCACTCTAAAACATTCATTAAACTATAACTTTGGTATATTCAAATTATTTTCTACTCATCTTTTGAATCAACTATATATATTTTTTTTTTTTTAACATGGTTTACATACTTTGATATCATTGACAGATATGATTAATAATATTCTTCATTAGTTGCTTGCTGCTCTTATTTTTTTCAATTTCATATTTTCATCCACACAATAAATAATCAGTATACTATCTATTTTCTGCAAACAAATTCAGAATTAATTACTTTAACTGAACATTTTTATCTGATTGTCGATATTACACTTCTTGTTTTACTCTTAACTTTGTTCCTTTGTGTCATACTTCTTATTCTGATATCTTTCATCATGTTTTGCTAGTATTTTTATTTTATTACCCTACTTTTTCTCTGACTTTGTTTAACTCTTTTTGTTTGTAACTCACCAAGTAATCAAAGCATCTGAATGGCTTCGTCATGAAATTGCAGCAAGTACTCTCTTTCTCCTAATGAGGTTTTAAACGGCACATATTAATTCGATTCATCTATGCTCGGTCGCAGATTCCTCTGGCAATACGTTCAACTTTTTATTTAGTCAATTCAATTAATGTCTTGTAAGTGGCCAAATTGCTGCAAGTGCTCGTCTTCGCTAATTGAGTGGAAACGGTGGGTATCTGTAAGTAAACTTAAATTTCAGTTAGACTTATTCATAAATTCTCGTGCATTCTGGATTCCGAATGCCATTGTCCAACTGTTTATCTCCACATCTGTAACGGTCTGTAAAAAAATAAAACGGCCTTTAATAAATTGTCAACCATAACATCATTTACGACTCTGGGATCATTTACAGTATATTAATGCTGTGTTTTGACGGTATTTTCCGTTCAAAATGGTTTTGTATTCAATCTCGCTGTGAGATTCTAGTACACAGTTAGTCCAAAGCGCTTTGTAGGTACAATCTTCTTGTCCACTTTGATCTTGTTTGTCACCATTCTTGTGTTTTCATCATTGTCATTAGTATTATTTTTCAACATGAATTTTTTTTTATTTTAATGAAATTATTGTATAAATCTGTAACTGTTTTTCAGTAATTCAACCCATATTGTGTGCTGTAATGTCAATCCTTAGCTCTTCGATCCATTCAAAATCGTACTGCAAAATATTTTGCTCTTTTTTGATGAATACATTTGTTTTATTAGCTGAATCATTCAATTACTGCATGTATTACATATAGGTCGAAATTTTTTGTATCTCTTTGAAATGTTTTCATCACTAATTATATTAGAAAATACTGTTTACTATTATTAACTATATATGTTTTTACCTTTGTTTTCATTTTCTTGAAACTTTATCTGAAGCTTCGCTTTTATGTTTCCATCTCCATATATGCATGTTTTGAACATTTTGTTCAATTCCTTATTAATCCCAATTGAAATTTAATATATACTTTTTCTTTACAATTTTCAATTGTTTCTTATCATTCTGGTAATTCCATATATTCATTTTCAAATAACAATACTTAATTTTATATCTACATACCCCGGGGTCATTATCATTTAGTCAATAATATCCATTCGATTTTTATTCTTATTATTTATTTATATTACTATTCAATTTAATCATCACCATATACATCATTCGTTCCGGGAACGTCTTCCCTTGTCTAACGCACTCTCTCACAAACATTCCATGTATCCCTCTTATACATTAGCTACAGTTTATCACTTTTTTTTCACTTCACTAATAGTTTTATTATTTGGTCGCAGTATTCTTTCCATTTTCATAGTCATCTCCTGGAGGAACATCCAAATTTTAATTGTTATTTTAATATGTGTGTCTCTCTATTCTTAATTATAATATAAATATTATGTACATAATAATCGATAAATAAATAATTATTTATCGGTACTGACGAATTTGTTCCGCGTACTTTTCATTGTTCATTGATTAATCATTGTATCGCTTTATACGATTTACGTGGATTTTTTCTAATTTCTTCCCATTCTGTATTACCACGGTTTGTTCACTAGGAATTTCCATTACTGTGTATGGGCCACGCCACATACTCTGTAGTTTTTGTCCTACCCCCATAGGGTTTGATTGCACTAAAACTAAATCTCCCCACATTGGTTGCCATTGGTTTGAATTTTTGTCATATTGAACCTTCCGCTTTTCTTTTGATATTTTCAAGTTTTCTCTTGCGTTATAATGAATGTTGCTCAAAATACTCTTCATTTCACCAACGTAATCATGATAGTCCATTGTGGAATTACCTTTTTTATAAATGGATGTGGGAATTTTTGCCTTTCGTCCATATAATAACTCAAATGGGGTGTAATTTGTTGAAGAGTTAATCGTTGTATTGTATTCAAAGTTGAAGTATGGTATCAATTGGTCCCATGTTCTTTGATTCCCTCCAATAAATTGTCGTAAATAGGTTTTCAACTCTCTGTTTGAACGTTCCACTAAATTAGCCTGTGGATGGTATGCACTTGTGTTGATTTTTTTAATTTTCAAAATTTTACATATGTTTTTCATGAGGTTACTCATGAAGTTCGCACCTTGATCGGTCACTATTTCTTTTGGACACCCGAATTTACAGATCACATTTTCGACAAAAGTTCTTGCTACTGTTTGTGCTTCCTGATTTTCCATACATGCGACAATTAAATATCTGGTTAAGTCATCTTGAACGACTAATCCGTATTTATTACCCCATTCCGATTCGGGTAAAACAACGATATCCATAAATAATTTTTCAAATGGCTCTGTAGCTGTTGTAGTAATTTTCATTGGAATTTTGTTGGACTTGCAAATTTTGTTTTTCTGACACGAATCGCATTTTCTTACATAATCTTCAATGTCTCGTCTCATATTTTTCCATGTAAAAAGAGATCCAACTCTCTTTCGCATACGTTTTGCTCCTACATGTCCACCTAGGGGTGCGTCATGAAATTCTCGTAAAATTGTTTCGATTTCTTCACCCTCTATTTGGATACGTTCAGAGTCTGCATTGTACAAAGAAATTTTCTTATCAAATTTCCATGATATGAATTGTATCATTTGTAATACTTCAAACTGTTTTATTTTGCGAAATGATAATATATGGACATGTTTTGCTTGCTTTAGATAGTCAGGACCTTCTATAAAGCTCCTATTGAGTTTCTTTAGGAAACTTTTACCATTGAGCAAAGAGTTATTTTTCCCCTCGATAATCAATCCTGTAATCTTTTCGTTTGGTATATTTATAATTCCATTTTTATCATAATCCTTCAATCCATGTGGTAAATTACACAGAGTTGAAATTTCCTTGTAGGCTGATCTACTATTTAATATAACTAATGTAGCATTTGCTGAGTCATTAGTTAATTTCCCTGAAATCATAAGTTCATCTGTGTTTACTAATGATTGCTCTACGCTTGCTTTAAAATCATTGTATAAGTTGTGGTTATCATCTTTCTTTGTGGTGTTTCCATTGTCACTTATATCCATGTTAACTAATTCATTAAAAACTGAGTTCCTTTGAGGTTGGTCAGTTCTCAAATATTGGTCAGTGGAATCGCTTGATCGCTTGTTGTTTATTTCTGTTTGGGTTGTCTGCCTCTGCATTCTTTGCTGCTGTCGCGTAACGACTGCAACAACCTGCTCTTGTTCTACCGACGTATGTTGTTGATTCTTAATGTCTACGCTACCTTTTTTAACCTTACAGCGTTGTAACCTTGATTGCCCCTGACAATAACTTGTTGGTTGAATCTGGTTGACGTTTTTGTTTTCCTTCGTGCATGGTAGCCTTGACAAAAAATCTGCAACAATGTTCTCTTTCCCTTGTTTGTAGCGTATATCACATTTAAGACCTTGCAACTTAAGTCGCAGTCTTGTTAATGTGGGTGACGTTTCCTTTAACCGCCAAATTGAAATTAGAGGCCTGTGATCTGTGTAAACAATGAATTTTTGATCAAATATAAAATGTCTAAAATAGTCAACCGCCCAAACGATCGCTAATAATTCTTTCTCGATTGTATGGTATCTACTTTCTGCACCTATTAATGCCCTGCTCGCAAAGGCGATCGGTCTATCGACAGTTTTCTCATTAGATAACACCGCTCCTATCGCGTAATTGCTAGCATCTGTGGTGATGACAAATGTATCCTCATAATTAGGCCTTACTAACAAAGGTTCAGATATGAGGCATGTTTTAAGCATTTCGAAAGCTTCCTCACATTCACGTGTCCATACAAATTTTACATTCTTCTTCAATAAATCGTTCAAAGGTTTCCTGTACTTTGCAATGTTGGGAATGAATTTTCCATAAAAATTAATTGTACCTAAAAATGATCGAACATCTTTCACTGTAGATGGACTTTTCATCTTTTGTATACTTTCTACATTTTCTTTGGTTGGTTTTATACCATATTGATTTATTATATGACCAAGATATTTGATTTCTGTTTTCAAAATTTTGCATTTCACCGGTTCCAATTTTAAATTATGTTTGCGTAGTCCTTGCAACACTTTATATAAGTTTTCATTATGTTCTTCGATTGTTCTTCCTGAAATGATGACATCATCCAGATAAACAACGGCTCGAACATCTCCGATTTCGTATAGTACCGTATTCATTAATTTTTGAAAAGTTGATGGACTATTCCTTAATCCCATAGGCATTCTTGTAAATTCAAAGTGTCCTTTTGGGGTTGAGAAGGCTGTTTTAGCGGCATCTTTTGGATCGATTGGGATTTGATAAAATCCCGACTTTAAATCCAATGTTGAAAAATATACACTATCTCCAAGATTATCCATGATTTCATTGATGAGTGGAATTGGATATACAAAAGGCTTAGTTATCAAATTTAAAGCCCTAAAGTCCACTACAATTCGATATTTCTTATTTCCCGCTGCATCCAAGTCCCTTTTTGGTATACACAAGACTGGTGCATTCCACGGGCTTTTACTTGGTCTGATGATACCTTGCCTATACATTTCTTCGATTTCTTCATTAATTTGCTTTTTTGTTGCTTCTGGGAATCTGTATTGCCGTTTATTAATCGGTACGTTCGTTGAAGTTTCTATTTCGTGCACTGCCGCATCTGTGTGGGTCAGTTTATCACCCTCAAGAAAAAACACATCACTAAAATTACTTAAAATTGATTCAATTGATTCTAAAGCGCTTCGTGATAAATGATCAAGTTTGATCTGTTCGAAGATCTTATTATATCGTTCGTGTCCTTGAAGCATTTTAATATTTTTGTATTTGACAATATCGTAGTCTATGTCAGAATTTAAGTCCAACATTTCTCTGTCGTCATATTCACTTCCTTCTTCATTATATTCTTCATGATAAAAATCATTTTCCAACGGGTCATCTATTTCCATTCCATTGAATGTATGGACTTGTGTAGAATCTTTACACTCGTCTTCTTTATAGTTTTTCTTGCAAGTGTCGAGCTCAAAAATAGCATATTCAAAATTTCTTCCAATTTGTGCTACATGTTTTTGAAGGAACTCTCCTCCGAGTATACATGGTACTAATAAATGTGTCATTAAATGAAATTTTGCTGGGAATACTATGTTTCCTATGATTAAACCTATATTAACTGATCCCTTTGTTTTTGTATTTCCACCAATTCCCGCTATTGTTATAGTATCATTTATATTTACTTGGTCTATTCTTAGCGATTTGACTGCTTCATATCTGAGCAGATTTACTGATGAACCTGTATCGAGTAAACATCGCTGCCTATATGCGGGGTTATTAGATGTAGGTATCTCGACAAAAAATAAGTTATCTCTAGAATAGATTTTTTTAAGTGCTATTTTATTTGATATTATATTATAAAGGGTTGATTCGCTGTTATTATATTGCTTATTTTTATTTTGTTTCCCCATTATTGCGTGAAAATTAAATTCTATTTCATTACTATTTTTACTTGAAAGCTCCTTATTTCTCTCAATTATATTTTCGTCCGCTGTAATTCCTACCATGTCCTTTTTAAAAACGTATGGTTCAATTTCCACATATCGTTTAATGTCTTTCACACTACTTTCTCTATGTATATAATCAATATATTTTTTATTTATAGGATGAGAGAAGCTTTTGAAGATTGCAAATCTGAAGCTCCCACCTATACTTTCGATATGATCTCTTGCGAACGCTGTGCCTATCGTGGCTGGTACAGCTAAATTATGAACTAAGTTAAATTTTATTGGTATGTTACTTCTGCCTATTTTTAAATTGACCCAAATGTCTCCAAATGATTCTTCTTCTTCTCCGTCTATCTCTGTATATGCCACACTAAGTGGGTTTATCAGTTTTGCTCCCACTTTCAATGCTATACTTTTGTGCATAAAATTTTCGGTTTTACTTGTGTTAAAATAGTATCTGCAAAAGAACTCCGGGTTTTCTGCTGTTGACATATACCAGTAGAAATATCCGTTATTTCCACCGAACATTGGATATTTATGGTTTGTTGTAATGATTGGGTCAAATTTTATCCCAGCGTGAAAACATTGGGAATCTGTAACATGTGTCTTTCCATGATTCCGGAATTTTAGTTTTTTATGTCTTGTGTTGAAATTATCTCTGATACTGAAATTCTCTCTGCGGTTTTCGTCATTGTATCTATTGCTGTATTCACCTTGGTAATTTATGTTGTAGTTTCCGTTATCATTCCTGTTGTAATTGTCTGACCTAGTCGGTGAATTATTGTTATTCATATTTCTGCTAAAATTATTATTTTCTTGGTATTCGTAACTCGTGCTCCTGTAACCATTTTGATTTCCATTGAACGACCTTTGATTAGACCTAACGAAATTATTCGGAAAATCTCTATGAGGTCTGAATTTTCTATCAAACGAATTGTTTTGTTGATGTTTTCGTTGATACTGGTTAAAATATTTGAGTTGATTGACATGATTATCCCAATTATTTCGGTTCCTTTGTGATTTTGATTTTTCAGCGATGTGAATACACTGAAGTCTTTTTTCGATATCCTCAATTTGTTTTTCGTAGATACACTCTTCCTGTAAATATTTGACTAGTTCATTGAAGGTGTTATTTTTCTGTGATTTTGCCATATTTTTCAAGTTCCTATTTTTCAAACCTCCCAAAAAATGTATCCTCAAATTCCGTAGTGCATATGACTCTCTGCCTTTGGCATTATTTTCTTCATATTCATCCACGTGTTCTTTTAATGTTAATGCCCTATCTTTGTAATCTTGAAAGGATTCGTTTGGTCCTTGTTCCAAAGTTTCGATTTTCTGAAAAATTTCTTCCAGCTTAACATTTGTCCCAAATTCTCTTTCGAGATTGGTTCTCACTTCGGGCCATGTTTCCGCATAAATGCGTTTGAAATACCCTGATGCCGGATCTTTCAATTTCATCAAAGTTACCTGAATTAAAGGTTCATGCGATTCTTCTACTGGCAATTTCTTAGCGAAGAAATCGCACTGGTATAAAAACGATCGTAATTCTGAGGCCGCGCCTCTGAACTCTGGAATGCATTGAATAGCTCTTTCAGTTGGGAAACCTGCCATTTTTTTGTTTGTTTTTCGAAGCAAACGAGAAAAAATGCGACTGTTTCTCAGTCCCTTATTAAATTATGGATATTGCTATTATCTTGGCTCTTCGCGAATTTAAGTGGATCAAAAACGTTTTCAGCGTAAATTCAAGAAATTTTTTTTTCATGTTTTGTGCTTTGTTAATTGAATTTGCTTGTTGGCCTTTTAAATTTGTTTAAATTAATTTAACATTCCCTTAAAGTGGTTGATTAAGCATTAAGCATCTTGCAAGAAATTTTGCTTACAAAGATGAAATGTATACTATTTATAATATTGTACGCGTAAAATATTTATAATACGGTAATGTATCAGAACTTTACACATTTTTTTTTTTTTTTTTTTTTCCAACTACTGTTTTAGGAACAACTCTGATGATCTTTTATCCTGAGGTTGACCATCCTGGTAACGGCATTAAATACCAAGTTTAATTTCTTTGTTTTTGTCTTAGAAGTTAAGCTAAAGAGAATATCCCCGTACAACGGATCTAGCCAGCTGAAGTCTGATATGTTGAGGCGTGGAGTGACGTAACAAAACTAGGGAGTGAAGCGTACAATAAACTTTGCTGCACACAGCATTGACTTCAGCATTCCAGTTGAGGTTGCAATCCATTACAATACCAAGATTTTTAATTGTGTCAGAATACATAATGATATCACCACCCACTTTAAGTAATGGGATATTCTGAGTACCAGTTCGTTTTGATCTAAAAATAATAGTTTGTTTTCTTGTCCTGTTCAAAATAAGACCATTAGTTTCACACCATTTTAAGATATTTTCTATATCACTATTTAAAAATGATATAGTTTCAGAAATATTATTAAATTTGCCAGAGATGTATAGTTGACAGTCATCTGCATATAAGTGAAATTTACAATTTAATAAAACGTTGGGCATATCATTGATGAACATAGAACAAAGTAGGGGTCCCAGGATGGATCCCTGAGGAACCCCACTCAGAACATGCATGTAATTAAATTGCATGTTATTAAATTCAACATACTGTGATCGGCCAGCCAATTATAATTCAATTAAATTCACTGGGGAATGACCAATTTTAAAACAACTAGCGAGTTTATTGCAGAGTTTCCGATGATCAATTGAATCAAAAGCTTTGCTGAAATCTAAGAGCGCCATAACGGTTAACATTTTCTTATCAAGAGCATTTCTTAAATCGTCTTCAATTTTTATAAGAACTGTAATCATGCTGCAGTTCTAACCATAATCAGATTATAAAGAACATAGCAGATTATGATTATTAAGATATTCGTTTAGTTGTTTGGATAGAATTGATTCAAAAATTTTCCACAGAACATGCTAATAGGTCGATAATCCTTTTCTATAGCTGGATTGTCAAGCTTACCAATAGGAACAATCTTAGCCACTTGCCATGAACATGGAAATTCTGAAGTAGGTATACAAAAATTAAATAAGTCTGTGATGTATGGTAGAGTGACACGTAAAGACACTTTCAAAATATTTAGAGGAATGAGATCAGTACCCACAGAATCACATGAGGCAGACGCAAACTCTTCGAAAATATCGTTACTAGTAATACCTCTGAATAAAAAATTAGCAGAAAGTTCATCAACTTGCTCAGTTTTAATAAACGATGATGGGGCAAAATGTGAAACAAAATAATAAATCAATGAATCAGCAGTGACATCACCACCACCAACATTCATATTTGAACCTTTTAACCCGAGTCGCTTAATATTATTCCAAAGTTTTTTAGCAGGAAGAAATGCACTAAGTTGGGAAGTAAAGTATTCACGTTTAGTGTTTTTAACCGTACGGTTAGTTATGTTGCGTAGCTTTACAAAATTGTGCCATTTTTAGCATTATTTTTAACGCGTTTCCAACAGTCATATGCTTCTGAACAATTTTTGAACATCCTGTGGACATGTTGGTTAAGCCATGGAGTTGAAGGGTGTCTTACCAGTTTTATGGTTAAAGGCGCATAACGGTTTTTGTGTGATAATAGTGTATTATTCAGGTAATTCAATTTGTCATTTACACCACAATAAGAATAGATAGCATCCATATTTAATTCTTGTAAATCCCGTTTAAAGGAATCTTGGTTAATGTTATTGAAATCGCGATGGAAATAGGTTTCGGGTGTAGTTTTTGAGTTTTTGAATTTATAGTCGATGCATATTAAATCGTGGTCACTAATACCGCCAACAGAAGACTGGTAGGTATTATTCACATTGGATTTACAATTTCCTGCAATAATATCAATTAGAGACGGGGTGCTTCCGGGTTGATGGCGTGTGGGTGACTGATTCACTATTTTAAAAGAGAGAGTATCCAGTTGGTCTAACATACTAAGACACTTGAAAGAATTTACATCTAAAATATTTACGTTAAAATCACCCATTAACACAACATGAGGCTCAGTAGCCAGTGTTTCTGAGATGAATTCAAAAACCGTTTTCATTTTGTTCAGGTTTACATCGGGTGGCTTGTAAAAAATTCCACACACTAAGTTAGTCTTTGTTAACTTAACAAATAAGTATTCGATTTCACTATTAGCTTTAGACTTGGCAAGAACTGAGAACCGGATATTTTGCTTCAAGTAGAAAGCAACGCCGCCTCCATTCTATAACCCTGCAATTCAACGGATTTGTTGCTGACAGAAGGTTTTAGCCATGTTTCAACTAACCCCAAGACATTCAATACTGACTGTTCGAACACTAGTCGATAATTGTCTACATTACTACAGAGGCTACGAGCATTATGCAAAGCAAGCTTCATAAAGTTTATCGAATGTTTTGAAACTATAGTTTTGATATCCCCATAGTTTAAATGGTGTTGTTTTACGGTCGGTTCAAAAATTGAATCAACAGGAAATGGAATTGTAGAACTAGGAAAATGGCAAGAGTTTATAGGTACATCGGTTTGCACTACTTTCATGTCGGCTTGGTGGAGATCTGGACTTTGTCGTTTTTTGGACGGAAATCTCTAACTTCTAGTCCCTCTGGCCAGTAGAAAGCGTCACCGACGATAGAAGCCAAATCGTCAGATACGGAGAGCTTGAACGATACGAGTGTACATTCTTCGATGTTTTTGTTGCGGGGCACTAGCTTCACATAATTGATCCTTGAGGTATCGGTGTTCGTAACTTCATGCAAGTAATCGATGATGTCTTCCTCTGTCTGTCCATTGTGAAAAGGCGTAACGTATAACGATTTAAGGGAGTCAATGGATTCACGTCGTATCCTCAAACGGTTTTTGCAAACCACTTTCAAGCGACAGTTGTCATCAGCCGACGGATTTTCTGGAGAAAGGCGGTTGTTGAGGCCAGCGACTGGAGCAGGACGAGCAGAAGTAGCAGGAGCGATGGAAGCAACAGTATTAATGGTAATGGCAGTAGCAGTGGTAACAGCAGTTTCAGTAGCAGTGATAGGAGCAGCAGTAGCAGTAGCAGTGGTGGCACCTATAACAGTAGTAGTAGTTACAGCAGTAGTAGTTGTAGCAGGAGTAGCATTTATTACATTAGAAGTAGCAGTGGCAGCAGAAGTTGTTGTAGTCATGGCACTAGTAACGGTAGCCAGGCATGGAAAATCATTTGCATTCATTTCGTGCATTCATTTACATTCATTTGCCCCTAACTTCATCAACAGAATTCCGCAAAATAAGATATTGAGCTTTTGTAGGTTCTGTTAGTAGCTATAACTTTTGTTAACAACTCAAATCCGTATCTCTTCGTTCAAATGAAATAATACTGGGAGACTTCAACGCGCATGTTGGATACAAGGACCTACTACTTGCAGATCGTGCCCGGATAGGAAAGTATTTGCATCATCCCTGGAGTAATACAAATGGAGATGGATTGAAAGACATATTGCAGAGCTATGGTTACCGGCTATGCAGCTCATTCGGCCCCTGCTCCAGCGTTTTGTGCCCATGGAATAGAGGGAGCAGCCGTTCTCAGATCGATCACATAATAATGCCAATCATAAGACGTTTCCTAAGACCGAAATGTAACTGTGTAAGACGTTTCCTAAGACCGAAATGTAACTGTGTGATATTTTGAAAAATTTCAATTTTTAGGGGAAAACGGGTGAATTAGGCCACTTTTCGATCTTTGACATGAAAGGGGATAACGCTATTCGATTCCTTGGACTTTTTTACGTGAGGCAGCATGGTTTTTGAATATCTTTATTGAAGTTGCGGATTGTTATAGATCAATATTGTCAAAAATTTCAACTTATAGGGGAAAACGGGTGAATTGGGCCACTTAAAGATTTTTGACATCAAAGAGGTTACTGGCATTCGATTCCTTAGACTTTTTTACGTAAGGTACAATGGTTTTTGAATGTCTTTATCGAGGTTGCAGATTGTTATAGATCGATATTTTCAAATATTTCTCATTTATAGGGGAAAAAGGGAGAAATCGGACGTTTCCTGCCATTTTTTCGGAAAGGGGTTGACACCATGAGATTCCCCAGAATTTTTTACATAAGATTCACTATCTTCCGTAAGCTGAAAACCCGTTTCTGAATTGCGTCTGTTTTTTTGCTCGAAATAAGCCACTGTGCACCGCTTGCTGCTGATAACTGCAAGACATAATCGATCCACGAACCAAACGACTGGAAATCAACAAAGCCACGAGCACCAATATATGAAAAAAAAAAAAAGAGCCAGGGCAAACAATGACCATACCAAGTCTCACTGTTGACGACTGACCCCAAAGCCAAGGAAAAAATCTCCAGAATGCTTAGCAACAAGCTATCGATTTCAGATCATTGTCACTTCGGTTCTAGACACGGCTGCTATCACACTTAAAAGGTCCCACTCTCCTCCTACACCGAAACGTGTTAAGGCTGGCCGGATCCTTCAAGGAGTACAGCGAGAGCTGCTTGCAGACAGGCGTAATGCTTCGTTAAAATGAAAATACCGGGAGGCCAGGAAGGCAAACAGTAGAGCGTACGAGGAGCACCAGGGGGAGAAGATTCACGACTTCTTCCAAAAATTGGAAAACTATCCAGTCCTGGACAGAGTTCGCCTAACATTTCGTTATCTCAAACATTATCGCCGCAGAACAACTCAGGGAACGTCAACGTTCATCTCAATTAGAGCCTGGGAAGAGAAACTACAATCAGGCAGTGGAGCTGCTGATATAGCACTATTCCCAGAAGATGTAGAACCTCCCATGGGATCAGGACCAACGCTCGCGGATATAGAGTGCATAAGCCTTACCTTGCACAATGGAACCGCTGCTGGAACCGATGGCGTACGCCCAGAACTAATACGATATGGACCAGAATGTTTGCATAACAGGATACATCAACTTCTTCAACATATATGGCGAGTATATTCCCGCGCGGCTGGTAGAAATTCAGCAAGTACCAATTCCGAAGAACGCTAGACCCAAAGGAGTAGACGAATACAGGCGAATTACATTATGTACAACAATCTTCAAAATATATTCCAGGTATTTGCTGGAGCAACTAGAGACTTATTTAGGCAATGTAGAGAACTACCTGTTTGCGTACCACTATAATCGCAGTGCGGAGGACCAAGTATGTACAGTCAGACAACTACTAGACGAACTATGGCGCAAGGGACGCACCACCTATCACTAGACCTAAAGCAAGCGTTTGATACTATAAACCCAAGCAACACACATCCATCAAAATAGGTTGCTGCAACTTGATTGTGACTGAAATAAGGTGCATAAAGGGTGTCCACGATGAAATTGCCACACTATGAAATTGCTCTAACTTTTTAACCGTTGGGTAGAATTTAATGAAAATTTGGGTTGATTTAGTTCATAGTGCATTATTTACATCCTGCAAGGTTTAAAGTCCTGTGATCAAAACTCGCGGAAATGGAGTCGAAAGAACAGCTCGTGCGTGATAAAATCTTGCGCATTCATCACGAGAACAAGGATCTCTCGCATCGTTCCATCGCTAAAACGTTGGGAATCGCGAATTTCACGGTGTCGCGAGTGATTAAGCGGTTCGAGGAACGGTTGACCACCGATCGGAAGCCCAGAAGTGAAGGAAAAAGTATTCCGTACAACACCAAAAATCACAACCGCGTAGTTGGGGCCTTCAACCGAAATCCGAACGCCTCCGTTAGGGATGTGGCTAAGAAGCTGCACCTAAGCCGAAGTTTTGTCCAGAAGGCCAAAACTACGGCTGGGCTGCGAACGTTCAAGGTACAAAAGGCCCCTAATCGCGACGAGAAGCAGAACAAGTCCGCCAAAACCCGTGCCAGGAAGTTGTACCTCAACATGCTGACGAAAGTTGAATGCTGCATCATGGACGACGAAACATATGTGAAGGCCGACTTTAAACAGATCCCCGGCAACCTATTTTTCACGGCCAAGGATAAGTTCAGCGTTCCGGAGCATGTCCGCACTCAGAAGATGTCCAAATTTGCGAAGAAATTCCTGGTTTGGCAAGCCATCTGCACGTGCGGGAAGCGGAGTGCACCTTTCGTGACCCAGGACACGATGAACGGGCAGGTGTACATAAAAGAGTGCCTCCAAAAGCGGCTGCTTCCTCTCCTGAAGGCCCACAACGTCCCAACAATCTTCTGGCCGGATTTGACCTCATGCCACTACTCCAAGGACGTGCTGAAGTGGTATGCGGACAACAAGGTCAATTTCGTGCCAAAAATGTTCAACCCTCCCAACACTCCGGAGCTCCGCCCCATCGAGAAGTACTGGGCGATTATGAAGCAGCACCTTCTTAAACGACCTAAGGTAGTGAAGACAGTCGAAGAACTGAAGAAAGTATGGGTTTACATGCAAAAAACGGTTGATTCACAGGTTGTGCAAAATCTTATGGCCGGGGTTAAGACCAAGGTGCGGGCATTTGCGTATGGACTGTAAATAAAATGCGAGTAAAATTGTAAAATGAAGTTTAATAGTTATTTCTCAATCCCTGAAAATTTGATGGCAATCGGATGAAAACTCGAATTTTGCGAATCAATTTTGTGTGTGGCAATTTCATCGTGGACACCCTTTACAAGTAACCACAACAGTTAAATTACAAGTGTGCTGCTAGGGAACCTGGGTGTGGTCCCAGAGACCCTAGAGAGGTTGGGGGTCCCGGTATACTCGATCAATAGAATCATATCGGCCTGCCTCACATTGTTTCGGGCAGAGGACGGACAAACACAACAAAGTGCGAGGAATAAAACAAGGATGTCCTCTGTCACCGAAACTTTTTGTTTACCTGCTCGACCAAGCACTACGTAGGCTACAAGCCCAGATGCCGAAACTGTTTCTTGGACAAGATGGTCGCATAAAACTCCCATGTATTCGTGTATACGCTGACGACATTTTATTTAATTGACGGACCCGTACCAAATCTCAAGAATACTATCATTCATAGGGCCAAGAATTACAAGAATTCGGACTGAAACTGAATGTCAATAAGACAGAAGTACTAATCCGGGATCCTTCCCTGAGTGAAAGTGAAAACCACGAGGCCCCCATATTGGTCCGATTTGGCGAATTTGAACTGAGCGTAGTTACAAAACTGAAATACTTGGGAGCCTACACAGCAAAAAATAAATTTTAATATTATATCCAAGAGGATGCACTTCAATCATATCGAATATCTCATGTAATTTGTATGGTCACAACAATAAATAAATGCAGTAAAAGCAGCGTAATGTCAGTTTATGCACTGTATTAATGATAATTTTGTCCATTTTTGCATGTAATATTACACCATATTGTCGACCCGATTGAAGTGCATCTGCTTTGATGTGATATTAAAATTAATTTTTTGTTGTGTACATAACAAGTTCGCTAAGTCGACGAGAGACGGTGTCAGACCGCTGACAAAAGTCATTAAGGGCATATCACGCCATAGTTCCGTTCATTAGATTCTTCCAACTACGGTGGGAAACATCAATGAGAATATATCATACAGTTATTACGCCAATTGTTCTCTATGCCCTGAAAGTATCGACCATAACTAAGCAGAATAGAAATCGTTTGCGAGACCTAGAACAGACAGTAGTATATGGGATATACAATGCCTCTCGATATGAAGGTGGCAACGCGAACGGCATGGATTTGGACGATATCCTGAATGATCGTACGATCGTGCAGAAAGTCCGAATGATACGGCTTTTGTACTGGGCACATGTTATGAGGATGGAGGATGGCGATGGCGGATGGTGATCTTGCATCTTCGGTCATTCGCAGAGCACATGATGCCACATCTAGCTGAAGAGGCACCGACCGAGGGCGACTATGAGTCAGATTTCGAAGGATTCCCAGAGGAAGATGGAGCATACGATGAGAGAGCTTGCACGGAATGGCTTCCTTCGATTGGATCTAGCCGATTTTTGATGTGCTTTGGCAAGATTTCTCGAGACCAATAGTCAGGTTCAGCGCTGCGACTCAACGATAGGACGAATGATAGTACCCCCCCCCCCACCCCCCCAGCCACCACTGGCAAAAAGAGATGAAAACCGACCGCTCAAGTACCAACTGCGTGTTTGAAACAGTTCTATCGATTTTTTACCGCACTACAGTTGTTATATGAAGGAAGGCATCCAGTCGTAGGTTTGGAAATTGCAACTATTGTTTACCCCTACCACGATATGTGCTCCTGTCATCGTCGACTTGACCTAGCTCGGTATTCTAATATCTATATGCAATATTCACACTGCCGTACTCTAACGGAACTATCAACTCTATGCTTTCATCTACTCCATCTATCGTATAAAAATTACCACTTCAGTCTGTTATTTGAAATTAGCATCTTCAACTAAATATTTTTCATTATCTCGTAGGTATTCTTAAGTATTTTTAAGTATTTTAAATCTTGGTTTTTATCCAAGTAACGTTTGATTTATGGTCGGTTGTTGATTTTTGCTCTGTCGGTTCAATAATTGTTGTCACGTCATTTAAATAAAAAGTGTGTCGATAACCACAGCGGATGAAGATAGATAATTCGGAGGATCTTCACTGGTTTAACCCACAGGTACCCCACAGGTAAGTTATTTACAAGTAAGTATCACGCACTAATTAGGTTCTAACGTCACTAACTTTATTTCTTTTTAATTCACTGTTCAATTTATTTTCATTTACTTTAAAAATAAATTAACTTCACTTAATTTTACTTCAAATTCACTTTGTACTTAATGCAATTCTCACTGTCAAATTTTTGTCGTCTCAACCACTCGGCACTGATGATAAGTGCTCCGCCTATAGGATGGAAGAACAACCAAAGAGGTTTATTTTTGCTGCGGCGGTTCCTTTTATAGCTGTCAGTTAACGGAAGAAAGAGAAGGAACAGTCCGAACTGCACAAACGTCAATAAACGTATACAGTTCTGCTGCACGGTAGATCCCATAATCGATGAACGGGGAGTGGTAGTTTGATGGAGAGATTGATGATCGATGATGCCCACTGACGTATAGCGCCCATTACACATGTCAATATATTGACAAACATCGTATTGTCAATTTTCCTTACAATATTATCAATATATAAATATTGAAAACATTAATGACAATACGCTAAAGCGTTCGTTACACAGGTTAATATATTGACAATAAATTGACATACTGACAATATTATTGAAGAGGTAATATTGATGACGATGGATTGATGACGAGTATTGTTGAAAACTGAGTTTCATTTCACTTTGTCAATATTTTTCCCCTACCCAAAAGGAGGGAGAACGTACGTCATTTAGACCGACTGACTCACAAAGCACATTCACGCATGCAGTGTTGCCATTTTGTTTAAATCTTCGTGTGTGATATAAAATTGGTTTCAAACTAAATGAAAAAGTATCCTTTTACAGTCGCCAATCACTACCCAGGCTTCATCTATATGGATGTTCATTTTCTACAAAATCACAAGCATAATCATGTTTTTTTTTACTTTAAAATAAAATAAATAATTTCTGCGTTTCACATGCCTACACGTAACGCAAATTAATAAATTAAAACAGGTTTTAAATTTATGAATATTTAACAAAACATCAGCATAATTGTTCATATTTGGGAAACTGCATACCATGAACGTGGGGTTTTCAACACGAGCGGTAATTCCACGCACTCGACAATCGATTTGATTCAATTCCATTGATTTTTAAAAACACATGTGTCTGCATGTGTTATAATATTATCCTGTGTATTTTCTGTGTACTGTCAAAAAGTTATAACGTTTGATATTGGCTAGCCGTCAACGCCAATATCAATTTGGTATTTGAATGCAAGTTCGCGGAATTTCAGCTCAAGTGGAATAACCCACGTTCACGGTATATCCTATATTAATTAATAAACTATATGCGTGCCCATTAATACAGTTTTTTATAGTATATTACCTACAATAAGTTTCTTACTCGTCTTTTGGTTTTATTAGGTAAACAATATTGTTCTAAAGAAAAAGGTGAGTTAAGTAATATCAAAACTAAAATTGGATGATAAATGTATCACCTAGTTCTTTAGTCATTCCGTAAACAACATTCCTTTAAATTAAAATGAAAACTTTAGAATGGGTCTAGAATAGGTTATTATGTAATACTACTTATTATAAAAATCCTAAAAATAATTTAAAATGTACAAGCATAAGCAAAGGTTTGGTGACAGTTGGTTTTCTTAGGTACACACTAAACCAGGCCTTCGCTGTTCGGTAATTTTAGAACTACGGAAACTTTTCTGTATAAGTTTATCAGTAAAAAATTTAACAATTTACAAATTACGAAATTGTACGGACCTAGTTAAAACCATTCAATGATAATGTGTCGATTTTATTGATTTCTTACGAGCAAGGGCTGTTCATAAACTACGTAGACATTAGGGGGATGGGGGGTTGGCAATCATCCACGGCCCATACAAATTTAATTTTTTTAATTAGGCAATTGTCTATACAGGGGGAGGGGGGAGTCAAGAATCCCAAAAAACTGTCTACGTACAGTCCCTAATGGTAATTTGAAATTTTACCGACTTAGTTGATACGAATTCAGTGTGTACACACTAATCTAGGCCTCCATCGTTCGGTAAATTTTGAACTACAGAACTGTTCGGTAAAAGTTTAAAAATCAGTGAAAAATCCAATTATTAGAAAATTTATTCTGAACTTGTACAGAATTTGTTCGGTTCACCCAATTTATTGATGAAAAATAAAATTTATAAATTTTTTTGATTTCTCACGTGTAACGGTCATTTGAAAATTCTACCGACTTGTTCTGCTGTTCAAAAACTCGGTAAATTCCTACCGACTTCGGTGATCTGAATTAAGTGTGTAGTTAGTATTTTCTATAGGTCCAGCAACGACGTTTCTGTTTTGACCCGAGTGCAAACATTAACGCGAAACACACTTCATTTCGCTTATCCGTGTTTCTTGTGAGGGGAAATTGAGACAAGTAATATTGACTTTAATACATTGAGGTTAAAAGGCTTCAAACGTATTGCCATTAATGTTGTCAATATTCACAAAAAGATGATATTGATAGCAACATTGACTGTTTTTTGTCAATATATTCTGAGTATTGACAAAGTGAATTCAAAATCAGCTTTTCGTCAATACTTGTCATCAATCATCATCATCAATATCACCTTTTCAATAATATTGTCAGTATGTCAATTTATTGTCAATATATTGACATGTGTAACGGGCGCTTATAGGTGTCTCTGCTCGCATATGCGAACAAAGTGAGTTTATTTGAAATGAAGTGTGGATTCGTTGTAAGGGGTATGTATTTCAAATCGAGTGTACCCTATTAGGCATAAATACGTTAGGCATACGGACGTTAGGCATACGGACGTTAGGCATACGGACGTTAGGCATACGGACGTTAGGCATACGGACGTTAGGCATACGGACGTTAGGCATACGGACGATATGCATAATGGACGTTAGGCATAATATACGTTAGGCATAGTGGCTTCTTTTTCTTTGCATTTCAAGCTTATTGCATATCGCATATTAGCTTATTGCGTGCTCTCAACTTAGTGTTCTAGATGCACTTCCACAGTTATTAATTGAGAGCTTTCGTAGCCTGCACCATTTCTGCATTAGTATAATTGTGTGGCAAGTACAATCATACTCTATGCCCAGGGAAGTCGAGAAATTTTCCAACCCGAAAAATTCCTAGACCGGACCGGGAATCGAACCCCGCCACCTGCAGCATGGTCTTGCTTTGCAGCTGCGCCTTTACCGACTGAGCTAAGGGAGGTCCCGTTAGGCATAATGGACGTTATGCATAAAATACCTTGCTGATGTGCAACTCTAGAAACCTGCTTCAAGCATGGTAAACAATGAAATCCATTATTTGTCATATCATAAGTGACGTAACTACATATTTACTTAGATCCAAGATTAGTAGCGATAGCAGTTAAGTAATCTGTCAATAAAAACTCAGCATAGTTTTTTACTACATCTTGAAATCAATCGCATCTGGAAATAATAAAGCACACATTTTTTGTAATTTATTCTTACACACATATTGCAAATCCGGAGAACTTTGAGATTTAGGCGTAATTGCTTTTGTAAACAAACATGTCAATCGCTGATTTCTCGTAAATAAAAAAAAAATCTCGTAAACGAACTATACCAAATGATAGAGGAACCATTCATCTTCCTGTTTGTGTTGTTAGTTTTTTTTTTAGATTGAGCTTTAATTCACGAGAAATCGTCATATGAAGTGTTTGTTTACAAAAACAATTGGGCCCTAATCTCGAAGTTCTCCGAAAATGTCAAAGAAGAAAAGGTTTTCCTCAAAGAAGAGCTCATGAAATAAAGAATGGTGAATTCTGTGATTTTTCATTCAATAACAAAAAACATACCTGCTGCTTCCAGGATTTACTTATAGTCGCTATATTGATAGTATGGCGGATAGAATTTCGATCTATCAAAAAGCGGAACCAATTCAATATATTATAGACCAATAATTGAAAAGGTACTATTAACTTTTATAAACAAAACGCTGATTATTCTTTCCTCGCCAATCGAACGCAAATTACCGGCATCATCGGATAGCGGAAACTTTCCTCAACCTAAGTTTGGTGTTAGTTTGCGTAGGCGCGCTTTGAGTCACGAGAAAAGGGTTTCCGAAGTTTTGTTCGCAATAGCTGATGTGCTCTTTTCTGTTGTTGGTCGTGATTTGCTCGATTGGTTCCGCTATTTGACAGCTCAATTTGTTCCCGAGATTCTATCCGCCAGACTATGAATATAGCTACTATAGATTTACTCCCATACTTTTCGATACAACGATTTTGTTTTTGTTGTCATCAGAATGAATACTAGCAGAACTGTTTGCTGATGTGAGGGAGCGATAGTTCCATGAACAGTGACGAGTTGCCGAAACAAACAACGAACTGTGGAAAACGTATCATCTGCAACCAAATACTTTGTCTGTCCAAAACGTCGCAAGTTTTCATGAGTCCCAAAAATTAAGGCTCTTTCATTATTGTCACCGATGTCAGCAATCAATAGACGGTCCCCATTATCATCCTTCTGGAATTCATCGGGTAGATTATGCCTAACGTCCGTATGCCTAACGTCCGTATGCCTAACGTCCGTATGCCTAACGTCCGTATGCCTAACGTCCGTATGCCTAACGTCCGTATGCCTAACGTCCGTATGCCTAACGTCGTGTACCCTTTCAAATCTGCCTACACTCAAAAAATTGCACACGTTTGATCGAAGTGTTTAAACACTTGATTTTTTAAATGCACAATCACATTTACTTTAAGTGTATTTCACCTTGGTTCAATGTGTTATACACGTTAATTTCTGGTGTTTCAAACTTTGAAATGTTGAAAATCATTCACTATATATTCAAGTGTATAGCACATTGAATCACACTACTGTTCAAAACAGATGGATTTAAAGTGTTTTGCATTTCAATACGATGTGAATTGCTTGCTCAGAAAGGTAAACATCGAAAACAAGAGTTGTGACTTTATCCTATCAACCCCCTCATATATGATGACAACCGTGGCACAGTGAGATCGAACGAAGACTCCGGCAGCAGCTCACCCCAACAGTCCATGATCGAATCCCAAATCAGATCCATTAAAAAGATATGTGACAGATCTGGCCTCTGGCAGTTTTGTTTATATATTTGTCGATTCATTTTTAGAGTAGTAAAAATAGAAGTCGATAAAGTAGAATATTGTAGAATATTGAACTATGATGTGCAAAGCTATTGATATCACCATATGAGGCACATAGAATCCAAGTGTGTCACAATTCAAATCCATAGTGTTCGGGCATGGTTCATAGCAATAAATTCACACATGAAATGGATGTGTTTCACAATATGCGCAAAATTAAGTGTGAGATACATGATGATGACGTGTAGAATTTTTTGAGTGTAGTTACGTAATGATAACAAAATGTCTGATTTTCAGTGATCTAGAATGTGAAAATGAAGTGCACAAAGAATGCGTCTTTGTGTCTGATCCGTTTCAGAATCCGAGAAAACGATTGAAAAAATTTCGAAAGAGTTTTAAATATGTACAGTCCATTGCATTTAAAAAAAACACTTAATTACGGTACAGTCAGTCCAGCGTGTTAATCACATGGGAGTGTTACACCTCGATATTGAAGGGACCATCGAGTAAGAGAATTATCAAGTTATTGGATAACAATCCCGCACAAAACCGCTATCAGTAGCCATGACAATAGTTTTTACTAAGATTCTATAACTCGATATCGAGTTAGTCGACATCGAGTTGGGGAGAGTGTACTGTATTATAAAATAAAAGCTGAACAGTATGAATCTTTTTAATTTTGTTTATTTTTAGGACTACTCAACATTTAACAGACTAAGGGGTTGTTCATAGACGATGAAGATCGATTTTGAGAGGTTTCAGGTTCCCCTTTCCCCTTTGTAAACAATCGTCGTTTAGAAATGAAATGAAACGAACCGTAGACATTCGCCAAATCCCCCCTAATATGTCTACGTGGATTATGAACAGCCCCTATCACTACTTTACCGAACCATGGAATAAATAGTTTACAATAAATCAAAAATAACGATATGGTTTTTTGAACAGTCAAATGAAAAATGGAAAATGGAGCATTTTTGTAAGGTTATCATTCAGCTCATTAACCTATTTAAGGAGCATGCATCCAATATCGACACAATTTTTACAATCAATAAATAAAACTAACCATTAGCTAAGCCCTCTTAAACTCAATGGTTCTAACTGGGTAGTTTTTTTAAGGTGAAATAATAATTCTCGGTAATACATAGTCTTCTTCCAACGAATCAATATCTGTAGGACCGTAAGCGTGTGTAAGAAAAATATCAGGTGAATTGAATGCTTATGAGCTTCAAGATGTTGTGGATATGTTGATCATTTCTGTGGCTATTAGGTTCGCGTCATTTTCCAATGGTCAAACACTCGTGAGATTAAATCTCATATGGTTTTGACACCAGCATTTCTAGCTAATTTAGATGAATTCAGGCAAGTCGTAATTTGTAATCAGTAGAGTGGTAGCATTATTAAAATTATAAATAAATGAGCTGTTTATTGCAATGTTCACAACACTGTCACGTATCGAAATAATGACAGAGAAGATGAAGAGATTTTGAAGAAAATCTCTAGCATCATTTTCTCATTCGATGATAGTGACAGAAGTATCTCTGTAAAATTCGTATGATATCGTTAATTGAACATGACATTTGCCAGCCCTGGTCAGAAGCAAAGGCAACCGATTATCATAGAAAATGCGTCGACTACTGTGACCGTTTACAACACAGCATAATACAATTTTCTTACGGTTCATTGGTTTAAGGTTATACGATCCAGAAGCCCGGGGTCTGGTGCCACTTCGCATTTTCCAGGGGTCAATTATCTGCTACCAGAAAAAATACAATAAAAGAACTGTTTTCCCATATTTTCTGCAAATTTTATGCCTGAAATCGCAATAGTGCCTGACATTAACTCCCTAGAAAACTTGAAGTGGCAGTGCAAGTGCCTATGAGTTGTGGATGCTGGATCGTATCACCTTAACTGCTTCTTAGTTGGGTCGTCAGCCACATATTACTGTGTACACTTTGAATAAATCGCATGAAAAGTCAAAACATAAGGTACAGTCATGGAAGACTACACCACTCATCATCCATAGAATCCAGGCCACCTTTTCTAGTAAATTGAAACCAAACTCCTGACTCACAACGACAAAAAGAAATAATTTTGTTGTACTCAAATGTCCACTTTTATGAAGTGTATCGGAATAAACACCACAAAATAGGAGACTGCCATCACATTTTCTCTGTTTGCTGCAATCCGACCTCCACCGCAAGGAATCGGAAGTTCTTGACCAGACGAAATCAACATCATCATCATCGCCATCACCGTCGTTCGCCGTTCGCTGTGGCCATCACCATTGAAATGATCACTTTTTGGTGGGTTGTTTTTGGACTGTTCTCTTCTTGCTCCGACGACGATGGCCATTCAAGCCGATCCGCCCTCTCCTGGTATTGGCAGTAGCCGACCGAATAAGCGATAGAGATGGGAGATAATCGTACGAAATAAAAATGTTCGGTCAATATTTTACGTGCCCGGCATGTTGAATAATCAATCCGCAAAATTCCGGCTCCATAGTGTCCACTTTGTGTGGAGTATATAGTGAGCTCTGGTCGTGAATATTGCCCATACAAACGGACAGCCGGTACTCCAACGCGCATCGTCGACGCTGACAAAATTGTTTGCGATTTCCGTGGCAAGTGGGTTCGGATTATTCTCACGGAAAAGCAATTCGGCGGTGGATTTTATTTGTGACCAAGTAGCAGACAGGGGAAATTTGGAGTTTTTCTCTTTCTTTTTTTCTCTGCTGTGTCCCGAGGAAATATGTGATACGTATGACGTTGACTGGGGTATTCTTTCCGACTCACTGGTATGGTCGGCCATCCGTTGCCTCTGTTTTTCATGGATGGCCAGTTTCGGTGGCAATAAACAGACTCATTTGAGAGGCAGTAATTAGGTGGGAAATCAGAAATGTGACAAAAATATGTGGTGGCAATTGAAGAGGATTCCGATTAAATATAAGGTAGGCGTTTTGGAGATCGAAAAGAAAATGCAGGCACTGGTGAACATTTATTGGGGATACATACTTATTAGCCACGTTAACGAAGATTTGAACTCCTAAACACCTTCGTTTTTACTGAGTTCAGGGTTATATCTATTCACATTAAGGCTTCACATACTCGATTAAGGCTTTATCGTTATATGCATTCCCTGCCAAAAACATCCGTAAACTTTTCCCGGACCCCGTACATCCAGTGCACACCTTCTCCGTTCACCATTTTGGTACTCCTAATCGACTTATGAAAACCCTGAAGAATCCCTGAATTGATTTCCAAGGGAAGTATAAAGATACATTAATCATAGAGAACTCTGCATGTCTAGATCAAAATTAAGTTAAGTGTCTGAGATTTGTACCTGAGACCTGTATTTACACAGAGAACCTAAAGACGGACTACAGAGAAAATATTTCTGAACTTTAACCATTGCGTAAAATTTTCTCTCATTTAGTTTTGAGCTAAAGCTGGCATCATCATAGAAATTGGTTACAAGCATGTAAACAACATTGCTGATTAGTTCAATATCGCGCTTAGTTTTACATGAAATATCATGTGCGCTAGATATCGCAGAATTTTACATGATTTTTTTCAAACGTTGTAGCTATCATCCTCAATGTGTAAAAACTGGTGATCTTCAACTTTATAATAGGCCACGTCCAAATCAGGGATGTTACGGTTGTGATTTTTTGGAACATCTGCATATTCGGATGCGGATACGTATGTTGAACTCTGACATCTGCAGATGCGGATGTGAATGATGAAACTTGGGTAAGAAACAAAAGATCATGATACAATGTGTTTTCAGGGATTAAAACAGTATAGTTTTAGAAAAGTATTGCAGGTAACAACTTTTTTATCAATAACGGCGCCGGTGGTGTAGTGGTAAGTGTGATTACCTCTCACCCCAGTAGTCGTCGGTCGGTCGTAGATGACTTATAGCGAATTCGTTTATTATTCAGTTCCAACCTGGATCGGGTATCAAGATTGGGTCTGCTTGTTTTCTGACAAACGTCAGTTTGCTCGTTTGTTATTGAAACCTAGCTCAGGTTGAGGTTCGCACTGACAAAAAGTTCGGTTTCGCACTGGGTTGGAACTGGTTCCAACCCCGATAATAAACGAATTCGCTATTACTCAGCTAGTTGCCGGTTTACACACACATACTAAATCCGTGAAATCAGTGCCAACATTTCAAAGGGGCGTAATTGCATTTGTAAACAAGGAATGTTTTCTCTACCATCTAGAATTATTAATTTGAAGAGGTGAGCTTTCAGTTGCGAGAAATCGACAGCTAAAGCCATTGTTTACAAAAGCAATTACGCCCCCTTGAAATGTTGGCACTGAAATATACTCTTCCACTTAAATGATATTGGGGGACGCTACGTACTGCACCAATCTTCAGAATCCAAGTCCTTCGATGAAATTGAACGGCAAGTCTTGTAAGGCTATCATTTCACCAACAAACTTATCGACATCTTTAGATTTGGGGTCGTTTTTATTCCATTTTTGAGATCTTCGATCAAGGTTTATGGATTCCTGAAGCGGTGTCTTAATAGAAGTATTTTTCACTGTCGTTTTAGTTTCTTCGATCTTTTTGAACGATTTATATTTTTCAGGGTGCACCGCCTGTAAGTGGTTCTTCAAAGATGTAGTGGTGCGTCCTATCCTAGAATTCACGTTTGTACAAATATTGCACTTTGCGGTGCTAAAGTAATCCCAAATATTGTTTCTCGTTGGGGTGGCATGGTCAATAGAAGGTTTCACATCGTAATTACAATATCAATTAAAAACGATACAATTTCCGATCAACACATCCGAGATTAACAATCGACGCAAATATTTTTTCCTTTCCACGGGCTCGACGGACGCGTCCGACGCAGAACGTTCTGAGAGCAAAAGACAGCCATCTGTCAAATAAAGTGTAGCGCAGCGTTGCCAGAATGTTTTAAACCTTATCGGTATCAAAGGTTTTAAAAAATCGGTATTTATCGGTATGTACTATTTTAATTAATTTTATATTTTTGCCGTTTTTGAAAGCGAAAATTTTAACTTTTGGACTATGATCGGAAAATTTCGGAAGAAAACTCCGGGGAATGTTTGAGTCAGCTTCTGGAGGAAGGTGAAAACAACATCCAGAGAAAGAAGAAATAAGCTTTCCTGGAGGAAATTTGCGGAAAGTTCTGAGAGAAGTCGGAAAAACATCCGCGGAACTTCCAAAGCATGAATTGAGAAACTTCTGACGAAAATTTAAAGAAACTTTCAGAAAAAAATTGGATTTCACATTCAAAGGAAGGCAGAAAAGTTTCGGAAAACGGAAGTAAATTCGAGAAGTAGCCATTTCCAGGGGAAGCCAGAAGAAGCTCGGAAAAACTTTCGAATAAAAGTCAAACAAAAAAAAAAACAACTGGACAAAATTTCAGAACTAGACGGAAGAAATTTTTGAACTTCCTGGAGAAGACGAAAAAAAAAACTTCCTCTGAAGACGCAGGCTGAAACTTCCTAAGGTAGATTGAAAAAAAAAAAAAAACTGGAGAAAGTCGGAAACCAGAGCACTTACCGAACAGTCAAATAAACAAAGACATAATTCCGGAAGAAAGAGCTCTAATGAATTCCTTTTAAGTCAAAAGGAAGATTGCGCAGTTTCTTAAGCGCACAATTTTCTTGAATTTATTGTTACATCAGCATTAAAGTTCTTTGATCATCCCGATTTTCCTAATTTTTAAAATTTATCGACACTGCCATTAATAAGCACGGAACTTCCCATAGAATGTTCTCACAATGTGCCAATGTTCGTGTAACTTCCCTTACGTTTCTTAAATTTGTATGAGCCCCTTGGAACATTGCTGAAGTTTTCGGAAACTCCTTTAAAATTTCAGCGATTTCCTTGAAATTTATTGATCTGTCCTGATGTTCTCGGAGCTTCCTAAAGTTCTCTCAATTCTCCTGCAACTAATATAACTGTCCTGAAAACCATTAAATTTTCCAGAAGTTCTTTGGACTTATGAAGTATCCAACATATTTATGTTTCCTTATTTTCCTCTATTCGGGACCTTACACCACTACGACCAGTAATTTGATCTAATTTAGTATATCCCGTGTCATTAGTTTAGTGCATGTCGTATTACTCCATCACTATTGAGAAATGATGAAGTATTCGATTTTTACAGTTGTCATTCTTGCATTTATCGCAATGATCCGACTCTAATTGAAAGGTCCCGCTATTTATACCCTTCGGAGTGTTGAAACACCCTCCAAAGGCGCGCCCCTTTGTCAGTCAAAATTGGATTCCTTAGCAACAAAATTAAGGAATGATACCGATAATGACCATGCATCAGAACCCTAGTCTTAACCGCTTCAAACTAGGGAACAACGAATACACGATTAGGAATCACATAGACTAACTAACTCCATTTTTTGTTTCAAGATCATCCTCGGTAGACAAAGCCGAGTCTTGTCACTATCAACAAGGCATAAAAAGTAACAAGGACTAAGATGTGTTCCTTGGTCAGGACTAGGAATCGGTGGTAGATCTTACATCCCGTAACGTACCATGAAAAAGTGATCTACCCACGTTACGGGACATGATGTTTCCTTAAGTTCACTGGAGTTCGCTGGACTTTCCTAAAATTTCCGGGTTTTAGAATTTTAACAGAAGTTACATTCTTTAATTTATCGAAACTTACTCAAAAGTCTTGACTTTTCTGAAGTTCCATAAATTTTTTTAAATCTCCTGCAGCTAATGTGGATCCGCCATCAAAAACTGGAAGCATCCCTGAAGTTCCGGGAAAGTTGAAAAAAAAAACTGGTGATAGAAGTGAAGTGAAGGCTGCAGAAGCTTCCAAGGGAAGTCGAAATAAGTTTCCGAGAGGACTCGAAAAATAATTTACGATGTAAGGTGGAAGAAAATTCAGGAAGTCTAATAAGTATTTCCCGATTCCCCCGGAATAACCAGAAAGAGCCATCGACTGTTTATCGATTCATGGGTAGCCTAAAACAGTGAGGACATTGAAACGATAATCGAAAGAGTATCCATAAGACATTTTTAAAGATGATTTTTTTTTTTAAATATTAAAGGCTCAAACAATTTAAGACATTCAAAGATACAAGTCCCTCACAATAATTTTCTCCAAAATTCGAGCGTGGGCAGGCAATAATTATTTTGATTATTTAAAAAAAAAATCGGTATAAATCGGTATTGAACCTCATAAATCGGTATTCTGAGGAACCTTATCTGTATATCGGTATCTAGTTCGGAAATCGGTATAAATACAGATAAATCGGTATATCTGGCAACGCTGGTGTAGTGTGATGATTCCAGCTGCTCTCTTGCTTTATCTTATTGAGCTTTTTGACGTTTAATCGGTGCACTCTAATGCATCATTTAAATAGTGCGAGAAAAAGGGAAACGGAAAATAGGGAAAATAATGAAACCATGATTGTCCATGTACTGGATAGAGAAGGACGATTAAACATCAAAATGTCTTTCACTCGGTGGCTAGCGATGCTGTAAGGTAAAGACTATGTGCTGTACCTATAGGTGAGGCACTGCCTCTTAAGAATGTATTAGTATTTTTTTTTTTTTTTCCTTTTGGTTTGTTTTTTCCGTTGATCTTGTTTTCCGTGCTGAGCACCAATGCTACCGACGTGCCAGGAAGGCAACACCCACACCTGGACCCTACCTATCGACCCATCAACTCATGAACCGGGGACCAACGGTTTTACTTCCCATCCGAAGAAAGGCGTGATCAGAGATGTTATGCCTCAGAACATCCCGGCGGCGCCGACTGGGATTGAACCCAGGCCTGCTGGGGTGAGAGGTAATCACGCTTACCACTACACCACCGTCCCGAAGGCTTCAGTTGCAGCCTTCCCAGAGACGACGTACCCTAATACGGTTTTCTGTAAAATAGGATATTCATCAGCTAGGAATATTTGTTGTGATTCGAGAAGAGCATAAAATAGTTCAGCTCCGATAATGAGATCGACTCCGTGGCAAATATTGAATCTCGGATCAGCTAATGGCAGGTTTCGTGGAATGTTCCACCGAGATATGTCGACGCTTCGGCTAGGAAGGCTCACCGTCAATTTTGGCAATACCAAACAATCAAGTTGCCGTTCGAACTCTCCAAATCGAGATGCAAGATACAAGTTGACCGCATAGTGAACGTTTACTGTAGCTTGTCCAATACCACTCACAGGTAAGTTCATACGAGTACGTTTGAGAGCAAGTTTCTGGCACAAGGATTCCTAAATGAAACTCGACTGCGAGCCACTGTCCAATAAGGCCCGTGCAAAATGATAGACGTCATTCACATCTCGAACTCGTATAACAGCTGTTGACAAAAACACGGTGTTATGATGGGCATTGTTTGACTGTGTTAACGAAGTGGCTGGTTGTTGAGGGCAATATGGAAGTGGTTCGGCATCGAGACGACCGTACGGAATCACCGGCGACGAAGAGGGGGGGATTTTGGACGGAACGACAAACGACGATGAATCTTCCGAGACCGACGTGTCTGCCTGGGGTAACGCACGCGCTTGCACCACCGGTGGTGCATCCACGACCGGATACGAAATCTCTGCTCGAGCGGTGGAAGCTGGTGTAGGAAAGATTACAGTGCATGACTGGGAAGTACTCGGTAAGGGCTGATCGTTCGGTACATCTACAACCGACGAAGCGGACGTTAACGCAGGAAGATGTAGCATGCTGTGATGTTTCTTTCCACAGGTCCGGCACAGACTACTTCGGCAATCCTTAGACATATGTCCACCCCTCAAACAGTTAATGCACAGGCGGTGCTTTTTTACAAAGTCCAATCGGTTGTTAGGTGTTAATTTTGCGAAGGCATCACACTGAGTCAACGGATGAGCTAGTTTACAGCTAGGACATTTCGACACATATTCGGAAGCAACGTGAGAAGAGGAAGATTTGGCTTTAACGGGTTTAGCTGGAACATGTGCAGGTACAATGTAGGACGCAGTACACTTCTGTAGCGTACGCGACCGTTTATGAATGAATTCCAGCAAATCGACATATTGTGACACTTCTGCCTCCTTACACTGGGTCTCCCATTCCAGAAGAGATTTCTCGTCCAATAAGCTGCTCAAACGTTCTACTAGAAACGAATTCCAGTGAGCGTTGGGATCCTCAAGTTTGTCAAGGATTCCAACGTGACGATTGAATTCGTCAGCCAATTCTGCTAAGGCGGAAGCAGAGCCTTTTTTTTACCGAAGCAATCCGGAAAAGAGCCGACATGTGTTGTTTTACGAGGTAGTTGGTGTTTTCGTATCGGTCACATATTGTTTTCCATGCGATTGGATAATTATCTGCACTCATTGATATGGACGAAATGAGTCGAGAAGCATCGCCTCTCAAAGAGCTGCGAAGGTAATGAAGCTTTTGTACAGCTGACAGCTGCAGATCAGAGTGGATCACCGACTTGAAAAGGTCGCGGAACTCAATCCACTGCTCCGGTTGTCCATCGAACTCCGGGATTTTTAACTCCGGCAGTTTGACCGACATCACTTGGTGAACAGCAGGAGCTCCAGGTGGAGGTACGTTTGGTTGAAGACCATTTTGTGGGAGCTTGCCAACCAAAGAAGCTTTCAACTCAAAATACAAGTCCTGAAATTCCTGACGGGAGTCAGCAAATTCCTCTTGGAAATCTTCGATAACCTCAATCTCGTCTTGCACACTTTCGAAGCTTCTCCATAACTCGTCAAGGCGATCGATTCGCAATTGAACTTGATGGATTTGCGTGACGTCATACTGATCGTCGAAGAGCTGGATCGACTTTGCCGATCCGAGAATGGTACTTCTCCGCCGCAAAAGCGTTTTGTGGTGGAGAGTATTTTTCCGCAAAGCCGTTTTTCGCATCTCGAAATCGTTTACGGCAGAGTTACGGTACCCACTTTGCTGATGCTGCCTGACTTACTCCACGCGGTTGTTCTAACCTCAACGGGCCAATGCAGTCTCCGACGGAAGTAATGGCCACTTGCCTTAGGCGCTACCAGCTTCAGCGACACGAGTGAGAAACGAGAAGGTTCCAACTGGTAAGACCGATGACCAAGGCACTCCGTTGGATTGATTTGGTGGGAAGCTGCTATAAAACACGTGGGAAGCTTTCGAACCGGAGCTTACAATCACTGTTGGGATCTTCCTCCCGGGTTTCGGCACCATAAATTTGTCCAAGGTTGTGGTTTTGTTCGAGGGTTTCCGCGACGACAACTCGAATTACGCGACAGACCACTTGCTTTCCACGCTCTAGGTAGATCACTCGCGACCAAACTCAACGAGACTTTCGGATTTTTTATTGTCCCTCGGGACTAAACGAGGCGAGGTTCAAGTTAACCATTCAACAGTTCTATTTCAACTAACTTCATGTTCTCCTCCACATATCTCACTCTCCCTCTCCTTTTCCTATACTTACTCCTCTGAACTCTAGTGGTATTAGTAATTGTAGAAAGAGACATTTATTTCCTGTCAACTGTCAAATCCTGGAATCAGTAGGTTTGCTACTCTCTAGTTGACCTAACTTACATTTATTTATAGCAAACAACGTAATTCATATTTAAAGGTAGGTAATTCAAAGTCTAACAAATTCAAATAATACATTTCATGATTCAATCCTAAACACTGGCAATATACTGGAGCTGTCAAGTTGCCTCCGAGTTGATACAACCACAACTGCAGAATGAATTGAGAGAGCAACTACTAAATGCTGCTGGCAATACATAAAGCAACTATTAATTTCAATTATTGTTTCTATATTTAAAGTTATTACTTTGCTTGTTGCAAACAGAATAACATGCTTCCTACATTGATTCATCTTATATTTTCATACAACATATTTAGCATAATTAAACGAGAAAACTTCTTACCTCTCATAAATTGACTTTGCAATTTAATCCTCGCCCGAGGACTATGCTGAGTACACACTAAAAGAGCTAGTCAAACTATAAAAGTATGCTACTTTTCTCAACGTCTGTCGGTCCGTTACGAGCTCTCCACTGTCTTATGCCCGGTTTACATTGGTGCTGGCCCGCTGGTGCTAGTCTACTAAAACTGTACTAAAAAATTGTCAGTACAATGTTAACAAGTTTCAGCATGTCGATTTCAGCAGCAACTGAAATTCATTCTGGTTGCTTGAGCTGGCTGCAGTGCTGAACCAGCACGTATGTAAACCGGGCATAAAGGGCCTGAAAGCAAAAAGATTTAACTAGCAAAGTTTGTATAACCCAATTTCCTCCATTTGCACTACGACGGGAACTAAAGCCAGGAAAGGGAGATCCCCAAACATACTCACCCAAAGCAGTTCACCAAGCCATAAAACAAGGCTTGTCAATCTGGGCCTTCCCATTACTGCCTTACAGTTTGCTCCAATCGACCCTGATTGAGTGCCAGCTGAAATAATAATGCCCAACTTTGGGATTGGTACTTGAACGAGAGATTCCTACATAGGCTTGAAAGTATTCGGGTCTTCGAATTATATTGCTATAGCAGCAACAATACCGTTGAACTATACAGACGAAATTCATTTTGCATCATGTTCCAGAGATTTTAATGTGGCATCAAGCGTTATCTTACGCTAAAAAAAGACAATCGACACTTATACAGTGAACAGCATACAGAAGATCAGCAGGGAAATATCCTTTCACAAAAAGCTTCCCCAGGGGGAGCGCAAAACGAATCTTTCTCAATATGATTAATCAACTGGTGACACCGATAATTACACAGGCCCGAATACCACAGCTACGTGCAGAAAATAAGAAATTAATTGAACCTTGGAATTCCCTTAGTTCATTCTCTTCATTAGACTCAAACCAAATAACTCAATAATTACCTTTTGGATCTTCAAGACACCCAGTTTGCGATAAACGTTTCATGGCATATTTCCCCGCTTGAACCAACATTGGTTCATTTCATTCCGCAGGCCATGCTGTCCGTGCATGCCACCCAACCGGCGGCCAAATTGCCCAAATTGAATCAAATTACCGCACATTAGAAAGTCTAATTTTTCACTCGCACTGACTTTGATGGTCTTCCTTATACCTACCAAGAAGTGTTAGGAAATATTTTTTTGTTTCTCTTCAACCTTGGCAAATTGCCACGCAGTTGTGGAAAGAATTTCTGGCTATCTGCTTAGCATTAGGTGTGTGTGTGTCTTTCTTCCATCCGAAACCACCTCTGACTCCGGCTGAACAGATTGGTTGTGCAGCACGCGGGGAAGGAGTGGATAATCTCTGGTTTGCGAAGAGAGCGACGGGGTAAGACGGCCACTCTAAATTAAAATTTCACCGAAACAATATAAAATTTACGCGATAAATTAAGTGAATATTGATATTTGAAGTACTTCACCCTTATTATATTAATATTCAGAAAATATTATTTTAATTTGATGATGTTTTATCACGAACCTAAAAAAAAGTCCAGATGATGTAAGACAAAAATCATGCGGGGTATGGTTGGCCACCCCTAGGGGTAAGTCGGCCACATGGAATATCACATGATCCTGATCACAAAGAAGGTGAGGCTGCAAATCTCTTTAATAAAATAAGATGTAAAAAGTTGTTGTCTTTGGAAAATGCTTTCAGGTGATTGAATCTTTATCACTTCTCACTACACGGTGCTTGTATGTCTATCATCAAGAAAGCCTTAGTCACCTGACCAACTTTGCCGATGACGGAAAATTTCTAGATGGTCTGGCTTTCAAAATATGACACATACTGAAAGTTCACATTCATACTTGCGCCGCGCCATCATCAAATTTTTATCTAGTTTGTATAATATCCAAAAAAAAAACGTTGATCACTTCAATAAGTTTGACGAAAATAGCAACATCCTAGATGGTCAGGATATGAAGATACAGATTATAGATACAGGGAGTTCACATGTGCACTAGCACCACGTACACCCAACCGGGGCATGTAAGATGCGCTTACACGAATGGAGAGGAGACCGCATTAATGGAGGATGCGATATACCGAGCTGCGGTTCAATCCAAGAAAATGGAGAAAGAAAAATATGGAGGGTATAAGTGAGTGAAATTAATTGATAAAAAGGTAACCGACAAGAACTCGAACCACGAACGTTGCGATTATCAGATCTGTGCTTTTTCCACTGCTCTCTACATGCTTCGGAATATAGATAGACTAAAAGCGAATAAGAAGCGCTCATTTCCTCTCATTCTCGACTTCGTATGCTTTTTTATTTTAATAATTAATTCATTTGTACAGGCTCAATCGAATAAACTTTACAGAGCCGAGTTATTAATCCTTGAACGTGAACTTATTTCTATTCATCTAGAAAACAAAAAAAAACCCCACACGTACAAAATATAAACTAAACACAAGGTTAATCAAACTTACAATCTAAGGTTAATATTCTTAAAGTAAATATGTATGAGTTTCATAAACTCCAGATCGCGTCCAGCCAAAACATCCTGAACTGGAACATTAGGTTGTCAACCTCGAGCCCGAAGGGATTCGTACAGCTCAGATCTGACTCCAGGATGCTCAGCACAAGACCAAATAATGTGATCGGCGTCTTGGTAACCTTGTCCACATTCACAGAGACTGCTATCCCCCAGCCCAATACGGAACAAGTGAGCGTTTAACGAATAGTGATTGGACATGAGGCGAGATATCAGACGATATGCTCTTTTCTGCTGAACGGGAATTGGAGAGAGTAGTGGCAAGCGTGTGAGTCGTTCTACAATGTTATAAATAAAAAGCTTGGTATTATGGTCAAAAGCGTAGATAGAAAACGAAATAAAAAAAAAGCAAAAAACCATTACATCGCCTGCGAGGTCAACTAATATCATTCGCTGCGGGATTGGCTGTGGAGAATGATAGGAAATGCAACTAAAGGGCTGAACACAATGATAGCGGCATAGAGGCATAGTGGCAATCGCAAATTTTCCAATACACTGAAATCCGTTTGACAACCCACAATGAGCGCGTTGAGGCAAAAGCGGTGTTGTTGAGGGGCAGCCTAGGAAGTGCTCAAAATTTTCAGTTGTATTTTTTGTAATTTCGAGTTAACAAGAACCTTCAAGACGTGAACCAAATAATCATCGAAGGTCGTAGTATGTAATCAGCACCATGCATCCGGACATATTTCGGGTACCTCGGGGAACTGGTCTGATTCTTCTTGAACCAACACCCACATGCGACACATAAAATTACATGATGATTCAAAAAATAATCATTGGTGGCCATATTAAGTACTGAAGACCACGTTGGCCAGATCCGAACATCCGGATAAGTGAAACTTGAACCTACATCCCCATGTGACACACCAAACACACGAATGAGAATTCAAAAATAAGAAAATTGGTAACCATATTAAGTACTCAGGACCACATTGGCCATACATGTTCCGGGTGCTCCCAGGGAGTTTCATAAATTTCCCAAAATTGACCAATGGAGCTTGTCTGAAGTTCTCGGAACTTCCCTGAAATTTTCTTCAGAACTAATCTGAAATCCTCCTCAGAAGTACTCTGAAACTCTCCACAGAAATACTCTGAAGTGCTCATCAGAACTACTCTGAAATTCTCCTCCGAATTTCTCTGAAGTTTTCATCAGAACTACTTTGAAGTGCTCGTCCGAACCACTTTGAACTATTCTGAAGTTCTCTTCAGAATTACTTTGAAATTTTCTTCAAAACTACTCTGAAGTTCTCCTCAGAACTAAGTTCTCGTCAGAACTACTCTGCAGTACTCCTAAAAACTACTCTATATCTTCGATGAAGTTTTCAACATTTTCCTGTCCAAATATTCTCTCAAAGATCTTTAAACTTTCCCACTAGTCCGGACTATCCTAAAGATATCTTTACTCTCCCAGAAGTTCTTTTAACTTCCCAATAAATTAGAGTTGTCCAGACTTCCCTAAGATTCACGGAACTTTCCTTAAGCTCCCGCAGTTTTTCTGATATTCATAAATCTTCTCCGAAGCTCTCGATATTTCCCCACGGTCCAAGGTACTTCTTCAAAGCACTCCCAATATTTTGACGTAGGACTACGTCTGTGATTTCTATATGGGGGTACACTTTGTTAAAACTGAAAATGGAACATGAAACATAATTTTGAAAGATTTTGAACGTTAATAACTCAGCTTCCCCTGGTCCAATTTCAATAATTTTATCACCAATCGATCAGAAATATGGTTACGCATCGATGCTGATTTTCAACAAGAAACTATTGAAAAAGTGGTAAATGTCCAGCATTGTCTAAAAGCGTCGAATTAACTAACAAATCCACCAATTACGTACATGCATATGTTGCTTCCCCAACACAGTCATCAGATAATCATTCCTAGACGAAACATGACGATGTAGCATTACGACGAGGTTCGGTAGTTCAGTCGTTACCGTTTCTGCTTACTGAGCAGAAGGTAGGGAGTTCAATCTCAGGCCTGTCCCTTTCCTTGCAATTTTTCACTTTGCCTTATTCTATCCCCACTAGATTTAAATAAAAACAAATTATGCTTTAACCGATCGCATCACTTACCACAGTGAATCCTGATCTAAAATTAACCTACTTCACAAACACAACCTTCCCGAGACAGCCGTGGAGATGTAGAGGTATTCGCGGTCTCTAGTAAAAACCGGACGTCGAACTAATCATCCTTCCCTACCCAAAAGACCGTGAGGACGTGGCCGGCGCTGTGAATTGATCTATAGATTGAATTAATATGCTTGTACATTGAAGATGGAAAGCTTATCCCATGTACCATCTATGTAGTTCTCTGTGCAAGTGGATTAGTTCTGATCATTCACGGAGGAGCAACTACGAAGTGCACGGTCAGATAACGTTAACTCGACGGCAAACACATTCATTGATACGTTTGTTGTTGTAGATAAAAGAAGAGAATAGCAGAAATAGTGCGAAATAGGAAGCCATGGTCATCACAAAAGAGGAAATCGACAGAGAATTGGCTTTCACCCTTCTGCTTCTAAGCCCCTTACAGTCATCGTCATAACATCGCACCCAGCTGGGTGATATGCCGCCATGTTATTGAAACCAACATCTGAAACGTCCCAATTCAAGTGTGAACTGCAAAAATGGCGTGACTGAATTGTCTTATTTTTATCAAATGAAATTATTTTCCATTTTATGCCATATAAATGGTCGACTTCGTGGTAGAAAACCAGAAAATAATATTTTATGAGTTCTAAGTTTATTTTTCACAAAATGTAAGCAAAAATATTAAGAATATCTAAGTCACGCCTTTTTTGAAATTCTGGCTTGAATCTTCTATTTGTTTACAAATTATGAGCTGTCAGTGGGGCCCACGATTCGCGGGCCCGCAGCGATGTTAGCTCTTTTCAAGGCAAGGCAAACAAGATAGGGCTGCCACCTAGCTGATCGCACCGCTTTTGGTTCTAGAACACTTGCTGGTTGCAATTTTTAGATCAGGATTCATTGTGATGGGATCAGTTGTAAGCAGCAGAAATTTCCTTCCCAACTCTCTTGTGGAATCTTTTAGTGGCTCTGAAAAGGGCCGGTTTTGTTAGATTTTGACGGAGAAATTAAGAGCGTTCACCACAAATACGAAGAGCCAGCTGAATGTGCTTTGGCATAATTGTGACACGCTTGGCGTGGATGGCGAACCAGATAGGCCTCGCTGGATTCCTGTAGGGCCATTAACGGCCGAGCTCTGGAAGCGCAGATCGGTCTTGAAGTCCTGGGCGATATCTGCTGGGAAATGTCATTCGTGGCGCTGTTACCTGAAGCGTCAGGGACGAACCTCAGGTTAAGATTCGTTCATTTTCCCTTTCCGAAACGGCCCTGTTCACCAACTAATTTCAGATTGTTTAGGAATTCTACTAATCTTGGCATGAATATAATTCCTTCTTCTTCTTCTTCTTCTTCTTCTTCTTCTTCTTCTTCTTATTCTTCGTGTTCGAATTTCAAGCTTATTGTGCTTAGCGCATATTAGCTTATTGCGTGCTCTCAACTTAGTGTTTTATTAAATGCACTTCCACAGTTATTAATTGAGAGCTTTCAATGCCATTACCAATGCATGAATTTGTATATTGTGTGGCAAGCACAATGATACTCTATGCCCAGGGAAGTCGAGAAAATTTCCAACCCGAAAGATTCCCTCGACCGAACCGGGAATCGAACCCGCCGCCTCCGGCTTGTTAATACCGTGCCTTTACTGACTAGGCTATGAGGCCCTTAATGAAATTCCTGGAACCTGCAAACCGGTAGCAACCAAGCTTCTAATCCTGAAGCAACTGGGCTTTCTGAGTGCCCATTTCTCGTAGCGAGGAAGGCTAGCGCTGCCTTTCCAACCACCGGGTCAACCCGTGTCCAGCGTAGCCGTACAAAGAAGTATTAATGGTGATCTTATATGGTTGACACAGAACTGCCTTATTGCATTGAGAAGATAGAAATTCAAATAGCCAGAAAATTTTTGTGACCCTGAAAAGGGCCGTTTGATTTGTCAGATGAGTTCTAATGCACACAGCATGGCTGTTGGCTCACACTCCGGCACGGTGCAGATTGGCAACGATGATAAACGCCCTGAGTTAAGAGCTTAGAACTCGAAAAGTGACAAAACTGGGCGATGGTTTAACGTGTAAGAGTTATACTTTTTACTGTCAAGGCGGACGTTGCGACGAACTTCAAGTTCCCTTCGTTCATGAGGTCCATGTTAAAATTACCCAGCACAATCATGGGCATTGGCTCCAAGCAATATTTCGTCAGATTCCGCGCACAAAAGTATTGCTTCTGCTTGTACGACAAATCTGTACGATAGTAAATAAAACAGAAAATCAAACATTACCATTTATAATATAAGACCACGTAGTCCTACGTCATCATTGCGTACAACCCCATAGAGCTGTCCCTTGTAGTTTTTAAGTTAATGCTAATTCAGAGACAATCACTGAACTTCGGAGAATTTCAAAGCCCCTTGGATATGTTTTAAAGATTTCAGATTGATTAATTATACAGAAGACCTTCTACTGATCTCTCAGAGATTATTCAAATAGCAAATAACTCAAAGCTGCAATCAAACTAATCTTGTTTACGTGGTTTGTTTACGTAAAGCATGCAGCGGAAGAGGAAAAAATAAATTGATTTTAAGGGCATGCATTGTGGGTAGGAATGCGGCAACGCGGCAGCGGTACAGCGGTTAGCACGATTTTAGTACATTGTGCGTTTGCCGCTGTGCCGCTATGTCGCTATGCCGCTGTCATTGTGTTCATCCCTTAACAATAAATGTAATAGATTTTTGGTTTGCGTGTTGTAAGAGAATTCCAAATTTACCTGTTCACTATCACCATTTGGAAACAGAAACTTCCCATGAAACCAGAACTTAGTTTCACGAATTTACCACTTTTATGGATATTTCGAATTTTCTAGAGGATCCACCGGGGGCCTCTATATTCTGAATTCATTTTGATAACAAATTTACAAACGTTTTCAAAAGAGCCTGTTGTATTTCAGAAACAAGTTATTGTTATTTACTGCATTCAGTTCCAACTTCCAACACATCTCAGTATCAGAGACGAACCAGCCAACGGCTGAAAGTCTCAATAATAAAGAAATCAATCAACCAACACATCTCAACCAAAAGTGGCCATCTTACCCCCAAAACAAGTCAAGCTTTTGTACTACACACTTAAAAATACCTAATTTTACACGTGACGGAATCCATCTTTGCTTTAAGGATGAGACGTAAACAAACATGTCATGTAAAGTTAAGTGCTTCGAGACTGAAAAGTTCGTTACTCGACGAAAAGTACGTTTGATTGAGCTGAATTTCGCGTCTATTATGACTCAATGTTATGTCAAAATTGACGCTCGCATATGTCAGTCTCAGAGCACCCAAATTTACATGAATTTTTCTAAGTCTGTATACCTCATAATGAAATCAGCCATAATATTTGATAACGGTACAAAAGCATTTGTAAACAAACTTTCTAAGGCCCTTTACACGCGAACAAAAGAACGCCCACGCAAACCAACAACATCATCGGATAGGAGCAACTATCACCTTTCCGAAAGTGGTATTGGTTTGCGTGGGCGCACTTTGGTTCGCGTGTAAAGGGCCTTAGAAAGTTTGTTTACAAATGCTTTTGTGCCGTTATCAAATGTTATGCCTGAAATGAAAACTTTCTATTTTATCTGTAAGTACTTCAAACAATTTCCTAATAATGATATATGATAAGTGATACTGTATCACTTATTATGTATTATTATAAGGAAAACACAAGCTTGTTTGAAGTACTTACTGACAAAATTGAAAGTTTCCACTGTAACAGTAGTCCAAAAAATTAAATTCCGTAAACACAACATAACAAGTGCCGGCCACCGCCATCGGCAAAGTTTGTTTTTGTTGTGCATTTGGACGTTTCACATGTTATCACACTAAAATGGGGTTTACAACACCAAAAACGAACATTGATTAACATAGAACTCTACATATTTTTTTTTTCAAGAGTTGAAAGTTTCAATAATCCAAAGGGTGGCCATCTTACCCGGGGTGGTCGTCTTCCCCGGTCGTCCCCTACGTTTAGGCCCTCGAATTAACGAGAAAACTTCTCTCGTTAACTCGCAGTCGGATGGATGGAGATTGTGTGGGTGTGTGAGAAAGGATACCATAAAATGGGAAATTTTAGGAAAATTTATGATGTTTTCCAGCAGCAATTTAGAGACAATCGAGGCAAATGCGTAGCACCAGTTTTGGCTATTCTGCTATTTAGAAGATTGAAGTGGTTAAGTGTTTGTGCAGTTTTCCAGAGTGTTTTAAACGAGAAAATGTGTTTTGTCATATTTAAACGATGAAATGTTCCTTAAACCTTGAAAGCTTGCGTACCTACTCAAGCTTCTAAAGAAGCTTCAGAAGAAGATTCTAAAGATGCTTCATTTGGTTGCTCATTCTAGACGCTTGCCCGTCGTTCCATTCCTCTGACTAAAAACACACGGGCAGGACAGTAAAGGGTGGACCGGTCAAACATTGGTTGATTATGATTTAGTGCACACTGATTATGTAATTGTATAAATGATCTAACTTTATTTCGAGAAGATGACGAAAACTGTACTCATTGTGGCAACCGTACACTAGAATCTCTCTGCCACAAATTTTGCGCTTGTGCTCGCGTCGGGCCGGCTTGGACGGTTCTTCAGCAGAGAATAGCAGTCATCTTGGGTGGATGGAGGCAACTCAAGTTCGAAGACTTGCTAAGACCTGCCCTATTGAAATATGTATTATAAATATGTATTATAATGTATTGTATTAATGTATTAATGTATGTACATTTCACACCTTCCATGAGATTTTGTACCGCTTTTGTATCAACATTATTTGATGCTGAACGTCAATTTGCTTTAAACTGTTTCTCATTTCCAACTGTTTTTCAACTGAGTTTTCTTAAGGTTCCACTTAACGATTGCCTTAACTTGCGAATCATACTCGTAACAGGTTCATGTTGTCCAAAAGAAGAGCGGTGTGAGTCTTGACGCAATAGGAACGTTGAGCGTAGAAATCTGCTTGGCGCACGAAAAATCAAGCAAGAGAGTAAGTGGGTAGAGTCAATTTCACCACTTAATAACTTCGCGACGAATGTTGCCTGTTGAATTTGTCGCCGTCGTTGTAACATGTCCATGCTTAGCAAGCGACATCTCTCAGCATACGGAGGTAAGTTTAGTGGATCTCTCCAAGGAAGTTGTCTTAATGCTCGACGAATGAATGTTTTTTGGATACGTTCTATTCTGATGTTCCAGGAAAGTTGGTAGGGAGTCCAAACAATAGATGCAGTCTCGATAATCGAGTGAACAGTACAGTGCTTTTAAACAGTACGGATCCGAAAAATCTCTTGAGATTCTTGATATAAAACCAAGCTGACGATTAGCCTTAGTGATTACCATTGAACGGTGTAAGTCAAACGTAAGTTTAGGGTCCAGCATTACACCTAGGTCGCTTACTTGTTCTACTCTTTCTAGTACAAATCCATCAATTGAGTAATCGAATACGATTGGCGTTCTTGTGCGATTAAATGTCATGACCACACATTTTGATATACTGACGGAAAGCTTGTTTAAGCGGCACCAATCAACAAATTGGTCTAACATTGCTTGGAGCTGACGGCAATCCTCGACGTTCTTGACAACAATGTATAGTTTGAGATCATCGGCGTATATGAGCACACAACCACTCGGCAAGAGGAGCGTCACATCGTTGAAGAAGATTGTGAACAGCAATGGTCCTAAATTGCTGCCCTGGGGAACACCGGAGGTTGCAGCAAATGGTGATGAAGTGCACGAACCCAGCTTGACACGAAGTGTTCTGTTGGAAAGATATGATTTCAGCCAATCAACCAAACCATCCGAAATTCCCAGGCGAGACATTTTCCGAAGAAGAATACCATGATCGATGCAATCGAATGCCGCTTTCAGATCGGTATAAACGGTATCAACTTGAGCCCTATTTTCCAATTGATTTATACATGTTGAGGTGAACTCCAGCAAATTTGATGTAACTGAGCGTCCTGGCATAAATCCGTGTTGCGTTGCTGAAATGTAGCTCTTGACATGAAAGAAGATAGCATCGTTCACAATTATCTCGAATAATTTTGAAGCTGCAGATAGACTTGTTATGCCACGATAATTTGTCACGTCACGTTTGTCGCCCTTCTTATGGACAGGGAACATAAAGGAATGTCTCCATATTTCGGGGAAAACTCCTTGGTGCAACGAAGCGGTAAAGATGCGAGCTAGGGGATCAGCTAAAACAGCAACACAGCGGCAAAAAATAATTGCAGGTACACCATCAGGACCCGGTGAAACAGATTTCTTCAACTTCCTAACAGCTTTAACGACATACATATTGCTAACCACAAATGTACGCAAATCGATGAGACCCTCAGGAACATTGCAAGCCGCTCTTTCTACTTCATCTGCGTTGGCGGCTGAATCCGAAAAAAACAGAACTGAAGTGGCGGGAAAATAGATCACACGATTCGAGCATAGAAGTAGACTCCAAATCGCCAAAAAATACGGATGAAGGAATATTCGACGATTTTCGCTTGGAGTTCTCAAACTTCCAGAAGCTCTTGGGATTTCTACGTAAATTGGTCTGGATACGCAAGACATATGACTTGTAAAGGGTTGAATTAAGCTTACGATAGGCGTTGCAAGCGCGATGAAAGTTGCGTTTCGTTTCAGAAGTTCGATGTCGGCGAAGTTTACGCTGCCAGGAATTTTTATCGCGTTTCAAAAGCCGCAGAAGAGGAGAACTCCAAGCAGGAGATATAGGAGGTTTTCGTCTTGGAGTGTTATCGGTGAGCCAATTGCAAATTATGTTGCAAAATTGTGCTGCCCTATCGTTGACGTCATTTGTTGCCAGAATACTGCTCCAATCACAGCTCATCAGGAACTCGTTGAGCATGACGAAGTCGATTTTTGAGTAGTCGAGCGTATGTTCACCAGCATCAAGGGATTCCACACGGTCAACACAATCGGATTGAGTTGGTAAGGAGAATAAAATCGGTGGATGATGCAAATCAATAGCCAGCAATGGGGACACCGCTTCGTTAAGGAATCACAGAAAACCAAATCTAGGATGCGCCCCAGGTGATTGCGAATAGAGTTGTATTGCCGGATATTCAGGAAGCTCGTTCCATCGATCAGAGCAGCACTGGCAGCAGACGTCGTGGAAGGATCAAGGTTTAAGATTCCATCATCAAGACAATCCCATGCTATGTGTGGTTGATTGTAGTCACCACAAGCAAGCAAAAGTTCACCATCTGGAGTTGCATCACGTAATTCACGAAGAGTAGCTAAATGGGCATCGATAACACCTACGTCCCGACTACGATCTGGAGGAATATATACAGCGCAAAGCACGAACCGCTTTCCGCGAATACAGGCAGACACACTTACTTGTTCCAGGTTACTACCATTAATAGTCTTTATCTCAACAGACTTGTAAGCGCTGGCCACGGCAATAAGCACTCCTCCAAACTTCGCTTTCTGGCTATTACGAGCACTGCGATCGCAGCGAAATACATTAAAGTCAGTACCAAAAAGTTGCAGTGAGTTGATGCTGTCGTCAAGGCCCGTTTCTATCAATATGATGACATCGTAATTGCAATCACATACCGCTACAACCAGGTCGTCAATTTTGGTTCTTAGACCACGTACGTTTTGGAAGTAAAGCCAAACATCGTTGTCACCAGCAATTCCACAACTGTTGTCACGAGATGCCGGCGTGTAGGAATTTTCGGCGCGTCCCGACATAGGTAGGGGACGTTCAAGGCGTTGTCCATGTTGGCTGGAGGTACTCCCGGCAGAACAAGTTGGTGATCTGAGGAGGGAATCATCATCAGGCAGGAAATTATGAAAATTATGTTGATACTTGCCTAGACAAGCAAGCTGGAAGACCTCTTCTCACACATCAGACACAGGGCCGGGACGACTTCGACTGCATTCACCATTTATCGGCGCGACTGTGCTGAGTGGATAAGAGGCTTCCAAAATGCTTATTTTTGCGCGTCCCGGGGTCCATCCATCGGTTGATTTGCTGCAAACGTCGTCTGCGGTGTCACTGGCGTGGGTGTTAGATTCACACCAGATGGTCTCCGAAATTTTTGAGCCGAGTGATCTTCGAATTCACGGAATACAACTCCTTCGGGCCAAGATGACGGATCCAAAGCTCTCTTCTTCAAAGCTGGGTCTAGACCGACTTTGAATGAAATAAAGGTCATGTTACTGGTGTCGGTTCCTTTGGCGACCAATTTCACAACATCAGGTTCATTTTCGAGTTCCAGGTTGGCTTTCACCATTTCAGAGATTGCTTCGTTGCTCACATCACGTTGGATACGGGACAAGTAGAGCCAGAATTTTGCCGCCGGTTTTTCACATGTAGGTACAGAGATGACGTTATGACCCAACAGTTTTGAACCAGACTGACACTCAGATGTTTTAGGCACCACAGGTTTTAGGCACCATCGGTTGACAGCAGGTGGCAGAATTGACGGGACAGGCTTTGATGACAACTGTTTAATTTCCGTCTGCAAATTCGTGATAGCTTCCGTGAGAGAAAGCAGCGGTGATTTTTCAACTGCCTAATTGGTGATGGATCGGAGGTGCGAATTCTCAAAAAGTTCCGCACATTTATCGCACATCCAAAAGAGGTTTTTCCGATGGGGTGTGAAGTAACCAGACAGGGCACGAGACACTCCGGAACACGTCATGTGAAACACACTGCCACAGTATCCTCGGCAGGTCACATACTCAATGCCAGTAATTTCCAACGAGCACTTGGCACAATTTGTCTCCATGCTGGCAGTTGAACGGTCAAACGCCTTTAATTAGACTTCTTGCAGGAACAAAAGTTGGCGGTAGGACGGTGATGACAAACAAGCTCAGGATGATTGAGTGCTGTTTCAACAATAGCACGTAGGTGAAGAATGAACAAAAACAACTCTATAGCACAGCACAGCGCGGACAAAAAACTGTTAAATTGTACTTCGAATAACTACTTTATGAGCACAATTTTTTAACAATAATGTCCGGGTGATTAAAACAAAAAACTTGGTCAAGAAATAAATATTTTTGACTAGATAAGACACGAAAAATAACGAATAAAACCACGACTTGAAATAGCACAAGTAGCAAAGCCACATGATGCACACTGTTGGCGGTATACCGTTCCTTAGCCATTTTCCCGTAGTGACAGGAAGCGGGGCCTAGGAAAACAGCATGGAACAACTGTGATTCTTCAAACAAGGCAACAATCGTTTTTGCAAACATTTTTTTCATAAATACCTTGGTTGACAATGCCAGTTGCTACGAAAATTTTGGCTTTCAGCCCACAGGTGCAAATCACCTGCCAAACCAAGATTTTTTTCGGGATCTTTGATAACTGTTTCTGCTTAAACTTATCTTGAACCTTTTCTTTTCCGGTAGTCGTGTAAACTCTTGACCTGGGAGCCGTGAAGTATATTTCATCGTTCAAGCAATCAAATTTCTGACGCAATCTATCTGCGTGGGAATAATTTGGATTCCAATAATAAAGTAGGCTTGCGGAAGTAGGCATCTGATCCGAAATCTTCTTGGTTTGTTAGGGGAAATTCCATGGCAACTAACAGTGCTTCGGAAATAAGTGGAAATTTAGCTGCATTTAAATATAGCTTACCTATGCCTAATGAAGTCATTCTTGTAACGATCTTTGAAGCAGACGGACTAGCAGCAGTAACCCGATATTGAACCAAAACAGATTAAATTGAAAATATATCGCTTAAATACTACACAAAAATAATTATTATGAATATACACCATGTTCTGCATATATTATGTCACACTGTAAGGGGGAGGGGGGGGTCTAAGATTTTGTGACAAGCAATGTATTAGGTATAGGAAAAACGTCACGATAGGGGGGAGGGGGTAATTTTTTGCTCGATTTAGCGTGACATAATTAATGCATGGGCCCCTAGTCTAATTGTAGCTTAATTTGACGCGACATAAAGAGTCAGTTGGGAAGTAATAGCCTGTAGTAATGAAATTAAAAATATGTTTCTCAACAGAATGACATTACAAGTGTACAGCATAAAACTTAAATTAAGCAGCTCAACTCAAAACATCGTTATATCACATTAATAATTCTCAAATATATGGCAGTAAAATACGAAACACCAACAACTTTGAAAATATTAACAAACTACACATATTTTTCAAACAGAAAGGAAGCCTTAAAACACAACGATGAGATTATGCGGAACACTTGCAGTACTTTTTCGACGACCGTATTTCTCTGCTTTCCACCAACCGTCCTGTCTCCTCCGGAATAGACATCAATCGCGCTGGTTCTGCGTAAAGTTGCAAACTCCCCGCCTGGGGAGCTAAACTATAATGAGTCAGGTACAGTTTTTTATTACCATCGCTCATTTACAACGACCATTCAAGCTCGATTCTGTTCTGCTGTGTTTTCCCCGGTGGAACCGTCACAATTCTCTCCGCGTGCTGTTCCGATTTGCCTACGGGAAATACGTCCGCAAATCCCTACGCGCTGCCAGCTACGGGTCCCAACTGAAGTCTCTCCCTCTCCCTCTATCTGTAAGTTGGCAGAGGGTAAAGCATATCAAGGGTTATAACATGATTACGCAAATTACCTTTATTACACCAAGAGGTACGAAGAAAGTTTAACCCTCTTCCGCCCGTTGCACGATCCGCACCGCCCGCAACCATGACTCCATGCTGCTGAAAGTCATTTAACACCCATAATCGGCTGGAGCGCCACGGTACCAGGAAAAATGGCATAAAATGAATACATTTGCTTAACGACGAGAAAGATGAGTAGATGCTTTAAAAATATATGTATAAAATAACTGACAGCTGTTTCCACTTTTGGCGTGATGTATATGTGATTTGAGAAAGGTGTTGGTGGGTTCGACCAGGAGGAATCAGAAAGAGTGAAAACAGGGACATCACGCTAATGGGAAAAGGTGGTCCTGCGTAAAAATTTAGGAAGCAATTTTGTTAGAAAAGTGAAGTTAAAATTTGAGGCAGAAATGGTGTTTTTATATGGTTTTAGAATGAATTTGCTTGTTGATCATGATGGAACCATTTTTAATTTAGAAATATATTTATGTTGATAGTTGATAGATGCCCCGTAACGTGGGTAGATCACCTCTTCGTTGTACGTTACGGGATGTAAGATCTTCCACCGAATCCTAGTTGCTTCCAACAAGGGGAACAGGATTTTTCAGTAATCAAAGGAACGCATCGTAGTCCTTGTTACTTTTTATGCTTTGTTGATAGTGTGGTGGATGCGCAAATCAATTGAATGCATGCATTTCATGAGTGTGCTCTCGACGAGTCGGAAACGACCAAATGCATCAACTGTGGTAGCGCTCATCAAGGGTCCTACAAACAGTGCCCCAAACGCGAAGATTTCAAGCGGATCCGAAAGCAGGCGTCCAAAAGAATGCAACCAGGACGAAAGAAGGACAAAACGCCGGCATTTAGAGTGGAAGATCTCCCGTCTCTTCGTGGAACGCAACACGGTCAAGCAAATCCGCGGGTGCAATCCGGCCCTCGTTAAGAAACGTCTGGTGCTTCTGCTGAACAAGCTCCCCATCCCCCTGGATTCTGAAGACAACCATCAGCACAAAACGTAGATACCGATCTCTTCTCTGCAGATGAGCCGCGCCGTAGCAAGCCCAAACAGATGAACACACTTAGATTTTTTCGCCGAGATGGGCACCACCGAGCAGCTCGGCATTTTATTTTGCTGGATCTCAGTGAAAAACTTGTCGAGATTCAGCTAACAAACGGGAATTTTGCCGAGATCTCAGCTAACAAACATATTTTTTGCTGAAGCCAGGAGCCGACCTTGAAGCTCGAGCTAGCCAACAAAAGAGGCGAGTGTAGCCCACCCCAGACAATCTCCGTGGCTAGACCAGAGGTTAGGGGAATCCCTTTAAACTAGCCCATCTGGATAGCCATTAACATTTGGCAACGTAGAACTCCAGCCCTGGTATCTGCTTTGCGTCTGCCTTGATGTAGGTTTCGTTAACCACTCTCGATACAGCTTCCTTGCGTGGGATTTGGCCTCCGTGTTTTGTTGATCACGCCGGTTCGGTGCCTTCCGGACCTTGAATACACGAAGCCCACACACTTAGAAAAAATCATGTAAAATTAGGTGCTCTGAGACTGACATATACGAGCGTCAATTTTGACATAAAATTGAGTCATAATAGACGAGAAATTCAGCTCAATTAAACGTACTTTTCGTCGAGTAACGAACTTTTCAGTCTCGAAGCACTGAATTTTACATGACATGTTTGTTTACGTCTCATCTTTTATGTCAAATATGGATTACGTCACGTGTAAAATTAGTTATTTCTAAGTGTGCAGATCGTTTCATGGTTTGCTGAATCAACCAGATGGAACACTTTGCCTTCAGAGCCGCGTCGCGAATCGAAAGGTTCGGATTACGCTTTAAATAATCCAACACCTTCCGGGCCTTCACAGGGTCAGCTGTCTTCGATTTTCTTCCACTTCCAGCCCGCCGGTCGGTCGTCTGGGACTCCTTAAACGATTTTACCACCCGGGACACAGTTGTATGGGTGATTCCCAGTTGTCTTCCGATCCATCTCATGGTCGCAATCGGATTTTCCATGACGGCGCGCAAAATTCACTGAACCGATTGTTATGAAATTTTGCACATGTAAACAATTCACTCCAAACTAGTTGTACACACATTTTCATCAATCAAAAAAAAAGTTACACACGGATAAAAATGGTGCATTTTTTTCGAGTACAAGCCTTATTCAGTATGGTGTCTAAACCGATAACCGCCGATCCTGATAACTGTCGTCACATGGAACGCTTGCTCTGTAAGAGCAAAAAGGCTTGAGCTTGCTGACTTCCTCCGCAAACATAGTATCGACGTGATCCTCCTAACAGAGACCCATCTCAAATCCGGTGACAGATTTTGGTTGCCTGATCACAATATCCGACTAGATCGTATCGACTTCAGGGAGGGGTGGTGTTGCGATCATCATCAAAAAAGGAATCAAGTTCTGAACGCTGCCCCATATCCGCACTTCTACTACATTAGTGTGCAATTGGAATCATCAACTGGAAACTTTCGGTTACTGCTCTCGTTAGTGTGCTGCCAGTAATGGATTAGGCATCTAATTCAAGAATGACCTGACCACCATTACTCGCCCGAGCTCACGATTCGTCATTGGGGGCGATTTAAATGCCCGCCACGAAGCATGGTGGAACTATCAGTGGATTCAGAACAGACGTCTGCTCTCCGACCACTTTCACGGTTTATTTTATTCTCTTCTTCTGCTGCTGATTCTGTTTACGGTTGACGTTTGATTTATCTGGAGTCGATCGGAGAAAAAGGACTATTCGCACACGATCACTCCATCTGTGTGACAGAGAGAACGAAAGGGACTGATAACGTGTATGCATTCTAGTGTAACCAATATAGCCCACTGATAATGTGGAACCTATTTGGTCGCTCAACGTTCATTCGATCCCTAACGTTCTATCTTGCTTCAACATTAGCCGGCCGCCTTGAAATACACCGATTTCAAATGATACTCTTCTAGCTATCTAACTTCTAATTTTGTTTTGCTATTCTAATTCTTCCTTATATAGAGGAAATGAATGTAATGTCGACCTAAATGCCCCTTATTTGGGCCCATATATAAATTCAGCAATCGATTAAATTTTCAATAGCAACCAAAAATATCCATTAGTACCGTCCCAGTTCATCTAGATAAAATTGATAAATAACAGATTTTTAGCGATGGGCCCAATCTTAAATCCTTAGGCCAACATTAAAGCCATTTCCCCTACTAGACACTTTAAAATTTCGTAGATTACATAAAACTATTGTTCTCCTGCTGGAGCTAGGATCGCTCGACTACTTTCGATTTCTACTCGTTGCTGCTCATAAGGGTGCGGCCTTGACACGGATTCGAAAAACCTGATCACTGGAATGATTACAATCTGCTGCTCGTAGTTGATCGTCCTGGTGCATTTTCGTTTTCTTTACTGGTGCATCACGTTGTCGGCAGAATTTAGTAGTGTTTACCTCGATGTAAGTGAGAACAAGACATGGAGTATCATGGTAAATGCAGTATAAAACTGGAACAACTTACTTGGCAGGCCACGTTGGGCTACCTTATGTTTTTCCGCATCGAATAAGCTGCCTGCCAGGGTCCGGCTCCTCAAGTTAGTGGTGCCTCGTGTTGCTGGTTTACTCGGGAAGTGGAGTGAATAAAACGACTGAACGCATGGATGGATTAATAGTACCTAGCTGGTCATGTATGCGCACAAATTTATACATAATATCTTACAACTAATAAACCCGAGAAAGACTCTCCACATTTTCGTTACTGCTAGCCGGCTTCGTATACATGACGAACACAACGATGACGATGGATGCTCGATCACAATGGGTTCTCGATGACAGCAGGTTCGTCACTCATCGAAACAATCAGCTTGCTGCGTACGCTCGAAGTAGGGCGTTCATTAGAACATTAAACAAGCTGTATACAGTGAAATTCCCCGATGAACCGACATTCATCTCTCCGGCGGGAAACCTTTTCACGTTGAACATTTTCTATCGAACTTTGGAATATCCAAATCGATGGCGATCAACAATCTCAGCTCCGGTGGCCGAAGTCGGCATCAACGTGGCACCTGCTCAAAATCTGCGCAAAGATTACCATCATGTTAACTGGGTGCAGTTTGGGCATGTGTTTTTTTCTTTATTACCGTGATTTTTAGCCGTAGTCGAGTTCATCACGTTATACAGCAAATGGTCAGGCTAGATCCTGCTTAAAAAAAATAGGTCTCAATTTGACATTAATTAACGTGACGTATAACTTGGCTCTGATTTCCCAATGAATGAGACAGACAACATTTAAAATAATAATAATGTAAAGTGAGTATTGCATCGGGGCTGCGGTGAGGATTGGTGCCTAGGAGACAGTGCCCGGTCCGGCGGAGAAACCCCGACGGCAGAAAAAATACAAACGTGAGGAAAACACAATCAGTGCAGCCACCGACGGTAGGCTAGATTTGATCATCCAAGTGGGCGTCCTTCAGAAAGGCGATCAGCGCAGCCAACTTCGATCGGTCGTAACCAAGCAGATTACTGACGTTCTCCGGGAGTCCATGTTGTTCGTGTAGCTTCTGGAACTCCGGGCAGACACACAGGACGTGTTCCGCCGAGGCGGGGATGCTGCAAATTGAACAAACCTTGTGGAAAGGTGTCCCACCGAAATTACAGGAAATCCTCGCATGGCCGGCCCGGAGTCTCTGTCCAGCCAGGAGCGTACGGTTTCCTTGATCTTCCACAGGAAAGTGTTCCGCGATTGGAAGCATTCCTGCTGCCAGGCTTCTATAATAGTATTCACAATCCAACGCCTGACATCTAGGAGGGGTACGTTCCTGGTATAGCGGGGACGGGATGCACCACATCCCGCCAGTCTGTCCGCAGCCTCGTTTCCGGAAACACCACAGTGTCCGGGGATCCACGTAAAGACGGTTGAAGGTGGTGCGTACCGTGTAATGGCTTGTATCCAGGGGTTGCTCGGGGCTTCGCCTTCCAGCGCTTGGATGACGCTGTGTGACGTTAACAGTTAACACGAAGATAGGTTGATCTTCCGGAGTGATGGCTGCGTCTAGAATAGCTGCGGCTTCAGCGGAAAAGACAGAACACTCCTCCGGTAGACTTTGACTCGTTGCAGCGTTCGGTCCTGCCACTCCGAGTCCAACTGCAGCCCGCGACCGCGATCCGTCCGTAAAGCAATGAACGTGCCCCGGTAAACCGACCCGAGAAGCTCTGCAACAGAACCTCTCAAAACTACAGAGTTATCTCCGGTTTGGAATCCACTCTTAAACCGCTTATCTATTTTGACGACGTTTGATCGCCAACTCTTCTCTCCATGCCAGTGGACTCTGGCCACCGGGGAAAGGTCACGGTTCGCTGCAGTGCGGAGGGCTCTGTTCCCCTCGTTGAGGAGAAAGACCCTTTCGTTCCCGGATGTCTTAGCAGCGAGCCCAAGTAACATTGCAAGCTTTATAGAGGTTTTATAGATCATGGTCTACAGAACCCTCATAAAACCAAAATTGTTACTTGGGAGGGCAGCGGCTTTCGTAGCAATGGCTGCAGCAGATCGATAACGGAAAGGGAGGATTCCGATTTTCACACATGCGGCGTCTGCAGGCGTGGAAGGGAGAAGGCTGGATACGATGCGTACGTAGGTATTGTATACCGGAGCGAGGATGTGGTTGAGCTTCTCGGTGGCTAAGCAGGTTATTTCGAGGCCGTAAAAAAATTGACTGTCGATAACAGCCCGAGTGACACGAAGGCGGATCTCATTTTCAGATTTTCCTGACTATGTTGATGCGGCTACGACAGTGTTCTTTCACCATCCTGAAGCAGTGATGCCACATATACAGATTTATCTGTAATCATACAGATTTTTGTCACTATTTTGGTACAGATATCTGTATATACAGATTACAGATTTTTCAAAAATATACAGATTTTTCAAATTTTTCAAATAAGGGGAAAATATGTTATACTATTTTTTAATTCCGAATAATAATCTTTTCTTTCATTTGGACAGCTTGAATTCAATCTGAGCATCAAACCCAAATCGTCTTTTTCACTAAATAAATTATTATTGTTTAAGCTTCGAATGGACTTGGCAATCAACTCTGCACACTGTGCTGAAACACAGCATGACACATTGTTCGGCACATTAAGGTACACTTTGACAAGTAGGACATAAACAATATAATATAAAACGGCATCACTGTTGAGTGTTGAAATTTTACCGATCGTTTCTAAGGTCTACTACTCGGGTCAATACTTTGTTTACTCACAAACGAAACTAGTGAGAGAATGTCATACATAAAACTGGTGATACATGGATTTCATCAAGAAGTTGAAAACGACAAACGCATACCCACCGGTGTTGGGGATCATTCGAAAAATTCTGTAAGTATTGTCCAAATCGTGAATCTCTTCAAACCTAACAAAACTAAGTCCATCTATTTAGAATCGCAGCAAAAAACACACGGATCGTGTTTTCATCTAGAAAAGCTTCTATCAGGGCCTCACTTCAATCGAGTTTATCTATGTATACCATGACCGGTCCAGAGTGTCTTGTCGAAACGGCAGTCGTCTTGGCTGATACGGGTTTTTTTTTTCTAGAGACGATTCGTTTTCGATTGAGGATGAAATCATTGTGAAAAATGCCCGATGGCCACACCAACAATTTTATCAATATCAAGCAAATTGATCCCAACTATACAACGGGAATAGCAGAACACCTACACTATGCTATTATTCGTATGAAAAGAAGAGTACCATGCATCCTGCGAAGATCGGATTTAACTGTGGAACGATGAGCATCTAGCATTTATAGTTTGATGAATCTTCATATTCACTATTGGAAAAGTTCACCAAAACGCACTAGGACTCACGAACTTTTTCCTTGATGAACTTCGTGAAATATCGTGAAATTTTTCCAACGCTGCTCACATTCTAGCCCACATGCTGTCCTCCACTGGAGGCTTTATTCCAGAACACACTTCTTATTTTTGAACATAACATTTGATACTGTCGTGTGTATCCAATTTCGAAGCGTACAACAAAGGATCAGAGCAGGATCTTCTGCGAGAGTTGAGGTACACCATCAATTTTGTTATGAACAATAGAGAAGAAAACAAGCTTATTATAGGGGGCGGCTAGATTTGGCTCCCAGTTTTGCCGAGTATCTTCAGAACGGAAATTTTCACATTTTCTCCTGCGTTTTTCCTCGGGTATTCTTGTCAGTCATTAGTCTTAATTGAGTGGACTTTGGGGGAATCTTCTCGAGTTCTATACATATCTAAGCGCCTGATAAAGCGCTTACGCTGAAGTCTGCGGTGGCTGAGAATCCTATTTTCAAAGTATGACAGTTCTTCAGGGGAAGGCAACATAATCAGCGATACGATAGACTTGAGTTATATCTTTGAGGACACGCACTTCTGAGTCGATCAGATGATTTAAAACTGGTTCGACGATGTTGCTCCAAGCGTGGGATTAAACTATGCTTGATTGGTTTGATGGTTTGCAGTTCCTCTTCCACTTCCCGACCTGCTAACGCTCTAATGAGAATGGAGGTGAATGTCTAGCATGATCCATCAGAGAAATTGAGAATGTAAACAAAATTACAAAAGTCATAACTTTCAGGGTTTCCAAACAGCTTGATATGCATACTTTATTGTCCTTGACAGGTACGTTCGGCAGAGCGCTTGGCACAGCTTTTGACACAACTAGTAGCTCGGCACGAATTAAGGTGTGCCGAGTTAAACACCCCTTGGAATATTGCATATAATTCGGCTGAACTTTCAGTAAAAGTTTTGTGTTAATACTTATTGAAAAATTACGGAGTTGAAATAAAAATTAATGTCCAGATAAAGGTTTTCGTAATTACAGACATATACAAAATAAGATTCTAGAAAATTGTGATAGTTACTTCATTAAGAAAATCTTCAGCCGGAAACAGATTCGCCTCTCACAACTGGAACTTAATCTTTTGTATTTTCATTCTGAAGACAAGATACACATCACTTTTAAAAAATATTGAAGAATTTCGACATTTTTCAAATAGTCAAATTCTTTAGAAAGCAAACATTAATAATTTTTCAAGATTCTAAACTTTGAACACAGTCCTACTTAACTATGAATTAACTCAATGGAGATTTACGTAAAGCTCCACTAAGACCATAACAAAAAAAATTACAGATTTGTTTACAGATTTTTGTCAGTCAGATATAGATTAAAAAGATTTTTTGCGATGAAAATACAGATTGAAAATCGAAAAAAATGTGGCTTCACTGTCCTGAAGTGCTGGTCGAAGCTTAGCGTGCGATCCAGTACTATCCCCAGAACACGCACTGTTTTCTTGAGTGGGATCGGATGATCTTGGATGGTGATCGGTGGTCCTCGAATCAGATGGCCCGAGTTAGAGTCGGTGTATTATGAGTCACGCCAAGAGTGAAGCCAAGTCTACCTATTGAACTGTCAAACCGGCTACCTATCGTGCAAAGTAAACAAGCATTACGATGCTATGAAAGGTCCACGAAAGGTATTGCAATTAAATATGAAATATAATCGAAGAAATGATCATATACACGCAGTGAGCATTACATTTGTCATGCGATACGTTTTGTTATGATCAGTAATGACAATTTCTACTATTTTTCTTTAAGATAATTCGACAAAATCACTGATATAATGATTTACTACAGCCGTTATTTTTTTTCCTCGCTAGAAGTCATTTGAAGTTGATGCAGAAGTCCTCTGTTGCCAAGTTAAAAGAAAGGGAATCTTTCGAAAACCGTGATGCGAGTTCAACTGTTTTTCTCTTTGCGTGACTCATTATACACCGACTCTAGCCCGAGTGACAAATATGGCACCGTACACTCTTCGGTGCGGATAGCTGGAAACCAACCGAAAGCGCCCACCTGCTGACGGTGGAGACTGCTGCTTGAGCTATGTTCCTGGTCCGCTTAGTCGTTCGTCCCATAACGACGATGAGTATGTCGTCGGCATAAACGATTACGTGCACGTTCTTCGGCAATCGGCTGATTACCCCGTTCATTGCCACCAGGAAAGCAAAATGTGTGATGTGATTGCCCCAGCCGATGAGCTGCCTGATAACACCAGGTGTCCATGTCCTGTTGAACGCCTTTGAAATATCAAGGGAGACTAGCTCCGCATGGTGACCGTGTTTGAGCATGTCGTTGACAGAAACATCGATGAAAATCCACCGCTCGACACCGCAGAGGACATCTACCGGGCGCTAGAAGGACTACACCATTCCATATCCGTGGCTGACGAGACGAGTGTTCGACAAGTTCATGTGAGGGGTAAGCTTGTTGCCATTGATTCACACACCTAATCTCGAAAATCAGGTGGCGCAATTCGTCCAAAATGTAGATTACTCCCCTTGTGCCGTGCCTCCGGAGGACAGAATTACGGTAGAACAGATTTGTTTAGCGCAGAAATATTTAAAGAATATGAAGGCTCCTGGTTTTGACAGCATATTTAACTTAATCATAAAAAGGCTTAGCATGAAAGTCTATGCAGTTTTAACTCACATCTTCAACAGATGCTTGGAGCTGCACTACTTTCCAAGCATCTGGAAGATAGCAAAAATAATACCGATTCGCAAATCCGGTAAAGATCCAGCATTGCCGTCAAGCTACAGACCGATAAGAGCCTCCCCTCAGCGCTGAGTGAAATGTTTGAGAAACTCAGTGTTCAAGCTTAGTTAAGTGTTTGTATCCGCTGATTTGTTGCTGATATCCCGCCTTTCTAAAGGTTGGATGTCTACAATTAATTATATGATTTGAGTAGTACTACTTAGCTATACTGAAGATCCGACAGATGTCGCCCCTTCATTGGTAGGAAAATCTTTTTTGCAGTATGGAGAATATCAGAAAACCCACGATTTGTGACTAAACATGCTTTCACAGAAGGAAACAAATAAACGAGTGTTTACCTTATCACCATAGTAATGTACTCGTGCAATTTTTGTGCATCTAAAACTGCCCATAAAGAGGATGATGAATAAAAACTGAAAATTTTCATGCATTTCCAATTGGTTTCCTAACATTCCCATACATTCGAAAGTGACTGGCCCTCTGGATGTGGATGATATCAAAAACAACAAAACATGATTAATTAAATCATAGAACCTGCAATTTTCTACGCTGCGCCGGTGTGGGAATCAAGCACTCACTCACAGGAACAAAATATGTACATAGGACCGAGATAATAAGTCCACTAAACAGTTTAACGTAGTCTACGTCAACTAGCGGTTGCGTCTTGTGCACAACACCCCCATTTTTTATTATTGATGGAACCCAGGGCTTTTGGGGTGAGAATCAATCACGCCTACCATTACACCACCGGCACCGCTAAATGTAAGATTCTATAACAGGTTTGCATGAAATGTATGCAGAATTTGCAATGTTTCACGACATGAGCAGATTATGTAATGTGGTCGCCAGAATTTTTTTTAAATAATGTTGTAGTTCTTTTGTTAACTTATTTTACAAGCAAAGTTTGCGTCTAGAAAATCATGTCGTGTAGGTTTCATACATATGTATTCAGGAAAACTTGCTTGTATGCTCTCTCTATTGCAAGAACTGAAATTACATTTGTTTGATGAAATGTGGGTTGCGTATAGTAGAGTGCACAGTACACGCATCCGTAAAGGAACACCCACATTAGATCCGGAGCTGACGCTTTGAGGCAAATGACAGCTAAATCTATTTTCTACCTTAAAAAATTACGTCAACGAAACGGATCTAATGAGGGTGGCCCTTAAGAGTGCAAATTGCAACGATTAATCGATGTGCAATAAACGATTTATTCGGTGATTTAGCATGAAACAACCGAAGAAAAAATATTCGATTGAGAGTTTCATTAATCGGATAATCGAATGGAAATTGGATATCACTAGATGGAACTCTAATGGCGGCGGTAGCGAACATATTGTTTGCCGCAATACGATAAAGTAATGCAACTTGGTACTTGCTTATAAGTTAAGTTGCACTTAGTAAAAATACATCATTCTCCTAAAGACGTATAGGATAGACAAATTAAAACAAACCTCTTGTTCCATAGGAAAATAGCAGTATTGTTGCTCTAAAAACAACTCGATCAATAGCTTAGAAAGATAGGTTAAGTTTAGTAAAAGAAGAAAGTTCATCTGGAACCTAATATATTGCTTGAGAAAGTATTTTCCAATGAAACCTACTGTTAAATTACTTCAACTCTCAAATGAAGCTGCATTTACTCGTCAATGGTCAACTTAAATTAGAAGGTTTCACAAAGTTCAATGTATCCTGAATTAAAATTAATGACCAACAATGTTACAGTAGCACACCCATCAATTCTCCAGATGCTTTTTATTTTTTTAAACTTTTTTTTTCATTTTCGCAGCATGGCAAAAGCATCATCCACAATAACAGTCTCGACAAACTTTCTACGGCTATCTTTGCTGTTGCAGCCAAATTCGTCTCTATAATACCATCATAAGACGAGGTGACATTCTCGACGTAGTCAGCAAGACAGAAAGTATAAAAACACCAAATTCGTCACCCATTCGATGCGATATCATATTGAGGCAGCTGGCCGAATTGGATCAACACAGCAGCAGTGTAGCGAAAGAAAATGTGAAATAATAAAAATTTGGTGGAGAAGATTGGACCATTGGATCCTAACAGAAGAGAGAAAAAAACTGCCCCAAAGCAAAACTGCGGTGGAGTTGCGAAAGGAAAACCGATAAGATTTTTATTAGTTGTCAAAGAAATTGATTTCCTGCCGTTTTCTTTGGCTAATATTTTGTCATTTTGTCCGACGAAAATGAAAAAGAGCTCTGCTGCATTTGGTTTTTTTTTTTTGCATGGTGGTAGAAACGGTGGGATGAACAGAGGAAGGATGAAACGAAAATCGGAAGTTTTAGTGATGTAAGTCAGGAGTATGGTGAAAAAGTGTAAACTGGAACAATGGCAGAAATATGTCATTTAAGTTTCCTGATATTAGATTTATTTTGTCAGTTGGCTTTCCAATTCAAGATTTCGAGCATACTAGAAATAAAAAAAAAATGGCTAGGAAGTCAAGCAATTTTTAGTTATTTTTGGGAAGCAGGACACTTATGCATGAGAATATTTGCGCTAAAATGTACGGCCACCGGTGGGATTTGAACCCACAAATCACGGAAGCTTTACCAATTTGACTACGGGTACCTGCAATGTATACACCTATGTTACGCTATCAAATGCAACACAAAACGTTTTACACACCCGTCTCTTGTTTATCATATGTGCCTGTACTGTTCTAGCTACTCAATATCATGCAACACGGCTTTTTCAAGGGACGTTCGACCTCGACCAACTTACTTGGATTTATAGACTATTCATTGAATGCAATGGATAATGGAAACCACGTAGAAGCTCTCTATATAGACTTTAGCAAGGCATTTGACCGCATTGACATACCAATGTTACTCTTTAAACTGCAAAACATTGGAATTAAGTCAGGGCTCCTGAAATGGCTTGAATCATATTTAACTAACCGCCAACAAATAATTAAATTCAACGGAAAGAAATCGAGCCCAATTCAAGTCACTTCAGGCGTCCCACAAGGCTCTCATTTGGGACCTCTCCTTTTTATTCTATACGTAAACGACATATCTTACATTCTCAAAAAACTTAAATTGCTTATTTATGCCGACGACATGAAGCTCTTTTTGGAAATAAGAAATGAAGAAGACATCAATATATTCCGGAATGAAATACACATATTCTACATATGGTGCAAAAAAAGTCTACTAGAATTGAATGTAAAAAAATGTAACTTAATATCATTTAGTAGAAAAAGAACAACTTCAAACATTTCAATTGCATTAGGAAATCAAACTGTAGACAAATGTGAAAGAGTTAGGGATTTAGGAATTATCTTAGACTCTAAGCTAACTTTCATAGACCATTACAATACAATTATTCACAGGGCAAATAACATGCTAGGCTTTATCAAGCGCTTTTGCTATAACTTTCAGGACCCTTACACAATTAAAACACTATATATTGCCTATGTGAGGTCAATACTGGAATATTGCAGCATTGTATGGTCTCCATTTTCAATCACGCACGAAGAAAGATTAGAATCAGTACAAAAACAATTTCTATTATACGCTCTTCGTAAATTAGGTTGGACTTCATTTCCTCTTCCATCATATGAAGCACGCTGCATGCTTATAAACATACAAACATTAAAAGAGCGTCGTGAATATGCAATGGTTTCGTTTGTAAACGATATCGTTTCGCAGCGCATTAACTCAGCAGAACTTTTATCAAAATTAAATTTCCATGCACCCACTTGGCAACTCCGAAATCGAAATTTATTTGCCATAAAACATCATCGCACAAATTATGCAAAATATGGGCCATTAAACCGCATGATGGCCTCTTACAATAAACACTGCGAAACCATTGACTTTACAATGTCTCGGCATAAACTAAAGCAATATTTTTATTCCATAAGAAATAACAACTCATAAAAGAAAAGACAAGAAAGCTGACACTACTTTTTTTTATATAAATATATATTTAAGAAAACAAAACTGTATTAGTTGTACTAGTCTACGTTGGTTGACGAAATAAATAAATAAATAAATAAATATCAGGCGTTGATGAACAAATACAGCAGTATTTCGTTAACATCACACATCCCTACATGGGTTTTGTCGGATCAGTGCCGTTTGTCCATCATCGGTAAATTACCAGTACCAGGTTCCTGTTCTGTATTTGATCAAATTATGGTCTTTGGAATAATTCCTGATCACCGGATTTTCTAACAAAATTTATTTGATTTGTTGAGCTTAAAGACAATTAAATCAATTTCAGTAAAATGGTGGGTTCATTAAAAAAATACTAAGTAACACATTTTTTAAAGTGAAATTTCATTTTTTTAGTATTAGTTTTCTGTAAACTAGCGATATTCAAAAAATCAAATCAATTTAGTTAGATATACTTGCAAGAAAATCGGGTGATCAGGAATTATTCCAAAGACCATCAGTTGATCAAATACAGAACAGGAAATAGAATATTAAGTTAACACATTAACAGAACTCAACCAAACTATGTACCAAAATATGTTTCGATTGAATTCATTTTTCCCGCTATTTACCGGTTATTTTTCGGTTCTCTGGTTTTCCCGGTTGGGTGGCCTCCCTACAGATTATTATTATTATTATTATTCTTCACCTACCGACTTTCTTGCAAGAATATCTTAGAGGAATGATTTGAGCTATTGAACAATATGAGATCTTCAGAATAATTACTTATCCACCAGAAGAGTGCTAATGAATGAATTGAAGGTCTTTGTGGACTTCAAAACATTCTTGTAAGCTTCAGAAGAGTTCAAAACAATTCACTTTAATTTTGTGTATTGCACATGTGTTTTGAAACTTTTTTTTTTTTAACTCAGCAAACATCATAAATAATCAATAATTTTCAAAGATGCAAACCTTTGAGAAGCTTGTCGAATTGTAAGAAAAATCGCATATAAGCAGAACTAACGAAATTTAAAAAAAAAAATAGTTTTGTATTGTGAATGTTATTAAATTTTTCTGAAGTTCACGAAGTTTTTGCAGGACTTTGCTAATGTTTGTATTTATTTCCTAAATTTCATTTTTCGTATTATGAAGTGTACAAAATGATAAAATAATGTATTATTGAATTATAAGAGACGGTGAGTGGCCCGTGCTCCCTCTTGCCCATTCGTAACACAGGTTCTTATGACATAATAGACGCGGATGATAGCCTCTTCATAGTAGAATGCAGAAGTAGCTAAGCTGCGCACTCCTCCATCTAAATAGCACCGCAGCTGAGCTGCGCGTGCAATGAAATAAAAGGGATATCAACTTATTACCACTACCTACTTCTCTCCCTTCCGCTCTCAGGATTCGCCGATTCGGTATCTTTTGTTGGGTGTTCTACTAAAATTACTTCTAAATCACGAATCACTCCGGCAGTCATGCAGTACCTACCTATTTTTTATGTTGTCAATTCTCGTTCTCTTCGGCCGACGCTATGCAGAGATAGTGAGAGAGCAAGAATTTCCGCCAAGCGGAGCTAGAAAAATATCGTCGGGAACGTATTTTTTGAAGCCCGCTGTGGCGTGGTAGCAATCAAGCCATCTTCAGAGAGCCGAGCGCACCCGAATACCCGAAGTCCGCTCCGTTACTCTCGCTCTCGCTCAAGTCTGAATACACCTTAATGAATAGTGTTCAGGCATGGTTCATAGTACATGGTTCAAATGGAAGAAATTGGACATATCTCGATAACTTTTTCAAAGGGACGTATCAGCTTTTGTAAACAATGCATTTGATCGTCGATTTGGCGTAACTGGTAGCTCGCCCACGCCTGCTAACACAACCATCAGATAAGGGAAATTTTCCCCTACCTGCTAGTGGTGTTAGTAAGCGTGTGCGAGCTACCAGGTACGCCAAATCGACGATTAAATGCATTGTTTACAAAAGCTTATACGTCCCTTTGAAAAAGTTATCGAGATATATTGAATTTGTTCGATATTTAGACCGAGCTGTTTTTTTTGACGTAAGACTACGTCTTTGTTTTCTCTATGGGGATACACGGAGAAGATTTTTAGCAAGTTGGAATAATATTTTGGATAGTCGTTTTTGAGTAGCGGTCCATAGTTACTTCAAAAGAAATTAGTTGTTCTCTCTAAAATAGTTTTACAGTTCAAAGAACAATATTCTATTTGTAAAACAACTGTACACTCATATCAACTATTCGATGGTAAAAATAACTATCCCTCCGTTCAATTCAATTGACAATATCTAAGTTAAAATAAAATCATAATTTCAACTGTTATGTATAGTTGAATGAGCCATGTAAATTTAGAGCGCCACAAAATGCTCGGGACGCTTATTTTCTTTCTTTCAACATGGCGTCGGACGATGATAATATTATGGAAGAGTTAATTGAAGTAGAAGTTTTGTTGGATCGGGATCTTATAGATTTGCTAAAATCATTTCAACTTTCGGATTTGGCTATTGAACAGTTTGTCAGTAAGTAGGAATATAAATATTCATCCCGTAGTATGGTTTTCGGATTACAATCTTTATTTTTAGCAAATGGCTACGATACCGCTTCATTGAAACTAATTGAACGAGAGGAAGTGGAGGCCTTGCTTCCGCAGCCATTACTAGCGGACAGAACAAAATCCATTGATGGACTGAATAAATGGCGAATATCTCAAGTAACTCTATTCATATGAACATTCTTACTTTTTCAATGGAATAATGTTTTCTTCAATAAATTACAGGGTCTACGGCCGGTCACACAACCTCTAAAAGCAAATAATCTGCCCAATAATTCAGCAACAAACGAATCGTCTTTGAGAACTCCACTGGGAGTACGATTGAGAGATCAATGGACGTCCCAGAAACTAATCTGCCGGTCCAAAAAAGGAAAACAAATATTGGAGAACTTCAAAACCACTAACATTCTGCCCAAAAAGGATCGGATTCTCATCACTCATCTCATTGTCGATGAATTTGCTGACGAATTTGGCAAGCTAACCCGAGAAGAGCTTGTTAGAAGATCAGCGGAGTTAGCAGTTTTATTTCCGACAATCGAGCAGGTATTATTCCCGCATAACTTTTCAAATAGTCCGATCTACATTGATCGATTCTCTTCATCGACTTTCTCTCTTTCGTTAAAAACACAACTCCAAAAACATGTTCTTTCTGTTGCTATTCTTATCGTCTAATATGTTCGATAATACTTTCTTTTAACAGATTGTATAGCAAATTTAGCTCGAAGTATGATTGCATCCGAGTTATTACCGAAAGAGAGAGCTGATGAATAGAATCGATCAATTTAGATAGGACTTATTGAATGGTGACGCGAAAATTCTTGTTTTTTTCTTCTTTATTCCATTAAAACTCTGACATATAATCGATGCCAGTTTGCTGTCTCCCTCTTTATGCAAAAAAAAAGTTCACGTAATGTGCGAAAAATGCCTATCTACAATCATCGATTTTCTCTTTACCTATCTCGACAACATAAACTAATTTCTGACAATATATGCAGCATAGGTAAGGTGAGCTGCTTTTATCTGAGATGCAAAAAATGAACTCGATAGATGATGCGTTTGTATCCATTAGACTGATGCAAAATTTGAAATGTTTGCTCCAAATGTTTGCGGGAAACTGCATACTTTGTAAGCCTTTTTTTATTTAATTTATCTTTGAGTGTAGTATCCATGTTATCACAATTGGTGAGGATAATCAATCGTGAAAGATAGGCCATTTTATCATGTTACGCGAGAAATGCGAATCAGATGTAAAAGTCATAAAAGCTGAACAGTTACTGTCAACACAATGTTTTTGTTTACTTTGGCAGAACATTTGGTACCAACCTTCGTTTTACCGTGACGCAAGTGGCAAGAAAATAAAAACGGGCCGTGTTGCAAAAGGTTGTTTATACGACCGAAATAACAATTATCAGGCGGGAGGCTACAGAACCAAGCAGGCACCGGAGTCCGTTAAAAACGAAAATTCAGATCAACAGCTGGATATTACCATCACTGAAGACGCAGGTAAATAGATTGTTTTGAAACTATATGATCATCGGAGTTCAAATTTTCTTGTTATTACAGTAACTGCATACGATGAAACCAAGAGATGGTTTAAACATCATCACGATGAATGGGAAGAAGTTAAGAAGCGCTGGGAATCAACAAGCGTAGTTCGTTTGCATGAAATAGGTAAACAGAAGCCTACGTCGTTGCAGTGTATTTTTGAAGAGTATCCTGTGCTCCGAACTAGTGAAGGCTACCAGCTGGTAAAAGTAGATTTCAACCAGAAACATCCCGAGAAAGCTGATCTACTGTTCAACCGTTTTGGAGACTTTCGCAATCGTGCACAAGTTGTTTTCAAAAGTGAAGTATCTCCACAATGCAAGCCTCTATGCGACTTTTTGCAAGAAGATTTGTCCGATGGTAAGATGTTGTTTTGTTTTCAAAATTTCCTTTGTATAAGCTAATTAAGTTTATTGTTTACTATTTCTCTAATAGATTCTCGTGACTGTATCACAACGCTGCTCATCTTCTACATTTGGCCGAGCACGTTTATGCGTCTTCCGAATGGAACGAAGTGGAAGCCATCACTCCGGGAAGTCTGTGATAGCACCATAATCTTCTTGAATTCGTTGACCGAGTACGAGACGGAGCTTACCCGACTTAGCAAGCAAAATAAAAAGAGAGGACTGCCGGATTATCCCGTTGTTGTAGTGGTCGGCGAAGGTATCACTATTGCCAACCAGTTTTTGGTTTGTTTCAAGGATATTTCCTACAAAGCAGAAACCTTCCTGAAAGCTGTGGACATCACTTTCAAAATATACAAAGCTTATGGAATAAATTTTCCATTGGAAGCAACGGGGCCTTGGCAGTTTATTGCGAGTTATATATACGATTTTGAACTTCCGGAAGATCGTCATAAGGCCAGAATCCTAACACTTATGTCAACCCTTCGTAATCAACTAACTTCAGAATGATTGCATGTTTTATTCCCGGCTGCAGATGGAAGACGACGTGCCCAACACTCTTCGGGCTGCATCTACGACGACTCCATGAGCCGATTGACGTTTATACCTGCTCGGAACCAAATTGCGGAAGAAGATTTAGTGTGAGATGTTCGTTTATTGCTCACATTAAGAAACATGCAAGAAATGATTTAGTTGACGTTGAAAGTAGAATAGGTAGAGAACAAAATACGACTGCAAGTGAACTGTGTTTAATAGATGGAAGAGCAAAAAACGATTATTTTGATTCTAATGATTGTACTACGAAGAAAGAAGAAACGACTAGTACCAAACAAAACGAGACAGACAATCATATCCAACCGAAAGAACTTATAAACATTGAAAAATTGTCGCAAGAATTCACACGTTTGAGCATAGGGTTCAACCTAAAATGGTTGAATAAAAGTTCTGTTCCTCGCAAACTGGTTTTTGAATTTCAAGAAGATGTTCGTACCAATATTTTAAAGCCAATTCAGGAAGTTGTAGAAATAATAGCTGACTCGGGACTTATTTCCACATCAGGCAAAAATGCACTAGGTTCAATATTTTCAATGTTTTCCAATACACAATCAGAGTATCAATTTGTACGTCAATTGAAATCCATGAAACTGTATGAAGATCCCGTATATTTCACTATATGTAATGAATTAAGGCCAGGAGTAATCCATCATAAACTTGATATGATCGTAGATGATATTAAAGGTGTCTTGATGCCGATCAGGTTTCAATTGAAAAAATGCTTAGAATCTGCAGGAATGATGAATGCTATAATCGATTGCTTAAAACCCTCAAATGACGGAGTTATCAGATCATTGATAGATGGTAAAATATGGCAAGAAAAAGTAAGGGGCTCGAATGACAAATTGGTTATTCCTATCAACATATTCATAGATGATTTTACAACAAGTGATACAGTGTCCCCACACGCTAGCAGTACCAAAATTAGTGGCATTTACTACTACATTCCTTGTTTGCCACCCTACGTGCTTTCAAAGCTTCATAATATTCACATAGCTGGATTTTTCATGTCGGAAGATCGAAAACGCTTTGGGAACAATCAAATTTTGTATAAATTAGTTGAAATATTCACGGATTTAGAATTAAATGGTTTAAATATCATGTATGAGGGACAAGAAATTAATGTATATTTTATGATCGGTTTCGTCACTGGTGATAATCTAGGCCTCAGTGAAACTCTCAGATTAGTAGAGTCACCTGCAGCAAATTTCTATTGTCGCGTTTGCAAAAGGACAAAATCTGAAAGGGAAAAAGATTGTAAAGAGTTCATAGAATCTCTGAGGTCGAAAGAAGAGTACGATGACGATGTTCGTTTGGATGATGTGTCAAGAACTGGTATAAAAGGAAATTGTATACTTAATGATGTGCCATCGTTCCACGTATCTCGCAATATCTATTTTGATATAATGCATGATGTCTCAGAGGGCATATGTCTATACGGATTATCACACTGTCTAAAATATTTTGTATACAAGAAGAAATACTTTACTTTAGACGATCTGAACTGCCGTAAAAATTTGTTTATTTACGGTCACTTGAACTCAGCAAATATTCCAAACGACATCAAAGATACTAATCTTGCTAAGCAGAAAGTTAAAATGACTGCAAATGAAATTAATACTTTGACACGTTTTTTGCCTTTAATGATTGGAAGTATGGTTCCACGTGATGATCCAGTATGGCAATATTTATGTAGCCTTCTGAAAATATATGATATAGTCATGCTGCATGATATTCCACTTGAGCTTATAGAAGAGTTTAGGAAATTAGTTGAATTTCATCACTATAAATATGTTTACTTATTTCAAGATTCACTTAAACCAAAACATCATAACATCGTGCATTATGCAACTGCTGTAACGATGTCAGGTAGTCTCCGAAGGCAATGGGGTATGAGATGTGAGGCAAAGCATAAAGAGGCTAAACAATATTGCAGGGTAAATTACAATAAGCGGAATATCTGTTCGTCTCTAATTACTAAATTTAGTTTTAAATATGCGTTTGATGTGTTCAATAATCAATTTATTACTCCATTCATTGATATTAAGAAAGAGAACACATTCTGTAGTGAGCTTTCAGACATTTTAAACCCGTTGGTAAATTCGATAACATGTGCAGGTACAAAATCCATTAAATTCGTATCGCAATTCACTAAGCAAGGTTCACTATATCAGAAAGGGACAATATTTTTCATTAGTCAGAAATTGATCAGGAACGTCTATGAAATTGAGTCAATGATTTTAATCAATGATAAAAATATTGTTTTGCTGTGTTATCCCTTCAATTCAACAACATTTGATGAGCATTTGCAATCATTTCAGCTCAAACGAGATGATAGGGTTAAGATTATATCGAACGTAGAAAAATTTGATTCAAAACCAATCAATATCCACTATGTAAAAGAACAAATGTACTTGAGAATATGTAACTTTGTGAACATAAATACTATTATTTCGGAAACGGTTATCGAATAAAAATAAGTGTAAAAGATAAAATATTATTTTATTAAGAGAAACATTATTTGAAGTAAATGACTGGTTTTTCAAAAGAACTGTTAAATGTAATGTTGAATCAAACTAAAATATAGTTGATTCTGCTGACTGAACAGATGAGTTGTCAGAATTTGCAATCAAAATATTAGTCCGTCCAACATAAATATAGTTAAGTCAATAATATTGTGTACTTAATTCAACAAAATATATGAAGTTGATTCAACTATCCTGTATAGTTGCTGTAACTATAGTATTTTTAAAATAAACATTTTTTGAGTTATCTCTAAATCAATTAGAAAATATAGTTGTTTTAAATGGAAATATTTTTAAGTTGAGCATGATTTCTTCTCCGTGTACACTTTGTGAAAACCGAAAATGGAACATGTAACAAATTAAGAAAGATTTTGAACGTTAATAACTCTGCTGCTCCTGGTCCATTTTCAATAATTTTATCACCAATCGATCAGAAATATGGCTACGCATCGATAACAATGCTTTTGAATGTTGATTTTCAACAAGAAACTATTGAAAAACCGGTAAATGTCCAGCTTTGTCCAAAAGCGTCGAATTAGCTAACAAATGCACCAATTACCTACATGCATATGCTGCTTCCCCAGCACAGTCGTCAGAGAGTAGTAAGTAGACGAAACAAGTCGAAGTGGCATTCGCCTCCGATCCTCGGGCGCGTGCGAATAGGGAGGATGGAATTGCGTAATATTTTGCACTCATCGCCATATTCAGAACCAAACGCAAATTCTTCAAGATAACCACCATCCGTCGTTTGGCTCGCCGTGGCGGTGTCTGACGTATCTCCGGTTTACGAGGTGTGCTGAAGTTGTTCCTGAAAAATAAGATTCGTGATGCTGTCACCTACACTAAACACGCCAAGCGTAAGCGGCCATGGATGTCATCTACGTTTTGAAGTGACAGAGACGCACTCTGTTTGGTTTCGGAGGTTAAATCAGCACCAACTTTGGCAACAAAACGGCTCTTTTCAGGGCCACCAAGCTTATTACAGTAAAGAGTAGGAATAGAATTCATCTGCCTGTTTGTCCATATTCAGAACCAACGACCACACAAAATGCTCATGTAATCAAACTGGAAGCAGGGGTACAAATTATTTTGATCAATCTTGATCAACTTTGAATCGCCACGGCCGGATATTTTCGATGGAAGAAGCAACAATCTAGCATCTAATTCGACGAAGACGGAAGGAAACATTTGTGAAGCCGAGTTATTTACGAAAGAGAGTGTCGATGAAGAGAATCGATCAATGTAGATAGGACCTATTGAAAAATGACACGAGATTTAATTTCAATACTGAGCACCAATGCTACCGACGCCAGGGAGGCAGCTCCCACACCTGGACCCTACCAATCGACCCATCAACTCAAGCGTGATCAGAGATGTTATGCCTTAGAACATGCCGGTGGCGCCGACTGAGATTGGACCCAGGCCTGCTAGGGTGAGAGGTAATCACGCTAACCACCGGCGCCGATATCTTTCAAGGTGATATCACGGCGAATGAGAACGACCCAAATTTGAGTTTAGTTATCTCAGAAATAATAAATAAAGTGCAGGAACTTAGCGATGATTAAATTTGCCTCATGTTTTCCCAGGTTTTTACAGGATTTTCCAGGGAAAAATTCCCGAATTTGAGAAAAGTAAAGAATGGATTCACTCAGTCTATTGGTACTACTCCGAGACTGAATAAATGTTTTGTCAATTTCTTCATTTTCTGGTAGATGTTTTAGGTTTTCAACAGGAAACCATGAGACAAATTTACTCATTACTGAGTTCCTGCACTTTTGGCGATTATGAGTGAACTAAACTCAAATTTGGGTCGTTCTCATTCGCCGTGTACGCAAAAAGAAAAGAGCCAGTGTCGCTACTTGATAGCAAACTACTCATAATGGGAGGAGTCTTTGTAGCTTTTATACCACTTTGTTGCACATCGTTCTGCTTTAACCTGAAAAGATATAAAAGAGCGCTGCTGTATGGCATTAGCTCACTTTCGTTTAGGACGGCATGGTGAACAGCAATAGCAGCAGTAGGAAGGTGGTGGCTAGTCCACTCCTTCACACCTAACAAGCAACAATTAACCACTTCATTCGAGCAGTTTAAATGACGTTTACTACCACTCGAACTTTGAAATAAAACATTATTTTGAGATTTTTTCTTCTAGAACCAAGAGAAAAGTAGCCAACATTTGGGCGTTTCATAAAAAAATAGAATTTAGTTGGTCTAGCTTTGTGAAATCGCTGGTAGAAAGTCACGCCAAAACTGCTTGACAAAGTGGTCAATTGACTGGTCGTGGCAAAGGAGGAAAAGGTATGGTAAAGGAGGTGCCAAGCGTCATCGCAAAGTTCTTCGAGATAACCGCCATCGGTCGTCTTGCTCGCCGTGGTGGTGTCAAACGTATCTCCGGTCTGATCGACGAAGTGTGCTGAAGGTGTTCCTGGAAAATGAGGTCCTTGATGCTGTCACCTACACTAAACACGCCAAGCGTAAGTGGCCATGGATGTCCTCTTCAATAAAACGGCCCTTTTCAGGGCCATCAAGCTTACATCAGTAAAGAGTTGGAATAGAATTTATCTGTGCTTGTTTGTCCATATTCAGAACCACAAGCCCCCAACGACCACACAAAATGCTCTTCAGAGTTGTAATCTTGTAACCAAACTTGGAAGCAGGGGTGCAAGTGATTTTGATTGATTCTCTTAATCAACTTTCTCTTTGAAAAAGATTACTACAAATTTGGTACGCCTACAATTCAAAAACGGAAAGAGTTGAGATAATAGATAATTGATCAATTAAAAGAGCTAAATGCTCTTCACATTTATTCCGTCCACTAGCGGTCCTACGTCAAGCTTCCGTTCGTGCCCCTAGGCACAGACCTTTCTACTTTTTTTTTATTGTTTTCAGCTTAACGATGACAAAGAAACAGGTGGAGAAGCTGGTCCGGTATTGCCGTTCGTTGTATGGGCCTGAATGGATGTACGAGAAGTGCTTGTATACCAATATGGAACTTTTCGCTATGGTTGGATTATCAACGCAAAAACACCGCAGAAAGGCGAGCCAATTTCGGTTATTTACGATGGTGCGCACAGAGCGTAATAAGATTTCGGCAGTTGAGAAGGAGAAGGAGGAGGTGGTTGACGAGTCAGCGATTTGTGTCCAGGTCTGTTTTTAATTAATATTTCGAATGATTATTCGATTCACATTTCTACTCTATCTTTTGGTTCGCAACTGCAATTCCTTCCAAAGGATACAAACGACGCCATTTTCATGGAAACCGAGCAGGTTGCCGCAAAAGTCAGGGTGACCGGGATGGTCGAGGAGGCTGTGATCGACCGGATGGCCGTTGAGGCCGGAATAGCCAAGATGGACGGGATGCCTGACTTGGCCGAGGAGGCTGGAAAGGCCGAGATGGATGGGATGCTCGAGGAGACTGGGAAAGCTGAGGAAGACGGAATGGCTGACGATGCCGGGATGCTTGGGGAAATCGGGATGATTGACGAAGCTGGAATCGCTGGGTCAACCGAGATGGCTGAGGAAGCCAGAATCGCTCAGAAGACGAAGCTGCTTGAGCGTGTAGCAGTTTGTGGCAAGGTTTGTTTGATATTAGCTTTGAAATATATAATTTAATTCACAGGTCAATTTACTTTAACAGGATACAAACGTCGCCGTGGACGAAGCAGTGGTGCAGAAGACAGTAGAGGTGGGGGGAGGTGAAGAAGTTTGAGCGTGTCAAGGTTTGTTAAACAATAACATAAATTTATCATCTTGTTTACAGTTCTAATTTGTTTCACAGGATACAAACGATGCCGCTATGAAAATTGAAATGGGTTTTAAAAAAATCAAATTTTAACAACTGACATTTCAGTTGGAAGAAATGTTGGTGAACAACATAATGTTCCAAATGTCAATCATTTAGACTTGGACCACTTGTAGGATCTTCCGGATTATCAAGAATTTGAAGTAAAATTGAGTCCACACATGTGTTGTTGGGAATTTTTTTTAAATCTTTCTACCGTCTGAAATGGTTGAATGCAGGTGCTCTTGAAATAGGCATGAAAGTTCAATGCTCCAAATTCGTCGAGTTGGATTGCATAGCACTGAATATTTACGAAACATGGGTGCTTCTAAGGGATATTGAAAAGAAAACCGATCAAATGAAGATTGATAACATCATAAAACGGGAAGTGGTATTTTGCCCAATTCACGAAAACAATCATTACTCATTGTTTGTGATCGATTTCAGAAATTCAGTTCTGCATTACTTGGATTCCGGATCAAAACAAAGTCGACAATTAAATGAAATTAAAAAAGGTTGTTTTGCAAGTTTATTGAATCTCTTGAATACTATTCGGCCAACGGTATGGAAAACATTCAAAAAATCCTTTCTAAACCATGGACATTGAGTGGTCTATCAAGCGAAAAACAAAAAGATGGCTACAATTGTGGAATATTTGTAATCTATAATGTTTTTCGTATACTTTTGTTGCTTGTTAAAAACGAAAAAGCACAAATGATTGATGCCGATTCCCGAAGGCAAGCTTTTCACATGGAAATTGCAAAATGCATTGCGTTTCCAAAAACGTTGCAAAAAAAATGTGAATTTTGCGGAATAATAGTAGATGTTTTGGATAATAGTAGCATCCATACTTCCGAATACGTATGCAATGATTGCATGCCAGCCATAGAACCAGATGCTAAGATTGCTCAGGAAGTAAGAGCTCCTTCAGTTGAAGGTGAAAATTTTAATGAAAACAACAGTTTAGTAACAGTGGATAATAATCTACATTCAAGTAAATATGTTGAATTTGAACAAAATATTAAAAAAATTAACAAAAATTCCAAGTCTTACTTGACCGGAGCTTCATGGCACTCGGGTACCAACTCCTGGAAGATCTTTACGAAAATTACATTTCATAATGATGATTTAGATTCATGCTACTTGGATCAAAATGCTCATAGCATTAAAAAGGGTAAACTGCAGAGAGGTGGCTTTTCAAATATGTGGCTGGCCTTCCACAAAAAAATGGAATAAGTTTTACTGTTTACGTAAATCAAACAGAAGTGAACCATGAAAAAATGCTTACAGAACCATGCAAAGGATTAACATTGCAAAGACTGAAGGAATAAACATTAAAAAAAAAACATCCTAAGCAGGTCTACCAAGATCAGACCGCTAGTGTACCTGATACAGTACATGATACAAAAAAGTAAGAGGTTGTATCCAAGACTCGACCGTAGATTTGACGTAGGATTACGTGCTCGGTATCAATATTTGGCGACTATGTTAGGGAAACCACTTTTTGCAGGCAATCGGTGATAATTTTGATAACCATTTCCACAGTTGGACATTTGTGTAATTTTCAATGGTAACCTAAATGAAAATTGATGAAGTATTGAATTTAGCAGCTTTGAAGAAAAATTACCAATCAATTGGCTTGTTTACAATTAAAATCCATCCGCTATTGACAGAGTTATAAGACCTGACCACTTTTGGTAACACGGTCGATTTTGTTTATTTTTTTATTTTTAATTGCATCCCCAATATGTTGCCAAGAGACGTAATCCTATGTCAAAATGTAAACTTTGCTGGAGACGATGTCATAACACTCGAAAGCAATTTTGTGAAATATGAAGTGAAACAAATCCTCGTTCTGCATGATGATTTTGTTTGATTGTATTTATTTGTAAAGTCGCCAAGTAATACCAGCTGGCAAATTGTTTCTTTATGATAACTCCTTACTTGAAAACAGGCAAAAACTCACAAACAGGCTGCTTTTTCATGGTATATAGAGTGCTAATTCAATAATCAATTAATTACTTCAACATTATGCCTGTAATTTTGGCTCATACATAAATTCAGCAATCAACTAAATTTTCAAAAGCAACCAAAAATATTCATTAGTACCGTCCCAATGACGCGTTCATCTGGATAAAATTGATAAATAGCAGACTTTTAGCGATGGGCCCAATCTTAGATCCATAGGCCAACATTAGAGCCAATTCCCCTACAAAAAATTCTATAATCCATATTAAATTTCCTATGTAAGCGCCGATCGAAACAAACATTTTGACGTCACTACAAGGTTGATTGAGTAAAAAAAGAATCGTGCAAAGCGGAATGAAAGCTGAGGGAAAAACGGATTAATCATTTTGTCAAGCTTCTGCTTTCATGTTCCATCAGATGTCACTGCTGTTGTTGGCGGTGGCATCGATCGGAAACTACACATAATTTGTTTTCCAATAACTGTTCACAGAGGACAGTGCAGTGCAAAACATTTTGCCATTTAAATGATCTTTATTTCTTGTGATTGTGTGGTTTACATGTATGAATTTGTTAAGTGACACAGATGCGTCTTTTCAGCTTTGGTACATTTGAGATTTTGATTATTATTTACAGTTCCTAGTCCTATCAGGCCTATTTTAAAGTATGACCACCTTGGTGGGATTGGTTTGATTTGAATTGGAAAAAGGAGACTACTTATAACTACTATTTACAACTACAACTAACCTACAACTACTATATACACCTAACCTACTATATACAAATTGCTTATCAAAGCATGTTCTGATAAATTACATTTTTGTGTAAATTTAGTCTTAATTTCGTTAATTTTGGAATCTATTTTGGCAATGCCTGCCTCTTCATGTAAATTTGTTATTCTAGTGTCGAAAGGACGAAAACATGCAAAACATGTCTGGTACCTCTATATATGCATTTAGATTAACAACTGAAGTCCCTCCTTCTTTACACATTCTGCACTCAAAATAGCTCACCCCTCTCAGGTTTTCCTTCCGAATTGTATGAATGGGGCGGGGCAGAAAGTAGCGTTTGAACAGAATATGTAAAAAAGGAGGGACTTAGAATGTTAATCTAAATGTGGTACCAGACATGTTTTGTACTGTCAGATAGGGTTCACTACCTTATTTCCGGCTTATTAAGCACAACCCGCACTTAGTCTTTCTTAATCTAGTGCAGTTTAGCACCAAACGGAATTTTATTATTACTGATGGCTTCCAAATTTATTTATTATTTATTGGGTAAAATTTGATATAGAGAAACAAATTGTTTAGATATTGTTATAAGTCTAACACTGCTTCTTGACGCCAAACTCGGCCTACGGATTCTAAACTCGGCCTTACGCATTGAAACGCCAATGAATTCACTTCGGCCTATCTGATAAAGAAAAAAATTAAAGTGTTGTGTCCTAGACACGACCGCAGTATGACGTAGAACCAAACAAAATTGATGTTTTTCAGGCATTTTTGACTATTATACTTTATCTTACAATTTTCAAGTATTTCAATGTTTCGGTTATGGTTCACTCAAAACAATTTAAACATTTTTCTTGACAAATATATTAATATTTGTCAGAACAGAAGTACACATGAAATTTATACGCAAATGAATAGTGTGTGTGGTCACGCATGGTTTTTACATGTATATTAAGTATGTGGCCGACACATAGATATTGATTTGTTGATCACGTTGCAACAATTAATGTGTGGAACACATAAAAACTCCAGAACAAGATCCTTAGGATGATCCTAAACAGTCCTCCACGGACCCGAAATTCTGAGGTTCACCACCTGGCTGGCCTTCAGCCTCTTGAAGAGCGACGAACGGTCTCCTTGGAAAGGTTCAGAGACACCTGTCTGAGATCAGATCTTCAGATCAAACGTGATCTGGCACGTTAGTTAAGTTAGACTCGTAGTTAGGTAGGTTATCAAATGTTTCAATTAAAACAAAACACACCCCCCAAGGGATATTCTGTTAACTAGATGAAATACGCAAATACTAAATTAGAATATGCAATGAACAAAGATGAAGAGCCAGATAGGCTAATCAATTGAAATGTAAAATCAATGTATGCACCATAATCAACAGAAATAAACGAAATTTTACTACTACTACTTTTACAGTCAGTGGTGTGTAATTCACCAACATAATATCATCGAATATGTCTTTCAAGAAATTTTTTTTTCTCAAATTTGAAAGTTTTGGTGCGGGAAGAAATTAAGGGAAAAACTTATGTTTTTACTAATAACTGTAGTTTGTTTAAAATTTATTTCCCGCAAAAAGTGATCGTCAAAGTACATGTCTTTTTCGGGTTATTGTTGAGGGTGGGGGGGGGGGGGGGAGGGTGAGTTGGTTTACAAATATTGCTTTTCCTCATTGTGTCGCATTCCTCATTTCACGCCGTGATCCACCTTTAGCCACTGACTTGGTCCTGCTTGCTGCAGGACCAAGTGCTACGCCGTCCGAGGCGACAATGAGTAAAAGCAGTTAAATGATCTTTATTTCTTGTGTTTGTGTGGTTTACATGTATGAATTTTTCAAGTGACACAGATGCGTCTTTTCAACTTTAGTACAGTGAGATTTTAATTATTAATTACAGTTCCTAGTCCTATCAGGCCTGTTTTAGAGAATGACCACCTTGGTGGGATTGGTATGATTTGAATTGGAAAAAGGAGTCTACTTATAACTACTATTTACAACTACAACTAACCTACAACTACTATATACACCTAACCTACTATATACAAATTGCTTATCAAAGCATGTTCTGATAAATTACATTTTTGTGCAAATTTAGTCTTAATTTCGTTAATTTTGGAATCTATTTTGGCAATGCCTGCCTCTTCATGTAAATTTGTTATTCTAGTGTCGAAAGGACGATCAAGAACCATCCTCAGCACTCTATTCTGAGCTACCTGAATTTTGTTCCTGTGAGTCTGTGCACATGATTCCCACACCGGAGCTGCGTAGAGGATCGCAGGTGCTATGATTTGTTTGTAGACGGCCAGTTTGTTCACCCTTGAGAGGCGGGATCTGCGGCAAATCAGCGGATAAAGACACCTAACCAAGGTAGAACACTTGACTACAGTTTTCTCTACATGCGAACGGAAGAGGAGCTTTTCATCGATCAACATCCCGAGATAGGTTACTTCGGCGGACCACTCAACCCTTGTGCCATCCATGATTACAGTACAAGATGGAGCCGGTTTCAGTTTGGGCGATTGCCGATGTAGGAACATGATCGCTTGTGTTTTGGAGGGATTGATTTTAATTTTCCACGTGGTGGCATAATCAGCAAAGGCGTTAAGGCATCGTTGAAGTTTGTTCGTTATTTCGCGAGGCATCCTTCCTTTGACGGCTATTGCGGTATCATCTGCGAACAGGAAGAACACGCAACCGTCTCCAAGGGGAGGAATGTCGGAAGTATAAATGCTGTAAAGCAACGGGCCCAGTAGACTGCCTTGCGGCACTCCTGCTGGGATGGAAAACGTGTCGGAAAGACAACCATTCAACGATACCTTAAACGACCTTTGCTGAAGGTAGTTACGGGTGACTTTAACCAGATGTAATGGGAAGTTGAAGTTACAAAGCTTGTACACAAGTCCGTCATGCCAAACATTGTCAAACGCCTTTTCAACGTCTAACAAGGCCATGGCTGTGGACTTGGATACAGCTTTGTTACTTCGGATGTTATTCATCACCCGTACTAGCTGATGATTGGTGGAGTGCCCCTTTCTGAACCCAAACTGTTCCGGAAGGAGAATGTTATTTTCCTCGACAAACTTGAGCAAACGATTGAGAATGAGTTTCTCAAACAATTTGCTCAGCGCTGAAAGGAGGCTGATTGGTCTGTAGCTTGAAGACAATGTTGGATCCTTACCGGGTTTGCGGATTGGTATGATTTTTGCTACTTTCCAGATACTTGGAAAGTAGTGCAGTTCCAAACATCTGTTGAAGATAGCGGTTAGAAGAGACTGCACTTTCATGCTGAGTCTCTTCAAGATCAAGTTGAATATACCGTCAAACCCGGGAGCCTTCATGTTCTTGGTGCATTTCAGCGCTGAGCAAATTTGTTGTACTGTAATCATATCCGCCGGAGGAACGACACAAGGGGAGGCATCTAGGTTTTGAACGCATTGCGCAACCTGATCTTCGAGCGGACTTTGGATATTCGAGCCAAGCAAATGCGATGAAGCGACATGCTCGCCGATCGCATTTGCTTTCTCCTGTGGGGTGATTAAAAGCCGATCGTCATCATTTTCGACTCTGAGAGGTGGAATGGGTTTGGGATGAGTTTTCAGGACCTTGGCTACCTTCCAGAATGGTCTAGAGCGGTCGTCCAGATTCTGGACAACACGCCCGAAACTTTCATTTCGGAGTGAGTCCATTCTGGAAGCAATCTGTCTGTTCAGATCAGCCGTTTCACGTTTTTTGCCCAGATCTCCAGTCCTCTGAAACTGGCGTCTACGAACATTTCTCAGGCGAATCAAAAGTTGGGTGTGGGAATCAATGGCAATAAACTTACCCCTCACAGGAACTCGTCGGACGCACGCCTCGTCAGCCACGGTTATGGCTTGATGGAGTCCCTCCAACGCTCGATCGATGTCCTCCACGGTGTCAAGCGGCGGGTTGTCGATGATGTGCCTGTCTACCACGCGTCCAAACTGGGCCCAGTTAACGCGATGGTAGTCCTTACGCAGACTTGAAGCAGGAGCCACGTTGCAGCCCAGTTCAGCCACCACCGGTTGGTGGTCGGAGCTGAGTTCGTTCAAGGCTACCGGCTTGGACAAGCCGATATTTGTCATGAACAGGTCTAGCGTCGATGGGTTGCCCGCCGGTGAGATGAATGTTGGTTCATCCGAAAACCAAACGGAGTACAGCCCATGCTGTGAGTGGTCGAACAGGAGACGACCGTTCTGGTTCTGCTGGTAGTTCCGCCAGGCCTCATGGCGAGCATTCAGATCTCCTCCAACGACGAAGCGGGAACCGTTAAGGGTGATGGTGGACAGGTCCTTCTTGAATTTAGCCGCTAGTCCACTGCTGGCGGCACACTGTCGAGGGCAGTAGACGGCGATGAACTGGACGTATCCAGTCGACGACTCCACCTCCACACCAAGGGCCTCAATGATAGAGGTGCGGATATGGGACAGAGTGTGGTATTTTATTCCTTTCTTGACGACAACCGCAACACCACCCCCCCTGGAGCTGGTGCGATCAAGCCGGATAATGTTGTGGTCAGGCAACCAGAAGCTGTCGCCGGACTTTAGATGGGTCTCGGTTAAAAGGCCCACGTCGATGCTGTGCTTGCGGAGGAAGTCGGCAAGCTCAATCTTTTTTGCTCTTACAGAGCAAGCATTCCAGGTGACGATAGTTAGCGGTTTAGACGCCATACTGGATGATGAACTTACCGAGCACTTGGATCTGTTCGGGCTTATTGCGGCACTTACGAAGAGCACCGGACATGTTGACGAAAATTTCCATCAGTTCATCCGCTGAGAACAGATCGGGGTTGTTGTTTTGTCCTGTTGGTTGTCTCCAGAATCCAGGGGGGGATGGAGAGCTTTGGCCAGCAGAATCACCGGAAGCTTCTTGAGGAGGGGCGGGTTGCACCCGCGAATTCGCTTGCCTTTGCTGGGGAGCACGAAGAGGCGGAAAATCCTCCGTCCTGAATGATGGGGTTTTGTCCTTCTTGCGTCCTGGTTGATTGTTGCTTGACGCCAGCTTTCGGATGCGTTTGAAATCCTCGCGTTTGGAGCACTGTCTGTCAGAGCCTTGATGTGCACCACCACAGTTAGCGCATTTTATCGCCACGGCTCCATCCGCAGGGCAGTTGGAAGTGGCGTGTTCTTGAGCGCAGTTGCTGCAACGTGGCTTGATGTTGCAGTTGCGGGTACCGTGTCCAAAATTGAGGCACCTCTGACACTGCGTTACGTCACGATGACCGCCACGGTACGGCTCCCACCGTACGATGATGGAGTAGATCGATCGGATGGCTTGTAGCGCATTGAGCGTCACCGTCCCTTTCTGGAAGTGCACCAGGAAAAGACAATCCGGGTACGTCTTCACGTTTTCATCTCTCCTTGTCATTCGGAAGACAGCGATTGGGGCTAGCTTGTACCGGTTGATTTCGGCTTCGACCATCTTGGGGTCGAAGTTTGGTAGACCCCTGATGACTACCTTGAAGGGCTTCTCACCGGGGATGTCGTGCGTGAAGAATTCCGCCTTGGTATCCTTCAGATATTTCACGGCCACTTCGTACTCCGCTTTGGTTCGGAGCATCACCTTGGTGCCGATCCTGCCGAGCTTAAACTCAGCTGCAACGCCCAGCGATGAAAGATCGCCAATCAGCGTGTTGAGTGGGACTTGCTTCACCACCAGTGGAGGAAGCTTCATTTTTGCTGCACTCGGGCTGGCAGCAGTTTCGTTGTCGACGGCGTCGCCGAAATCACCAATGACGCTGACGTTCGTCGCGGTGGCATCGTCCCGTCCACTCGCACCATCGGACTGGACTTGATTTTTCTTCCTCTTCTTAGACCGCTTCACCGTGGCTGAGGTGGGATTCCCTACATCGGTGGGAAGAGTAGCGTACCTATTCGAAATAGGTACACTCAAGCTACCCTCACCGCTGTTCTTCTTCTCCGTTTTCTCTCGGAGCCTGCTCCGGGAGCGCTGTCTTCCCATCACACGAAGCGACCGACACTACTGACGACGCGATTAAACTGCGAATGTTTGGAACAAACTAGAAACTTTTGAACAACTCGACAGAGCGAGCAAATACCGGACTGTACTGCTTGACGAACAAGCAGAGAATGTTGAGTAAAAGCACGACAGCAGCGCTGTTTTATATCTTTTCAGGTTCAAGCAGAACGATGTGCAACCGAACCTGACAGGATTTCCCGCCGTTTTTTTCTATGAATGGGTGGAGCAGAAAGTTTCTTTTGTGCAGATTATGTAAAATAGCATGGACTTTGGATGTTAATATAATTGCATATATAGAGGTACCAGATATGTTTTACAGTCAGTTGTTGGTTATCCATCGAGTGTATGTCTCCTGTTAAGCAATCGTTTTTTGAAAATATTGGCTCTGCATGTAAAAAATTTATTGTTGATACCTATTTGTGGTTTGCTTAAAATTTATTTCCCGGAAAAAAATTATCGTCAAAGTCCATGTATTTTTCGGGTTATTGTTAAAGAGGGAGGGGGAGAGGTTGTTAACGGGGAGGGGGTTTAACATGCACGTTTTTTCAAGTCTCATTCCTCATTGTGGTGGACACGCCGTGATCCACCTTTAGCCGCTGACTTAGTCTTACTTGCTGCAGGACCTAGTGCCACGCCGTCTGAAGCGGGAATGAGCAGAGGCATTTTTGCCATTTAAATGATCTTTATTTCTTGTGATTGTGTGGTTTACATGTATGAATTTGTTAAGTGACACAGATGCGTCTTTTCAACTTTGGTACATTTGAGATTTTAATTATTATTTACAGTTCCTAGTCCTATCAGGCCTATTTTAAAGTATGACCACCTTGGTGGGATTGGTTTGATTTGAATTGGAAAAATGAGACTACTTATAACTACTATTTACAACTACAACTAACCTACAACTACTATGTACACCTAACCTACTATATACAAATTGCTTATCAAAGCATGTTCTGATAAATTACATTTTTGTGTAAATTTAGTCTTAATTTCGTTAATTTTGGAATCTATTTTGGCAATGCCTGCCTCTTCATGTAAATTTGTTATTCTAGTGTCGAAAGGACGATCAAGAACCATCCTCAGCACTCTATTCTGATCGACCTGAATTTTGTTCCTGTGAGTCTGTGCACATGATTCCCACACCGGAGCTGCGTAGAGGATCGCAGGTGCTACGATTTGTTTGTAGACGGCCAGTTTGTTCACCCTTGAGAGGCGGGATCTGCGGCAAATCAGCGGATACAGACACCTAACCAAGGCGGAACATTTGACTACGGTTTTCTGCACATGCGAGCGGAATAGAAGCTTTTCGTCAAACAACATCCCGAGATAGGTTACTTCGGCGGACCACTCAACCCTTGTGCCATCCATGATTACAGTACAAGAGGGAGCCGGTTTTAGTTTGGGTGATTGTCGATGGAGGAACATGATTGTTTGTGTTTTGGAAGCATTGATTTTGATTTTCCACGTGGTGGCATAATCAGCAAAGGCGTTAAGGCATCGTTGAAGTTTGTTCGTTATTTCGCGAGGCATCCTTCCTTTGACGGCTATTGCGGTATCATCTGCGAACAGGAAAAACACGCAACCGTCTCCAAGGGGAGGAATGTCGGAAGTGTAAATGCTGTAGAGCAAGGGGCCCAGCAGACTGCCTTGCGGGACTCCTGCAGGGATGGAAAACGTGTCTGAAAGACAACCATTCAACGATACCTTAAACGACCTTTGCTGGAGGTAGCTACGGGTGATTTTAACCAGATGTAATGGAAAGTTGAAGTTACAGAGCTTGTATACAAGCCCATTGTGCCAGACATTATCAAACGCTTTCTCAACGTCTAACAAGGCCATGGCTGTGGACTTGGATACAGCTTTGTTACTTCGGATGTTATTCATCACCCGCACTAGCTGGTGATTGGTGGAGTGCCCCTTTCTGAACCCAAACTGTTCCGGAAGGAGAATGTTATTTTCCTCGACAAACTTGAGCAAACGATTGAGAATGAGTTTCTCGAACAATTTGCTCAGCGCTGAAAGGAGGCTGATTGGTCTGTAGCTTGAAGCTAGCGTTGGGTCCTTCCCGGGTTTGCGGATAGGTATGATTTTCGCTGTCTTCCAGATACTTGGAAAGTAGTGCAGTTCCAAGCATCTGTTGAAGACAGCAGCCAGCAGAGAGTGAACCTTCATGCTGAGATTTTTCAACACTAGGTTGAATATTCCGTCAAACCCGGGGGCCTTCATGTTTTTGGTGCATTTCAGCGCTGAGCAAATCTGTTCCACTGTGATTCTATCCTCCGGAGGGATGGCACAAGGGGAGGAATCAAAGTTGAGTACGCATTGCTCAACCTGAACTTCGAGCGGACTTTGGATGTTGGAGCCAAGCAAGTGCGATTTGGCAATATGCTCACCAATCGCATTTGCTTTCTCCTGAGGGGTGATTATGAGCCGATCGTCATCATTTTCATCTTTTAGTGGCGGAATGGGTTTAGGGTGCGTCTTTAAGACCTTGGCAACTTTCCAGAATGGTCTGGAGCGGTCGTCCAGATTCTGGACAAGCCGCCCGAAGCTTTCGTTCCGGAGTGAGACCATTCTGGAAGCAATCTCCTTGTTCAGATCGGCCATTTCACGTTTCATCGCTTGATCTCCAGTCCTCTGAAACTGGCGTCTACGAACATTTCTCAGGCGAATTAAGAGTTGGGTGTGGGAATCAATAGCAATAAACTTACCCCTCACAGGAACTCGTCGGACGCACGCCTCGTCAGCCACGGTTATGGCTTGGTGGAGTCCCTCCAACGCTCGGTCGATGTCCTCCACGGTGTCAAGCGGCGGGTTGTCGATGATGTGCCTGTCTACCACGCGTCCAAACTGGGCCCAGTTTACGCGATGATAGTCCTTGCGCAGGCTTGAAGCAGGAGCCACGTTGCAGCCCAGCTCAGACACCACCGGTTGGTGGTCGGAACTGAGTTCGTTCAAGGCTACCGGCTTGGACAAGCCGATATTTGTCAGGAACAGGTCTAGTGTCGATGGGTTGCCCGCCGGTGAGATAAATGTTGGCTCATCCGAAAACCAAACGGAGTACAGCCCATGCTGTGAGTGGTCGAACAGGAGACGACCGTTCTGGTTCTGCTGGTAGTTCCGCCAGGCCTCATGGCGAGCATTCAGATCTCCTCCAACTACGAAGCGGGAACCGGTACGGGTGATGGTGGACAGGTCCTTCTTGAATTTAGCCGCTAGTCCACTGCTGGCGGCACACTGTCGAGGGCAGTAGACGGCGATGAACTGGACGTATCCAGTCGACGACTCCACCTCCACACCAAGGGCCTCGATGATAGTGGTGCGGATATGGGACAGAGTGTGGTATTTTATTCCTTTCTTGACGACGACCGCAACACCACCCCCCCTGGAGCTGGTGCGATCAAGCCGGATAATGTTGTGGTCAGGCAACCAGAAGCTGTCACCGGACTTTAGATGGGTCTCGGTTAGAAGGCCCACGTCGATGCTGTGCTTGCGGAGGAAGTCGGCAAGCTCAATCTCTTTTGCTCTTACAGAGCAAGCATTCCAGGTGACGATACTTAGCGGTTTAGACGCCATACTGGATGATGAACTTACCGAGCACTTGGATCTGTTCGGGCTTATTGCGGCACTTACGAAGAGCACCGGACATGTTGACGAAGATTTCCATCAGTTCATCCGCTGAAAACAGATCGGGGTTGTTGTTTTGCGCTGTTGGTTGTCTCCAGAATCCAGGGGGGGATGGAGAGCTTTGGCCAGCAGAATCACCGGAAGTTGCTTGAGCGGAATGCACCCGCGAATTCACTTGCCTTTGCTGAGGAGCACGAAGGGGCGGGAAATCCTCCGTCCGAAATGCCGGGACTTTGTCCTTCTTGCGTCCTGGTTGGTTGTTAGTTGCCGCCTGTTTTCGGATGCGTTTGAAGTCCTCGCGTTTGGAGCACTGTCTGTCGGAACCTTGATGAGCACCACCACAGTTGGCGCATTTTAACGCCACGGCTCCATCCGCAGGGCAGTTGGAAGTGGCGTGTTCTTGAGCGCAGTTGCTACAGCGTGGCTTGATGTTGCAGTTGCGAGTGCCGTGTCCAAAGTTTAGACATCGTTGGCACTGGGTCACATCGCGATGGCCTCCACGGTATGGCTCCCATCGTACGATTATGGAGTAGATTGAGCGGATAGCCTGCAGCGCATTCAGCGTCACCGTTCCCTTCTGGAAGTGCACCAGGAAAAGACAATCCGGGTACGTCTTCACGTTTTCGTCTCGCCTCGTCATCCGAAAGACAGCGATTGGGGCCAGCTTGTACCGGTCCTTGAGTTCTTCTTCGATCGCCTTGGGATCAACATCCGGTAGACCCCTGATGACTACCTTGAAGGGCTTTTCACCGGGGATGTCGTGCGTGAAGTATTCCGCATTGGAATCCTTCAGGAATTTGACTGCGATTTCGTATTCCGCTTTCGTCCGGAGCATCACCTTAGTGCCGATCCTGCTGATCTTGTACTCAGCTGCGATGCCCAGCGATGCGAAATCGCCAATGAGCGTCTTGAGTGGCACTACCTTCACCACCAGTGGAGGAAGCTTGATTTTCGCCGCACTCGGGCCGGCAGAATTCTCGGTTTCGACGGCGTCGCCGAAATCACCGATGTCGCTGGCGTTCGTCGCGGTAACATCGTCGCGTCCGCTCGTACCATCGGACTGACCTTGGTTCTTCTTCCTCTTTTTCGTCCGCTTCACAGGGACTGGGTTGGTATTTCCAACATCGGTGGGCAGAGTAGCGTACCTATTTGAGGTAGGTACCGAGCTACCCTCACCACTGTTCTTCTTCTCCGCTTGTTCACGAAGTCGGCTCCGAGAGCGCTGTCTTCCCATCACGCGATGCGACCGACACTACTGACGACGCGACGTGCAGTATATCTGCAAACGTTTGTAACAAACTATAGATTTATCGAACAACTCGACAAAGCGAGCAAAGACCGAACTCAACTGCTTGACGTTCAAGCAGAGAATGATGAGCAGAGGCAGGAGAGCAGCGCTAATTTATATATTTTCATGTTCAAGCAGAATGATGTGCAACCAAGTGGTATTCGTTTGTGATGACTGGGTTTGGGAAAAAGGCTTATTTCATGAAATCAGTGATAAAATTATCATTTGTACATTTTCAATAGTTTAATTACAAAAAAATTGGAAAAATATTTATTTCAACAGGTTTGTAATGTAATATCCTATCGATTGGCGTATTTGGATTTTAATTTCATTTATAAATGGCAAAGTTACAAGCGTTCAAAACCTAACACTCCTTCACCACACATATTTTTTGATTTGCACCCCAGTATAGTCGACAAAGACGTAGTTCTACGTCAAAAAAATTGATTCGGTCGGAGAAATTCTTTTGTTTGTGGGAATTATGGGTGCAAACCTTCATATCACGCTTTTGCATTGACTTTATTCGGTAGCTTATTAACTAAATTATCGTACAAAACGCCTAATTGTCTTGTTAACTCTGAAATCATGGATTTATTTGAAGTTTTCTGCTCGATAGGCCTAAAATCGGCTATTAGACCGAAGTAGTTCTCTACCCTACTCTATTTTGTAATCTAATCTATGAAAGGAAATCACAAATTGGATTTCATAAAAATATGACAATTGAGAGATTGAGCTCCTGAGAGCTAATTTACTCACAAATTTGATTATTTTTTGGCTTTCTGAGGATTGGTAGTAAAGGAGGTAAAACTGTATGAAGAAAAATCATTTATATTAAACAGTATTTTCCGGGAAAACAAATGATTGCCCTGACTAATAAATTTAACTTGTCGTTCACTTTTTACCTGAATATGCACCTAAAGCGAATTATTTCCACTTCTTTCAAATTCTATATGTGGATTTTTATAACTTCCTACCAGCGGAACAGCTCCGTCTCTGGAAAATGGCCGGACGATATGATTAATCTCACCAATACAATCAGGCCTACAATTCCACACCTTATATAGACAGGTTGAGCCTTGATAGCTAGCTGGTTGCGGGAACTGATGACCTCGACAAATTTCCAAATAATACTCTTTAACAATTTTGTGCTGGTCCTGAAAAGGACCGTTTAGTCGTGATGGTTGAGTAATGCTGAGCTATTAAGGTGTTCAACACGGATGAGGCTGGCGATCTGTTAATTGTTTGGAGCAAGGTTGACGGCGCTAGGCATTGATGACCCACAGCTTCTCACGAGGAAACTGATTTCGATCGCGGTGCGGCTTCGTCTTCCTTATATGGATGCTCGCTGCTTTCAGGATGCCTTTCGTGGTGTACAGGATAACGATGTTCAACGCCACACGCCGAAAGCACTGCTGCTACTGATGCTGCTGCTGCGGACACCGTCGACCGGACACCACCACACACGGTGATTAAATGAGCACCGTTTAGTGAGGCAGGATCGAATTCGATTTTTAAATCTGTGTTAGGGAATGCGCTGTTTGCAGGTAATCGGTGATAATTTTTATCACCATTGCAACAGTTGGACATTGTGTATTTTTGAATAGTGACTTATTGAAAATTAATAAAGTGTTCATTGTAGCAATTTGCCAGCTAAATTTCCAATCGTTTGGCTTGTTTAGAATTAAAATCCATCTGCTATTGACAGAGTTATATGTATGTAATCAACACCTGACCTCTTTTCGTAATGCGGTCGAATTTGATTTTCTGAAATTGGACCCCCAATATGTTGCCGAAAGACGTAATCCTACGTAAAAAAATACTCTTTACCAAATTTATGATGGTCCTGAAAAGGACCGTTTTCTCGTGATGGTTGAGTAATGCTGATCTATTAGGGTGTTCAACACGGATAAGGCTGGCGAACTGTATGTTATATGGAACTCACAAACAGGCTGCTTTTTCATGGTATACACAGTGTGATATTCAATAATCAATTAATTATCTCAACATTTAGTGGCAGACCATTCAAAAATTTTGGTAACATACACAAATTCTATAATTCATATTAATTTCCTATGCCGATCGAAACAAACATTATGACGCCACTACAAGGGTGACTGAGTAAACGAATCGTGCGAATCGAAATGAAAACCTAGTGAAAAACGAATTGCACCAATACATTCAGGCCTACAATTCCACACCTTCTATAGACCAGAATGAGTTTTGATAGTTAGCTGCTTGCGGGAACTGACATCCGATTGATAACCTTTACAATATCCAAAACATACTCTTTAACAAATTTGTGGTGGTCCTGAGAAGGACCGTTTAGTCGTGATGGTTGAGTAATGCTGAGCAGTGCTGATAAAAATCCTTTCTTCTACACTCAATTTAGCTGAAAATGAAGAAAACCTTAACAGATAGACCAACTACCTGCATGAATTTGAATTTTGATATAAACAAATTCCCTTGATCTAGGCAACCTCTGAGTATCAAAAATAACATTTGTTTTTCTTCATTCGTGGCTGGATTCTCATTATCGTCTCTGTTTGTAAATATTGATATTCGTCTTCATCTTGGTCGGGATGATATTGAGGATCAAATGCAAACTGATTATTTTCATTTTAAACAAATATAGCGCTGAAGAACGTGGTTTTTAGACATAAGTCGACGGCAAATTATTGCCTCAAGCTGAACTGATGATAATATCGATGATTTAGGCAGTGTGGTCAACAATATTCAAAATAATCATTTTGCCCAAAATGTCGTTGATTATTTTGCTTTTGAGGATCACTTCTGATTTTGACAATTTTGGGTTTGATAATCGAGCACTGGTGAATATCAACAAACGCGTATTCGTTGATGTATAATAAACTCATTTGTTCATTTCGCTCGTTTCGTAACTACGAAGATGTTCAAAACAAACACAATTAATCATTTTGTTCGAACATTTTCCACAGAGATGGCGCTGTTCCGCTGGTAGGAAGTAATAAAAATCCTCATATAAAAATTGAGAGAAGTGGGAATAATTCGCTTTCGGTGCATATTCAGGTCAAAAAAAGTGAACGACAACCTAAAGAAATTAATCAGGGACTTTGTAGTTCAATTTTTTCCCGGATATTATTGTTAAACAAGCTACAATTAAATAAAAATGATTTTTCCCCATACAGTTGTACCTGATTTACTACCAGCTACCAGAGAGCCAAAACATTCAAATTTGAGACAGAAAATTTGCTCTCCCGACCTCAATCTCTCAACATGCCATGTATTTTGTTGACACATGTTTTGTGATTTCCCTTTCACAGATTACAAAAGAGAGTACCTGACACTACAAAACATGTCTGGTACCTCTATTTATGCATTTACTTTAACATTTGAAATCCCTCCTTTTTTACATATTCTGCGCAAAAGATACTTTATGCCCCGCCCCATATATAAAATTCGGCGGGAAATTATGTGAGGGGTGAGCTATTTTGTGTGCAGAATGTGTAAAAAAGAAGGGACTTCGAATAATAATCTAAATGCATATATAGAGGTACCAGAGATGTTTTGCACTGCAGTGTCCTCTGTGAACAATTATAAGAAAACAGATTGTGTGTAGTTTCCGATAGATGTCACCACAAACAACTGCTGAGACATCTGATGGAACATGAATGCAGAAGCTTGACAAAATGATTAATTAATCGACACTGGGTTGAAGCGATACTCCATGCATGTGATGGTAAATGATAAAAACAGACACTGATGCTGAGCTATTGGGGTGTGGTTGGCGAGCTGTTAATTGTTTGGAGCAAGGTTGACACGCTTGGCATAAATGACCCACAGCTACTCACGAGGAAACTGATTTCGATCCAGCGGCTTCTTCCTCCTTCTATGAGTGCTCATGTGGCACGATGGTAAATGACAGGCGGGCAGGAACTCACAGTCTCCCAGTGTTGGTGAGTTCTTTGCCGTTAATGTTCACGAAAAGTTCACTATTTTGCTATACAGAAATTCAAAACAAAAATTTTTATCTGCAGATTTGAACAGTTTTGACCTGTTTCATACGACCGGAAGGTGTATGCTGGTCACAAATGCCGTGCCAAACTGATTTCCTACTCAATTAATCAATCTTTGATGTGAAATTCGCTAATAAACACGAGGCGCATTTCTTATAGCAAACATGCCATAACAAAATGGGCATGGTTCATTTATGTAATCAAACTAACACTTCTTCCGACTGTGGCACCTATGTATTTCCCATCGTGCTCATGTGGGCTCTGCAGCTCACTGCTTGCAGGCTGCCTTTCGTGGGGTACGCCACACGCTAATCACTGCTGCTGCTGACGTTGACGACCGGACACCACCACACACGGTGATTTAATGAGCACCGTTCAGTGAGACAGGATCGAATTCGATTTTTAAATCTGTGTTAGGGAATGCGCTGTTTGCAGGTAATCGGTTATAATTTTGATCACCATTGCAACAGTTGGACATTTGTGTATTTTTCAATAGTGACCTATTGAAAATTAATAAAGTGTTCAATTTAGCAGATTGGTAGATAAATTCCCAATTCTTTGACTTGTTTAGAATTAAAATTCATCTGCTATTGACAGTGGTATATGTGATCAAAACCTGACCTATTTTCGTCCCGCGGTTGATTTTAGTTTTTTTGAAATTGCACTCCCAATATGTTGCCGAAAGACGTAATCCTACGTCAAAACGGTACTCAAGTTCAGTCTTTGTCGATGATTCGTTGGGCCAGGCATAAAGCGATGGCTGAAAATGACCTCGATAAAAATCCAATTACAGCTATTTGTAAGAAACACGATGAATCAAATGCAAAATTCCTGAAAAGTATTGATATCCGTCCTTTTGGGGTTAAAATGTATTCAGACGAAGGTCATGGCATTATTCAAAGAGAGATTAAGAAGAATGGTATAAAACCATTGGCACACTATGACGGTACAGCTGGACTGTTTAAATATTTGGATGATTTCCCAACAAAGGATCTTCAACTTGTAATTTTAGTGATAAGAGTTAAAAATAGTCTGCATGATCCAGACCAGAACTCAACTACTATCCCAGCATTTTACCATATTACATCTGATCTTCATGCTATAACTTTACAAAATGGTTTGGCATGTTATTACCAATCCTTCATGAAAAAATATCCATCTGATGGTATTCCTTTCAGAGGAGTAGTAACTGATAATTGTAAGGGAAATATACATGCCTTGAGCATAACATTCAATAAAATGACTATTGGAGAGTACTTGGAAAACTATATGATTTAGAGCAAGAATCAGTGGATGTCAAAAAGGAATTGCTTAAAAATGTTTGCCTAATATATTTATGTGATGCTCATTGAACTAAAAAGCAATATAAACTTGTGCATGAACTGTTAACCGGCAGTCATAGCAGATATAGCAGATATGCAAATATGTATGGTATAACAAGCTATTCCAACTTTAAAAAAATATTGGTATAACGTGTGCATGTTCATGCTTACCGATGAAAGTCAGGAGGATTATAAGCTTGCTTATCTTCTTCTTCTTCTTCGCATTTCAAGCTTATTGCGTATGGCATTATTAGCTTATTGCGTGCTCTCAACTTAGTGTTCTAGATGCACTTCCACAGTTATGAATTGAGAGCTTTCGATGCCTGTACAGAGATGCCAGATCTACGGAAATCTCCGTAGATCTACGGATTTTACAATTTTTTGCGGAAATACGGATCCGTAGGTAAAATCTACGGAATTCGGTACAGTTTCTACGGATTTTTTTCTTCAGTGTACGTTTCCCTTCAGAATCGAATTTTACAATCTGATTCTGAAGGCAAAGAAGCATAAAATAATATAAACCCTACAACTTGTCAACCGTTTTCTTGCTCACTAGAGTTCTCTACCTCCGTTAGTATTAGTGAGAAGTTTCACTAATACATGCATTTTACTGGTTGAAAATAAAAAAAACAATCCGCTGTCAGTCGAACACTTTGACAGCTGATTTCGTGGTTGAAAATAATAAACAAACCGATTTACAGGGCTGCGCTAGCTAGGTTGTATAAGTGAGATGTTGCGTCGAGAAGTCACTTATCCGCTTTTTGAGTAAACAAACGTCAGACTGTGCGTGAAACATGGCGGCCTTCGTACTATCTCTTCACTCCGTCGAAAGTTCTCATAATATACCAGCCCAGTGGCAGGCGCGTAGGCAGCATGTTATACCGTGACAGCGGGCCCAAAACAGCAAAATAAATTATTTGAGCCCGGGACATGCTGCCTACTGTCAAACGCTGCTGTTGATATAGGCCTTGTCACTGGCCTGTAATATACAGTCAATCTTTGCATGAAGAGAAACATTTTCGACGGTGCCGTGTGAAGGCGAATAAAAGTCATGTCGAGACCAGTCTTGTAAGCGGTCACCGTAGTCGACACATTTTCTGTGATAATCGACTGCCTTTGCTTCCGACACTTGCAAAACAAGCTTTCAAATTACAGTACCAAACTAAAATGTCATACGACACTGTCGCCGAAGACCATCACGGATGTAAGTATTTTAGTTTTTCTCATAATAAGAGCTGCTGATGTTTTGCTTGTGCAAGCAACGATGTCATAGTAATAACCTTTTTTGATCAGAAATGGTTTAATTTACACCAAATTGAGGAATTAGAACGAAATCGTATATGTCATAGAATAGTCATTTGATAATTTTCTTTTTGCTCGAATGTTGTTCTACCGTTTGCGTTATGTAAGAGAGACGACGCTCTCTTCCCCGTCAGCTCGATGATGATCAGGCCTTCAACGTGTTCATCAAAAAGCATGTAATCCATAAGTCGTCGTACTTGTCCGGCTTTATAAAGGAAACTACGATTAAAGCGTGGCTTTCTTATTAGAGTACGACAGCACTGTACCACCGCTACGGGATCACAATTGATCAGATCGCCATAGATGGTCTTGAAACCCCCCTGTAGTGGATCCTCAAATTGAGCTGGAAACCATTGCCGTGGATAATGAGACAGAATCGCTGCTTGGGCAACAGGAAACGCTCCTTTAGAATGAGAACACATGCCTGGAGATCGCTCGCGCGCAAAACAGGGTTCCTCTGTCTTTAATTTATGACGAGCACGGTGAAAAGATAGCTTTTCCTGCCATTTGTTTCGGCCATCTACGGAAATTCAAGCCAGTGGTTCGGGTGACATATTTCATGATGGCATCCAGTGAAACTCGTCGTCAAGACAGGCGTGTGGCCAAACCACATTTGTTGTGTATGACAATGAAAGTTCTCCGGCTTAGAGTTTCCGAAGGCTTGCAATGTACTTTTAAATGCACGGCAACCGCAAACATTACACGTGGACCTTAAGGACCGCCTTATTCATGGAGCAGTGCATTTAGCGAAATCTATCCGTCCTCAAATCAATACCGAATTCAGTACAGTATTGGCAACAAAGGAAGAGAAATTTGTTCACCATGATACGACAATTGGGAAAGCCTACGATCTTCATCACACTCAGTGCAAGTGAGATGAAGTGGCCCCATTTGTTGAATCTCCTACATCGATTGTCAGAAGGACACAATGGCAATGACTTAATAGATCCTATCCAGGAATTGACTGCACTACAAAGAGCAACTCTGATGAATGATGATCCAGTCACGTGCTGCGTGTAATTCAACAAGCTGGTTGACACGATTGAATTTCAGCACCGTGGAAGTCCTCACGCGCACATCTTGCTATGGCTGAACAAGGATCCCCGGGAAGCAATCAGTAAAAGTATGCCAAAAACTACAGGTGCAACAGTATCATGCTATTCATGCCAGTACTACTATCGGCCCTTTTCAGGGCCACCAAGATTTCCCAAAAGAGCTAAATTTCTGAACATGTCCCAACTTAAATTCATATCAAAAGCTTCTTTTCAGGACAATCATATTCATACTAAAGAGTATAAACAGAGAGAACCCCACTCAAATTCCTATTCCTACACAAAACACAAGTTCTGCTGCAGTTAACAAATAACATTTTTTATATAGAGACTACGTAGTCCGACGTCACCATTCGTACAACCCCAGAGGGCTATCTCTAGTATTTTTTTTTTCAAAAGTTCTTTCATCGATTTATCATTTAACGTAAAGTATCACATTAGAGCTAAAAAAATAACAGCTTCGACAAAAAAAAAAATCCGTAGAAATCCGTAGATTTTAATAAGTCTACGGAATTGCATAGAAAAAAATCTGGCATCTCTGTGCCTGTACCATTTTTGCATTAGTATAATTGTGTGGCAGGTACAATCATACTCTATGCCCAGGGAAGTCGAGAAATTTTCCAACCCGAAAAATTCCTAGACCGGACCGGGAATCGAACCCAGCCACCTCCAGCATGGTCTTGCTTTGTAGCTGCGCCTTTACCGACTGAGCTAAGGGAGGCCCCGCTTGCTTATACCTACCTTAAATTGGATGAAAGTGAATTACAACAGCTACATTTGGAAGATATCTCAATGGAGACATGTTCATACATTGATAAACAAAGTAATGTTCAGTATCTGCATAGCCCTTTCTATAACGATGCAGCTCAAATTCTTGAAAGAGGACAACAAAAAATAATATGTCGATCTGTTTATTATGAATCAAGGAAAACATTTTTGAGCAAATTTTTGAAGAGATATGTGTATCTTCTTCCCTTATGGATACCTGTTTTTAGTGACTCTGTAAGTGACGATCCCCATCTGGATAGATCTGTCAGAAAGAGTAACGCTGCTGTCGAAGGTAAATTTTCAGAGATGAAACAATATTTCGAGACTATGAGCCTATCAATGGGTCACGGTGCAAGAAAAAACATTATTCGAGTGATCAATGCACTCGAGAAGGATTATTTCGACAGTGCAAATGCCCACAAGAAACAAATTCCTACCTCTGGCTTACGGAAAAGGCAGTCTACGTTTTCTGTCAAATTAAATAATTCTCAAAGTTCAACGCCTAAAAACGTCAGCTTAGGTAGTAGGAAACGGAAGTTGGTATTTTATCCAAATAGTTCTGACGAAGAGATTGACAAAGTCAATGACTTTTTAAATGTGGAAGACACATTTAAGCATCGGTGGAAATCGGCATATTCCGTTATTCAAGACGGTAAGCTAAAGTCAACACATACAACATTATTTGATGTGCGGTTACCCAACAGTCCACCAAAACTGAGAAAAACTGAACATAGGTCTCCTTCAGATAACTATCTTCTAAATAACACTATTCCACAAAAGCTTAACAAAACGGAACCTAAAGATCCTGCAGATAATATCCACCTTGCAAGCATTTCGGATACAGCAAATGTTTCAGAATATAAGGAATACGAAGTCTCTTCTATTAGAGATATTTCACTGGATGGAGTAACATTGAGAAGAGAGAATTTAATGTTTGCAAACAGAGCCTTAAAAGACCCTGCATATTATTTTAATTTCTATGATTCTACTGCTGTCTGTGTAAAACTAGAAACAGCTAAAAGCAGGAAGTTGATAGATCTTTCAATGAAAGATTTGAAAACGTTGATGGCTACCAATTTATTATCAGATAGTACTTTAGAACTGGCATTAAAACTAGTAATAAAGCAATTTAATAACTTGAATGTAATTGCACTTGCTACCCATGATACATGCAAATTATTCTTGGATGGTGTGCATAAAGTATGCACTGCAAACTTATATAAATTTATTGAATGAATTCTTAGTTATGATATTGTTATTGCACCTTTATTCAAAGATGATCATTATTATTTAGCAATAATTGACTTCAACAAGATTTTTTTTTATTTCTGTGACTCTTACTTTACAATTGAAACTAGCAAATTAAGAGGCTATTTAAGTAGCTTTAAACAATCTCTTAATTATTATGCAGCAAATGGTATCTCTACTGCCGAACAATTGAAATCTGCAGAATGGAAGATTGAGCAAATTGTTACACAGAAACAAAGTGATAATCATAGCTGTGGGGTTTTCGTAGTTCATTATGCAGAACAATTTTTAAAGTCATATGGTCAGAGAACAATTTGGGATGTTTTAAACCCAGTTGAGAAACGCGTTCAGATTCAGAAAAACATATTACAGAATTTGTTAGAGCGAGAACAAAAGAAATATCGATGCCACAGTTTTGCATGTGCATCCCTAATTAAGATTAGATACGAGAGAGAATCTCTCCCGCCGAGCCGTTCTTGCTCCTTATATACATACAGCTGACGACCGATCGCTACCGATTGAGTCAGCTGTGTGGCAATAGACAGATAGAAAAAAATTAAAGGGTTGTATCCTAGACACGACCGCAATATGACGTAGAACCACACAAAATTGATGTTTTTCATGCATTTTTGACTATTATACTTTATCTTAAAATTTTCAAGTATTTCAATGTTTCGGTTATGGTTGACTCCAAACAATTTACACATTTTTCTTGACAAATATCCATGTGAAATTCCACATGATTATCATTAACCACACATAAACAGAATCCACTCAGAAGTACACATGAAATTTAAACGCAAATGAATAGTATGTGTGGTCACGCATGGTTTTTATACGTATATATATGAAGTATGTGGCCGACACATAGATATTGATTTGTTGATCACGTTGCAACAACTCATGTGTGTGATTTGAGGGGTGGGGGGTGGGGTGGGGTTAGGAGAGGTTGTTGATGAGGGGGGGGGGGGGGTAGGAAAGGTTGTTGATGAGTGGGGGGGGGGGGTTAGGAGAGGTTGTTGAGGGGGGGGGGAGAGATTGTTGTGAAGGGGGAGAGGTTGTTGTGAAAGGGGGAGGGGGTTTACACACATTACTTTTCCTCATTGTGGTCACGCCGTGATCCACCTTTAGCCGTTGATGTGGTCCTGCTTACCAAGCTTGAGCAAATGCATGACAGCAGCGCTGTTTTATATCTTTTCAGGTTCAGAACCTGATAGGATTTCCCGCCGTTTTTTTTATGAATGGGGCGGAGCAAAAAGTTTCTTTTGTGCAGAATATGTAAAAAAGGATGGACTTTGGATGTTAATATAATTGCATATAAAGAGGTACAAGATATGTTTTACAGTCAGTTGTTGGTAATTCATCGAGTGTATGTCTCCTATTAGGCAATAATTTTTTTTTTGAAAATGTTGTCTCTGCATGAAAAAAATTAATTGTTCGTACATTATTAGGGTTTGCTTAAAATTTATTTCCCGAAAAAAAATGATCGTCAAAGTCCATGTCTTTTTGGGTTATTGTTAAGGGGGAGGGGGAGGGGGTTGTTAAGCGAGAGGGAGTTTTACATGCATGTTTTTTTTTCAAGTCTCATTCCTCATTGTGGTGGACACGCCGTGATCCACCTATAGCCGCTGACCTAGTCCTGCTTGATGCAGGACCTAGTGCCACGCCGTCCGAAGCGGTAATGAGCAGAGGCATGAGAGCAGCGCTGATTTATATCTTTTCAGGTTCAAGCGGAATGATGTGCAACCAAGTGGTATTCGTTCATGATGACTGGGTTTGGGAAAAAGGCTTATTTCATGAAATCAGTGATAAAATTATAATTTGTACATTTTTAAAAGTTTAATTACAGAAAAAATGGAAAAATATTTATTTCAACAGGTTCGTAATGTAATATCCTATCGATTGGCGTATTTGGATTTTAATTTCATCTATAAATGACAAAGTTACAACCGTTCAAAACCTAACACTCCTTCACCACACATATTTTTTGATTTGCACCCCAGTATAGTCGACAAAGACGTAGTTCTACGTCAATATCAGTTACAATAAACCGTCGCGGAGGGAACATCTGCTTAGTAATTACGTCCTGTAATAAATGTACTTTTGTGGGGGGAGAGGTAGCTCATCGATTCTTCCGGTTCGCCTCCTAGCATCGTGCTATAAGGTACCAGGCGATAACCAGGGTAGTTGATCAATAGCTCGATGACGTCATTTCGTTGGCGTCTGCAATGGGAAATTATCATAGCAGGCGTTGACGATGGGACGTTGTCGAGTTGTTGAATAGCAACTATCGTGGTAACTCACCGATTACCTGTCGATCTGCCAAATTTGGAAAGACGTCTGTATTGAATTGTCTCATATAATAATATTCCGCCCACTATATCACAAGAAATTGCGAGTAGCTGAGTGGAATGGAGATAAGTTAAGCATTGGGTACAGGACCAAGTCTCCCTTGGGTGGTGCCAAAAGATGAGCGCAATAGAATCATCAAGTTGCCATAAGGCACGGAATGAGACTATTGCATGGCTGGGTAGTCAAAGTCTTCCATTCGTTAGTCATTTCAGGGGGATTAGAACAGGTTTAGGTTTAGGGTCGGCGTTGGCCAGATTTGGATTTTTCAGATGTAATCCTGGATAGGACCCTGTCATTGAACGTCGCGTGAAAGTGGAACTTAATGAAGACCTAAGTACTTTTTCGTAGTTTTTAGTTTTCGGATTTGAAAGATCGTCGGTTACAGTGGCCTGCTTACTGAGCAGAAAAACGCGGTCCCAGTTCCTTACATATCAAAGAGATTTATGGTAAAATCGCTTGTGTATCGTGTATTTTGCGAAACTCGTTGTTGTCGTTGGTTCCGGGTATGAATGGATACACAAATTTGTGCAACGGTATTATGTGATATGAGGGGCTCGGTGGCCTTAGAGCAACCGTTTTTGCTTACTGAGCAGAACATCATGAGTCTAATCTCAGGCCCATCCACATTCAAAATTCGTCAATCGTTTTATTTGTTAATATGACTACATGGTAATAACAGCAACTCGGTGATTAAAAAGGTGCTCGTCTGCCTAGTGGCAAACGTTTTTGCTTACTGAGCAGAAGACCGTGGGTTTAGTCCCAAGTCCCACATCAATTCAGCTTATCGTTTACCAAAACGAACCCTGCTGCAAACCCAACCCTCTTATCCAACATCCCAGTGATTCCTCGTGGAAGTGCAGAGGTGTTCTCGGCTTCCATCAAAGCGAGTGTCATGTCAACACAATCCCTCCCATTCCTTTCTTGACCTGTGTTCGGGCGCGGCTGGCGCTGGTATTGCCTAATTTAAGATCACCAGTTTTTACACATTGAGGATGATTGCTAGTCCCAAGCATCGTCTATTGGTTCTCTGTGTAATTACAGCTGATCTGGCAGTAACAGAGTAGCAACCGTGGGCGGTCAATCAAGCTCAAGCTCAAGCTCAAGCTCAAGCTGTAATAAATGTACACACCAACAAATTCTGAATTTTACTGGCGATGTAAACATTCATGCACGCAAACATTCATACATGTAAACTTCCTTTTCACGTAAACTAGCAACTTGCAAGAAATGTTGCAAACAAAAGTGGACAGTTGCATACAATATATGGGACATTGCATGACATGTTTCATAAATTTACACGATCTTTAATCTAAATTTGTATGATATATGACGCTCCATTTATGTGCATCATAGTAACGGAAATTTACACTACTTTTTTTAGCTGTGTACTTTTGTGTTCGCGTAATAAAGTGTATTTTCGTTGTGTAAAAACGTACTATTCATGTGTGTCCGAAAAGATTTCCCGCGACGGGCGCGAACATTTGGTCCTTCGAACCGGATAAGTGAATTTTCGGACACTTTGTGTGGTGTGTAGTGCTATTTGCGAGGATAAGAAGCAAATCCTCAGTACGAACAGTTTGTACGGGCTGCTGTTAGTTGGAACAGCAAACAAACAATAAAAAAGAACTATCAGTGCGCGAAAGCCGACGGCAATTTAATTGCACGGAATCGGCTCGGAAAATAGTGAAATTTCCCCACGGAACCACTATACACTGACTGGTGGAAATAAATATAAAGACACATAAAAAAGCATGGCGCCTACCAAATATAAGAATCAGAGGAATTCTAAACCATGTATTTTTGGAAGCCACATTATCATGCTACAATATCACCCATAGAAATAACCAATTGCATCATGTACGCAGGGGAAATAAATGGAAATGTGATTTTCTCCTTCGGAAATAAATATAAGGACGCCATACAAAAATGTATGGGAAATTGGTCATTTTCGAAACATTACTAAGCATGTCAACAATTCTTGTAGCACCAAAATAACCAAAGAGTTAGTTAAAATAATAATTAAACTTAATTTCTGAAACATTCTAAGTAGATCCAATCGCTAGAAGTTCTCGAAAATCACAAAAATCATTGGTTGATCAGCGATGATCAATTAGGAGCTACATACATTTAGGCGTTTTGACGTAGGACTACGTCTTTGTTTTCTATATGGGGATACACTTTGTGAAAACCGAAAATGGAACATGTAACAAATTAAGAAAGATTTTGAACGTTAATAACTCTGCTGCTCCTGGTCCAATTTCAATAATTTTATCACCAATCGATCAGAAATATGGCTACGCATCGATAACAATGCTTCTGAATGTTGATTTTCAACAAGAAACTATTGAAAAACCGGTAAATGTCCAGCTTTGTCCAAAAGCGTCGAATTAGCTAACAAATCCACCAATTACCTACATGCATATGCTGCTTCCCCAGCACAGTCGTCAGAGAGTAGTAAGTAGACGAAACAAGTCGAAGTGGCATTCGCATCCGATCCTCGGACGCGTGCGAATAGGGAGGATGGAATTGCGTAATATTTTGCACTCATCGCCATATTCAGAACCAAACGCAAATTCTTCAAGATAACCACCATCCGTCGTTTGGCTTGCCGTGGCGGTGTCTGACGTATCTCCGGTCTGATTTACGAGGTGTGCTGAAGGTGTTCCTGAAAAATAAGATTCGTGATGCTGTCACCTACACTAAACACGCCAAGCGTAAGCGGCCATGGATGTCATCTACGTTTTGAAGTGACAGAGACGCACTCTGTTTGGTTTCGGAGGTTAAATCATCACCAACTTTGGCAACAAAACGGCTCTTTTCAGGGCCACCAAGCTTATTACAGTAAAGAGTAGGAATAGAATTCATCTGCCTGTTTGTCCATATTCAGAACCAACGACCACACAAAATGCTCATGTAATCAAACTGGAAGCAGGGGTACAAATTATTTTGATCAATCTTGATCAACTTTGAATCGCCACGGCCGGATATTTTCAATGGAAGAAGCAACAATCTAGCATCTAATTCGAAGAAGACGGAAGGAAACATTTGTGAAGCCGAGTTATTTACGAAAGAGAGTGTCGATGAAGAGAATCGATCAATGTAGATAGGACCTATTGAAAAGTGACACGAGATTTAATTTCAATACCGAGCACCAATGCTACCGACGCCAGGGAGGCAGCTCCCACACCTGGACCCTACCAATCGACCCATCAACTCAAGCGTGATCAGAGATGTTATGTCTTAGAACATGCCGGTGGCGCCGACTGAGATTGGACCCAGGCCTGATAGGGTGAGAGGTAATCACGCTAACCACCGGCGCGGATATCTTTCAAGGTGATATCACGGCGAATGAGAACGACCCAAATTTGAGTTTAGTTATCTCAGAAATAATAAATAAAGTGCAGGAACTTAGCGATGATTAAATTTGCTTCATGTTTTCCCAGGTTTTTCCAGGATTTTCCAGGGAAAAATTCCCGAATTTGAGAAAAGTAAAGAATGGATTCAGTCTATTGGTACTACTTCGAGACTGAATAAATAATTTTGTCAATTTCTTCATTTTCTGGTAGATGTTTTAAGTTTTCAACAGGAAACCATGAGACAAATTTACTCATTACTGAGTTCCTGCACTTTTGGCGATTATGAGTGAACTAAACTCAAATTTGGGTCGTTCTCATTCGCCGTGTACGCAAAAAGAAAAGAGCCAGTGTCGCTACTTGATAGCAAACTACTCATAATGGGAGGAGTCTTTGTAGCTTTTATACCACTTTGTTGCACATCGTTCTGCTTTAACCTGAAAAGATATAAAAGAGCGCTGCTGTATGGCATTAGCTCATTTTCGTTTAGGACGGCATGGTGAACAGCAATAGCAGCAGTAGGAAGGTGGTGGCTAGTCCACTCCTTCACACCTAACAAGCAACAATTAACCACTTCATTCGAGCAGTTTAAATGACGTTTACTACCACTCGAACTTAAATAAAACATTATTTTGAGATTTTTTCTTCTAGAACCAAGAGAAAAGTAGCCAACATTTGGGCGTTTCATAAAAAAATATAGAATTTAGTTGGTCTAGCTTTGTGAAATCGCTGGTAGAAAGTCACGCCAAAACTGCTTGACAAAGTGGTCAATTGACTGGTCGTGGCAAAGGAGGAAAAGGTATGGTAAAGGAGGTGCCAAGCGTCATCGCAAAGTTCTTCGAGATAACCGCCATCGGTCGTCTTGCTCGCCGTGGTGGTGTCAAACGTATCTCCGGTCTGATCGAAGAAGTGTGCTGAAGGTGTTCCTGGAAAATGAGGTCCATGATGCTGTCACCTACACTAAACACGCCAAGCGTAAGTGGCCATGGATGTCCTCTTCAATAAAACGGCCCTTTTCAGGGCCATCAAGCTTACATCAGTAAAGAGTTGGAATAGAATTTATCTGTGCTTGTTTGTCCAATTTCAGAACCACAAGCCCCCAACGTCCACACAAAATGCTCTTCAGAGTTGTAATCTTGTAACCAAACTTGGAAGCAGGGGTGCAAGTGATTTTGATTGATTCTCTTTATCAACTTTCTCTTTGAAAAAAATTACTACAAATTTGGTACGCCTACAATTCAAAAACGGAAAGGGTTGAGATAATAGATAATTTATCAATTAAAAGAGCTAAATGGTCTTCACATTTATTCCGTCCACTAGCGGTCCTACGTCAAGCTTCCGTTCGTGCCCCTAGGCACAGACCTTTCTACTTTTTCGAGTTAGAATTTGTCTTGAAATGTTCAAACAAATTAATAGGAAGATGGGAAGAGCGCGTAGGCCCGTCACCCCCTCACTTTTACTAGATATCAGTTTTAGTGTAACTAAATAAACACAGGTCATCTTCCTATTAATTTGTTTGAACATCTCAAGACACATTCTAACTCGGAAAACGCCTAAATGTATGTATCACCTAATTAATCATCGCTGATCAACCAATGATTTTTTGTAATTTTCGATAACTTCTAGCGATTGGATCTGCTTAAAACGTTTCAGAAATTAAGTTTAATTATTACTTTAACTAACTCTTTGGTTATTTTGGTGCTACAAGAATTGTTGACATGCTTAGTAATGTTTCGAAAATGACCAATTTCCCATACATTTTTGTATGGCGTCCTTATATTTATTTCCGAAGGAGAAAATCACATTTCCATTTATTGCCCCTGCGTACATGATGCAATTGGTTATTTCTATGGGTGATATTGTAGCATGATAATGTGGCTTCCAAAAATACATGGTTTAGAATTCCTCTGATTCTTATATTTGGTAGGCGCCATGCTTTTTTATGTGTCTTTATATTTATTTCCGGGAGTGTATCAATATTTACAACAGAGGCGATAATGAGAATCCAGCCACGAATGAAGAAAAACAAATGTTATTTTTGATACTCAGAGGTTGTCTAGATCAAGGGAATTTGTTTATATCAAAATTCAAATTCATGCAGGTAGTTGGTCTATCTGTTAAGGTTTTCTTCATATTCAGCTAAATTGAGTGTAGAAGAAAGGATTTTTATCAGCACTGAACCGCAGTCAGTTCACGGACATAAAAATTTCTGACAAACATAAAGGACAGTTATTCTTTTATGGGAAGTTTAGGATGTAGATGCATGTTTACTTCGGTGGCTCTATGGATTTATTTTACTTAATTAAATTAATTTTGTTAGAAATTTAGACGAAAAAAAACATGCACATGTTTGTCACTGACACATGACATGGCATCCTTTGAAGATCATTTTCATTTCATGATAGTGTCGAAAACTGTTTTATCAATATCGTCGTGTATGGACGAGATTTAGCAGCACTTTAGAGTCTTGGAATAAATATGCTCGATTCTTAAACAGTGTGTGAGGTGGCTAAACGGTCAAACGTTATAACTCGTCCGCTGAGAAGGATTTTTTGCAAGGTTTACTACCAAAAGTGTATGGGAAACTGTCAACCAATATTTTTGGTGTGGTTGAAAATAACAGGTAATTATCCTGTCAACTGATTTTCCGTTACATTAACTTTAAAAATAAATAAATGGAACATCCCATCCCAACGTCAAGCCAGAATTCAGCAGCAATCAGCAACGGTTCCTGTTGCAGATACCCAAAAAAAGCTCACGAAAATGAAAACGTTTAATTATAATCTGATTAAAACCAAAGAGTTGAGCGCTTCGTGCTGCGTGTGTGCACTGCCTGCGATAGGCGCCTGAGGGGGTAAGAAGATTTTCCGTCCGGGAAGTGTTTACTGATTGCAAATGTGGTTCTTGTTGCTACGCTTGATTCACTCAAATTATTCACACAGTTAGTTGTATCCCTCTGAAACACGATGGCCTAGAGGTTGAGTGCTAGCGCGATTGCATGTGATTTAATATTGAAAGGTTCCATTAGCAGCCAACAAAACCCGAGGGGCATTAGAAATTTCTGGAATTCTGGCTACCGTACTTAAAAACAAACATTCCTAAATTAAGATTTATAGAAAAACTTTTTTGCTTACAGTGAAGAACAACATTATTCAACATGACTGAATCGAAATGAACTTCGGTAGCATTTTCCATCAAAGGTACGAGAACATGAAATAATGATACCGCAATGGTGGAAGGCACAATATTGAAGAGATGCTTCTACGTGGAAATGTACATAAATGCCCTAATAGGTTTAACTGCGGAGCTTATTGTTGAACAAGTCCATTCAGTTCAGAATGAGCCGATCGAACCGGAACCGCAATGATATTTTCGTGTAAGCCTTTTCACCTCTCTCGGAGGGATGATTGCAATCAGCATTTACAATTTATTTTTTGGTTTTTTTTATTTAATTTTTGCTTGTTGAGCAAACGGAAAAACCATGTTCTGTTGATTAATGAAATTCGAATGTAAAAGAGCATGGCTTTGCAACAGTTGTTCCATAATTGAATGGACACGGGGATTACGGGGTGATGTAAATTTGGCCACATTTCCAAATAGCAGTTTTTTTTCCTTTCGGGTCTTTTTTGTGGGTTTCAAACAGCTTGAACGGTGCACTCGTTGAATATGTATAAAAATTATTAAGAACTGGTAAATTTCGCGTATGACTCACGATCTGGATTTTTTTTTTTGTTTTTATCATGATTTTTTTATCAACCAGGATTCGTGAATGGACCGACGAAAATGGTTACTGCGCTTATTGTCCATCTGGAAATTACACAGAAACTGGTTTCCGTTAGTTTTTAACAGAAGACAGTACAGTCAGCAATCTTTGAAATCCTTTTTCCGGACCACAAAGTACCAGACACTGCAAAACACGTCTGGTTCCCTCTTTTGAAGCATACTGAACACAAAAACTGGGGCTTATAATGGCCAAAAGGTGGCCCGCAAACCGCACGTGGTGCTTGCAACTCTAGGATGCAACAACCTCATCTTGAATTTATGTTTACATTACGAATGTATGGCCGGAATGATTGGGAAACACGCAAAATTCAACTTAAAATATGACCAACGAGAAAAAATACAGCTATTGAAAAAAAGGGAATGAGTACCATCGCACAGTGAAAAAAATCGGCAATTGTTACCCTTAATTGTAAAAATGTTCAGTTAATCGATAGCGCTAGGTCTCGTAGACGGCAGTGCACGAAAATTTCCCGTTTTACCCCAATTTCCTTATGATCTGTGAATATATCCAAACAGTTTCCATAATTTTTCGTACCTAAACCATCATCAAATCTACGCTAATCTTATGTAAAAAATGTCCACAGAAGCGATAACAGTAGACGTATTTAACAGACGGCAGAGCACGTTAAATGCCCGTTTTACCTCAATTTCCCTAAAAAAAATTAAGATATGCAAGAATTTCAAAAAAATTCAAATCGTAAATTATTGCTAACGATAAAATAGCACTTTTCGCATGCACAAATGTCCACAGAATCTATTACAGTAGCTATAAAAGATGTCAGAGCTGGCAGTAGGTATAAAAGCCATCTGTAATCGATTCCTTGGACTTGTTTGCATACGAAAAATGCTATTTGATCATTCGCAATCGTTTTCGTTTTGAAAAAAAAAATGTAGAAATTCATAGCTAATCTTATATTTTGTTGGGGAATCGGGGATAAACGGGCTATACCGTGCTCTTCCGTCTGTTATATCTTTTTTCTTTTGGTTTGTTTTCCGTCAAACAAGATCGTGCTGAGCACCAATGCTACCGACGCCAGGAAGGCAGCTCTCACACCTGGACCCTACCTATCGACCCATCAACTCATGAACCGAGGACCAAAGGCTTTTCTTCGCTTCCGAAGGAAGGCATTATCAGAGATGTTATGCCAGCGGCGGCACCCACTGGCATGCTTGGCATGCACAGTTGTACACACCAACTGCTCATTTGGTACACCCAACCGGTGGATGTAAGATTCGCTTACAATTATGTGGGATTCATCATCAGAGGATGTAAGTGGAGACCGCATGAACCGAGGATGCGATATACCTAGCTGCGGTCCGATGTAAGAAAATTGGAGACCGAAAAATGTGGAGTGTATTAGTGAGTGAAATTAATTATGTCGAAAAAAATAGAAAAAAGGTTGCCGACTGCACTCGAACCACGGACGTTGCGACTCTCAGACCTGTGCTTTCTCTACTGCTCTCTCTATGCTTCTGATTATGGTCAGCCTAAAAGCAATCATGAAGCGCTCATTTTCTCGCATGCTCGACTTCGTATGCTTTTTCTGCAGGAGAGATTCGAGATAAGTGTGTGCGTCGTTCTACAATGTTCTACAATGTACGTCGTTCTACAAGCTTACTGGTATAGTCGAAAGCGTAGATGGAACACGAAATAAAAAAAGACAAAAAACCATTACATCGCCTGCATGGTCAATTTCTAACATTCGTTGCGATGTTCATGAACAGAGGATGATAGGAAACGGAACTAACATTCATTGTAATAGATTTTTGGCTTGCGTGTAAGTCCCCAAATAAAAATCGCTATAAATTCTAATAATGTTTTAATCGAATGAACCCAAACAAATCATACAGAAACACAAACATTGTTGATGCATTAACTGACTTATTCATCAAAAAAATAAATTAAATAAAAATGCTGAAAAACTTAGCAAAAAAATATGTAAACGAATAAATTACAGAAAAAGACAGCAATACTAGTATTGACTAAAACGGCAGTTCAGAGATTCTGCGATTTACGGAGTTTTCGGCAAGAACATTGATTACTGAAAAATCAGCTGTTTAAAAACCGAGTTAAATTTTTTCCGACTTCGGTAATCTAAACTCTGTGTTTATGTCAGCAATGGAAAGCAATAGTGAAATAATCTTCATTTTTTCATGACAAACATTATTGGGCCCTCCCGGAACCAGTTCTGGGTATCCGTATGTGGCCAGCTCATTCTGTTAGTAATGATGTTCGTTCACTTCTGGATGAAAAATCATAAATTTTGAGCTGTCGGACGATACCAGTGCATGAGGTTTAGGAAATGTTCTCTTTGAGCCCTACTGGAACCGGTTCCGGGTATTCAGATGTGGTCAAATCCACCATTTAGTCCATGACATGATGTCTATTTACTTCTGGATGAAAAATCCTAAGTTTTGAGCCGTCAAACGGTCCCAGTACATGAGGTTTAGAAAGTGTCTCTTTGGGGTCCTGCCGGAACCAGTTCTGAGTATCCAGATGTGGCCAGATCCTTTACAAAGCTACAGCTTTTTAAAAGTGATGCCGGGTCAAAAAAGACCCTAAAAACTAGGTTAAAGAGGGTGTTCAAATTCTGGTCTCAAATTCGGAAAAGCTCAGTAACTTGCTAAGCAATTCAAGAGTTCACAAAATTTAGTTTGGGTCTTACTAGTCCTATTAGTTTTAACTAATTTTGTTATCTTAACAAAAAATATCGGCTCTGCAAAGTTACAGCAAATGAGTTTGGAAAAATAAACGCATTATTAAAAAAAAAACTAGTCATATTGAGAATCAGGTTGCTCTGGATTATCTGAATATTTTCGCTCGGAGAAATTTTTTAATGATTCCTGAGGGACCGATTTAAACGAAGTAAGATCTTCAACAAAAGTGTTTCAAAATATGAATGCTCTAGCTAGTGGCACCGGTGGTGTAGTGGTAAGCATAATTGCCTCTCACCCCAAAAGGCCTGGCCTCAATCCCAGTCGGCATCACCGGGATTTTCTGAGGCAAAAAATCTCTGATCACGGGAAGTAAAGCCGTTGGTCCTCGGTCTATGAGTTGATGGGTCGATGGTCCAGGTGTGGGAGCTGCCTCCCCTACCCTACCCTGGGAGCTGGCGTCGGTAGCATTGGAACTCAGTGCGGAAAACACCTTCTATATATTGAATTGCAGTCAGACACAATATGGATATCTTCGGAACGGGAGCGACGCTTAGTTTTGGCAGCTTGAATTTCAAGATGGCGTCGAACATCGCCATATTTTAGGGTATTTGACACTTTTCCGCAAATCGGAAGTCGCCGACTTGGACTTCAAAATTGCGTCGGATATCGATTTTCGGCCTCTAGACGCCATCCCGATTCCAAAAATACCTATATTGATGGGTATTTGACAATATTTCCCATTTGTTCTGAAATCAGAAGCCGCCATCTTGGATTTATAAATGGCGTCACATATCAATTTTCGATCTGTAGACTTCATACTGATTATAAAAATATCAATATTGATGTGTATTTGATTGTATTTCCACTTTTTATTGAGTCGGAAGCCGCCATCTTCGATTTCAAAATGGCGTCTCATATCGATTTGCATCCTCTAGACATCATCCCGATTCCAAAAATACATTTATTGATAGGTATTTGACAATATTTCCCACTTTTTATTAAACTGGAAGCCGCCATCTTGGATTTCAAAACGGTGTCGCATTCAATTTTCGATCTCTAGACGTCACTCCAATTAAAAAAATACCCATATTGATGGGTAAACATACCACCCGGCAATGATAAATTTGACATCCACGTGCACAGATCTATGCGCATACGCTTAAATGAACCGAGTGAACAATCAACAAAAGTTATAAAAATTACGCGAATTTGGATCGAACAGCTTCGCTTAAATGCAAAAGTAAGTTCATTTGCCAATGACAGAAGAAATGAACATGAGTCAACCCAAAACAAACTGATAAGCGTGATTGCCTCTCACCCCAGCAGGCCTGGGTTCAATCCCAGTCACCACCGCCGGGATGTTCTGAGGTATAGCATCTGGGAAGTAAAGCCGTTGGTCCCCGGTTCGATGGATCGATAGGTAGGGTCCAGGTGTGGGAGCTGCCTCCCTGGCGTCGAAAGTGGTTCTGTTGATGTTGACGGGGATCTGCTCGAAGAGAAGACAGAATGGGTTTCAATTGAAAGTGATGGTTTACAGCTTCATCGTCATTTGATGATTTTCGATTGAAAGTGGCTTTGTGGGGCCCTGATGTTGAGTATGGATAAAAACGATCTTCGTTCTCTCATAAAACATTATTTTTTGAGAGGCAAAACGGCGAAGGAAACAAAAGAAAAGTTAGATAAATATTATGGAGCACACCGGATTACACCGTCAAATATTTGTTTTGAGAGTTGCAATAGAAAATTCAGCTCACGTGAGGAAATCATCGACGCTGCAGAGGAGTATTTCGCAGACCTTCCGGAATATTACTTTTCGGACAGGATCATGAAGTTGGAAAATCGCTGGAATAAGTGTATCAAGCGAAATGGGGATTTGAATTGAATAAAATAAAATAAACATTAAGAAAAAAAAATTCATTCGACTTTTCCCCTATAGGAACTATTCTCCAATACTAAAAAAAATCTACACATGGTACTGGAAAAGGTTTTAAGTAGCGTAAGCATCGTAAGCATCTATCCACCATTCATTTAAGTTGATAGCGAGTTTCTAACAAAGTGACTTTTTACTTTTGTTTTGTTTTTTGTACATACAATGAAGACAAGCCCTGCCTTCATTCTCAAATGAATATGAAGAAAATGGAATGATGCCGATCTGCCATTGGTGACACTGCCGCACGATGTACAACTGTCAGTACACCACGTTTTTAAAAAGAAGTCACTTTTTTCGTCCCAGGTAAAAGTTTGTAAACTTGTTAAAACCCTCAAGGTTCAACCGTACGCAAACTCGTTTCGTTTGGATAACTTAAGGCCCTTACCAATTCTGGGCTGTGAGATCAGCTCATCTTATGGCATAGCGAATAAAGGACCTCAACGATTTAATACTTCCGATTTTGAAATCATTCGAGGAGTAGAGAATTTCGTTGTATCAACAAAACCAGGAGCCAAGTAACCAAGAAGAAAGAATAACTTTCTGCAGCTATTTACAATACTCCCCAGTGATCACTCATACGTTCCCGCGTGTTGAGCTGGTGAAAACAACAGAGGCAATGTTTGTCTTTCAAAATTTGAGAGCAGGTAGCGAGTGAAAACGAAACAAAGACCTTCTGTCGGGGGAGACTCATTTTGGCATACTACCATATCAGTACCATGTGGAAAAAGTACGCACACAGTAAAAAAAAATGTAATATCGATCAATGTAATTCAAGCTGATGTATGAAATAATGATGTAATAGCAAAAAGCAGATACAATATGACATCAATGGATGTAATTTTGTTCGCAAAATCGATGTACATCATACAACGTTATATTACACAACCGATGGATTGACCTGGTTGCAGCAGTTTGGATGTAATATTCAACAACTTTTTTTTCTGTGCATTGAAAAATGGCAGTCAAAACTACGAACTGCCAATCCCATGTAAATATTTGAAAAATGAAGCTAAACTTATTGATAATTTTTTCAAGATAAAATCAGTTGCAATGAAGCTTGCATGTTTTGTGATATCAGCGTAAAGTGTGTCAATTCAAAAAACAGAACTGTAACTTGATCGCTGATCGAATGAATTTCAGGATAGGACTGATATGTGATTACTTTGCATGATGGGACAAAGTGACTTGATGATGTTTTCACATTTTAACATATAATATGAAAGTAGATGATAACTGCGTCTCAAAATTGACGAAAATTCATATGGGACTGATGTGATTATAGGCAGCATAGTGCTGTGTACCTTTTCAACTAATCTTCCTGCTTACACTAAAGAGAATTGCATCTCTGCTGAGTAGATTCAATATAGGACATCGACATTGGTTGAAGACGAGATTAAACTTCGATTACATGTGCATACCATAACACACACTGCGAAGCCTACAATATTACATTATTACACCCTAATAAAAGGCAAGACTTTGTCTTCATAGCGCGGTACATCGCTGTTAATTTAACATCATTGTTACATCTCTGCAGCTCTTATCACTAATACCATAAATTCATGTTATTCCGATCCATTCATCCCACACCCAGACCTTTGTCCTCTCAGCCATGTTGTTCATCGAAGTTCATCCTGTCATTTTCAATCTACCAACCCACGCAGTATTAAAGAGTTAAAGATTCCCCTCGCCCTTAGTGAGCTGAGTCCATCATGGTTACGTTCGCTACAAGGTAGGGCGGATCAAAATGTTTTAAGCCCCATGCTGTAAAACATAACCGTCTTCATGCTCATCCTCCTCTATCTAACCCCATTTTGCTATATTTAATTCAGAAATGCGCCTTTTCATCGCTATCTGTTCAATTAAATTACTCATTATTTCGGAGCATAAAAGGTTTACAGGTAATCCGAATATGAACATTAAAATATTCCTCATCACTGTTTCGCGTTTGACTACACTTTTCCATAGTGATGCTTATTTAGTGGTTTAGATAATTGCTGCTTCGAGATGTGTTTCGGGCTAACGTTCGAGCCATTAAATTGGTTACCAATCTGCTTTTAAATGGCTATTCACAACGATTCTTTCTTTTATCGGTCCAATATGCAGTCATGTATTTCATATATCGTCAACCAGCGTTGATTTAGGAGTTTTTGCTGAAACTCACTCATTCTTCAAACGAATCACGTTCAGGAAATAACACCGCCTCAAAATGGCACCTCCATTGCGCTGCATTCAATAGCACCGAATAACAATATAGGGGAAAGGAATGTAATGTCGGCCTAAATGCCCCTAATTTGGGCCCATACATAAATTCAACAATCGACAAATTTTCAATAGCGACCAAAAATATCCATTAGAACCGGCCCAATGACAATTCATCTACACACTTAGAAAAATTCATGTAAATTTAGGTGTTTTGAGACTGACATATACGAGCGTCGATTCTGACATAAAAAAGAGTCATAACAGTCGCGAAATTCAATTCAATCAAACGTACTTTTCGTCGAACAACGAACTATTCAGTCTCGGAGCACTTAATATTACATGACATGTTTGTTTACGTCTCATACTTTATGTCAAAGATGGATTCCGTCACGTGTAAAATTAGTTATTTCTAAGTGTGTAGATACAATTGATAAAAAGCAGATTTTTAGCGATGGGCCCAATCTTAGATCCATAGGCCAACATTAGAGCCATTTCCTCTATAAGTACTGAAAAGAATTGCCTTTTTTATAGTTTTTACCACACCGACGCAACGGAGACCGTAGCATAGAACACAGCGTGCCACAAGACACAGCCATCACCGAAAGCGAATTCCCCACAACAATCCACGAAAACGGAGTTTTTCAATTTATGCAAATTTATTCCATAATTATAATTCGACAATTTCTTCCCCTACTTCCCTCATTCTCCATCTGTCTGAGCGAAGCCAGCCGCGTTGAATGACGGTTCCGGTGGTAGGAATAAGTTGGGGGATCATTTCTCCCATCCTAGTATTAGAAGAGTCCCTCCATGTCAGCCTCCACCCCCTCGCGTCTTTTGGAATAGAGAAGTTCGCGTTTCGCGTCTTTATGATGCTCTCGGTTCCGTACGACATGGCGTGATAATGCTAATGGTTTGCTAGTTTGTGCCTTTTTATTTGCTGAGCGTTTTGCCGCTGTCATCTCTATCGTTCGTACAGTTTAGTAGCGTGAGCGGTGTATTTCCGAAAGGGCCGAAAGGATTATGTAAACAATGACGTGACAAACAACTGCCGATTATAAGATTGTCATGTTGTGCTTTCGGTATTGTTGATTTACATGGAGTAGAATTTGATGTCATTGTTGACAAATGTGATTAGGCCCTTTTGAAAACAAAATCAAACATACATAATAGAAATAACATGCAGTAGTTGTTGTTTGATGGTGGTATCACCCAACACATGTCTTGTACCGAATATTGGAACTAGTGTCAACATCTAAGCTTTTATCAGTCTGCTCGAGCTACGATTAGCATATACATGCTTTTAGAGAAACATAAGCGTTGGAACGATTCTTATAGTTGTGCACGCATCAGAAGCTTCCGTTAAGGTGCAATCTACTTTTAGGCATTTTCGGAAAATTCAAACCCATTTTTTGACGCATCACTTCATATAGCAAAAAGCTCTCGTCATTACATTCCTTTTGCTATTTCACCCAAAATGAATATTAATTTGAAATGTCTGTAGAGTGATTCTAGACGAAATCGCAAATATATTCATTTTCATATTTTTATATTTGGCTGACAATTTTCAGAATTGCCCAAAATTGTCATTTTGAATCTTCAGATCACCATTTTAAATCAAGCCTTAGTTTTGAAAAGGGCCTATGGAAAAATGCTAAGCTTATCTTCAGAAAACTGTTCCTCGAAAAATGTTAGTCCTATCGGTTTGGTACCTTCGGCAATGTTGTAAGGAACATCTGGAACTATTTGAAAAAAAAAAATGCACAAATGCAAAATTCACTATTATAATAGAGGTTTACGAAATCAAATGTCTCCAGAAGAAAATTCTCCAGTTCATCCTGTCACATGATGGTCCGGTGACATTTTGGCCGGATCTTGCGGGTTGTCACTACAGCTGGGAAGTACAACAATTTTACAATAACAACGGAGTCCAGCTTGTTCCGAAAACCCTCAATCCGCCCAATTGTCTCCAGTTAAGGCCCAATGAAAACTTCTGGGCAAATATGAAGAGGAAACTGAAGGTGAAAGGTACAGTCATCAAAACGGCAGCTCAGATGAAAAATTGAAAGGAGAAAATCGCCAAAACAGTGGACGAGACCGTTGTGCGTCGCTTGGTGGGTGGTATTAAGGGGAAAGTTCGAGAATTGCTTCAAAATCGAGAAGAATAATTCGTTTCGTATTTTTTTCTAAAAATATAAGGAATAGTTTGCACTTGAGTGAAAACCATTGTCAAGTCCATTAATTCAAATCCGAAATAGACATAAATGATATTGACACTTTTTTGTAATAAACAGTAATTAACAAAATAACCTATTCAAACCTTGCTACCACACAAATTCCATTAAAATCTGTCCAGACATGGACTCTGCAGGGGAAAAATAACCAAATTAGCTCTCTATTATTTTAAAATAATTTCAAAAAATCTTTTTTTTTTGCTTAAAAATACTTTGGAATGTCTACTTTGACATAGACTTGACCGCAAGTCCGCAAGTGACATCGTTCCAAAGTTATAGGCCGATTAGTGGACTCGTGTCCAGACGCTCCAAGCGCGCTCAGGTGAGCGCTCGGAGTACCCGCCCGTTACCGGCGAAACGGCGTGTCTTAGTAGTTCCAACTGCTGCCGCGATTATATTTAAACGATGTTTTCAAAATTGGCGGGCGCTGTATTTTAGAAACGGCTCATTCGATTTAAACGGCGATTGAATTTTCGAGTTAAGTACCTTTTTTCTAGTCTTGTATGTAGCCGATTTTTAAAAGAATCAAAAATGGATTTTTGGTGCAAGCTTATCTTTTATCTACGTTTTTTTTTTCAAAACGTCGCCATTTTTTTATTTTTCAACCAAATCAAAAACGGCTACGTATAAGACGTCAGAGAATAACCACAAAAAATTCGTTGTTCCAGCTCCAGTGGTGTGACCGCCAGACGTCCCGCCCCGCGACGACTCAGACGGGAGGTCTCCTGGGGAACCTGGTGCAGCGGCTACAGGAGACATTCAATCGCGCCAAAAAAAATCTCAATTAAAGAGGACATTTCAATTGACAAAACCATGCATTCCTTTTTTTAAATTGATCGTTATTTACCCTCAAAAATTTTTTTGTGAAAATGACCTATTTTTCATGCCACCAGAGTGGACTACCCCCTTAAGAGGCCGGGCTCACCCCTAGTTCACCTACATCGCTAAAGGGCCACCATATCGCATACTTTTCGTAAATACCGTATGCGTGATAATGTTTGCACCATTGAGTAATGTCAAAATTTTAAAAATTCTCAAAAATTGCGGTTTTGAGTTTTTTTTATTTATTCAAAGGGGGGATGTTTTTCAGAGTCTTAAACTATGTTAATCATCGATCGAGTTTCCACTTGCTGCAATTACGGCCTCCACACGCTTCCGGAATGCACGGCAGGTTCTAATAATGTAGTCTGGATCTATTTCTCTCCAGGTACGGGTCAATGCACAGTGGTCCAGAATGCAGATTTAGGTGGAATGATATGTTTTGAGCCTGAAATTAAAACTTTAGACTAAAAGTTTTTTGTACAAAGTTGTTCCTCATAGTTATGCCCTCATTTTTATGACAATGAATTCTAGGGTGGTTCCTATTATCATTAAAATCAAAAATCTAACTTATTTGTTTGAATAAATTAAGGTATACATTCTTTAGCAAAGTTATAGCTGAGTTAATTTCAAGCAACTTTGTACCAAACAACTTTTTTGTATCTCTTAAATTGGCCAATTTAGAGCTAATTTCTTGAATTGAGTTAGGGTGGATCTAAAAAAAACAGTTATTTTGCTCTAGTTTTCTTATTTCGAATTTCTCAGGTGTCTCATGAAAGTCATCTTCTAGAGACTCTTAAAACTCTTTAAGACGAATGTTTTATTGCGAAATTTGTTGTCTGTATCTCCACTAATAAAAAATATATACCCGAATAAAGTAAAAAATATGAATAAATTCAAATTGATTTTATACGAGTCTAAAAATAACATTCCTCCATTTTTTTCATATTATTGAGAATAACATACGCCCTTTCAAATGCCGTAGAAAAACTTTTTTTTTGTTGCCCCAACTAGAGATATTAACATTTGAAAAGTGCATATTTTTAGTATAAAAACGTCAATAACTCTTGATCGGCGAAAGATATTGATAAGCTTTGCGCGGCAAAAATTTGCGCCTTCTTAAGATCTTAAAGTTATTTGGAGACACCTTAGCTGAGAAATTCGAAATAAGCCAACTAGAGCAAAACAACTTTTTTTTTTAGAGCCACCCTAACTAAATTCAAGAAATTAGCTCTAAATCGGCCAATTTAAGAGATACAAAAAAGTTGTTTTCTACAAAGTTGCTTGAAATTAGCTCAGCTATAACTGCTATATAAATGTGTACCTTAATTTATTCAAACAAATAAGTTAGATTTTCGATATGAATGATAATAGGAACCACCCTAGAATTCATTGTCATAAAAATGAGGCCATAACTATAAGGAACAACTTTGTAGAAGAGACTTTTAGTCTAAAGTTTCAATTTCAGCTCAAAACATATCATTCCACCTAAATCTGCATTCTGGACCACTCTGCAAAGTATGCCTGAGGTTTGCTGTACTCGGGTGCCGTTTAGAACAGGCCTTGGCCTTCATGACGCGCCATATTGAGTAATCCAGCGGATTAAGATCGGGGCTGGATGGCGGCCACATATCCTTCGCCCAGAACGGAAGATGTTCCTGCAAACACTTCTGAGTGCGGTTCGAGGTGTGGCACGGAGCCCCATCTTGTTGAAATACAACATTTTGCTTCGGACCATACTGTTCTTTGATCAACGGAAGAACATACTTACTTATGTAGACCTCCGTGTTTAATGTAAAATCGTAGTTTTATATATTTTTTATGCACAACTTGAACATTGCGCGAGTTAGCGACGTAGCCACCTGGATTAGACCTGTTCATTTTTAAACGAAATGTTCGGAATGTAACGGGTCAACCGTGATTACTGTTCGTCATGTTAATTTGAACTTCTGTGCAAATTTTCAGCAAAATCGGTGATGATTTAGAGGTGCTTCAAGTTAATTTTATGTTTTTAAGGTAATTTACGGCTTACAATATTTGTATCTCGAGACTGAAACAACGAAAACTGCTGTAACAACGTTCATAGCAAAGTTTAATGTGTTATGTATCAACTTTGTAACCAAAGGTTGACTATTCGAAGTGATTTTATTGAAGTTTGACTTAGTTTCATGCTCGAAGATATCTTAAAATGTGAAGAATTTTAAAGTATTTGTTCTACGAATTTTCCACCCATATGATATAAAAATGTGTAGTGTACGGCATAATGTTCCTCATATTGTTCTAGAAGTTTCATTCCAACATAGTTTTCGTGTTTATTTCATAGATTGAGAGATAAAAATCAGAAAAGAGGCCGTTTTAGCTAAAATTCACAAGACAACAGAACCAATAAAAGTCAATTAGATTGACAGAACATAGTTGCATTGCTTTTCAATGACGACCGATGACTGTTTCATTGATATATGATTTTTTCATAAATATGAATCCTCAGTAGACGTGTTTTTTATCAAAGGCGAGTAGAGTAGAGAGGGGTAGGAGAGGTTTGATGGTGGGGGGGGGGGGGGGGTGGTAGTAGAGGTTGTTGAGGGGGGGGGGGCGAGATTGTTGTGAAGGGCGTGTGTGCTTTTCCTCATTGTGGTCACGCCGTGATCCACCTTGAGCCGCTGATTTGGTCCTGCTTGCTGCAGGACCAAGCGCCACGCCGTCCGAAGCGTTAATGAGCAGTGGCATGAGAGCAGCGCTGATTTATATCTTTTCAGGTTCAAGCAGAATGATGTGCAACCAAGTGGTATTCGTTTATGATGACTGGGTTTGGGAAAAAGGCTTATTTCATGAAATCAGTGATAAAATTATCATTTGTACATTTTCAAAAGTTTAATTACAGAAAAATTGGAAAAAATATTTATTTCAACAGGTTTGTAATGTAATATCCTATCGATTGGCGTATTTGGATTTTAATTTCATCTATAAATGACAAAGTTACAAGCGTTCAAAACCTAACACTCCTTCACCACACATATTTTTTGACTTGCAACCCAGGATAGTCGACAAAGACGTAGTTCTACGTCAAAAAAGCGGGGTAAGAAATTGACGGCTGACATTTTTCCATGTCTTTTTTCGAGCACAGCACAGCACAGCATCTACACATTTTCTTGTATTTACACCAAAAATTGTGATTTTTTTAAGTATGCAATTCAATTACCTATGACTAGAAACGGATAATGTGATTCGAATTAAGTCGGTAGGTTGTATCGATATCGATAAATCGTTTCAAACTAACCGTGTAAATAATGAGCGGCACCAACCGCATAAAAAACCGTGTAAATAAGGCCTTAGTGTACTATAAACTCTTCTGGTAACCATTATTTGAGATCGACTGCAATATCACAGATTGGTCTTGCGTTCATGGGATGTCTTGCACCGATGGTAGCAGGGTTCTTATCTCATCACATCACTAACCATATCAAACAATTTCTTCATCAATTGTCCTCTGAATTCAAATAAACAGCTCTAAATGGAGACAAGTGACTTTGTTTCTCTAGTACAGTTATCCCCCCATTTATGTGGTGGGTGGTACCGTCCGCTCTCTGCTGTTTCTTGGCCTCTTCTTCAACCAATTGAGCTGATTTTTTGCATATAACTAGTTTATGGTTGACACCAGGGTTACTTCCATTCACTTGCAATAAAAAATATATTTTTCGGAGTTATGAAATCATTAGATGTTTTAATGATAAATATTAATTGTAATTTAAGTATGCGTTTGACTCATAAAACCTGTCAATTTTGTTTTCAAATCGTAACTATAGGCGGTTTTATGATTCATCGTGAGCGTTCACTCAGAGTGAGCTTCGTTTCTGAGCACAACGGATATTTTTTTTGATCTCATTTACTTCCATCTCGATTTGTAAATCAAAATTTAAGGCAGAAGAACCACTTCACTGTTTGATTTGACATGCAGATTACGAATGCATCGTCAAAACAGACCTACAAAATCCATTTTTCAGATTCACTCCACCGCCTCTCGCCTTCGTGAACAGCAAACACACAGATTACTCTACTTGGCTGGTGATGGCTGGCTCCTATTTGGGAATTGAATATTGCTTTCTGTCACGTGGCTTTTCTCGCGTTTCGTCTTATGCTGGTAGCAATACACCTAGTCACCAGTAGTCACAATGAGGGTGTTGGCAGCCAGCAGAAGTACCTAGCAGCGCACTGCATTCACTTGTGTTTGTAAGAATCGTGATTTATTGTTCACCCTTCGCGTTTCTGATTGAAATTTATTACACGATCATCTCCAATTATTTCGCGTGCCATGAAGCCAGGATCAGTCAAGTGACTTTGCACAGCATTCAGCCAAAGGATTCTCTGCCTGGTTACATTTCGCTTGGGATGGTTACATTTACGTGTGCACCACTTGTATAAATTGTGCTTTCCGGGACTATCATTATTTCAGCCGTTAACATTAGCCAAGTGTTTCGGGCACCTAATATGACAGCAAATAAGATAAATCATTCTTTTGGAAAAACGTCCCTCGCACGATTGGACTGCGACCGTGGGGAGGTTACGGAGACAAAGCTGTTTTGCGTGACTGTAGCGGCGCGGCGTGCGGTCATGATTGGCTGGAGACGGTATGGCTGTTCTCGTTATCGGTGAGAAAAATGTGTGTTTTTCAGCGTGGAAAACAGGACAGTGAGAAATGAGACAAATGCTATAAATAAAAATATTTTGACAGCTGGATCTTAGGGGGTGGGGTAAGCAGGACGAATGTATTCTTAGATAGATTCTTTTTTTTTTCTCACCAGCGTCCATTTGTTCGTTCCGAGACATTCCGATACCGTCCGTCTTCTGGAAATCAGGGACAGTTTGATAGATGAGCGAGCAGTTGTTTTCGTAGTATCAGTCACTGTTTGGTTGATTATCATTCATTTACAGGATGACAGGATTTTAGTAAAGAGAAAAACGATGGATCCATGAGCTGAAAACTGCAAATGTTTTTTTTTTTTTATTTTTATTTCATCTGTATATAAATTTACCCAAGAGCGGCGCCGGTGGTGTAGTGGTATGCGTGATTGGCTCTCACCCCAAAGGGATTGGGTTCAATCCCAGTCGGCACAGCCGGGATTTTCTGAGGCATAAAATCTCTGCTCACGCTGGAAGTAAAGCTGTTGCTCCTCGGTCCATTAGTTGATGGATCGATAGGTAGGGTCCAGGTGTGGGAGTTGCCTCCCTGGCGTCGGTTTCATTGGTACTCAGTAGGGAATACAAGATCGACAGAAAACAAATCATAAACAAAACATTACTCAAAAGGGGCTCAAACAGCCTACTCGATTAAGGTACGGTACAAAGCAGCAGGTAGCGGGTTCGATTCCAGGTCCAGACTAGAAAATATTTTGGGTTGGAAATGTATGGCCCTACACCGAATATTTAAAATCAACAATAAATAATAACCCATCGATCTATCGATTAAGGAAACGTGATCCAGCTTGAAATTCACATACGTAGTTTTGTTTTTGTCCTCTCGGCAATTTGTCGCCAAGATTTTCACAGCCAAGTGCTCGACAAACAAATTAAACGAACTTCTTTCTGCAAACTTGACGTGTTTGTTTGCTAAGATTCAGCAAAACATTTTCCAAGACTCAGTTACAAAACATCAAATTTGATGAGATCTCATTGAAATTTGTTTGTCGGAAGCTCGGAGGAATTGCTGAGATTCGGTAATCAAAATTAAGTATCTTCATAGCCGTGGAACAATGTATTGAAAGCTTTTCTTCTTTTTTTTTCCTTGATTTGTTTTCCGTCAATCTTGTTTTCCGTGCTGAGCACCAATGCTACCGACGCCAGGGAGGCAGCTCCCACACCTGGACCCTACCTATTGGCCCATCAACTCATGAACCGGGGACCAACGGCTTAACTTCCCGAAGGAAGGCGTGATCAGAGATGTTATGCCTCAGAACATCCCGGCGGCGCCGACTGGGATTGAACCCAGGCCTGCTGGGGTGAGAGGTAATCACGCTTAACACTACACCACCGGCGCCGCCTAGTTTTTCTTCTTGAACCTCCAAAAAAAAAGGGTCTTATTAATACTTTGACTATATGTTTTAGTATTACTTCTACGTGAAGTCAACGATTTACATAGTTGAAGATGCTAATTTCAAATAACAGACTGTAGTGGTAATTAAACAATAGTTACAATTTCCAAACCTACGACTGGATGCCTTCCTTCAAATAACAACTGAAGTGCGGTAAAAAATCTGTAGAACTGTTTCAAACACACCGTTGGTACTTGAGCGGTCGGTTTTCATCTCTTTTTGCCAGTGGTAGCGGGGGGGGGGGGGGGACACCCCTCACCATACCTCTCCAAAGGGGGAGTTTGGTAAAGAGAGATGAAAAAACCGATTTGTACCTTCCTTAAAAGTTGTCCTAGCTCGCTATTCTAATATCTATATGCAATCTTCACACTGCCGTACTCTAACGGAACTATCAACTCTATGTTTCATCTACTCCATCTATCGTATAAACAGACCACTACAGTCTTATTAATGCCAAGATCGAAAATTCGCGAATTTATTGCTTCGTTAATATCATCAATTTTATCACCTACATTTTTTTGTTTTATTTATTATTGTCACTTTTACACTCTTGGGTCATTTGTGACTTGTCTGGGGATGAGATTTGAACTCATGACTTTGGTATGGGAAGTAAAGCCTTTGGTCCCTGGTTTATGAGTTGATGGGTCGATAGGTAGGGTCCAGGTGTTAGAGCTGCGTCGGTAGCATTGGTACTCAGTACCGAAACCACTAACTACTTTTCTCCCTTTGGTTTTCAGGATTTGCCGATTAGGTTTCTCTCATTATAGGGGAAATGGCTCTAATGTTGGCCTATGGATCTAAGATTGGGCCCATCGCTAAAAATCTGCTATTCATCAATTTTATATAGATGAACGCGGCATTGGGACGGTACTAATGGATATTTTATCGCTATCGAAAATTTAGTCGGTAACTGAATTTATGTATGGGCCCAAATTAGGAACACGACATTAAATCCATTTCCCCTATGTTCTACTGAAACTGAGAAATATTCAATACCGCAAAACATCTCCGCAGTAACATTTTCTTTCGACAAAGATGATGTGCGGTAAACGGAAAAAATTATAGGGCTTCTGTCGTATTTGCACTCCTGACAAATGCGACAGTTGATAATGGAATTTTTTTAAAAGTTAAATGTTCTTAGAATTTGTTATTTGTTCTCCTCAGCACCCCTATGTGCTCTGAGTTGTGTATCTCGAACAACAGTCCATTGCCCGTCGTCCTGGCAGATATCTTCCAATAAACTCTGTGTGAAACGGATTTTTAGTGATTTATTTTGCCCAAAATGTTTAGTTATCTATGCAAAAAAAAAAAATGATCAAAAAGCTTGTTAATAAGAAGTTTCAAAATATGACCAAATGTTGATATTTTAAGAATTTTGTGTCCATGGTTTTAAATATTTTTGTTATTAGATTTATTTGAAAAATGAATCATAAATATTAAAGATATAAGGGAAATCGCCCTTATGTATCTAAGTTACCAGTTACATGTATAGATCCGTGCAATGGAACGTTCCATTTCGCTTGCCTGCGGCAAGGATTATAGCAGATAATGCAAATGTTCTGTTCAAGTGTGATAGTGGTCTATCAGATCAGAGTTGTGACGAGCAGAATGATCTGATGTCGCGCGTCAAAAGGATAGAGGAAGAGATGAAGAAGGTTTTTCAACTCTCGGACTCGATCACTGGCATGCGAGATCACATTGCTGCTCAGGTGGACATCGCGGTTTAAAGCGGGATGGCAGACATTAGAATAAATGTAAATGGGCTTGAACATTTAATTTGTGCGAAATTCGATAATAATAACGGTTCATTTTTTTAAATTGATGCGGAAAACCAATTAGCTGTAATGAATGATCAGCGCAGTTCATCTAGAACGATTCAGTCAGAATCGGACCAAAATAATGATGATGATGATGTTGTTTTTCAAGAAAATGCGAGTTTTGCGGATGTTTTAAAAAGACATAGTCGTGCTAGTCAAAGTAAAACTAATAGTAACAGTAACAGTAAAAGTAACAAACCAGATAATCGCAAGATTCGTCCAGTCATTGTGATTAAACCAAAAGAGTCCAAACAACCTTGCGAAGATATTCGTACGTTTTTGAAAACTCAGTTGGATCCAAAAATACACAAAATCAGTTATTTTAGGAATGGTAAAGATGGCTCCATTATTGTTGAGTGTGCAACAGGAGCAAATGTAAGTGTGAAAAATTGTATTGAAAGCAATCTGGGTGAAAACTATAGTGCTGTTGATCCCACTTCAGTGCCAAGATTGAAAATAGTGGGCATGAGTGATCACTTTTCCTCCGATGTCTTCATTGACTACTTAAAAAGTCAAAATGAAGACATCGCTATTAATGATGTTAAAGTAAAAAACATGTTTGAAAATCCACGTTTCACTTATAACAAGTTTAGTGTTGTAATTGAAGTCCACACGGAAAAACGAGTTTATGCATTGATGACTATTTTTTTAACCACTTTTGGGAGCTTGTTCGAGCTGTCATAGAGTGGTTGAAATTTATAGCAAAAAAGTGTATAGAATTTAGACATTTCCAGAGAAAACCATTTTTCAACAAAAGTGTTTAAATTTTATTCACTGGTGGCTGAAAAAAAACTTGGGAACAATTATTTCCGAAAAGCAGCGGCCATCATTGGTCAACTTTTTGCAGGTAGATAGATTGTGTATAGTATTATTTATAATCTAGATACAATTTAATAGTAATTTATAATTTTCTTATTATTTCCAGAGAGCGGTGAGAACTTTATCTTTATAAGGTTTTCCAGAGGAGCTAGTGAGCTGCAGATTCAGCTGTTACACGCGTTGTCCGGTACGGTTGGCTTCCGATTGATATTGCTGGACATGCCGACTGGAATATCCTGTCGCCGTGTGGGATCAGGCCAAAGAGATGGCCGATGCTAATAGTAAGTATACCTAACAAGGTACATTATTTTGTAACTTTTGATCCCCATTACAGAGGGCTTCAATCGGCAGCATGACGATCCGAATAGACTCTCATTATTTTGTAACTTTTGATCTCCATTACAGGGCTGCAAACGGCAACACGACGATTCGGATCGAGTCCGCGGGGCAACGGAACGGAATGGTTGCCGAGCACGACACGGGAAGGTCGACGAAGGGATCGTGAAAAGAAACATCCGAGTTCCACCTGGACGGGATGTCGATCGATGACAAAGTGGCCGACATTGTAGTGCCTTGAAAACTTAAGAGATAAATGGTGCGATCTTGCTCTGCCCAGATGTACCTCCTAATTTTATTTATTATACTAGAAATAAATATTACTTTTTATTGATTTTTATTTGAATGCAATTGTTTATATAATATCTTGAAAATACACGAAACCAACTATTTAAAATCGTCCGCTGTATAAAATTTAACCACTTTTGAGAAAAACGTCTTTATTCATTAATGATTAAAATTTAATCACTTTCGAGAAAAACGCGTTTATTCATCCGATGAGTAAACAGCGTTTATTCATTTTATGAATATGTGCGGGTTTTCTCGAAACTGTTTAAAATTTAAACATTAATGCATACTTTTTTCTTAGCGTGCATGTCGATGCGTATAAATGTTTGTTATGTGCGAAAAAAGTAAATGTAGGGTTTGATCGGTGCTCGATAGTTCCCGCGATTAGTGTGTTGAGATGCTTCAAATGTGGAGAATTAGGGCACAAGAGCATGGATTGCAAAAATTGTGAGAGATGCTCTAGGTGCAGCCGACAACACAAAACGTCGGAGTGTACGTCGACTGTATTGAAATGTATTAATTGTTTGAAAATGAATAAAATAAACTTGGACGTCAACCATGCCGCATTTAGCTCGGAATGTTTGCTCTTTAAAAGACTTTTTGATCAGTAGAAAAGCAGCTTGCGTTTCAATAAATAGCAGCCAAGTTCCAGGAATGTGAATCAATTCGATTTTTTATACTTGAATATTGCGGGGTTGTCAACAAACTACGTAGCATTACGTCAGATTGTTAAGGAAAAACGTCCACTTTTAGTTTTGACGTAGGACTACGTCTTTGATTTCTATATGGGGGTACACTTTGTGAAAACCAAAAATGGAACATGTAACAAATTAAGAAAGATTTTGAACGTTAATAACTCAGCTGCCTCTGGTCCAATTTCAATAATTTTATCACCAATCGATCAGAAATATGGCTACGCATTGATAACAATGCTTCCAAATGTTGAATTTCAACAAGAAACTATTGAAAAACTGGTAAATGTTCAGCATTGTCCAAAAGCGTCGAATTAACTAACAAATCCACCAATTACCTACATGCATATGCTGCTTCCCCAGCACAGTCGTCAGAGAGTAGTAAGTAGACGAAACAAGTCGAAGTGGCATTCGCCTCCGATCCTCGGGCGCGTGCGAATAGGGAGGATGGAATTGCGTAATACTTTACACACTCATCGCCATGTTCAGAACCAAACGCAAATTCTTCGAGATAACCACCATCCGTCGTCTGGCTCGCCGTGGCGGTGTCTGACGTATCTCCGGTATGATTAACGAGGTGTGCTGAAGGTGTCCCTGAAAAATGAGATCCGTGATGCTGTCACCTGTACTAAACACGCCAAGCGTAAGCGGCCATGGATGTCATCTACGTTTTTGAAGTGACAGAGACGCACTCTGTTTGGTTTCGGAGGTTAAATCATCACCAACATTGGAAACAAAACGGTTCTTTTCAGGGCCACCAAGCTTATTACAGAAAAGAGTAGGCATAGAATTCATCTGCCTGTTTGTCCATATTCAGAACCACCAGAAATAAGAAATAAAGTGCAGGAACTCAGCGATGAGTTAATTTGCCTCATGTTTTCCCAGGTTTTTCCAGGATTTTCCAGGGAAAAATTCCCGAATTTGAGAAAAGTAAAGATTGGATTCACTCAGTCTATTGGTACTGCTCCGAGACTGAATAAAATTTTCGTCAAGTTCCTCATTTTCTGGCAGATTTTTTAGGTTTTCCACACGAAATCATGAGACAAATTTACTCATCGCTGAGTTCCTACACTTTTGGCGATTATGAGTGAACTAAACTCAAATTTGGGTCGTTCTCATTCGCCGTGTACGCAAAAAGAAAATAGCCAGTGTCGCTACTTGATAGCAAACTACTCATAATGGGAGGAGTCTTTGTAGCTTTTATACCACATCATTCTGCTTTAACCTAAAAAATATAAAGCAGCGCTGCTGTCTGGTATCAGCTCGATTCGCTGCCAGACTGTTGAGCAGTTCAGTCGATTTGAATTCTCTCTAGTTTCGTTCGTTCGTTCGCAAGTCGAATTAGCTCCGCGTTGTGTAGTGACGCTCTCGCTGACCCAGCCATGGGTAAGAAATCGCGCGGTAACGCGAGTGCCGGTTTACCGGGAAAACAGACTCTCCCAGGAGACGGCGCGACCACCGAGCCAGCCCAGAAGAAGCAGAAGAAAACCCCATTGCCCATCCCGACAGGCGTTGCGGACCCGCAGCCGGGGCCTCCCGGAACTAAACGACCCAGACCTGAAGACAGCAGCGCCACCGTATCAGCAGCAAAAAAGCTGCTGAGCAACAATCCGTTCTCCGCCCTGCAGAACGGAGCGCAGCCGCAGTCGGACCCTGAGACGGTGCCGAAAAAAGTTAAGTTGCCACCCTTCTATGTGAAGGGTTTCCCTCCCGGGCTATGGGAGCAGCTGGATTTCTACATTAAGCAGGGCCTTCGCTGCACCATTCAACGGTGCACGGAAGGCTACAAACTGATGGTCCCGGCCGAAAAACACTTCAACGCAGTTCAGGCCCTCTTGGACAGAATGAAGCTGGAGTACTTCTCCCACGACATCGAGGCCACCAAGCCGCTGAAAGTGGTGCTGCGCGGGCTCCACGACATGGACACCACCACCTTAATGGACGAGATTAAGGCGAACGGCCTCAAGCCGGTCGAAGTCCACAAGATGACCCGCAGCAAGGCCATCAAGTATCGTGACCAGCTCTACCTGGTCCATCTGGAGAAGAACTCCACAACCGTGAAGGATCTCCAGACGACACGCACACTGTTCCACATCGTAGTGAAGTGGGAGCGGTATAAACCCACCCACCGTGGCGTCACTCAGTGCTCGAACTGCCTATTGTTCGGGCACGGCACCAGGAATTGCCGCATGGCCAGCCGCTGCATCAAATGCGGCAAAAACCACAAGATCGACAACTGCGACAGCATCGAGGAAGCCACTCCCACATGCTCCAACTGCGGTGCCGCCCACAAGGCCACGAGTAAGGCCTGTCCGAAGCGGGCCGAATACGCCGAGATCCGGAAGAAGGCCTCGTCCAACAGCCAGCCCGGTCGCAAGAAGGTTCCAGAAAACAACGCGCAGAACTTTCCTCCGTTATCACCGGTCCAATCACGGCCAATTCCAGTGTTGCCGCCGCTCCTGCTCAACCAACAGTTGGCTGCCGCTGCAGTACCCGGTCAAACCTCCGGGCCATCGACGGATCCCCCTGCTCCGGGATTGGCCGGTACAACCGGTGAAGCTACAGACGATTCTCCGCTGTCAACGGATGAGATCGTCACACTGTTGGCCCAGGCCATCATCATCAAGCGCACCTGCGCAACAAGAACACAACAGCTCCAAGCTATCATCTCCTTCGTCGCTAATTATGGACCGTGAACCCATAAAGATCGCCAACTGGAACGCTCGCTCCGTAGGGGCGAAAAACATTGAGCTTGCAGACTTCCTCCGCAAGCACGACATCGACGTGGGCCTTCTCACCGAGACTCACCTCAAGACCGGTGACAGCTTCTGGCTGCCCGACCACAGCATTGTCCGGCTTGATCGCACCAGCTCCAGGGGGGGCGGTGTCGCGGTCATCATCAAGAAAGGCATCAAGTACTGCACCCTACCCCACTACCGCACTTCCATCATCGAGGCCGTTGGCGTAGAGGTGGAAACATCGACCGGAAACGTCCGGTTCATCGCCGCCTACTGCCCCCGGCAATGTATCGTTAGCAATGGTACAGCACAGCAGTTCAAGAACGACCTTGCCATCATAACCCACACCAATGCCCGCTTTGTAATCGGAGGGGACCTGAACGCCCGGCACGAGGCCTGGCGGAACTACCAGCAGAACCAGAACGGCCGCCTGCTATTCGACCATTCCCAGCATGGTCTCTATTCCGTCTGGTTTCCGGACGAACCAACCTTCACATCACCGACGGGCAACCCATCGACGCTGGACCTGTTCTTGGCAAACACCAGATTAGCCAAGCCGGTTGCCGTCAACGACCTGAGTTCGGACCACCAACCGGTGCTGACCGAGCTGGGCTACAACGTGGCCCCTGCACCGTGCCAGCGGAAGGACTACCATCGAGTCAACTGGGTCCAGTTTCGACGCGTGGTCGACCGCCACATCGACGACAACCCACCGCTCGACACAGTGGATGACATCGACCGGGCCCTGGAGGGTCTCCATCAAGCCATATCCGTGGCTGACGAAGAGTGCGTTCGACGAGTTCCTGTGAGGGGTAAGTTTCAAGCAATTGATTCCCACACCAAACTCTTGATTCGGCTCAGAAATGTTCGTAGACGCCAGTTTCAGCGGACTGGGGATCTGCAGCGTAAATACGAAATGGTCGATCTGAATCGGCAGATCGCTTCCAGAATGGTCTCAATCCGGAACGAGAGTTTCGGGCGGCTCGTTCAGAACCTGGACGACCGTTCCAGACCATTCTGGAAGGTTGCCAAGGTGCTGAAGTCTCACCCCAAGCCCATTCCACCACTTAGAGTCAATGACGAACGGCTTATCACCAACGAAGAGAAGGCCAATGCAATTGGGGAGCACATTGCCCAGTCGCATTTGCTTGGCTCTACAATCCCAAGTCCACTCGAGAACCAGGTTGTGCAGTGCGTCCAGACGTTAGATGCCTCCCCTTGTGCCGTCCCTCCAGAAGAACGGATTACAGAGGAACAAATTTGCTCAGCGCTGAAACACAGTACGAACATGAAGGCTCCCGGGTTTGACGGAATATTCAACCTAGAGTTGAAAAATCTCAGCGCGAGGGTGCACTCGCTGCTGGCTGCCATCCTCAACAGATGCTTGGAGCTGCACTACTTTCCAAGCATCTGGAAGGTGGCAAAAATCATCCCGATCCGCAAACCTGGGAAAGACCCTTCACTACCGTCAAGCTACAGACCGATTAGCCTGCTCTCAGCGCTGAGCAAGCTGTTCGAAAAATTGATCCTCAGCCGACTAAACAAGTTTGTGGAGGAACATGACATTCTTCTTCCGGAACAGTTCGGGTTCCGTAAGGGGCATTCCACCAATCATCAGCTAGTGCGGGTGATGAATAACATCCGGAGTAACAAAGCTGTATCCAAGTCCACAGCCATGGCCTTGTTAGACGTCGAAAAGGCGTTTGACAATGTCTGGCACGACGGACTTATATACAAGCTTTGTAACTCCAACTTTCCACCATACCTTGTGAAAATCACCCGTAACTATCTCCAGCAAAGGTCGTTCAGGGTGTCGTTGAATAGTTCCCTTTCGGGACAATTTCCGATCCCAGCAGGTGTTCCGCAAGGGAGTCTGCTGGGACCACTGCTTTACAGCATCTACACGTCGGACATCCCTCCTCTAGGAGACGGTTGCGTGTTCTTTCTGTTTGCAGATGACACCGCGATAGCTGTCAAGGGTAGGATGCCTCGTGAAATTACGAACAAGCTCCAACGATGCCTTGACACCTTTACTGATTATGCCACCACGTGGAAAATCAAAATCAACGCCTCGAAAACCCAAGCGATCATGTTCCTTCACAGACAATCATTAAAACTTAAACCGTCTCCCTCCTGTACCGTAATAATGGATGGTACAAGGGTCGAGTGGTCCACTGATGTTACTTATCTCGGGATGTTGTTCGATGAGAAGCTCCTGTTCCGCTCGCACATAGAGAAAACCCTAGTTAAGTGCTCCGCCTTGGTTAGGTGTTTGTATCCGCTCATTTGCCGCAGATCCCGCCTCTCAAGGCAAAACAAACTGGCTGTTTACAAACAGATCATAGCCCCCGCGATCTTCTATGCCGCCCCGGTGTGGGAATCGTGCGCTCAGACCCACAGGAACAAAATCCAGGTTGCACAGAATAGAGTGTTGAGGATGATCCTAGATCGTCCATTCGACACAAGAATAGCAGACCTCCATCAAGAGGCAGAAATTCCCAAAGTAGATTCCAAAATTGATGATATGACAACTAAATTTATTCAAAAATGCAATCTTTCTGAACATGCTTTAATAAGCAATTTGTACATAGTAGGTTAAGTGTATATAGTAGAGTAGGTTAGTTTTAAGCTGTAAATAGTAGTATTAAGTAGTTTCTCTTCAAATTCTAAAAACAAAACAAACCAATCCCACCAAGGTGGTCGACCGTGTACTAAGTCTAGGACTAATTCTGTAAAACAAATTTTGAATTTTGCCCATACCTAAAGATGAAGAAAGCAATTAAATCACTTAGTAAAAATTTATATGGTAATCGTCCAAGTTAAACTAAAAAAAAATAAAGATCATTTAAACTAAACTGGTATCAGCTCATTTTCGCTTCGGACGGCGTGGTCAGCAATAGCAGCAGTAGGTCGTGGCTGGTCGTGGCAAAGGAGGTGCCAATCGTCATCGCAAATTCTTCGAGATAACCGCCATCGGTCGTCTGGCTCGCCGTGGTGGTGTCTAACGTTTCTCCGGTCTGATCTACGAGGTGTGCTGAAGGTGTTCGTGGAAAATGAGGTCCGTGATGCTGTCACCTACTCTAAACACGCCAAACGTAAGTGGCCATGGATGTCCTCTTCAATAAAACGGCCCTTTTCAGGGCCATCCCCATCAAGCTTACATCAGTAAAGAGTTGGAATAGAATTAATCTGTGCTTGTTTGTCCATATTCAGAACCACAAGCCCCCAACGACCACATAAACTTGAAAGCAGGGGTGCAAGTGATTTTGATTGATTCTCGTAATCAACTTTCTTTTTGAAAAAGATTACTACATATTTGGATCGCCTACAATTCAAAAACGGAAAGAGTTGAGGTAATAGATATTTCAGGCATAACATTTGATAACGGCACAAAAGCATTTGTAAACAAACCTTCTAAGGCCATTTACACGCGAACCAAAGTACGCCCACGCAAACCAACAACATCATCGCATAGGGGCAACTATCACCTTTCCGAAAGTTGTATTGGTTTGCGTGGGCGTACTTTAGTTCGCGTGTAAAGGGCCTTAGAATGTTTGTTTACAAATGCTTTTGTGCCGTTATCAAATGTTATGCCTGATCTGATCAATTGAAAGAACTTAATGCTCTTCACATTTATTCCGTCCACTAGCGGTCCTACGTCAAGCTTCCGTTCGTGCCCCTAGGCACAAACCCTTCTACTTTTATTATCTGAAACTCATATTGTAGAAACTGAAGCTTTTGATCGGTATAGTATTCCGGGATATATTGTTGCTGCTTGTTTATCACATTCTAGGCACACTGGCGGTGTTGCTATTTATGTCAAAGAATCAGTTCAATTCAACCTTTGTACCAATGAAGTTATTGATGGCAACTGGGTCTTGGGCATTGCAGTTGTACGTGGCATGAAGATGGGTAATTATGGTGTTTTGTATCATTCTCCCAGTTCGCTCCCAGCGTTTTGTTTAAGTTTAGTTTAAGTTTTAGCTCGAGACATTCCTTGATTCTAGTAAATTAAATATATTGGCTGGTGATTTTAATACTAATTGGCGTGATAACCATAATTCGAATCATTTGAAGCGCTTAGCTGAGTTTTTTAATTTAAAGCAAACGGTAAATGAATATACGCGTATTTCTAGACACAGCAGAACTTTAATTGACCACGTTTATTCCAATTTTCACTCCATTTGTTCAGCTACGGATACTGATTTGAAAATAACCGATCGTGAGACCTTAGTGATTAATGTCTTAGATCATGTTATCGATAACGATAATTTTGTAAAATTGAAGTGCTGGAGGAAATATTAGAAGCAAGCTATTTCGAATCTTGTTGAGAGGAGCGTGGACTTCCATCCTGGGCGGCTACTCGCTTTTGCTTTGACCTGGGCCCAGGTCAGATTCCTATCGACTTGCTTAATTTCCTTATTGAGGCTCCGCCGCCATGAGCCCCTGGGTCTGCCTCTGCTGCGATGTCCTGCCGGATTCCAATCCAGCACTTACTTGCAGAATTCGTTTCCGCCCCGTCGAAGTGTGTGGCCGACCCACTTCTACTTTCGCTCTCGAATTTCTGTTGCTATCGGCTTCTGATGACATCGACAATGGAGCTCGGCATTCGAGATCCAGTTGTGAGGCCACCAGGCACGAATTATATACCGCCACCAGGCACGAATTATATAGGCATCGGTTGATGAAGACCTGCAGCTTTTGAGTGTTCTCCGCTGGTACAACCACGTCTTGCTGGCGTATAACAACACAGATTTCACGTTCGAGTTGAAAATTCGGATTTTGGTGCGTTGACTTATCTGGTTCGATCTCCATACGTTTCGTAAACTCGCAAATGCAACCCTAGCCTTCTTGATTCGTGCACCTATGTCGCTCTTGGTCCCGCCGTCCGACGCTATTTGACTGCCAAGATATTGGAAACTTTCGACCTTCTCCACTGCTTGCCCCGCTACCGTAAAGTTGGAAGGGTTGCCCCTGTTGATATCCAACGATTTGGTCTTGTTGACGTTGATGGTGAGACCTGCTGCAGAGGAGCGTTCGGCTAGGTCATTGAGCTTACTCTGCATCAGGCTTGCTTTCACTCACTTGCTATAAAAACATGATTTTCTGAATTTTGAAATCATTAGATGTTATAATCATATTTTGTACTTGTTAGATACAAGAAGAGGTTGAAATACAAGTGTTTGACACATGAAACCTGTTAAATTCGCTTTCAGATAGTCACAATCAGCGTTTTTACGACTCGCGAGCGCTCACTCTGAGTGAACGCTTACGAATCATAAAATCGCTTATTGTAACACTCTGGTAGCAAAATTGACAGGTTTTATGAGTCAAACACTTGCCTTTCATCCTCTTCTTGTATCTAACAAGCACAAAATATCATTATAACATCTAATGATTTCAAAATTCAGAAAATCATTTTTTTTATAGCAAGTGAGTGGAAGCAACCCTGCTCTGCATATCAGAGCGCCGTTGTGCTAGTAGAGCAACATCATCAGCCAAATCGAAGTCGTTGAGGTGCTCCATGGTGATAGGCTGCCAAAGCAGCCCACGGTTCGGTACACCGTCAATTGCACCTACCATGATCTCGCCGATTACGATGAGAAACAGTAGCGGTGATAGTATACATCCTTGTCTCACACCAGTGACTACCCGGATAGGGTCGGACAAGGCTCCGTTATGCAGAACTCTGCACGTGAAAGGCTCATACTGCGCTTCGATGAGGTTGACGATTTTATCCGGGACTCCCTTGCGTCTCAGGGCGCCCTACAGATTCTCGTGATTGAGACGATCGAAAGCTTTTTCGTAGTCAATGAATACCAAATAAAGGGACTCTTGGAATTCATTGACCTGCTCCAGGATGATGCGGAGCGTGACAATATGGTCCACACAAGATCTTCCGGCACGGAATCCTGCTTGCTGCCGTCGGAGAGTCACGTCGATCTTCTCCTGTATCCGATTCAGGATAACTTTGCACAGAACTTTGAGAACAATACACAGTAACATGATGCCTCGCCAATTGTCGCACACAGTTAGATCCCCCTTCTTTGGGACCTTCACTAAGATGCCCTGCATCCAGTCGGCCGCAAAAGTCGTGGTGCCCCACATATTACAGAAAAGTTGATGCAACATTTGTGCGGATAGCATGGGGTCAGCTTTGAGCATCTCTGCTGATATGCGATCGACCTCTGGAGCCTTGTTGGATTTCATGCTTCGGATAGCTGCTTCAATCTCCTGCAGTGATGGGGCCTCGGAATTGACGCGAGTGATGCGCCGCACCCTAGGCGGATCATGCCGAGATGTTGATGGCTGGTTGGCCGTCGAAACTTGAAGAAGTTGTTCGAAGTGCTCGAACCAGCGTTTCAGCTGGTCAGTGGGGTCGGTAAGCAATTGTCCAGTCGTGTCCTTCACTGGCATCCTCAGGTTCATCCTTGCTCCACTCAGGCGTCGTGAGATATCGTAGAGGAGACGTATATGGCCAGTGTTTGCGGCTTTCTCCCCTTCGTCGGCCAAGGAGTTCACCCACGCCCGCTTGCCCCGTCTGCAAGAGGGCTTGACTTCCTTCTCTAGATCCGAGTACCGTTGACGGGCTTCGTTCTTGGCTCCTCTGGTTCTCGCCCGCTCTATCGCGGCTTTTGCTTCTTTACGCTCCTCAATCTTCCGCCAGGTTTCATCTGTGATCCACTCTTTCCTCTGGGTGCGCAGCGCACCCAAGTTGTTCTCGCTTGTTTCTTTAAAGGCATTCTTGATGGCCGTCCATTGTTCTTCTACGCTGCCGCAGCTCGAATCTCAAGTTCTTCGACAAAAGACCTTTTTACCGCTGGATCTTCAAGTCGGCGTGTGTTGAACCGCCGCCCGAGTCTCTCCTCCCGTCGCTGAATCCGCGCCATGCGTAGGCGGATTTCACCGATAAGAAGGTGATGGTCAGATGCGATGTCGGCGCTGCGTTTATTCCGGACATCAAGAAGGCTCCGTCTTCATTTTCGGCTGATGCAGATGTGGTCGATCTGATTTTCGGTATGTCCATCACGGGAAACCAACGTGACTTTGTGCACTAGCCGATGGGGGAAGAGCGAGCCCCCGATCACCATGTCGTTATTGCCACAAAATTCTGCAAACAGCTCACCGTTCTCGCTCATTTCGCCGAGACCATGGCGTCCCATGATACGCTCATAGTCGCATTGAAGTCGCCAGTGTAGATCTTGATGTCACCCTTTGGAACCTTATCCACGACGGCATTCAGTTGACTGTAAAAATTCTCCTTGTCCTGTAGCTCGGCAGCATCGGTTGGCGCATAACATTGGATTATGGCAAGGTTATGAACCCGTGTTCTAAATCTGGCAACGATTATCCTCTCATTAACAGGCTCCCACTTGATGAGCGCAACACTTGCCTGGACGCTAAGTAGGAGACCAACTCCACGATGGCGGGGAGCGTTTTCACCTCGAATACCAGAGTATAGTAGTACCTGTCCCGACGGCAGTTTGTGTTCTCCAAAGTTTGACCAACGGACTTCACTCAGTCCCAGGATTTCTAGCTTCATGCGTCGTGCCTCGTTGGCGAATTGTGCCAGTTTACCCTGCTGGGCTAACGTCAATACATTCCATGATCCAATTCGTGTCCGTTGTTTTGCGCTAAAAGTCGTTGCCGTTAAATCAGTTCGATGTCTTTCTCTGTTGGTTTCTGTAACAATTGTAAAGGTTTCAGAGATAGTAGGTGGTTGGCCTAAGGTCTCCTATCCGCCGTTATGGGACTGCCATGTAAGGTGTAGCTTCCGGGGAAGAGCATTTCTTATTCAGCCGCTGGATGCCAGTCAGACGCTGTTTGAGCCGCACCTCCATGGTGAACAGACGCTCGGGTTGGCGAAGCATATCCTCTATCACCGTGCTATGGTTACCACGCCAGTGTTCGCATCGCACCTCCTCACTCTGCTATTGTCGGATTGACAACATTGCCCAGACTACGCTAACCAGCTGTGTCCATGTTTCAGCTGGCAGTCTTTTGTGATCGTATGACTCGTGGAGGCGTGAGGTAGGAACTTGTGAGGACCGGAGCTAGGTATATCGCTCCTTCCAGATTGTCACTCACCATTTTGTAGCCCACAGTGTTTCATTGATTTGATTAATCAATCTATTGAGTTGGTCGATGAACCTGACAAAATAAAACAACCAGTTAATAGTAGTTGTATATTTGATGGTTTTCACCCAATTAAATTAGATGATCTTAGAGTTATTTGCTTTTCATTAGGAAAATCGGCTAGATGATCTTAGAGCTATTCAAGATTGCTTTCATGTCATTGGCCACATCTTGCTGGACCTTATTAATGAATCATTGCAAACTGGACATGTGCCACAAATTTGGAAGGAATCCTTAGTGGTTCCTATTCAAAAAGTTACTGGAACGATTAAAACCGAAGAGTTTCGTCCCATCAACATGTTGCACACATTAAAAAAAATTTTAGATCTTTTTATTAAAGGCCAGCTGTTGGAGTATTTAAATAGTAATAGTTTGTTGATACCAGAACAATCGGGATATCGGGAAGGTCATTCTTGCGAAACTGCGTTGATTTTGGTATTAACGAAGTGGAAAAATAACTTGGAGTGTAAAGATACGATTGTTGCTGTTTTTTGGATCTTAAACGCGCATTTTGAAACAATTTCTAGGCCCTTATTGTTAAGATCAATCAAACGCTTTTTAATTACGAGTACTGCATATGAACGATTTGAAAGCTATTTGTCTGACAGAACTCAACTGACTGGTTTTAATGATTCTATTTCCAGTCTCGTGGGGAATAACCTTGGTGTGCCCCAGGGAAGTGTATTAGGGCCCCTGTTATTTATTATGTAAATTAATGACTTGCAACGTGTTTTACGATTTTGCGACATTAATCTTTTTGCAGATGATAAGTATCATCTGCAAAAAGATTAATGTCGCAAAATCGTAAAACACGTTGCAAGTACACAGTACTGTGTTATTCATTGCAGTTAAGGATTTAGAAGTTTCCGTCTCACACTTGAATGAAGATTTACAGTATTTAAGTAAATGGTTGAAGTGTTAGCAGTTGAAATTGAATACAAGTAAAACTAAAATTATGGTAATTTCGCAGAATCGATTAAATCAGAACGTCTCTGTTGTAATAATGGTGAGACTATTGATCGCGTTCGGGAGATTAAATATCTTGGCGTGATTATTCATGGCACACTTAAGTTCAACTCTCACACAGACAATGCCATCAAGAAAATTGCCAAGAAGTATGGAATTCCAAGCACGAGTTAAAGATCGACCGACCAGGCGTTCTTTTTAAAACATAACAATTCAACTTAACCGCTACGCTGCTCAATTATGCTACAGTTCACCTCCGCTATGTTCGTAGTAGGTAGTAAGCGGCTGGTATCTCTATGCGAGGGGTATTCAATACCGCACAGCCTGGAACTGGTCCCCTTCAAAAATCCTTCTCATCTTACGCAAAGCAAGTCATTTTTCTAAATTATACAAATTATCCTCAGCATCTGAACTATTTTCAATACAAATATGCTTTTTAAACCCAAATCCAAACCAATGAATAGGTGAGACTCTTTTCATTTTCCAAAGCACTCGTTTGAAGTGCAGTTAATCGCATTAAGCCTGAAAAGACACCAAGATTTGCCCCTGAATGGAAATTATCTTCCTTTTTTTCCAAACTGCTGTCGTCTTCAGTCCGTCTCAAGCTGACCAAAGTGTTGAGCGAAAAAAGAAAATCGCAAACTCTACTAATAAAAGCCACAATCCTCGGTTTTCTTGGCGTGGTTTTCCTTCGAACCAGAAGGAAAGTTTCTTCTGCTCTCAGTGGAAACTGTGCCTGTGAGCGCTAGAAGAGAGGAACCAACAACAACAGCAGCAGCAAACCATCTTATCTTTACTCATTCATTCACTCACAAGTCACCGCAGTTTAGTTTCTTTTTTTATTTAGCACTTGCTGGAGGCAGGGTAGCTTCGATTCACTTCGTTATAGTTTTTTTTCTCGATGCTTTAATGATAGTCAAACACATACTTCACAACCTTTCCTTGTATCTAACAAGAAAAAAAATATCATTACAACATTTTTAATTTCACAATTCCGAAAAAAAAAAATTATATACAGCACAGCGAGTTGAAGCAACCCACGCTGTGAATGTGATTGGGGAAGCGGAAAACTTTGCCGGGCTTTTTGAATGGAGATTTTTCCAATAGTTTTAATTCCGCTTCGGGAAGGGAGACAACTTCTGATCCGCAGAAAACGAAGAAAGCTCGGAAAAACTGTGGCAGAGTAAGTCAGGTTGCTGGGACGAAAAGATAACAATTTTGCATTTCACTAAATAAGCTATTGGGACAACTGTGTTCGTGTTTCATTTTGAGAAACTTGTCATCCCAAAAAAGAAGAAGTAGACGAAGAAGCAAACGAGACAGCACACTTGGAACCGAAATCAAAAGCAGCAAAAAAAATACGTGAGGAAATTTAGTTTTCCAGCTATTCGTTTGGAGTGTTGGCTGCGTTGTTGGTTTGCGGGTTGAGTAATTTTCCTAGGGTTGACATTGTTGGAGTTTCGCTCTAGAGTCTACGACTTTTCTCCAGTTTATAACAAGTCTTTCCACGCATATCAACCCTAGGCACCTTTTCAGGACGATCGCTTACAGTTTGCTTTGGCAGAGGCTGCACACGATGAAGAAGTCCCAACTTGTCCATTTTTGCTTGTTGTTTCATCTTCAGTTTCATTCAATTTGCAGTTCTTTAGAGAAAATGAGATGAGAAGCTGAAATGACGGAGGTGACGAGATTTTTCACAAACTGAAAGGAGACTGAGTGGTCGGTGGATTTCTACTATCTTTCCCGAGCAGGAAAAAGCGGGAAATGAGAAAATTGAAACTACTTATCAATTACTGCAGAACGTGTCCTGCTGTTGAGCTTGATAAAAATGGGAATGGTGTTGTAAATGTGTCATTTTTTTTTGTTTGAGATGTGTGAAAATGTGAAGACAAATTTAAACTGAACACTTGGAAAATGTTTGCTCTGCATAGCAGTGGTCAACCGGTTTGTGAAGACGTCATGCGGATTTGTCTGTTGCTTGGATTCTACTATCTGTTGGTTGTTATGTTCTGCTACATTTTATCGACTACATTAAGAGTATACAATTTCGTTATGCAGTGCACTAAAACATACTTTTTTCATCACCATTCTTCTATACGATCAAATGAAAATAACCTTCGGAAACCTTAAACTCTTGTTGCCCAGAGAGGTTGTCAAATTGCATCACCAAAAATCACCATTATCTTATTCGAACATCACCGAAAACTACTCGTCAGGATCCTGTTTCTCATTCGACAAACCGATACCGATTTCATAAAATGAATTGTTTTGGATAAAAAAACGAGGGTCACTGTAGCAATGTTCATGTTTTCAATTCCGTGATTGAGCCTTTCACTAGGACCTATGTGAATGGTTGATGCTGAAGAGATGCTTGACAATGAGGCGGTAGTGGAACACTGGAAACGATATCAAATTTTTATAGGGGAGAATGATTTGTCATCAGCAATTTTGGATGGTCATCGGTCATGAACATTCCCGTTTCTAGATGGCCTGGTGTGAATACCGTGAAGCCTCAAATATCTGAAACACCACACGGCTATACTGCTTCGAGTGGAACATGTTTTGGTGCATTGCCCTTTGCTGAGCTTCCATGCTAACTCGCGTAAATCGTTTCCTAGTTTTGCTATATGGAAACAATTCGAACTGCGTGGGTTCAAAGCACGATGTTTTTCAAAATAATTGTGCAATAACGCAGTTCTGCAATAATGTTGCGGTGCATTTTGTGTATTGCCTACAGCTCAAACGCTTTGCCGTTGCCGTTGATTGCTAAAAATTGGAAATGTCCATGGAAGTGAAGAATCGATTTGTTTCCTTTTTCCCAATGGAAGCGTGAAACCCACCATGGGCGAAATTGTCAACTTTATTAAATAACAGGATTTGAATCCTATTCAGGCGGAAGCAACTAACTGGTATGCGGAGGAGAAAGCACTTTACATAAAGTTCAAGTTAGAAGAATCGATGTTGCCTGCATTGACGTTTAACTCGGATGATGCAATTTTCTAAAATTTGAATGGAATGGCACTAGAGTTAAACATGACACATGTGGGGGATTGGATTCAATGTATGCGAGTGTATGGTATGCTACCTGATGTTCACAACCACGATTAAGCGTGTCATTTGGGAGAATCCCCTATGGAGTTGGGCCTCGAAATGTACAAGGTATGCGAGGTGAATACATGGAGAACTCCATTACTTGAAACCCAGTGGCAGTCCTCTTAAAGACTTTTTGATATTAATTTTGAAAAATTTAAAAATAGTAACACTGGATTTATACGAATCTACCTATAGGTAAGGTAGAACAAGATGCGTCACGGAGTAAGATGGGTCATCTACCTTGAAGAATCAAACCATCATCGGGATTGCATTGAGCCCGTTGATGACGACAATCAAATAAACTAACAAATGTACTAGCTTACCCATCACCTCCCTTATCCATCAATGTCGTGACGGGAGATACTTGACTTTTCGAGACGAATCCCTTTATAAGGGTTCGGTGCAGACTCGTCTACGGTGTCATCCTCATCGCTACTAAGCAGGTCTTCCAAGTTAGCTTAGTCGGTAAAGGCGCAGCTACAAAGCAAGACCATGCTGGAGGTGGCTGGGTTCAATTCCCGGTCCGGTCTAGGAATTTTTCGGGTAGGAAAATTTCTCGACTTCCCTGGGCATAGAATTATACCGATGCAAAAATGGTACAGGCATCGAAAGCTCTCAATTAATAACTGTGGAAGTGCATCTAGAACACTAAGTTGAGAGCACGCAATAAGCTAATATGCGATATACAATAAGCTTGAAAAGCGAAGAAGAAGAAGAAGAAGAAGAAGAATGTTGCCGGTATACTTATTGGATTGAGCTGATCCATGAGTCCCATCCACGGTACACTGAAAATAAAATTTAGTTTATGCAACGAAATAATTCGTTTGATCCACGAATTCATTCGTTGTTATTTGCAACGAAACAGATTTAATGCACTTATTAAAACTTGATATGCGAACTACCTTAGGGGCATAGGTTTTATGTCAATTTTATCACACTCTACACGTGGTTCTTAAAAATGAAAACATAAAACCTTCTCCAGGTCAGAAAGTTTTAACAACCTTTTGATGACTACCATAAAACTATATTGCAACCGCATAAATCGCTCCTGAAGAAGTTGATAAAACATGTTACGCAAAACATTTTGACAACCCTGAAGGTTTTAAGTTGGGGTTTTGGGATGATAGTTAATATTGAGAAATATTTTATTGTGGTTTTATTCTTTCGATGTTTGATGTGAAATCATGATCCTTGTCAGTTGGTATAGCTGATATTATTGTATATTGAAAATAAGACGACTTTATTACAATTTTAAACCAATATGTATGTTCTTCACAGCATGCCGTGCAATATTTATGGTGATTATTATACCAAATAGGAGCATAAATTTAGTGCGCCATATGAATACTATAATATAGGGATATTTTTAATTTGTCTGCAATAACACCATGCATTAAAGAGTCATTAGAAGATTATCTATTTAGTACAAAACTGTTACTACTGTTTAACAATAACCAGTCACATATTATTTAATTATACATAGATGTGTGAAAGTGTTTTATCGCCTATCAATTAAAGCGTAATTATCCATACTGTGTGAATTTTGTTCATACCTCAATATAACATATTCTCCTAGATTGAAATTCTATAGCATAACATAAACCTAATGGTTGTATCTTAGCATTTTGTAGTCCAAATTGAGCTTGCTAGTTTTATTCGATACATCGAATCAAAACAAAACAAAAAGTTGGAGGGTGGTGTACAAGACACAACCGCATTGTTGACGTAGGACTACGAAATTTTTTACGGATCGGACGTTTTCGAAGATGTCGCGCAGCAAGAGAATGCATACGATGAGGGTTTCTCAGTTAATGAAAGTGAAACGTTTTATACTCGCGAGTTTTCGGTTGAGGACAAATGAAATAGATATGTTTCTCGTGCGAGGTTTCAGAACAGACTAATCGTCTGGTGTATTTTCATATAGCCCTTGGGCTGGTCGGTTCGTTCTGAGTGACGATCGTTAAACATCTTACTGCATGACATTTGAAATGTTTCAGAGCGCGCCATCATCACTACGGTTCTCTTTTCTCATACGTTTGGATCTCCCAGGTACCTTTTGATCACTGATATAATTCTGACGTTTCCGCTTCCTATCTCCCTTCGGAGCCTGCTCCCGTACTTCGCCAATGGGCGGCTCATCGTTGGGGATTTCCGGATCGTCGTTCGTGGTCGAATTCGTGGCCTCGGGTGCTGGCGCCTCTTTCGTGACCCAAACGTTTGGCCTTTGCCAAGGTATCTTCTTCTTACAGACTCTGATCTGCATCCTGTGCGCCATGGCGACCACGCTTCCAATGCATATCTGAAAGACGTTGTGAGAATACTTTTTAATGAATATGGCTTTAATCCATCTAGCCTGATTGCGGGGATTGTGATTTTTATACCACACTTCATCCCCAACCATCAGATTGTCTATAGCATCCTCTGAAACTTTCGGAATATATCCGCCTTGATGCTTAGGTTTAACGTCATCATCTGACTGTGGTACGTACATATGTTTTTTTTTTTTAATGGTTTCGCGGATTCACTAAGTCTAAAACAGTCTTTGGTTTGTATGAAAATATTCTTTCTGATGGAAAATGCCCATCTTTTGTCAGATTATTATTTCTAAAATGAAATAAAAACAGATTTATTTGGTCTTCCAAATGCAACTCCGAAATATCTGGGTCCATTAGGAACCTCTTGAGAACTTCCTTCTCAATCCTAACCAACCTCTCAGCTTGACCGTTACTTGAAGGGTTATAAGGTGGACTTTTCATGACGTTTATCCCTTGTCTCTCTAGAAAGTTTACAAAAGTCCAGGAGTTGAAAGGAGGACCATTGTCCGAAACCAAAACGTCGGGTAGACCAAACCGTGCGAAATAAGCTACCAACTTCTTCAACACTTTATTTCAATCTATACCATGCCTCATCCATTCAATTTCAATCCATTTGGAGAAGCTATTCACTACCAACAGGTAAGTGCGGTGTTCAAAAAAGAAAAAAAAAATCTATATGCATTCTACTAAAAGGTCTCGTAGTTGGTGTCCATTTGGACGATTCCTTAGGTTTGTGGACTATTGCCATACTATTGCATGCATCGCAATTAGCCACATATTGCTCAACATCGGTATTAATACCGAACCAATACACCGTCTTCCGCGCCATTTGTTTCATTTTGAATATACCCGAGTGATTTGCATGCAATAGTTTTAGAATTTTATTTTCAAAAACTTTTGGTATGATTACCCTTTACCTAAATCACAAGGCATCTTCGCAAATTTAGCTGGTTGTAAATTTTTCTTTACCTTGAAGGGGCATATACGCAATTAGAATTAACGGAAAGATCCAAGAAGTTTGTAGTCATTAATACAATGAAAGGTCTATACAAATATAACAGATTTCCACAAGGGGCGTCCTCGAGTGCTTCTATTTTCCAACAAGTCATGGATAAGATATTAGAAAAGTGTTCACTCGGCTGTCGACAAAAGCAGGCCACTCTCGATGTGTGCTACGCGATCGTCTGTTTTCTCGGCAGCAACCATTGTGTGGTCCTCCTCATTGTTCTTCATCAGCAGTTCTTTCGGTCGATGCGTCGTCGACTTTGAAAAGCAACCGTTTCGTGATGAGTGTGTGAGTGCTGACCACGTTTTGCGTCCATTGCTGCAATGGACGCGCTCTGACCCTCGTTGGCGTACAACAATTTGCCATACAATGAAACCACTGGAAGCGGCTCCAGTTCTGATGGAGGAGGCTTTTTGGATAGCGGAAGATAAAGTGTTTATTGTGTTGTACCTTTTGACTATAGTTTTAAGATATATTGTATAGTGACCAAGAATCCTCGGCTCTGTAAAGTTAATTCGGTTGAGCCTTATCAAATAAATTAATAAAAAAAAAAAAAAAAAAAAGATATTAGAAGGAATTTGGCTTATTTTGAGCAGTTCCACGCAGAAGATGTGGTCTATACCTCTCGTGCTGCCTGATGTTGATAACGTTTCTCAATTCAATTCACTCCCATATAATGATAAACAAAAAAAAGGACAAAATAAAAAGCTTATCGTTCAGAATCCTAAACATTCCACGCAGACGATACTTTAAGAAGATGAGTGGTGGACGAAAACCTACTACAGTGGAAAAGATTAAGCAGAGGAACCCTCCTTCTCAAGCGGACATGGAGGAGTGCCGGAGCAATGCCTCTATCCCGATAGAGATCCCCGTTGTTGTCGAGTCAGATGATGTTCCGAGATCGGTTCAGTCAATTATGAACTGATCGAGTACCGCCTTCTTATGACCCAAGTCAATGCTCCTCAAATTGAGAAGATGTCTGTCATAGATTACTTCTACAGGATGTGTGAACTCGGTTTGAACCATCCAAATTGAGAGGAAGCCCAAATCTGGGTTTCCGCCGAACCAGTGTTGAAGTACTTGACGAGTTCTTATGCTTTTAAGACTGCCACACACCTCTACTCTTTGCTACCCACCAACGCAGGGGTGATGTATACTGCCATCATCTCTCTCGAGAAGGGACTGTCTCTATCAAACACAAGCAGTCTTGATAGTGCAGTTCGAAAGGGCAGCCCTAAGTTTGCACCTTTAGAATTGATAAAACGATCCATAAAATATTGAAAAACGTTCCATTAAAAACATCCAAATGATCCATAAAACATCGGAGAAAATCCCTAAAAAAGTGTGGATGATCCATAACAAATATCAATATTATTAATATTTTATGTGAAATTTAGCAACACAATTGTAAAAATGTACCACTAAATTTCTAAATAATTCCTTTGGTTTGTTTTTTTCCGTCGATCTTGTTTTCCGTGCTGAGCACCAATGCTACCGACGTGCCAGGAAGGCAGCTCCCACACCTGGACCCTACCTATCGACCCATCAACTCATGAACCGGGGACCAACGGATTTACTTCCCATCCGAAGGAAGGCGTGATCAGAGATGTTATGCCTCAGAACATCCCGGCGGCGCCGACTGGGATTGACTCCAGGCCTGCTGGGGTGAGAGGTAATCACGCTTACCACTACACTACCGGCGCCGTTTTCTAAATAATGAGCATTGGAATTGTACGAATTACCCATAAACATATTGCAATTGATCCATAAAACATTCAGCAATGAACCTTAAACTAAAGAAAGTGATCCATAAAAAATCAAGTTTGCACACTTAAAGATATAGGCATGATCCATAAATTAGACGTATATTATTCATATTTAGGACACTATTTTTTTAAATTTTGATCCATAAACCTTGAAAAATTGCTCCACTGCTTATCTACTTAGATTTACTGTCCTGCCCGTGTATTTAAGGTAGATGTGCGAAGCGACGGGCAAGCGTCTAGAATTAGCTTCCAAAAGAAGATTCTATAATAATATTCTTAAGACGTTTCCTATGGAAGCTTCATTTAGAAACTTTTTAAGAAGCTTATTCTAGACGCTCGCCCATCGTTCTGCTCTTCTGACAAAAAAAAACACGGGCAGAACAGTAAATCTGAGTAGCTACGCAGTAATGTAGCAATTTTCCAAGGTTTATTGATCAAATTAAAAAACATATGTATATAGACAGAGATATAGACTATAATTGGAACACACCAAAATAAGCACGTCTACCAACAACTGGAACACCTACCCTAGGTATGATCCATAAAATTAACATTTTTTTTTCATTTTTTCTTAAGAAGATTATTATAGAAGCTTCTTTTGGAAGCTAATTCTAGACGCTCGACCATCGCTCCGCACATCTACCTAAAAACACGGAAGGACAGTAAATCTAAGTACACTGAAGTCTTTTTTTTACACGGTTTTTTTTACGCGGTTTTTTTACACGGTTTTTTTTACACGGTTTTCCTCGATTTACACGGTACGTTTTTAACGATTTCTCGACAACGATACAACCTATCGACTTGATTCCAATCACATTATCCGTTTCAAGCTATTTGTAATCGAATGGCATACTTAAAAAAAATCACAATTTTTGGTGTAAATACAGAAATTTTTAAAATATGTCTATATGGACCATATCATGCTTAAATTACAAATGGCATCAAAATCCGATTTTTTAAAAACATTTAAGCATGCGAAAAATCAAAAACTCGTAGGTTTTTTTTACACGGTTTTTTTTTACACGGACCGTATCCCCCGTGTAAAAAAAGACCTGAGTGTAGTTAAGCAGTAATGGAGCAATTTTTCATGGTTTATGGATCAAAATTAATAATACAGTGTCCAAAACGTGAATAATATACGTCTAATTTATGGATCATGGCTGTTCGGAATATCGGGATAACCCTGTACCGCCAAGTCCAGTGACAACCCTGTGGGGGATTCAGAGAGCTACAGTAACGGTCGCTGTCAGATATGACAGACGTCAGGTTTCGTTCAACGGAACTGTGAACTCACAGTTCCGTTGAACCAAACCTTAGATAGGTCGGAGTATGAACGAGAAAAAAGAGGAAAAGAAGATACAATTCCAAACCATTTAAAAAACGTTTTACAGCTAAATTATTTTAATTGCCTAAATTTGTTAATATACCGTTCGTTTAATTAAATTGTAGTTATTTGTAGTGAACTAGCTACCAACAATCAATACGAAACTAACGATTTTAAATTGGCTCACTACTTGACTTGCCTATTGGTCCCAAGCAAATCGATTAACGTACCTCATTCTAGTCAAAATTATAGTACTACCTCTATGTAGCTACTGAAGTAGGTTAGTTGGAGGTGGAATGCGTGCAAATATTGAATTTAATAACCCAATATTTGCCTAATCTAGATACTACAATTTGATCCTAAAATCTGGTAACCTACAATTTGTTCCTAAACGCTATATACATGATTTACCCTATGTAACTAGTAAGTAGCTCATTCTACATCATTTGCGTGCTTAACTAAAATAATAATTGAATCCCTAAATGCTAAATCTAGCCAAATCTTTGTTGAAAGAGTGACGGAAGATAACTCTCGGTTTGAAAATCTCCCGCTCAGCCTTCTATCGCTTTTCATGGAGGAATTTCTCTTCCTCCAGCGCTTTCTTATTTGCGCTTTTCTCCTGCAGCAACTGGTCTAGGGATTCTTCCAGGCTGACCACATTGGTACTTCCTTTTCCAGATTCGGTTGCGGCATCACTCCTCACTCTATTATTTCTGCTAGGTGGTTTATTTGAGACAGACTTCTTGGTTCCTTTTGCACCATAGAAGCATTAAGATTGGTTTTGATTTTATATTAGTTTAATAAAACCTATTTCAGCTTCAAACTGTCCAAAACGAGACTGCTCTGAGGAAGTTGCTTTCATTAATACGAACATGGCTATATTTTTAAGTGCGCAAACATGATTTTCTATGGATCACTTTCTTTAGTTTAAGGTTCACTGCTGAATGTATTATGGATCAATTGCAATATGTTTATGGGTAATTCGTACAATTTCAATGCTCATTCCTTAGAAATTTAGCGGTACATTTTTACAATTGTGTTGCTAAATTTTACATTAAATATGGATCATACTGATATTTTTTATGGATCATTCACACTTTTTTAAGGATTTTCTCCGAAGTTTTATGGAACATTTGGATGTTTTTTATTGAACGTTTTCCAATATTTTATGGATCATTTATTGGTTTTTATGTTCAAAAGTATGTTTGCCGTTCGAAAGATCTCCCTTTTGGTAGATAATGTGGATGTGGCTGCAAAGGCTCAATCTGATTCGTTTGAGCTGAGAGAAAAACAGATGTTGGCATTTGTGGAGCAAGTTAACTTTGCTTCCAAAGGCATCAATGAGTCACAAAAACAGCTACAAGGAATGCTGGTTCAGTTTAATGATGCTTTACTCCGCCTTCCATCCCAAGACCGTGAAGTACCCTGTGCTGCCTCAGTGGTTTCTCAACATTTGGTGAGACCGGATGGAATTCAACTTTGCAATCTGTGTTAGGGAAATCGCTTTTCGTGAAATTTTCAATAGTGACATTTTCAAAAAATGAAAAAGTATTTAATTAAACAGATGCGTAGAAATATGTCTGATCCATTGGTGATGAAATCATTGATGTTAGTCCAAAGGCAGCTGAATTATTAACGTTCAAAATGTTTCATAATTTTGTTACATGTTCCATTTTCGGTTTTCACAAAGAATACCCCCATATAGAAATCACAGACGTAGTCCTACGTCAAAACCATGGCAACCTGTCAAAAAGTCAACATTTCAAGCGATCAACCTATGTTCTCTTATAATCAAGATGTAAGAAATGCTTATTGGATCCACCAAAAGCTTTATCAATACAAGGTTTAAATCCTTGATGCCAATACTTGCCATCTCCAACCGGATTTAGTGAAACTGTCTGCGTTGTTTTAAGAAGGGTTCGTGGATCTTTCAGAAGTGTATCGGAAAGCCGCTTGTTCAATATTTTTAAGAGCTCATTCACGGCACCAGTGTTCGGAAAATCATTCTCAAATCTCATTCATTGAGCCTCCTTGTGAGAGTAAACTCGCTTGCGAATGCGGCAAACAAAATTCACGCTTGAAATTCTCATGCATATTCACGCACTCACACTCACAAAGCCAAAAAATCATTCCAGCTCTAAGCTCATAAAATCAAGGATTAAATTCCTTTCAAAAGCCAATTGATAGCATGCTTATGCATGTAGTGTTAGTTTTCCAACCCCTGATGCAAAAACAATAGTAATAACAATAAATAGCGCCAACATATACAGAAATGAATTTTTGAACCTGAAAACTCATCGGTGATTTTTGCGACGTTGAATTTTGGAAATCAAAACTCATAGCATGAGATTTAAGTTTTTGAGATTTTCCGAACACTGCACCGCACTGTGCCTTATGTTATATGAGGGAGCCCATAACTGTAGGTCCTCCAGGAGTTTCATATTGGCGATCGTCTCATTTTCATCGTGTTCAAAAGCACTGAATAGGTTTTCATTTCATGTATCTGATTGGTTTTTTTTTTTTTTTTTTTTCTTTATATTGGTAACAATTTTCAGAGTATTTTTTGTTATTGTTGTAGTATATTTCTTATCTGTGAATCTTAGGCCTCTGATAAAGATGATAGTTGTAATGTATGTATGTATGTAAGGTAGCCACCATCCCTTCAAAGATCTTGTCTTGTATGCACACACACACACACACACACACGCACACACACACACACACACACACACACACACACACACACACACACACACACACACACACACACACACACACACACACACACACACACACACACACACACACACACACACACACACACACACACACACACACACACACACACACACACACACACACACACACACACACACACACACTCACACACACACTCACACTCACACACACACACACACACACACACACACACACACACACACATATACACACACACACACACACACGCACACACACACACACACACACACACACACACTCACACACACACACACGCACACAAAGTTTCACCGTACGGCGAGGCAGAGGCAGACTACACCGAAGGTAGACAAGTCTACAACGAGGAACTCGTAGCAGTGGCGAAAGGGCTGAAGACAAAGAAAGCTCCCGGTCCGGATGGAATCTCCAACGTGGCGTTGAAGGCGGCGATCCAGTCGTTCCCGGACATGTTCAGGATAGTGCTGCAGAAGTGTCTGTATGAAGGTCACTTCCCGGACCGATGGAAGATACAGAAGCTAGTGCTGCTGCCGAAACCCGGAAAACCTCCGGGGGATCCAGCATCGTATAGGCCTATATGCTTGCTGGATACAGTCGGAAAGCTATTGGAGAAGATCATCCTCAGCAGGCTAACGAAATGCAAAGAGAGTGAGCATGGATTGTCGGTGAGACAGTTTGGATTCCGGAAAGGGAGATCGACGGTGGATGCAATTCGGACAGTGATTGACAGAGCCGAAAAAGCTTCCAAACAGAAGCGGAGAGGAAATCGATACTGCGCCGTGATTACGATTGATGTGAAGAATGCATTCAATAGCGCCAGCTGGGAGGCCATCGCCAAGGCGCTCCATAGAATGAGGGTTCCAGACTACCTCTGCAGGATTCTAAGTAGTTACTTCCAGAACCGGGTCCTGGTCTACGTGACAGACACGGGGCAGAAATCGCTTAGAATCACGGCGGGGGTTCCCCAAGGCTCCATTCTAGGTCCTACGCTGTGGAACGGAATGTTCAATGGCGTGCTGACGCTCAAGCTGCCCAAAGGAGTTGAGATCGTTGGCTTTGCGGACGATGTCGTCTTGACGGTAACCGGTGAGACGCTGGAAGAAGTGGAAATGTTGGCGGCCGAGGCGATAGATACGATTGGTAACTGGATGCAAGGAGCGAAGCTGCAGATAGCCCACCACAAAACAGAAGTGATGTTGGTCAGTAACTGCAAAGCAATGCAGCGGGCAGAAATTACTGTTGGAGAGCACATCATTGCTTCGAAGCGCATGCTAAAGTATCTTGGAGTGATGATCGACGACCGGCTAAACTTTAATAGCCACATCGAAGGCGACGAAGGTCATCAACGCAATAGCCAGAATCATGCCGAACAATTCTGGTCCAAGCAGCAGCAAGAGGCGTCTTCTGGCTAGTGTGTCCTCATCGATACTAAGATACGGAGGTCCAGTCTGGATTGAAGCGCTGAAAACGAAGCAGAACTAAAGGAAATTGAGCAGTACGTTCCGGCTCATGGCCATGCGAGTCGTGAGTGCGTACAGAACCATTTCGATGGAGGCAGTATGCGTTATCGCCGGTATGATCCCAATCGGCATCACCTTGGCGGAAGACTACGAGTGCTATATGACGAGAGAAACCAGAGGAGTACGAAAAATGGTGAGAACGGAGTCGATGGCTAAGTGGCAGCAGGAGTGGGATGCAGCAGAGAACGGTAGATGGACACACAGGCTAATACCGACTCTTTCGACCTGGGTGAACAGGAAGCATGGAGAAGTCAACTTCCACTTGACGCAGTTCCTGTCTGGTCATGGCTGCTTCAGGAAGTACCTGCATCGGTTCGGACACACAACGTCACCCTTCTGTCCGGAATGTGGGAATGTGGAAGAATCACCAGAGCACGTGGTCTTCGAATGTCCTAGATTTGATGATGTGCGAGAGGATATGCTCGCCCTTAGCACGGAAAATGTCGTCGAAGAAACGTGTCGAGAGGAGGGCACCTTTAACGCCGTCAGCAGAGCAGTAACGCAGATCATGTCAGCGCTGCAGCGAAAATGGCGAGAAGACCAACTAGAAAGTAGTAATGTGCTCACACAAGTGCGAACTGAAAGCCGAAGCCGGGAGAACTCTCCGTCAGAGTAGGCTGTATCCACCACCAGGGATAACCGAGTAGAACGTGACGCTGGGAGCTAAATGGCTCACAAATTGGAGAGACGATCAGCGAACTGGAAGCGCCAATTAGCTGAGGTAAAGTGAGGTGCGTAATGCACGGCCCCCTCCGAAGTAATACGACAAGTGGTTCCGGGGGAAAAGGGCAAGGCGTCTAAGGAGGTTTTAGTGCGGTAAGAATCCCACACACCGTGTCACCGCGACAGTGCGCCCAGTCGTCAAGCGGTGGCACGGTGGCCTTTTTGAAGGTTTCCTCCTTGCCAAAAAAAAAAAAAAAAAAAAAAAAAAACACACACACACACACACACACACACACACCGTACGGCGAGGCAGAGGCAGACAACACCGAAGGTAGACAAGTCTACAACGAGGAACTCGTAGCAGTGGCGAAACGGCTGAAGACAAAGAAAGCTCCCGGTCCGGATGGAATCCCCAACATGGTGTTGAAGGCGGCGATCCAGGCGTTCCCGGACATGTTCAGGATAGTGCTGCAGAAGTGTCTGGATGAAGGTCACTTCCCGCACCGATGGAAGATACAGAAGCTAGTGCTGCTGTCGAAACCCGGAAAACCGCCGGGGGATCCAGCATCGTATAGACCTATATGCTTGCTGGATACAGTCGGAAAGCTATTGGAGAAGATCATCCTCAACAGGCTAACAAAATGCAAGGAGAGTGAGCATGGATTGTCGGTGAGGCAGTTCGGATTCCTGAAAGGGAGATCAACGGTGGATGCAATTCGGACAGTGGTCGAGAGTGCCGAGAAAGCGTCTAAACAGAAACGGAGAGGAGATCGATATTGCGCCGTGATAACGATCGACGTGAAGAACGCATTCAACAGCGCCAGCTGGGAGGCCATCGCCGAAGCACTGCATAGAATGAGGGTTCCTGATCACCTGTGTAGCATTATAAGGAGTTACTTCCAGAACCGGGTTCTATTCTACGAGACGGACATGGGAGAGAAATCAATCCGGATCACGGCGGGTGTGCCACAAGGCTCCATCGCTCTGGAACGCGATGTACAACGGCGTGCTAACGCTGAAGCTGCCCAAAGGAGTCGAGATCATAGGATTTGCGGACGACGTCGTGTTGGCGGTAGTAGGCGATACGTTGGAAGAGGTGGAAATGCTGGCAACCGAGGCGATCGTACGGTTTCCAACTGGATGCAAGGAGCGAAGCTGCAGATAGCCCATCACAAAACGGAAGTGCTATTGGTCAGTAACTGTAAAGCTGTTCAGCGAGCCGAAATTACCGTCGGGGAGAACGCCATAGCATCAAAGCGCGTGCTGAAGTATCTGGGAGTGATACTCGATGACCGACTAAGCTTCAATAGCCACGTCGACTACGCATGTGAGAAGGCGGCAAAGGCCATCAATGCGATAGCTAGAATCATGCCGAACAACTCTGGACCAAGCAGCAGCAAGAGGCGTCTTCTGGCTAGTGTATCGTCGTCGATACTGAGGTATGGAGGTCCAGCCTGGGATGCAGCGCTGAAAACGAAGCAGAACCAAAGAAAATTGAACAGTACGTTCCGTCTCATGGCCATGCGAGTCGTGAGTGCGTACAGAACCATTTCGACGAAAGCAGTATGCGTTATCGCCGGCATGATACCCATCGTCATCACCTTGGCGGAAGACACCGAATGCTATATGCGAAGAGATACCAGAGGAGTACGGACATTGGTGAGAACGGAGTCGATGGCTAAGCGGCAACAGGAGTGGGACGCAGCGGAGAACGGTAGATGGACACACAGGCTAATACCGATTCTTTCGACCTGGGTGAACAGGAAGCATGGAGAAGTCAACTTCCATTTGACGCAGTTTCTGTCTGGAAGTACCTGCATCGCTTTGGACACACAACGTCACCCCTCTGGACGAAACGCCGGAGCACGTGGTTTTCGACTGCCCAAGATTTGAGTCAGTGCGAGTGGAGATGCCGGCCCTTAGCGCGAGAAATGTCGTCAGTGACATGTGCCGGGATGAGAGTACGTGGAGCGTCGTCAGCAGGGCAGTGACGCAAATTTTGTCGGAGCTGCAGCGAAAATGGAGAGATGATCAGCGAGTTAGCAACGCCCCCCCCCCCCCACGAAATACTCTAGGGGAGTTCCAGACGATAGTGGCTAGACGCGAGTAAGGTTTTAGTGGTTAAGAGTCCCACATTGTGCCAGAAGGAGAACAAACACGCAATTAGTGACAGGCCAGGCCTTTGAAGCTTTCCTTACTTAAAAAACACACACACACAAAGTTTGTTGGAGATCGAGGAACAGCAAAAAGAGTAAATCATAATTGTTGACACTTACGTAATAGTTCAGTTTCTCGGTCCAGCTTACTGAGGTCCATCATAATATAGTTCATGTTTCTTACAAATGTTCACAGAACTTTACACAATTTGGCCGGATTTGGGGGAAGATTTGAGTCTTACAATTTGTGGTCGATAAAATGAGGTGACCAGTCGGTACAAGAATAAAGACTACTTTGTGCATCGTAATTATTTTTACTGACTTACGTGAAATCTCAAAAATTTTAAAATTAATCACCTCAGTCTGACACTTGATTTCTTGATTTAATTTGAAAAGGGTAGTCATTTCCAAAGGCATAGTAAACCCTCACTGCGCTTCGATCTTACGGTGACATAACGACCTGCCATAGAGGAAATTGGATATGCAGTGAAACTATTTTATTTTGCTTTTTGAGGCATATGGAACACCGTGTGTGAGCAAATGTGTAATTTAGAACAAACTGCAGATAGGTTTTCGGTATCATTCGGGTACTCGGCAACTAGCAGTGCACTATTTTGTTTTCCAAAGTACTCTTCATCTAGCTCTCACCAACTATTTGCATTAGTGAATCAACTGTGAAGCAGCACACACGCGCCTGTTATTTGAACGGTGCAGCAGTGTGGTACTGTGTTTTTGTTTCCAAATCGAAAATCAATCGTTTATTGAGTACCCGAGCTACACTCATACGTACAAAGTACCGTAATCCGGGGGAAAATTGAACACTTATTAGCGTTTATATTGAAATGCAGTGCTGCTGCTGTAAATCCTGTCAGTGCTCAACAATGACAATTTATGTAAGATATTGGCCTAGCACTGAATTTCACTTCCGATAATGATATTCTCGTGGCGTGATTTGATGTTACCATCCATATGAATATCACTAGGGAAAAGTTGAAAATCGTACTTTAATTTCAATAAATCAACTTTTTTGTATAACCGTTGCATAGTTTTAATATTACTGATTAGTTTTCTAAAGATTGGTATCTATTAGCTGGCATATATAAGAAACATTTGTGGCAGAACTTTGAATTTCAGTGGTCCCTTTACGATGTCAATGTCATTTTCACACTGACATTGAGGCGAATGATATTCATATTTTAACTGTGTACTGATACTGACTAGGGAAATTCAGCATTTTGTTAGTATTGATATTGATTGAAATACATGACTATAAATGAGTACAGTGAAAAGAAAAACTAATGATATTAAAATCAGCAGCTATGGGAACTCTATCGTTGGCCATGATTACTTATTTAAATGCTTTGTTTTATATGTAGAACATTTTTCAAATCTTAAATTTGAAAATATCGGTATGGGGTGAACTTGATAAATCCCTCAAATGGCTTCTTAGCATTTCTAGGAACTGTTCTTATCAGATATAGCTTCTCGGTTTCCGAATCCAATTAAAAACCCTTGTGCAAAGCTTCATCGAAACCCACTGTTGCGCCTAAATGTAGACAATTTAATGAAAAAAAAAATCGGGAAATCTGTCGAAAAACCATTGATTTCTTGATGTTGGAAACATTTTACCATAATTTAGTGTATAGTTTGGATTCATTCACACTTAGTGTAGTAAAAAAATGCAACTTTCAAGCAAATGACAACAATCACGGTGTATTTGTTAGAAATTCGAAAGAGAGGCCTTTTCCCGTCATGTTGACACTATTATTTAAATTTTTCAATGGGGCTATTTCTCATTCTTTTTCGTGGGTCAATTTGAGCGTTTATTGATGGGTCACTTTATTCTTTTTGTACGGACAAAAATAAGATTTTTTTCCAGAAAAATTTAAGAAATGATGCCGTTTTGACGTAGAACTACGTCTTTGATTTCTATATGGGGGTACACTTTGTGAAAACCGAGAATGGAACATGTAACAAATTAAGAAAGATTTTGAACGTTAATAACTCAGCTGCGTCTGGTCAAATTTCAATAATTGTATCACCAATCGATCAGAAATATAGCTACGCATCGATAACAATACTTGTTGAATGTTGATTTTCAACAAGAAACTCTTGAAAAACTGGTGAATATCCAGCATTGTTCAAAAGCGTCGAATTAACTAACAAATCCACCAATTACCTACATGCATATACTGCTTCCCCAGCACAGTCGTCAGAGAGTAGTAAGTAGACGAAACAAGTCGAAGTGGCATTCGCCTCCGATCCTCGGGCGCGTGCGAATAGAGAGGATGAATTGCGTAATATTTTGCACACTCATCGCCATACATCACACGCTCCCAACGACCACACCACTGTGTGGTGGTGTTCGGTCGTCGAAATTAGTAGCAGCAATAGCAGTGCTTTCGGCGTGTGGCGTTGAAAATTGTTATCAAGTAACAACGAAAGGCTGCCTGCAAGCAGTGAGCTGCAGAGCCCACATAAGCAACCATCAAAGGAGGAAGAAGCTGCACCGCTATGCTATGGATCGGAATCAGTAGCTCTTCGTGAGTCGCTGCGGGTCAGTCATCTATGCCAAGCGTGTCACCCTCGCTCCAAACGACATACAGCTCGACAGTCTCATCCGTGTTGAACACCCAGCTCAGAATTACTCAACCATCACTACAAAACGGTCCTTTTCAGGGCCACTAAAAATTTGTTAATGAGTATTATTTGGACATTGGTCAAGGTCATAAGTTCCCGCAAGCAGCTAGCTATCAAGGCTCAACCTGTCTATCGAAGGTGTGGAATTGTAGGCCTGAATATATTGGTGCAATTAGTTTTTCCTCGGCAATCACCCTTGTAGTGACGTCGAAAAGATTGTTTCAATCGGCGCTTACGTATGTAATTTAATGTGGATTATAGAATTGTTTGTTGCCAAAATTTATGAATGTTTTGCCAATAAATGTTGAGATAATTTATTGATTATTGAATTATCACACTGTATACCATGAAAAAGCAGCCTGTTTGTGAGTTTTTGCCTGTTTTCAAGTAAGGAGTTGTCATAAAAAACAAATCGCCAGCTGGTATTTCCCGGCGACTTTACAAATAAATAAAATCAAACAAAATCATCATGCAGAACTTGCTAGAATTTGTTTAACTTCATATTTCACAAAATTGCTTTCGAGTATTAAGACATCGTCTCCCGCAAAGTTTACATTTTTCCCTCTACCAACACATACATCAGGGCTAGATAGATCTATGGACTCAAAGGTCAGGACCAATAGCGTGGAAGGAATTTATCGAAAAATCATGGTTCTCGGTAATAGAATGGAAGTGCACGCAGTAGTAGTTTTTTTTTAGATTTGTGGGTAGTTATATTTTTGAGTGCATGGGGGAATGCTGTCAACAATGCTGTCGGTTTGTTTACCAACAATAGCTGACGTTTTGTTTTAACCTTACTTTTTTCCTAACCTGAACTTCAGAGCTAGGATTAATGTCATTGTTGATGTCGAGCAAAATGGTCAACTATGAGAAACTACCCTGTGGGACATTTCGGATCGATATCCGGGAGATTTGGTAAGTACGCGCACCTATTCAGCATCCAGGAAAATTCCTATTTTTTGTCGTTTTGTGCACAGCAGGAAATACCATCACTCTGAATCCACCGCCTCCGGTAATCGTCGTTGGCTAGCAGGAAGTTTTTCGGAGTGCGATACCCGATACTGTACTGCTGCCGCCTACCATTCAATCCTACTATTCAATCCAGTGAATTATATTTCTCGCGCTACAAGTGAAAAGGGCCTATAGTATTTTGTAAACAAACACGAAAGGGCTTATTCCTCACCAACCGAAGTACGCCTACAACATCATCGTGGAGGAGAGTTTCCCCTACCTGACGGTGGTGTTGGTTTGCGTGGGCGTGTTTCGGTTGGTGAGGAATATGCCCTTTCGTGTTTGTTTACACTTGTTTGTTTTTCACATGTTGCGCGAGGTCAGTGATTTCACAGCAATTACCCACTTGCCCCACCCACTTTTCACTTACCCCACTGTACCCTAATATTGAATATTTTGTCCAATGTTGGGCAAAATAGAGTTAAAGCCGTTCAAAGTTATTTCAATAGATAAAATAAACGATACTCTCGTTCTGTACGTTAAACATAAATGATGCGGTATGTATAATGTGCACTAGATGCAACGTTAAATTTTACGTGTTTTTATCAATCGGGTTGATAATTTTTATCAAAAGTTATTTTTCCACAGTCTACAGTCTTCCTACGCATATATTTAAGACCCCCTCCTGCGTCCACTTATAAGATATTTCTGGTCTTATATGTGGATCCTGTTGGGGGTCTTACAAGTGGATCCAGAAAATCTGCATTGAGCTACATAGGACCGACTTTACTTTTAAGACCTGGGTCTAGTTGGTGGATGGAAAAATGATGGGCTTCATTTATAACACTCCTGGTCTTATTGGCGTAGGAAGACTGTAGTAAAACGTAACGGTTTAATTGTAACTGTTAAGTTATAACGAGGAAAACCTGAACATATTTTAAAGAAGTTGGGCTTTCTTACCGTTCTCTGTCTGTCGGTAGTTGGTGTAAAGATGTACTGCTCAACTTATTCTCACGACATATGATACATATCCTTCCCATGTTTCGATCTGTGAGCATTAAAGAAACAAAAATTATAAATTGTTTTTTTTTTTTTTCAATAGGTAACAGGATTTAAAATAGGTATCAGAAAATGTGTTCTACAAGATTTCATCCTTAGTTCAACCATGGACCTTCTTGGGCAGCAGCAAAACCAAGCAAAACGGTTGGATTCAATTCTAATTTTGCGGGTCCTAGCTTCCGATATTCGTGGACAACAAATCTGCAAACTCAAACTTATTCGTTCACCAAATCCAGATCGGCACCGTTATACACATCGGAACAAGTACCATGGGGAAATAATTGGTAATTATCACCAAAACAAAATGCGGACACAAAAAAAAAACGTGCTACAGGATATGACGCACATGAATCTGGCCTCGAATCTGACTGCCACGGCTGGTTCAAAATGGTGATTCAATTCTTATTTGGCGGTTCCTTCCGGTAGTGGTAGCTTCCGACATTCATTTACCGTGGACAACAAATCAGCAAACTCGAACTTGTTCGTACACAAAATTGAAATCAGCACCGTTATACAAACCAGAACGCTCACCGGAACGAGTACCAAGGGAAAATAATTTTCAATTATCACCGAAACAAAATGGCGAAACAAAAAGAAACATGCTAAGGGATATGACACACCTCAATCTGACTGCCACGGCAGCGGGTACCGCGCTTTTTTTTTGCTGGCAGTTGTGCTGTCAGTGTCACTTTTGACACCTGTTCTGGTACAAATTGCTGTATTTTGCTCTAGTACCGGGTGCACCAGGTACACTAAAAAAAACAGCTACGTGAACCAAAAAAAAAATCGCGTGAAGGAGGTCCTTACCCTTTGGGTCCATGATAGATCTCCACAGGATCTATAGAATCCACGTAATTTCAAAAAACCAAAATGCACAGCATTACGAAAAGAGGTCAGGTTTCGACCAATAGCAGATAGATTTTAATTATAAACAAGCCAAACGATTCGAAATTTATCTACCAATCTGCTAAAATTAACGCTTAGTAAATTTTCAATAGGTCACTATCAAAAAATACCAAATGTCCAACTGATTCAATGGTGATCAACAATCGAATTCGATGCGGTCCCACTGAACGGTGCCCATTCAATCACCGTCAGTGGTGGTATCCAGTCCAGCAGCAGCAGTAGTAGCAGCAGCAGCAGCAGCCGGAGTGCTTTCAACAACAACAACAACAACGAAAGGCTGCCTGCTATGCTCATATGAGCAACCATAGAGAAGCAGGAAGAAGTCCCACCGCTAGGCTAGGATTGGAATCAGTAGTTCGTCGTGCTCCGCTCAGCATTACTCAACCATCACTACAAAATGGTTCTTTTCAGGACCACCATAAATGTGTTAAGAGTATTGGGAGATTGCCGTAAAAGCTTGAAGTAGATGTCGCCACTGCATGATGATGATATTGCATATAAAATTCATGAAAATTCGCATTAAATCATAATTTTCATCAAGCAGGCGTAAAATTCTTCCAATATAACATTCGAATTGAAGAAGAAAATGTTTTCACGATCAGACTGATGTGCATCTTCATAAGATATATTCATTTCATTTCACAGCTCCATCAATGCTGCATCGTACATATGATGTAAACAAAAGTAAATTGCTCAATTACTCAAAATAATGATGATTTGTCATCTTGTTATCACTTTATAAACCATCGAGCACCATTTTATAGTATGGTGCGTGTTGAGTAAATCAAGTTCCGTTGCGTTTTCCGTCGAAAATTGTGATTATCAATATGTTTACCTAAAAAAGGCTAAAATGAACATTTATTGAATATTGGTGTCCTATACAACCATTTCTCCATTATCACCAGCATGATACAATCTTTCCTAAGTAAATTCACTTAATTTCCACTTTCATCCTAGTGGATGGAAATTGCACATATTCATCGTTTTCCGAAAAATGCAGCTGCACAGGAGGTAACCTCTAGCTGTGGGTGCAAACTTGTTATGCATAATTCTCCATGAAAACATCTCCGATCCATACCGAAATAATAACAGTTAGTTTGCAAGCACGTTTTCTTACACGATTCAAGCAAAAGTATGCACCGGAAATTATTAGTTTTTCTTTATGTACCGATTTGCCCCAAAAATCGTCTGTTTTACTTGAAGAATTTGGAAACTATCATCCTTCTAGTAGTTCTCACTTCGAAATGTAGGTGGCGAAATCTTCGAAAAGTTTCACTGCAAGACGCCAATTATTTGGACATTTGTCAAGGTCATCAGTTCCCTCAAGCAGCTAGCTATCAAGGCTCAACCTGGTATCTATATAAGGTGTGGAATTGTAGGCCCGAATGCATTGGTGAGATTAATCATCGTCCGACCATTTTTCCAGAACACGCTGGTAGCAAGTGTTAAAAATCCAATAGAATTTAAGAGAAGTGGGGATAATTAGCTTCGGGTGTATATTCAGTCCCCAGAAAGCCAATAAAACCAAAATTTGTGAGAAAATTAGCTCTCACGAGTTCAATCTCTCAAAGTCCCTCCTTTTTTACATATTCTGCACAAACGATACTTTCCACCCCGCCCCATTCATATAATTCGGAAGGATATCCTGTGAAGGGTGAATTGATTACACTGTAATACCAAAATGCACAAAACTTAAAAAAAATCACAAATAACAAAAAATTCAAAATACACCTTTTAAAGTCGGATAGATAAATCGAAAATACTCAAGTTGACAGTCTCTTGGATTCTCTTCATCAACTTTCTCTTTGAAATAAATACTGCAAATTTGATACGCTTACAAATAAGAAAACGGAAAGAGTTAAGATAATTGATGATTGATCAATTAAAAGAAATAAATGTTCACATTTGTTCGTCCACTAGCGGTCCTACGTCAAGCTTCCGTTCGTGCCCCTAGGCACAGACCCTTCTACTTTTTTGTTTTTAAGTTATTCACCAAATACACCGTATGTACTTATTGGAGCCCTATGCCCATTTGTTTGTGAAGCAGATATTATATGTTATTGGACATAAGTTAAATCAGCTGAAATGTATGCATTATAACATATTCCAGACAACCAGAAGTCGTTTAACAATGTACAGACAATATCGCAAATTGCTACAGTTTAGTCAACATCGCATATAAGAATGATATACATCGCATTTTGTTTTTAGTTAAATCGCATAGAATGCAAATTTCCAACTTATATGCGATTTATCATTTTCCAGCGTTTGGTAGCATAAATTAATATAATGTGAAATCGACTCGTTTAAAAATTAATAAAAATTTACACGTATATGGCCCCCACTTTTCTACTTGTAAGCTTTTTTGCATTGTATGTGAATTGTTTGTTTGAATATAAATATGTTTGTTCATCACAGAAACAACTTTGAATGCTATCAATATTTCTCATGTTATATATATATATGATAGAACATGTTATAACAAAAACGCAAAGCATAATAACCAATTTCACCCGGTAATCAATTTGCCCCCGGATTACGGTACATATCATGTTTCTTCTATGGTACATACGAGTTATACCTACCACTTGTGCAGTGTTGAACATTTGTGCCGTAGCATTTTCTGACCAGATCGTTGAAAACTCACACTCTTCACAAACATGTTGCATGGAAATCGAATATCTCTGCATCCTGCTGCTGGTCATGGCAACACATCAGGTGCTTATTTGTCCTCTCATCGGATGACTATTCAAACTACATTGCACCTATGAATGATTGGAATTTACTGGATGGAATACTCATTTTTCGAGTGTCGAAAATTGGTTTTCAGGAGTTTCCAATTGAAATATAAGCATCAATGGTGCCTGTTTAAATAAACTGAATGTGAAGATAAAAAATTAAAAATTTCAATATTGCATTCTTAATAAACGGTGTTCATAAAACTACGACTAAGTCGTAACATTGAAGATGATTTTTATTTTTATATTTATGTAATTTCTGCATCAACAGGCTCATGGCCCCAATGATGGTTAGTTAACACTACTTACTGTCATGTTCATAATCAAACATATGGTAAAAACCACTCATAACGATTTTTTCTCCAAGAAAATAGAGCGGTAAATTTTCGTCGCAGTTACTCACGTGACATGTGAAAGTCAAACACAGATGTAGCTCGGGTGAATAATCTTTGAAGATTGATGATAGCGCTATGCAAGCCGTAGTTAGTTCTTATAAGTGGCAATCGAAACATCTGGTTGTTTCTCAAGGACCTAGGCTGTACATTGATGCTCATTTGTTCCGATCATAGATGCAAAATATCATGACACTCACTCGACACTCGTCAACGCATCAACCAACTATCGCTGATAGAACGTTTTGTCAAGCAGTGAGAGGTAGAGCCACAGCAAACAACAATCACGAGTAATGGTCGCTGCTCACAGGCAAAACGTAACACTCGCTGTTGATGATGTAAAGCATAACGAAAACAGTGAAGACTTCTGCAGTACGTTGATGAGAAAAAGGGAAAACGACAGAAGAAAATGAAATCAAAGCCTACGCATTCGAAGTTCGACTCGGCACGCGTGACTGTGTGAGTTACAAACAAAGCTGGCAAAATTAAACGGAACCTATTGGGCTCACTCACCAACACACTCACATAAGCAAGCAAAGCAGCAACTGCTTCAAAACGAGCACAAATGAGTGTCGTGATTGTCGGGAATGACCAGATCGGTGATGGATCAACACCGAAGACGACATTCCCCAGTAGCTTTTTACTTCTTTCGTCAACTTGATGGATGGTCATGGAGAGTGCTTCGACCAGAGCTGGTAAATATCACAGTCGTCATGTGACAATGAGAAAACAGGTCCTCTCACTATCACGAAACGAAACTACCTATCATATAAGCTACCGTATGTTATCGGTAGAGTGAATATATTATTAAGATTCCTCGGTACAAGTAACTGTAATAGCAATAAATGAGCTAGTAATTACGATGATCACAACACTCTTTCGTTCTGTCATGACAAAAAATTCGATGAGATTTTGAAGAAAATCTCTATCATCGTTTTCTGAACCGATAATAGTGACAGAAGTATCTCTGAAAATATCGCGTGAGATCTTTCATTGAAAATGACATTTGGCTGGCTTCGAAAAGCACATTGATAGGAATGTACCAAGCGTTACTTCCATCAGCTGTTTGACGATCGTGATATGATGACGATGTGTGTCGCAACTCTGGTTCCAATACAGCTGGGCGATCAACTCGATTCTGCAGAACATCAGCGACATACATAGGTTTTAGAGTGTCGCGACGAGTGTTGAGATGTTCTAGGTGTACTAATGAGCAACGTTCCTCATAGGGGGGCATGCTGAAAGGATCACGCCACGGTTATCACTGAAGTGCGTAGCGAATGAATCTGCGTTGAATTGACTCGTTTCGCTCAACTCCATTATGATAAAAAGGGTTCCAAACAGCTGCACCATATTCTAATGTAGATCGTATTAGAGAACAGTATAACGATTCAAGGCAGTACACGTCAGTGAAATCCTTAGCTATCCTTAAGATAAACCTCAAAGGTCTGGAGGCTTTATCTACCATGAATGGAATGTGCTGTGCTGACGTTCAAAGTTGTGAGTCCAAGATAATACCTAGGTCCTTCTCGTGACTTACTCGTTCAATTGAAATACCCAGGAGTGTGTAATTGAACTTTGTAACGTTCGTGTCTTGTACTTAAGACAACGGCTTAAGTGCCACCTTCTGATTTGAAGGACCGTTATCTCTCTTCTAAACCCGGTATGAGACTACCCTTCTCAGGGCAGGTCGAATAGTAATTCCAGAACGAATCATACGCATAAATTAATTAATAACTAAATCGAATTTATAGAGTTGCACATAGGGCCTATATTTAGGAAAATTGCAAGCATAAAAACATTCAGTTCACCTTTTGGTACACCCTAGCTTGATCTGGTGACGTCACACATTTAGTTTAACTCAAAAAGGGTTCTTCTCTTATTTAAATGTTCACAGTATCTAGGGGAGAAATGACCTTGGCGATCGGCGAGGTGCTCCAACGACGATCTACTACCTCAAGCGTTCCCTCGGCGTCTCGAATGTTCTTCGATGAAATCGTTCGTTGTGTTGGCCTTGGTGCGTATCCGTTGGCTCGCGCGTGAACGGCGATACACGGGGTATGCGTCCCCGGAAGATTGGTGGAGTGAGAGTGAGTTGGCTTTGCTCTCTGCCTCACGCCTTGGCGTTACGAGCCGTTGCGAATGGCGTCTTTTCTACCACCCGAAAACTGATTGACACAATTGATCGAAGGACTTACGCGCACATGGGCACACGTTCGAGTCTTCGCTACTTAACTCAGGGAGTTTTCCAACCCCACAATTACACGTTACTAGACTTCGTAGCCGTAACAACCTTCGGCTATTGCAGTCCAAAAAAGCCGAATCCAGGCCAGACAACAAAAATCCAATCCGGACGAACAATCCAGTCCAGACTAGCAGCCCATGTTGGATGGGCTTGACGACGTCTATTCAACTTGATAATCTCACTATTGATTACAATATATTTACTAAATATTTACTGAAAATTCACAATACACTCAATTCACTTTAGGTTTAATTCAATTTTTGTATAAACTATCCGAACTCTATAAATACAAATAAATTCACAATTTCACAATTAAAATCTAAAAGAAAGAAAACAAAACACAACACGAACTTACTTCGAATTTAGTTTTGAGGCTTTAACTAAAAATCACTTTCAAAAAATTGTACGATCACTTCACAAAATTGATCTTTATTATATAACTGACTTCACCAGAATAAATCGAGCGACGCGCAAATAGCTTGGTTGAACCTTTTTGCTACGACGCAATTTCCACCTTCCAATGTTCGTTTTCTAAAGAGCTTATGTTTTATTGGTCAGCTCTGGCGGACTAATTTGGAACAATAATTTCCACTGGCTCGGCTTTGCACACAAAAGAACAGGTAGAAAGTAATTTGTGGAAATTTCCGCAACTTACCGAAGGTTTAATTTATTTTTGAATCCAGTTAATTCGCCTTTAATTATACATATTCGTGCAAGTTCTTATTTTTTTCCGATAGGTGGCTTTAAAACTACAATAGAAAGCTTACAATTCGTATAACTAAAAAGGGATACTTTTAGGCTAGGAAAATATTCTCGTTACAACTTTAAGGGCTCTTTTTTGAGAGAGAAGGTTGTTGAGGAGTGACATCTCTGTCCCCTTTAAACTACAAACCTGATGTCCACTGGATATAACTGCGACCGCTTCCTATTGTTCTGCCGATCATCCATCCAGTAGACAAGTCAGAGCAGAAACTGGTAGGAAGCCTGAAGTGATAAACAACCCTTCGTGTCTACCTACAATGAGAGTAGCCGATACGGAGTGAGATGCCAGGCTGTATGGGAGATTGTAGGAGTCACTGCGTATTCTAAACGCAGTGGTGAATATGCTCGTGGGAGTTGAGGCAGTAGTAAGAGAGAGATCTCATTCTCCCTGTTCCAACGGATGGCTCCGAACTTCATGGATCGTCGGTCTGTGGATGACCAGTGGTATTTTAGGAGCAAATAGTCAGTAAGCATTGTCCGATCGTTAGCGCCGGTCAAGAGCCACGCATGGCTAGTTTTTATCGTTTAGATTAAGTGTCCATTGTTAGTTTTAAGGCAATAAATGTAGTTTGTGTAGTTAGTGTTTTTTTGGTTAAATAGAGTGTTTCAATTAAGCCGCGAGTGTAGTGATTTTACGGCGGAAGAATTCCCCACCAAAAACCTATGGATTACTACCATTAACCCATTGGAAGAGACAGAGTGTTGAGGATCCACCCAGTCGAAGGAGCCAATTATCCAGTTCCCCAACAAAGGTGATTATCGAGAACTTGTTAGGGCTTACTGTCATGCGGTTCAAGTCACATCAATCACTGAATCTATCAATCTGATTTTGTAGAAACATAGCGTCGTGAAAAATCTTAAGAACATCAGCGAATGACAAACGAGGTGTCTCTAGCACAAAGTTCACATCGTTGAAATAAATTAGGAACATTATTGAGCCTAGGTGACTACCTTGAGGAAAACCTAAAGTTGCTGGGAAAGCGATCGAATGGCAATCGTCTATAAACACACTGAGTTGGCGCTCGATAAAATACGGCTGAAACCAAGATAGTAGACATCCATTAATCCCTAGCCGTTCCAATTTAGCGATGGTGATAGCGTGATTGATCTTGTCAAATGCTACTGATAGGTCGGTGTAGATTGCATCGGTCTGATGTCACTCAACTAGGCTTCTCGTAACGTACGAGGTAGAGCATAACAGGTTAGTAGTGGTGGATCGGTGACGAATCCGTGTTGGTATTTATGGAGATACTGCTTACAGTGCGATAACAGTGGCTCCATAACAACTAATTCGAAGAGTTTTGAGATAGCGCACAGCGAGGTGATTCCGCAGTAGTTGTCTACATCCTTTCTGTCCCCTTACTTATGAACTGGATACATTTGTGCGTTCTTCCAGCAGAACGGAAAGATTCCAGTGCTCAAAGATAATCCGAAGAGATGACACAGAGGCTTCAGTAAACACGTTAAGTGCGAAAACGGACGGTATTCAGTCTGGTCCGGGATTGTGAGACGATTTCAGCCTGGGTGCTACCGTAGTGATGAGAGCTTCATCGACCGGGATTTCGTTCAGCACGTGATTGTAGACGGGTACATTGAAAGCAGCTATAGCAACTTGTTGGGACGATATACTTTCGTTGGCAAACACGCTGGAAAATTTGTTTACGATAAGCTGGCAAATTTTTTCAAGGCTTCTTCATCTTCTTTTTCGCATATCAAGCTTATTTCTTATCGCATATTAGCTTATTGCGTGCTCTCAACTAAGTGTTCTAAATGCACTTCCACAGTTATTAATTGAGAGCTTTCGATGCCAATACCAATGCATGAATTTGTATAGTTATTGTGTGGCAAGCACAATGATACTCTATGCCTAGGGAAATCGAGAAAATTTCCAACTCTTAAGATTCCCTTGACCGGACCAAAAATCGAGCCCGCCGCCTCCGGCTTGGTAATACAGTGCATTTGCTGACTAGGCTATGAGGCCCTCTTCAAGGCTAGATGCAACGTTAACTCCTAACTTCATGGTAGAAGGGCGACCGGACTCTTTACGCTGATCATTCACGTACTTCCAAAAACTCCGTGGATTCGACTTGAATGCGCGCTGCAGATTTTTGTACGCCAAGTTTAGCCTCACGTAATATTCTCGAAGTGATATAGTGCAGTATCTCGTAAACCGTCTTAACGCAGCTCTCTTGATGGATTTCATCTTACGAAGACTTTTCGTTTGCCACGGATGACAATCTTGATCTCGATACACCGTTTTGGCACTATCGATAACTGCTGCCCATCATGGCTACGCCTTGACGCCTTGACGTCAAAATCGTTATCGGATATCTTAACGCTCAGGTCGGCCAGGAAGACGAATTCAGACCGGTTATAGGAAAACTCAGTGCTCACCAGCTAACGAACGCCAACGGCCTCAGACTCATCGATTTCACCGCCTCTAAGAACATGGCCATACGTAGTACCTACTTTCAGCATAGCCTACCATGGAGATCACCGCAGCAGACAGAATCGCACTACGATGAACATCTGAATGGCGCAGAGGCAGAGGACCAAGGCAGCAGGAGGAATGGCTTCCTCGGTACAGCGAATGAGGGGAACATGCCAGCTCCCACGATAGGTGAAGCTAAGGATGCTATCCGACAGTTTAAGAACAACAAAGCAGCTGGTAAAGATGGTACGAAGCAGTACTTATAAAAATGGGCCCGGATAAGTTGGCCACTTGTCTGCACCGACTGATAGGATCTGGGATACAGAACAGCTACCGGAGGAGTGGAAGGAGGGAGTAATAAACCCAATATATATAAAAAAAAGGTGACAAGCTAGAATGTGAGAACTACCGAGGGATCACTATTCTCAACGCGGCCTACAAAGTGCTTTCCCCGATCATCTTTCGGCGTCTATCGCCGCTATCAAGCAGATTTGTGAGAAGTTATCAAGCCGGTTTTGTGGATAGGTCATAAATATCAAGTCCCTACGCACCACCTATTCATCGATTTCAAGGCCCCTTATGATACTATTGACCGTGAAGAGCTATGGAAGATTATGGACGAGAACGGTTTTCCCGGGAAGCTGACCAGACTGATCAGAGCTACAATGGATGGTGTACCGGGTGCGTTATCGGACCCGTTTGAAACTCGCAAAGGACTTAGACATTGCGCTCGAAGGTGTTATGAAACGTGCGCGCTTTAACATGCGGGGTATGGTCTTCAATTAATCCAGCCAGTCGGAAGAACGTTTTGGGCCGTGGCGGAAATACACCAGGCTGAAACGTGAAGCAGAGAAGGTTGGATTAAAGGTGAATACGTCGAAGACAAAGTATCTGTTAGCTGGAGGAACCGAGCGCGATAGGGCTCGCATAGGCAGAAGCGTGACAATCGACGGAGATGAGTTCGAGGTGGTGTATGAATGTGTGTACCTCGGATCATTGGTGACGTTGGATAACAACTGCAGCAGAGAAATTCGTAGATGCATAATTGCCGGAAGTCGTGCTTAAGGCCTGTACTCGAAAAAAATGCACCAGACAAAAGTGTTCGCCAAAAATTTATTTTAAGTCGGATTTTCTTGAAACTTTCAGGGAATGAACTTATACATATGGATTATGTTTCGGCATAATTACTTTATTCAATTTCCTTTCCATCGCTGAAAGCCCGCACCTTTCCCTTAAGACCCCTGATTACATTTTGTGCAATGGTGGAGCCGACCTTTTTGGTCACTTTCATCCATTCTTTCTTTAACTCCAGCTCGTTCTTAAACACCTTGGACGATTTTCGAACTTTGGCCTTCATTATGGCCCAAAATCTTTCCGCCGGTCGAATCTCTGGTGAATTTGGGGGGTTGGCGGTTTTTGGTACAAAAACAACGTTATTGTCTCTGTACCAATTCAACGTCGATCGCGCGTAATGGCATGATGCCAGGTCCGGCCAAAATAATGTCTCGCCTATCAAAACCCAAAAATCACACTTATGCGCAAAATGTCTTGTTGATAACCCGAGTTTTACACATATATTAAAGTCATATGTTGTTATACATCCCTCCCCTCCCCCCTCCTTGACTGGTGCGAGCATCGAGTGACAAAAGAAAAACTTGTGATTTGTTTCAACCTAATTGAAAATTCGATAAATATATAATCGAATAGCTGAAAAATCTTTATGATTAATCGTTAATCGAATAATTGGACTTGAAGGCATCCCTAGAATTAGTGAAATTTCATGTTTTTGGTGGTCCTTCGTAAATTTAGAACAGCAGAATTACAACCAGCAAGTGTGATACAAGAACCAATAGCGGCGCGATGCTGGTTTTCATTGCTATGACGACGACTGAATCAAGGGGCTTAAAGGCAGAGGGGTGAAAGTCAATTATCTTTATCGATTTCCTCTTTTGAGGACCATGGCTTCACTAACCTATTTCGCACTATTTCTGCTATGCTATTCTATTATCCAGAACAACAAACGTATCAATGAATGTGTTTGCCGTCGAGTTATTAACGAAACAGAAAGTCGTTGAAGAGAATCGATCAAAATCACTTGCACCCCTGCTTCCAAGTTTGGTTACAAGATTTCAACTCGGGAGAGCATTTTGTGTGGTCGTTGGGGCGTGTGGTTCTGAATATGGCAATGAGTGTGCAAAAAGTTACGCAATTGCATCCTCTCTATTCGCACACGCCCGAAGATCGGAGGCGAATGTCACTTCGACTTGTTTCGTCTACCGACGACTCTCTGTGTTGGGGAAGCAACAATGCTACATCGACATGTTTCGTCTAGAAACGATTCTATTGTGTTGGGGAAGCAGTATATGCATGTACGTAATTGGTGGATTTGTTAATTATTTCGACGCTTTTAGACAATGCTTGACATTTACCATTTTTCAATAGTTTCTTGTTGAAAATCAACAATCAATGTCGTCAATGCGTAGAAATATTTCTGATCCATTGGTGATAAAATTATTAAAATTGGTTCAGGGGCAGCTGAGTTATTTACGATCAAAATCTTTCATAATTTCGTTACATGTTCCATTTTTGGTTTTCACAAAGTGTACCCCTATATAGAGATCACAGGCGTAGTCCTACGTCAAAAAAGAAAGCTTTCGTGTATATCGTGTTTACAGAAACTACTTGAGTCCTCAAGATAGAAGAAGAGTGAGATTTGCTATTCATCAGAGAAAATATAGACAAAGTAGCTATGCCGAATTTGTACAAGATGACCAAAATGGCATGACTATTTCTGTAAGCTCGGCAGCTGCGGAACGAAGCTTTTCAGCGATGCGTCGCATCAAGACGTGGCTTCGTACTACACGATGGGGCAGGATTGATTCTCTTCGCTTGCTTTGCTTCACATTGAATCATCATTACTGAAGGATATTGGCTTCGGTGCAGTGGTGGAGAAATTTAACTCATCAGTTCGTAGATTCAATACTGAATAAAACTTAATTATTAGGAACGGATTAAAAAGAACAAACACAATGATGGATATTTCATTACTAGTCCTTTAAATCAATAATAAATGCTACACTACTGTTACCATTCTACAATTTTGTTAATATTAAGAATTAAAACTCCGAAATATAAATTTAGCCCCCTAGGATTTTCGCTTAGCCAATGCCTAAACCTAGATCACCAAATACAGTGGATAGCTGCAACCAAAAATAAATTATCCAATTATATTGTTGAAAAATGTATAAGGCACTCTGAAGAAATCATCACTAATGGCTTTCACTTTTACACCCGCACTGAGGTTTTTTACATTGCACAATTTTGAAATGCTTAACAAATGAAGCTTACACATATGATATTACTATTCCGATAATTGAAATGAAAGATAATTGACATGCAAACTAACCTTTCGCTAATGCATAACATGCGATTGCAACGTTGCGTTGGCAAATTCCTCTTGGGAAACTCGAATAAATTCACAGTCGATTCCACACGGGACCACGATAAAAACAAAAATAAAACACAAACCCATCATTTACATCCGACATCCGACTGCATTTCTGTCCACTCCTCTGGGACTAGTTTTCAACGCTCTCTGATGACAACCGGACTATTTATAATATTCACCTGAGCAAATGGGCAAATATGGAAATCGAATGGCAGGAATAGATCCAGACTGAGAGGAATGGAAAATTATGAGTTCCGGTGGTGGGATTACAACAACCCGTTCGGATCGTGGCCCAACGGTTGCTACCGGGTGGGATAGAGCTTTTCCAATTTCCTACCTGCTGGGATACTGCTACTAGGTACCTACCACTACACAGGTGACAGGCAAAGCTCATCCATTAAGCCATCGGACAGTCAGATGAAACCAGGTTATCCCTGCTCGGGAGAGGGAACCAAACAACGAGTTTTATATGTATTACAACCAGCATATCACCTACCGTTCGGATGGTGGATTGAACTAGGGATGGTGCTCTCAACACACCAAGAAACTGACCGGCCCAACAATAGATCCCGCAAGAGATCATAAATCACACTAGGATGGTTTTATGTTTGCGCTAGGATTGAAAAGTTTATGATCGGTTTCTCGGCCTGGGAAGTTTAGTGTGGCTGGCGGCTTTGGGATGGGTATTACTATATAAACAGGAAAGCCGTAGCACAGTACAAAATCATGGTTTTGAAGAATTCTTGTGATCAATAGCATAGGGTTCATGTCCCTAATGCCGGCGTGAATGGCCCATGCATTAATTTAGAAAGAAAGCATTTTATGACAATTTTTCACTATCAACCAAAAATATTTAATTGTGTCGTCCAGATGACGCGTTGCACTAACAAAAAATGACGAACAGGAGATTTTTATCCATGTGCCCAATCTTTACTCCCATAGGCCAGAGACTTTATTAGGGAGATTTGTAGCTCTTTGGCTAGTTCATCTCGTAGGAGGCCAACATTAGAGTAATTTGCCCTCAAAAGATTATTCACGTCCAAGTTTTAACAAGTGCTCCAGCAGATTCGTAAATATACACACTAAGGTTTTGTTTTCGTGTTCGGTAAATTTTACCGAAATCAAAACAACTGAACGTTCGGTTTATCTTCATTTTAAAAGCTATTGAATTTGAAAATAATTTCAAAACAAATTCAACCTTCACAGTTCGAAAGAGTAGTGTAAATTTCTGTTCAATATGATGCACATAAATGGAGCGTCACATATCATATAAGTTTACATTATATAGCATGTAAAGTTCTGACACATTTCATGCAATGTAGGAAATATTATATACAAAAGCCCATCTTTGTAAACAACATTGTTTGCAAGTTGCTCGGTTCCACGAAATCAAATACAAGTTTACGTGAATGAATGTTTACATCACAATTAAAATTCAGAATTTTTATCTATGTTGTTTTAATGATCAAATCTTGTCATTTTAGTGGAGATTTAGTTTCAAATTAGCTGAAAAGCAATTGAATTGAATTGCATAAATTTTACCAAACAGTTCAGTTGTTCTGATTTCGGTAAAAATTACCGAAGTCGGTGATAATTTTTAAGTGTGTAAGTTCAATTTGTACTGGCATAAAAATTCCTTTTATCAAGTTTTCACAGTCCACAACTGCAGCAGCTGTTATTAGAACCAGAGTTGCCTAAATTGTTGCTGAAAATCCACCAAAACCACAGTCATTCCCGACGAAACCGATTCCATCACCAGCAAGACCACCAGTGCGTCCATCAGGTAAGCCGCGATAGTCTCACTCGATCGTTGTCAGGGTTGCTAAGTGATTTTTTTTTTGAAAAATCTGGCTTTTGTAGAATTAAAAGTCGGGATTTTTCTAGATGCGCTTCATAATGGCGCTGTTTAATATAAAGTGCTGTTAGATATAAATTAAACTGAACTGAAAATTACTAAAACTGCTATTATTTCTAACAATTTTATCTAATATATCACTTACCAGTAGGTGTTTCCAAAAATTTGGTATTTTGTAATCGTAAAATTGTTCATATGGGTTGTATTCACAATAATCCGGACACATAAAAACATAAGTAAAACACAAAGTTCGCATTATATTTTAATTGTAGTTGTTTATTTCAGATTCATGGGATATGATTTTATAATTCACGAAGTCAAAACATATTTATTCTGTAGTTGCATCATATTTTCGAACTATCTAAGAGCTTGTATATTGCCACATAACATATGTGGAACATTCAAAATAGCTGACTCAAAGCTGATCCCTTTTTCTGTTGCCTCAGTGATATAACTGGCATAGTTGGACATCGAGAGTTAGAGAGACCCATTTCATCTGCCCAGCTATGAAAGTCGTTGACAGCTGATTGATCTGGAGCCTCTCCGAACTAGAAGAGACACCTCTAGGGCCCTGTTCATTGCGGACACTTTACAAGGTAGAATTGGTTGCAGTGCAATCTTGGGGCAAGTCAACATTAACGTCCAACCCCGTGCGCTACGTAACAACGTTATGCTGAGATTGCCACTTCAGCGCACAAACTATGGCATGAACGGTGCAATAGGTGGGCTGCAACGAGTGTTCAATCGAGTCTCGGGCATCTTCGATTTCCATATGCCTCGACAGCTGCTACGAAGATACTTCTCATCGTTCTTTTCTGGCACAGTTAACCGTGAATGATTGTGTGTTTTATTTATGTATTTTATTCTTAGTTTTTATTTTTTTGATTTACCTATATAAGTTACTTAAATCATCATTGGGGCTATACACAGCCTGTTGATGCAGACAAATAAATAAATAAATAAATAAATAAATCGATCTGTCAAAATAAAATTTTCCTGATATCGACACTGAGCATTCATAAGGACCAATGTCGAATACAATCACACTTTAGGGGGATTAGTTCGCATTTTGTACGACTTGCAATGTCAAAAATGGAATCAGCATCCCAAAATTTACTAAATATGTGGTTTTCAGCCAGAGTCTGAAATATTTTAGATTTTGTCCGACTTTTGTATGGAGGACCGCCACTGTGCGTCACAGCGGTACAGAGGACCGGAAACTGCCTTAGAACGCCATGAAGGCTTTCAAAGCGAATTCAGGGCTTTCGGACGTGTGGCCAAAAAACTCGGTGCTATTTGCAGTACAGTTCGGAATATACGCATTCGGGAAGGTTTCAAGCAACTGGACACAAAAGACCGATTAGTTCGGTTCGATTAATCGATTTTTTGAATCGATCTCAAACACGAAAAAAATCGACTGGATCTATCCTTTTCATTCGATTTTTAGAGTTGGTTGGAAATGCCAACATGAAGCTGTGATCATTTATTAGCTAGAGAACGATCTTTAGAAGAGGGTAGGTGGCTAGTTCCGTTAGAGTACGGCAGTATGAAATTTGAATAGAAGTTGAAAATGAGCGAAGGACGCACACCTTTTGCCTAACCCGTACGATGTAGGGTAATTGATTCTGGTTGGACCTATCCAAAAACTGACGATGGTTGGACCTATTTTTTCAATCGCTAGTTTAGTCAATCTTCGCTAATTTTTTATTTTGAAAGATCACTTTACTATTATAAAAAAACTCTTTTTCTTCAATTTGCATGGGTGTTTTATAGAAAAAAAAAACTTCAAAACAATTGAGTTTCAATGTGTTTTCAAAACAGTTCGCTTTCCACGCATTTGCTCGTCATCATGCCTTACTTTCAAACATACAAAAAAGGAATAGTTTTTACATTTATTTTTATTTTCATGCAGTAAAATACTGCTTTAAGGTGTAAACAACACGTTAGTACGCCATTTATCCATTGGTTTCACCAAAATGTTTGAATAATTGACGAAATTCGAATAGATAAATATGACCATGGTTGGACCTACGGATGATGATGGTTGAACCTATGTGTTTCCTAAGACGGCCGCTAGGTGCGCTTCGGTTTGTCTACATCCTTCATGAGCAGCTGATTTGAAATTCGATTTCGTTTTGGCCGAGTGATCAGTTTCTTCGATTGAAAAAATGGCTAAAGAAAAGAGTTATGCGGTCGAAAATCTTCAAGAGGCTGTTCTTTTAGTAAGAAATAAATCACTTACCGCGTATCAGGCACAGAAAAGGTACAATATTCCTAAAACGACACTTCACGCAAAAATTAAGAGAAGCCACGGCAAGAAATATGGAAGGAAAATAGTATTGAGTGTTGATTTGGAGAACCAGCTAGGGGATTGGGTTTGTATATGCGCTGCTTCTGGCAGTCCCAAGACGACCAAAAAGATCTTGGAAGCTGCTAAAGACCTTGCGTCACTAGTTGGGCGTAAATTTAAAGGAGGAATTCCATCGTCAGGTTGGCTGAAAGGGTAACCACCGATTTCCGAACTACCACGGAAGCGCCGAAAGAATCTGTTAATATGAATTTACACTAAGCACTTCTCATACACCTTCTTTGTGTGAATTAACTTGAAATAAAATGGTAACAAACTAAAAATTGCTTACTGAAACTTATTTCCGAAAAAAAAAAACTCCTAGGAGAAAAAAAAACTTTAAAACCGGAATTAAGTTCTGATATTCTGTCATTTGAAGCCCCTAAATTCCCCGGGGGCACCCAGAACATGCCCGGAAGTGGCCAATGTGGTCCAAGATACTCAATTTTGTTATTGATCTTGTTATAGAATTTGGAAGTAATGTGAAGTGTCGCATGATAGGTTTTACTCCTTCCATGTCAAAATTAGGTCCATGTTCCATATACCCTGGAACTTGATCCGGCCATATCTCCGGAACCAGTTGACCGATTCCAAAAATATTCGATAGCTTTCAATGAGACCACAATACCTATAGTTTGACGTTAAAAAAATTTCCAAATCGGGTCAATGATTTCCGAGAAAATGAGCCATGATGAATAGCTAATGTGTGGAAAGTGAACTTTTTTAAAAACGAAGTTAAACTCAAATTTCTTGATTTTTTTTAAATAGCAAATTCATAAAAACTGTATAAAAAGGGTTTTGTTCATGATACCAATAAGCTCTAAACAAAGTTTTTGAACAAATATGGGCTAAACTAGCATTTGCAAAAATAGGTCCAACCATCATCATTTTTAAGGACCAACCAAGATCAGTATAGGTCCAACCAACATCATAATTCTTTGCTAAATAAAAACGTTTTATAAAATCATTTGTTCATAATATTTAACTTTTTATGTTATTATAAGAAACAAGAAAGGTATATCTTTCCCCTAATCACGCATTTTTCATAATTATATGTTGAATTCATAAAAAAAATACGACATGAATGTTGACGTCGTGTGAAACCGGCCTAAATAGGTCCAACCATCATCAGTTACCCTACGCGGAGATTTAAAGTATGTCTTCAAATCTACAGGCAAACACTGTACGCCGGCCTTTGCTCATTACTGTCTGCAGCTGTGGAATAGTTCTAGCGACGTTTCATCACTACCTTCGTATTATAACTCACCATCGACTGGAAATGCTCTCGCAACGTGGGGCTTTAGGTTGTGATGAAACCCCCACCTACCTCTTGAACATGGATTCTGCAAACAACCAGTGTTACAGTTCAGTAGGCAAGAACGAGAAAGAGAATAATTGGGGCTCCAGAGAAGATTACAGACCTTTTTGACGTTTAATTGTCTTTCTCTATCAAGCACACATGGATTAACGGTTGGTTTGTTTTCCCACTAACCTGTTTCCCTCTTGCTCGTGCTCATTCGATTTAAGTGGTGCAGTAGTGAGCGCCGATTAAATATCAAAAAGCTTTATAATCGTCTCTCTGTGCGACTCTCGTATTATGCGTTTGGTAAGATACTTTAGTTCAAAAGCTACCGAACGAAGTCAATGCAAACGCGTGATATGAATGTTTAATGTTTACATCCATTTTTCTCAAAAAGAAAAGAAGCGCTCCGACCGAACAATTTGTATCTTTATCCGATTGGCCGAAGTGAATTCAATGGCGTTTGAATGACGTTTCAATGCATTAGGCCTGATTCAGAATCCGTAGGCCGAGTTTGGGGTCAGTGTTAGGTTTTTAACAGTATCTTAACAATTTGTTTCGCGTTAGCCAATTTTACGGTACGTACGGAAAGGTAAATAAATTTAGAAGGCATCTGCAGTGAAAACATTCCATTTTGTGAAAAAAAAACACTAGAAAAACAGAGACAAGGGCGGGTTGTGCTTAGTAGACCCAAAATTAGATCTAAGCCCTATTTAACCTTCGGAAATTCGATCATATTTCGAACTAGACCAATTTAATACTTGGATGCACTATTGCCGATTATATGAAACTGAAAATTTGTAAACAAAATTTACAAATGCAATAGGTCAAATGTCTTACTTATCGCAAGATGATTTACATGTTTTTTGAGTGATTCATGCCATTACCGATCGATTCGTGAATGACTAACAGAGGGAATGCAAGACAGCAAGAACTTTTACAAAGTTTAAACACTTGTGCAGAAATTATTTCAATTAGCTTAATAAGTACTGTGGTATATTAAAGGGCGAACACGAAATTATTGCGACACATTCAACAGGGCATAACTTTTTTACCATTGGGTAAAAATCAACCAAATTTTGCACACTTTCTCATTGATGTGTATTGTGTACATGCTGTCAAACTCGAAGTCGTGTTTTTCGATTCAACGAAAATGGAGGTGAACCAACGCGAGTTGAGAGAACAAATTCTTTCCAAACACCTGGAATTTCCTGACCTGTCGCACCGGCAGTTGGGAAAAATGTTGAACATTCACCATTCAACCGTCTCCAGAGTGTTGAAGCGGTTCCAGGAGCGGTTGACGTTGGACCACGGCAAAGGAGCTGGAAGAAAACCGGGACCGGAGAACAAAAAGACGGAGAGCTACGTCCAGAATGCAAAGAAGAGAGCTGGACTACATACATACAAGGTACAGAACTTCCCAAACCGCGATGAGCGGCAACAATCGACGGCTAAAACTCGGGCACGGAAGCTCTACGAGAAGATGCTGACAAAATATGGCTGCTGTGTGATGGACGACGAAACGTATATAAAAGCCGATTTTAAGCAAATTCCGGGGTTGGAGTTTTTCACCGGCAAGAGCAAGTTCGATGTGGACGACAAATTTAAGAAGAAGAAAATGTCGAAGTTCGCCTCCAAATATCTCATTCAGGCCATCTGCTCTTGCGGACTGAGGAGTGAGCCTTTCGTGACAAAGGGCACAGTAAATGGCGAGATCTACAAATCTGAGTGCCTCGAGAAGTGCCTTTTGCCGTTCTTGCACCAGCACGACGAAGCTCCGCTATTTTGGCCAGATTTGGCATCATGCCATTATTCTAAAAGTGTCCTGGAGTGGTATGAGGCCAATTCTGTCCCTTTTGTTCCAAAGGACATGAATCCGCCAAACTGTCCGGAGCTGCGCCCGGTAGAGCAGTACTGGGCAATAATGAAGCGGGAACTTCGGAAGAGCAAGAAGACAGTCAAAGACGAGAAGGACATGTTAAGAAAATGGAAAAAAAAATTGAGAAACTGGTACCGGATGACACTGTAAAGACTTTGATGGAGGGCATCAAGTGAAAATCGATTAACTTTTCTTTTGATTTTTGAAGTAAATATATGTATAAAACTACCCTAAAATTTTGGTTTGATTCTTAACATTATAAGAAAATTGGCATGACATTTTCGGTGTCGCAATAATTTCGTGTTCGCCCTTTAGTATAATAGTAGCATATGTTCTGATAATTATTAGTAGATTTCTTGTGCAATTATTCTTCATTGTATACATAATAAAATTAAATAAATAAATGTCAAAGGCATTTAAAAGACCAGAAATGTTAAAAAAAAGCAAATTCCAGTTCACAAACGACTGTCCTAGCTGGCCGTTTTATTTGTATAGTGCATTTATCGATGAAGGTACGGCTCATATTCTGGAGAGTTCGCTAGCCAATGTTCATTACCTCACATGAAATAAATTGAATAATGGATGTCTTGCATGGATAATAAGCCTCGCAATCCACTGGAAGCTTTATGCATCCAACTATACTAACAAGTGTTGCAAGCAATGAAACTCTAATGTGTGTACTTCGCAAGAGGCTCCGCTCTACACTTCTTCGGATTCCTTCTCCTGAATCCCAAATAAATTCTCATTTCATCATCCTCTCTCAGGTCCAAGGTACCAAGGTAGCTGGGTCGCTATTTTACTTTTATGATCCTTTGCCTAAGACATGGATGTAAAACACTCCTTCGGGAGCAATATTCTTGATGAAAGTTTTATCTCCGCAGCACATGATGACGGGCTCGTACTATCTCGTTCTCGCCATAGGTGATTAATAGCAAGTCCTCCATACAAAGTAGAACCCTCTCCCCCCATTGGCCACTCTTTGCACATAGAAGCAAGACTCCGGGCTGTCCCTCTTTTCCAACTAGATACTGCATTTATTTGATAGTGGAAGAAAGTTTTCACACTTTTCGTAACGCCATCGTTGTAATAAATCCAGTTTACCGAGAACGGTTGCCACTATGTATGATTGGATTGGATAAACTTTCAATGAAGCGTCATCATCTTCAGAAAAAAAAAAACTCTGAATGGCTTTTGGTTGGTTATCTCCTACTGATGGTGCGGCTTCTACTGAAAATTCAATCCATTCCAAATTCAATTGTTGACTGGTAGCTCATCGGACTGGATTTCCATCGAATGAGAATAAATATCGGAAATATTTCCGTCACGTCCCGATCGGAAGTCTTCCAAGTCTGAATTTCAAATTGAGTTGTTTTTAGAGGGGGGAAACCGGCTCGATTCGATTCACGACTAAAGTAAAGGAAAATTCTACTTCTCTCCTCACTCCTCTTGGCATGCGAAGCACAAGTATGGAAAGAAATGTGTTTAGATATTCCTAAGATGAACTGTGGAGCATCACATTCGAATAAAAAAAAAATAGATTTTGGTTTTCGCTTCTATCTTTTACTTCATTGAATATGCAAATTAGGGATAGATTTGAGGCTTTACGCTAGTCAGTGAGAAGGTGAGCTTTGCAACTCTGCCCAATTGGACTTAAATATTGATTAGAATTTGGAAGGGATAAAGTTGCTTCCGAATGGCCTTGTAGGGTCAGGCTTGGTTTTTTTTTTCCACTCTGTGTAGAACTATCAATAAATTTAGATAAATCCATAATGGAACCTGATCGACACTTTTTGGAAAGGTTGGAAAGAAATTGTAGAGAAGTGAAAAAAGCTTCCGCGCATAGGTGGAAGAAACTGTCGGAGGAAGCTTATAGAATCATTAGGGAGATAACAATCCTGTGAAAGTCGGAAAATTTTCCGAGAGAAGTCCAAAATAGTGTTCAGGGCAAGTTGCCATTTTTCTTTCACATCGAAGATGCGTCACACATATCAAAACTGCCAGGCTACTGTGCAACATTTAAGGGGCAAGATGATTAAAAAAACATCGGACCTGTTAAAATCGCAGATTTAAACACGATGCTTCAGAATCCAATAAATGGATGAAACGTGGACATCTCGTACCGTACGTTCCGATTTTGGTAATTATATGATTGGTTGGTCGTTGGAAGCATCAAAGCTAGAAAGGTTAAGTGATGCTCCATTACTGACAGTTTGGGGCAGGAGCACTACCTCTTGTCCTAGCCTTTTATGACGGCTATAGCGCCATGACTCGCTTTCTGAAAAGGAAAAAGGATTATGTGAAATCTATGAGCATAAACAATTTTTTTATTGGGTATCAAACTGGAGCTGCGTGGCAGCTTAGTTTTCAAGACTTGACCCATTTGAATAAATGTTGCTCCTATCTTTGACAATACAGCAGAAGGACTAGCCTATGTTGGCCACTTGAACACTGGATTCCGTATGTATTGTTTCAAGATAGTTATCGAAAAAAAGCTATGACGTGTGCGCGTAGATACATCCGCTTAGTAAATCGATTGAATAAGTAAATCCGTTTCCAACAAAATATCTAAATTATGTAAGTTACGAAAACCGCGCGGCTTCCGAAAGCCGTGCGAGACAACTGAAGCGAGAAAAAAATGCTTATTATCATTTAAAGAGTGCCACAAAAAAAAAATGTGATAGCCTATGTTAGCAAGTTGATTAATGTTGGTTTCCTCCCTAGATATTCTATTTATTTACTACTGAGCTTTGTATCAAATTAGTTAATTTACGTATCAATCATTTCAAGATTTTGGACCGTACCGAACAAATTCTATACTACATAAGCTCAAAAGCGTTTGACAAGCTCTGCCGAATTGCGTATCACTTCTGCGTAAGCTCCGTAGACGTAGGCGCGTTGATTCCGACAACCGCGAAAAGTTAAACATGCATCAATACCACATAAGGAAAGGCCGATTTTACGTATGGTTTAGTTCATAGATTAACATTGACTGCTGTTCAAAAATGTAAGTACTTGAACACTAAGAAATAAGTTAACTCAAATGCTTTAACCGCATATATAAGAGATTTCGCGTATTGACAGAATAATATAGTAATCGAGTACAACAAACTCAGGGAATACAATACCTCTAAAAGTTTAAAAGTTATTAATTGTCACATACCTCTACTTTTACTTATTTCCTAAACTATTCCTCGAATTGTTAATCTGCTTAATGCTATTGGTCTGCTTGCGGTTTCTTATTAAAGTTCAAGACTAAATAAGAAGATTTATTCTACATTTTTAAAGGTTAGTTGCCTCCCTAAGCGGACCCCCCGCATCCTAATTCTTTTGTTAATCTACTTAATGTCATTAGACTTCTTATTAAAGTTCATTTGATGATTATGATATCTCATCAGTCTAATTTAATAAATTATTAAAGCTCTAATTCACCTTATTAATCATAACCCATGCTTTATTGAGTACCTGCACTTGTGCTTTTTTTTTTTTTTTTTTTTTAACTCTTTATTTGTTCCAAATTCAAAATAAATTACATTTCATTTTAACCTAGGTGCTCCAGTTACTGCAGTAACGTACCAGCCTTAATTGTTATGATATATATCTAAGTGTTTTTACATTGTTCATGTCTTGGCAATTCAGTATTTTAAACAGGTTTTTTAACCTGCATGTCAGTATAACAATTGATATCTTAAAACTAAAAACTAAAACTAAATCTTATCTAAGTATAAAGGGAATTAATCGTTGCAATTGAGGATTGCAACGATTTTTGCCTGAAATTATTAATTATTTTGTTGGACATTTGTGCTAAAGTCTCAACATTCGAAATTCTATGTACTTCGGTTGTACTGTACCAGGGAGGCAACTTCAAAATCATTTTCAGAATTTTGTTCTGAATCCTTTGAAGTGCTTTTTTCCTGGTAGTGCAGCAACTAGACCATATTGGCACAGCGTAAAGCATGGCCGGTCTAAAAACTTGTTTAAATATTAGAAGTTTATTCGTCAGGCAAAGTTTGGATTTCCTGTTTATAAGAGGATACAAACATTTTATATATTTGTTACATTTGGCTTGAATGCCCTCAATGTGATCTTTAAAAGTTAATTTTTGGTCAAGTATTAATCCAAGATATTTCACTTGGTTTGACCAGGCAATAGGAGCTCCGTTCATAGTGACTATGTGACTACTACTAGGTTTCCAAAAGGAAGCTCTAGGCTTATGTGGAAATATTATAAGTTGAGTTTTGGAAGCGTTGGGAGAAATCTTCCATTTTTGTAAATAAGAAGAGAAAATATCTAAACTTTTCTGCAGTCTGCTGCAAATAACACGAAGACTTCTTCCTTTAGCGGAAATGCCTGTGTCATCAGCGAACAAAGATTTGTGGCAACCCTGAGGCAAATCAGGGAGGTCCGAAGTGAAAATGTTATACAATATAGGCCCAAGAATGCTACCCTGAGGAACTCCTGCCCTAACAGGTAGCCGATTAGATTTGGAATTTTGATAATTTACTTGAAGAGTTCTATCAGTTAAATAATTTTGAACTAATTTCATAATATAAAGGGAAAATTAAACTTTTTCAATTTAGCAATCAAACCTTCATGCCAAACACTGTCGAATGCTTTTTCTATGTCTAGAAGAGCAACTCCAGTTGAGTGGCCTTCAGATTTGTTTGAACGAATTAAATTGTTAACTCTTAAGAGTTGATGAGTAGTTGAATGCCCATGGCGAAATCCAAACTGCTCATCTGCAAAAATTGAGTTCGTATTGATGTGAAGCATCATTCTATTCAAAATTATCTTTTCAAAAAGTTTACTTATTGAAGAAAGCAAACTTATTGGACGGTAGCTAGAAGCTTCAGCTGGATTTTTATCCGGCTTCAAATTGGAACAACTTTTGCATTTTTCCATTTATCAGGAAAGTATGCCAAATGGAAACATCTGTTAAATAATTTTACCAAGAAAGACAGGGTACTCTCTGGGAGTTTTTTGATGAGGATATAGAAAATTCCATCATCACCTGGAGCTTTCATATTTTGAAACTTTTTAGTTATAGACCTTACTTCGTCCAAATCAGTCCCCCAGGTATCATCAAAAATATTTTCCCGAGAGAAAATATTCAGAAAATCCCGAGCAACCTGATTCTCAATAGGACTAGTAAGACCCAAACTGAAATTATGGGAACTCTCGAATTGCTTAGCAAGTTTCTGAGCTTTTTCCAAATTTGTGATCAAAATTTTACCACCTTCTTTAAGCGCTGGAATAGGCTTTTGAGGTTTTTTCAAAATTTTTGTGAGTTTCCAAAAGGGTTTGGAACTCGGGTCTAATTTAGAAATATTATTTTCAAAAGTTTTGTTCCTCAGGGCAGAGAATCGCTTTTTAATTTGTTTTTGCAAATCCCGCCAGATAACTTTCATGGCAGGATCGCGTGTTCTTTGATATTGTCTCCTACGGACATTTTTAAGACGGATCAAGAGCTGAAGATCATCGTCTATTATAATTGAATCGAATTTAACCTCGCATTTTGGTACTGAGGCAGCTCTTGCTTCAACTATAGAAGTAGTCAGAGATTCAAGAGCATAATTAATTTCATCTTTGGTTTGCAAAGGAATGTTTGGATCGAAGTTATATTCCATAAATGTTCGATACTGCTCCCAATCAGCTCTATGGTAATTGAAAGTAGAGCTGTTGGGATTACAAATTATTTCTTGGGATATTTCAAAAGTTACTGGAAGGTGATCAGAACCGAAGTCAGCATGGGTAACCAATTGGCTACAAAGTTGACATGAATCAGTTAAGACCAAATCAATAGTGGAGGGATTTCTTGCAGAAGAAAAGCATGTTGGGCTGTTTGGATATTGAATAGTGTAATAACCTGCAGAACAATCATCAAACAGAATATTACCATTGGAATTGCTTTGAGCATTATTCCATGAGCGGTGTTTTGCATTAAAATCACCAATAATGAAGAATTTAGACCTATGACGGGTAAGTTTCTGGAGGTCACCCTTGAGAAAATTCTTTTGCTGGCCTACGCATTGGAATGGCAAATAGGCAGCTATAAACGTAAGTTGTCCAAATTTTGTTTCAACAGAAACTCCCAAAGTTTCAAAAACTTTGGTTTCAAATGAAGAAAGAATTTTATGTTTGATTCGTCTATGAATAATGATGGCAACGCCACCACAGGGTCCATCAAGACGATCATTTCTATAAATCAAGTAATTTGCGTCCTTCTTAACCTTATGGGGAGGTTTAAGGAACGTTTCAGTAATAACGGCAATATGCACGTTATGAACTCTCAAAAAATTAAAAAGCTCGTCTTCATTATCTTTAAGAGATCGAGCATTCCAATTTACAATATTTAATGCTTTAAAATCCATTACTGAATTTTAAAGTCATGACAATATTATTTGCAAATTTTACTCCAGTTTGAATAGCATCAAACATGGAGTTAGATTTAAGCATATCAGAAATCATGTCAATTAATGAATTCTGTAAAAATTCCATTTTAGGGGCAGTAATGCTTCCTACGTCAAAATTGTCAAAATTTCCGTTAGAACGTTGGTTACTATTTTGATTTCTACCCGCTGCAATAGCAGCATAGGTAGCTCCATTAACTCGCTGAACATTGTTAGCAGCGAGGGGAGTAGGTACAGATGAAACATTTGAAGCAGGGGTGATATTTGTACCTACGGGTACGAATGTAGAATTTGTTCCTCGCTGACCGTTGTTAACAGCAGAGGAATTTGTACCTGGTCGGAAACGTGGAGCGTTTCTTACCTGTCGGTTAGAACGAGATTGTAGGATCGCTTTGCGAGTCTTACATTCCCAAAAATTGGATTTGTGGTTTTCACCACAATTTGAACATTTAAATTTCTTAGGATCTTCCTTCACAGGACAGTCGTCCTTTGCGTGAGAGGAATCACCACAATTCATGCATTTAGCTGGCATGTAGCAATTTTTAGTTCCGTGACCCCATCCCTGGCACTTACGGCACTGGGTGAGGTTTTGGAAATTTCCTCCAGTCTTCCTGAAGTGTTCCCACTTCACTCGGACATGGAGCATAAGGCTAGCTTTTTCTAAGGCCTTAAGGTTGTTTAGTTCACTAGACTTGAAGTGAACTAAATAAAAATCATTACAAATCCCGTTGCGCGAATCGCCAGGACGGGATTTCATTTTCATTTTGATTACTTGGAGTGGCACAACTCCAAGTAATTTTGCCAGTTCATGTTTGATCTGATCCAGGGATTCACCACTGGGCAGTCCTTTCATGACAACCTTGAACACACGTTCAGTTTTGGTGTCGTAAGTAAAAAATTTGTGCTTCTTCTCAGTAAGATACTTGAGAAGACATTTAAATCCGTCCAAGGTTTCAGCCAATACACGGCATTCACCCCTACGTCCAATTTGTAGTGAAAACTTAACTTTCACGAAATTCAAAAGTTCCATGCGAAGAGCATGGAAATCGGTAGTGGTTATCACAATAGGGGGAATCTTTTCCTTCTTGGCATTAAGCCGGGAAAGTTTACTAGAATTTTTCTTGGATGATGGATCATTCTCATCATCCGTGAGCAAATCAAATTGATTACTCAAATTAATTTCATCAGAAGGGGGGTCAAGAGTTTGCCCCTTTCTTTTGCGTTTAGGCGCCATGGCGGCAGTAAATTTTTATCCAGATCGACTTCCAAGCAGATTACTATAAGAATCTGAAGGATCGAAGAGGAATTTTCCAAATCGATATCCAAGAAGGATTACCTCGGGTAGGGTCCAAACAAGGATCGAAGAGGAATAAGAGTTGAACAAGGTAGAAATTTTTTACAGGTTGAGCACTGAAAAGTGCTGTTTAAATTTGTTGTAGCTTTAGGTAGTAGTAACACTTCCTTCAGCAAAAAGCAAATAGATCCGCACGGCAAGAGAGCACGATGCGGACTGACCTGCACTTGTGCTTGTAATCTAAAATTAAACGTGTTTCAAGTACTTTTGATTTTGACCTATACCTATTTATTATATCTTAGTTCGACCAGGTAACACCTTCATGTGACTAAAATGCTTCATTTTGAAGTTAGTTTCCTAGCTGATTATTAAATTATATAGTTTATATGCTCCAACTATGCTCACACGCTTCCACTATGTCGCACCACAAAAATACGTATGGATATGTCACAATAGAAGCACGCCACAGTGTAAATCCCGAGCCATAGTTCAAACACTTAAAGGGCGAACACGAAATTATTGCGACACCGAAAATGTCATGCCAATTTTCTTATAATGTTTAGAATCAAACCAAAATTTTAGGGTAGTTTTATACATATATTTACTTCAAAAATCAAAAGAAAAGTTAATCGATGGAGCCTTGAGTGTAAAATTGAACGCATTTTCGCTTGATGCCCTCCATCAAAGTCTTTACAGTGTCATCCGGTACCAGTTTCTCAGTTTTTTCCATTTTCTTAACATGTCCTTCTCGTCTTTGACTGTCTTCTTGCTCTTCCGAAGTTCCCGCTTCGTTATTGCCCAGTACTGCTCCACCGGGCGCAGCTCCGGACAGTTTGGCGGATTCATGTCCTTTGGAACAAAATGGACAGAATTGGCCTTATACCACTCCACGACACTTTTAGAATAGTGGCATGATGCCAAATCTGGCCAAAATAGCGGAGCTTCGTCGTGCTGCTGCAAAAACGGCAAAAGGCGCTTCTCGAGGCACTCAGATTTGTAGATCTCGCCAGTTACTGTGCCCTTTGTCACGAAAGGCTCACTCCTCAGTCCGCAAGAGCAGATGGCCTGCCAAATGAGATATTTGGAGGCGAACTTCGACATTTTCTTCTTCTTAAATTTGTCGTCCACATCGAACTTGCTCTTGCCGGTGAAAAACTCCAACCCCGGAATTTGCTTAAAATCGGCTTTTATATACGTTTCGTCGTCCATCACACAGCAGCCATATTTTGTCAGCATCTTCTCGTAGAGCTTCCGTGCCCGAGTTTTAGCCGTCGATTGTTGCCGCTTATCGCGGTTTGGGAAGTTCTGTACCTTGTATGTATGTAGTCCAGCTCTCTTCTTTGCATTCTGGACGTAGCTCTGCGACATGCCGATCTTTTTAGCCAAATCACGGCTTGAGACGTTGGGATTTGCTTTAATCATCCGCTTCACCTTTCCCTCCGTCTTTTTGTTCTCCAGTCCCGGTTTTCTTCCAGCTCCTTTGCCGTGGTCCAACGTCAACCGCTCCTGGAACCGCTTCAACACTTTGGAGACGAATGAATGGTGAATGTTTTTTTCCCAACTGCCGGTGCGACAGGTCAGGAAATTCCAGGTGTTTGGAATGAATTTGTTCTCTCAACTCGCGTTGGTTCACCTCCATTTTCGTTGAATCGAAAAACACGACTTCGAGTTTGACAGCATGTACACAATACACATCAATGAGAAAGTGTGCAAAATTTGGTTGATTTCACCCAATGGTAAAAAAGTTATGCCCTGTTGAATGTGTCGCAATAATTTCGTGTTCGCCCTTTATCCCAAATCAAAATGAAGCACATATAAGATTAGTTACAATACCATGTACAAAAATGGTGTTTAACATTGTTCCCTGAGTAATACTTCAATGAATGCTTGTCACGCAAATAGAAGGAGCACCGACGGGCGCTTTCTGAAATATTTCAATAGTATAATTCCCTTGCAAACCCAAATAAATCTATCTGCGTCAAAATAAATAAAATGAGAGTGATTTGCGGCAAAACTCGCCAGTATCACACCCAACGTCAGTGCCTATACGTAAGCGTGCTACGCCGCGGCTCTCAATCAAAGGAGTAACAAGTGTGATACTATCACTGCTAGACTAGATCTTTGGTTCTCTCATGCAGTGGTTTATCAGAGAGGGGAAGCTTAGTAATCCCAATTCCATTCTATCGCGGCATGAGCGAGCAACACCGGCCATAAACCTACCATCTTCAACACTCTACTATAAAGCATGAAATTCAGCCCGCCCATCAACAGCAAGGTGCAAAAACAAACCAAGGGGAGGGATCTATATGAATATATAAATATACAATATAGAAATGCATAACGGCGCGGTCATAAAAAGTAACAAGTAAAATCCTGATTCCCTAGTTTGAAGTTGTCACGACTAGGGTTCGGTGGTAGATCTTATAGCAGTAACGAACCGCAAAAAGGTGATCTCCCAACGTTACTGGTTTGAAAAGATAAAAATTTACAAAATGGAACGAACTCACCAAGTTTAACCAATTGATCCTGAAGGCTGCCTGACATGTGTCTTCCTTCGATTTGAGATAAAGAAATGTTCGGATGTATGTAGTCGATTTTTGATGTGCATTGGCAAGCCCTTTCGAGGCCAATAGTCAGGTTCAACGCTGCGACTCAACGAATGATGGGACGCCTCGTGGAGGTTCTACTTGGCTTCGGAACAGATAAAAAACAAACTCCATGAAAAAAAAATAAACGTCAGGTTCGAACACACGCACAGCCTACTCTCCCGGGGTAAGTCAGATGAAGCTTCCAGGATAAATCGTAAAGGCCCAAGCGCAATGTGGGCGGAAGCGGAACGGAAACGGAAAGTTTGACAGTTTTTTTTTCTTTGGTTTGTTTTCCGTCGATCTTGTTTTCCGTGTAGGGCACCAATGCTACCGACGCCAGGAAGGCAACTCCCACACCTGGATCCTACTCTATCGACCCATCAACTCATGAACCGGGGACTAACGGCTGTACTTCCCTTCCGAAGGAAGGCGTGATCAGAGATGTTATGCCTCAGAACATCCCGGCGGCGCCTACTGGGATTGAACTCAGGCCTGCTGGGGTGAGAGGTAATCACGCTTACCACTACACCACCGGCGCCGTTTGACAGTTTTCACAAATGGCATCAAGATGCCTAACCGAAGTCGATTCGATTCTAGCTAGTTTTCAATCCGACAAGTAGGCTTACTCAGATCGGGCTTTTCCGCTGCCGCTGCCGTTCCGCTTCCGCTGTCATTGCGCTTGGGCCTTAAAAATCTTCCGGTGTCAGTCTGAAGAAACTTTCCAAGCAAGTCTTGAAAAAACCCAGATAATGTCGGAAGAAACTTCAGGAGGAAGCCAGATGCACTTCTGGGATAGGCCACGAGAATATGTCAAAAGAAACAGCCGCCCTGGAAGGATCATAGGAATCTTTCAGAGAAAGTAGTTAAGGGCAACCCACATTTGGTAAATTTATCAATGTTATCTAGTTGAATGGGACGGTTCTAAAGAATATTTGTGGTCGCTGTTGAAAATTTAGTCGATAGCTGAATTTATGTATGTTCCCAAATTATGGGGATTTAGGCCGACATTACATACATTTCCCCTATAATTTAACAAAAAAACGCATTTATAATGTAAAAAAACAGAATTGTGGAAAGTAAAAAAAGTCCACGATCACAAAATTCTACTAAGCTTTGTACCGGGAATCTTAAAATTACAGTGAAACAAGAGTTTTGAAACATTCAGGAATGGGAAAATGTCTTTAGTACCAAGAGAATTGAATGAATGTTCCACTGTGTAGCCCTCAAATTTGCCGTTCTGCATGGGCAAGCGTTTTCTTGGAATTTCTAAAAGAAGCTACAAAAAGAAGCTTTTGAAAAAAGTTTTTTTGGTTAGAAGCTGTTTGAGAACCAGACAAATATAAGAAGTTACTTACAGAAACTTCTAAAATAAGCTTATATAAGATGCTTTCCCGTAAACATCTAGTAGTGTTCAAAAATTATTGATAACACCTTTTCAAGTATTTAAATTAACGGCATTCGCGAGCTAGTCGAGGAAAAACGGTTGCTTGCTAAGTTTCAAACGATATTGCACACACGTTTGATACAATGTATAGAAACGTCATAGTGATCACATGCCAGCGATTTGGTGAAGAATTTGCGCAGCTAATAAATAAATTCGTATACAATGATTGAGGAGAAACAGTTACGTTTGTTTGTCTGTGGTCTTAATAAAACTGGAACTACACTCAACAAAGAAATATAAGATTCTATAACAGGTTGTGTGTTTGTGTGTTTGTGGATGCTATCCATCTCCCACTTAGCGACAGTGCTTTTATGGAAGAAATCTAGCTGCACCTTTTTGTTGATAAAACTGTTTCCACCGATGTATACAAACTTTTTTAGCCCTGGAGATGAAACATGATAGCTCTACTGTAAATCCCAGGGATACCTGTTCATACACGAACATTCTGCGGCAAAGACCAGAGACACGTGAGATTTGATAATTACAGGGTCTGTTCATTAACTAAGCAGTCAGTTTTTTTGAGATTCTTGAACCCCTCCCCCCGCACCCTGCGTAGACAGTTGTTTATATACAATTTTTAAAATTTGCATGGCCCGTTGATAATTGCCCCCCCCCCCCTAAACTGTCTACGTAGTTTGTGAACAGCCCCTTACTTGAAACATTTGTTTTAATACCATTTCTGTGCTTTCAATTTAAATTTTTCTAGATGCAAAATTTGTAATGAGTCGCCGCATGAACAGAAGCTGTAATATGGTAGTCGGAAGGTTTAAAAAAGCTTCCGCGGTCTGAAGATTTTCAAAGAAATTCGAAAGAACCTTCCTGGAGGTAGTTAAAAGACATTCCTGGATGAAGTCAGAACAAACCGGGGGATGTCGGAAGATACTTCCTGGAGTAGTTGGATGAAACATGCATCCGAGACCCTCTTCTAAGCGCCACTGATAAAGTCAGATGCTGGTATGCTGATAAAATAAACCGTAAAGGAGAATGAACACACTTGAATCAATGATGTGACACAACCATGTCTAGAAAAAGACTGGGCTACTGATGGAACGAGGCACTCATTACCCTTCGTGCAAGTTGTTTATGAGTCTGGAGAAGCATTCAGAGAGCCGCAACTGCATCCAACAGATATGATCGTAAGGTTATGCTGTTTCTGCAAACTGCTACACACTTAGATTTTTTGCCGAGATGGGCACCACCGAGCAGCTCGGCCTTTTATTTTGCTTGATCTCAGTGAAAAACTTGCCGGGATTCAGCTAACAAATGGGAATTTTGCCGAGATCTCAGCTAAGAAGCATAAGTTTTGCTGAATCTCAACAAGTTTTTCACTGAGATCCAGCAAAATAAAATGCCGAGCTGCTCGGTGGTTCCTATCACGGCAAAAAAAATCTAAGTGTGTATGAGCTGTGACGAGACCCATGGGGTGATGACGCATACTGAGATGTGATGTCGAAAATTAGAGGTCCATCGATACCCTCCGAAATGCTCCCACGATCCAACAACCCATCTAAACCATACGAAGAGGCAGAGGGAGATAACGCAAGTGACCAATGAGGAAATTATAGCAATGATAAATGGATTGAACATGACGAAAGCGCCAAGCCCGGATGACGTCCGGATGGTGCTGCAGAAATGTTTAGATGACGAAACAAAAATTAGCATTGCTGCCAAAACAAACAAAAAATCAACCAGGGGATCCAGGGTCCAGTGAGAAAAACCCCGCATTGAACCATGACTCGACGACTTTTTGAAGGTTACCTCCTCATTTTTGAAATTTTGAGTTACATTTAATCATTTTTAAGTTCTGAATGTTGGAGCACCGTTTACTTACTGACGGAACTGACTAGCAAAAGGGATAAAAATTATTAATAAAAATCTTTTGTTCGCTCGGTTGCCAGCTTCCACTCTGCTGGAGACCTAAGACCAGTAAAAATAGCTTTACACGTAACTTTAACTGATGAAGTTTATCTTTCAGACAAACGATAAAAGAATGCGCCAACTTATCGGAAGACTGATACCGAAACATGCTAAATTCTCGGTACAGTTATGGAGGAAGTCAAACATAACACGGCGTTTGAGGTTAGTAGTAGTTCAGTTTTGGTTGTTGGAAGCATTAATTGATAAGTTTGTAAGAAAGTTTGACCATGCTGAGAGGTTAGCACACATCATCGGTAAGAGACGTGTGTGTGAGAAAATTTGCGAAAAAATCTAAGGGCACCGGTGGGATTCGAACCCACAATTCCCATTCAGAACACGGGTGCTTGCCAATTATACAACGGTGGACCTATATGGTCTATGGATGTATTTGGCTAATAACATTTGAGTTTCGAATCCGTTTTCCATCCTAGTATTTTTGCGCAAGCGTTCTACACAACAATCGTCTATTATCCGTTAGTAGTTCTCGATACGAGTGGCTGTTGCGGCGAAAAAAATCAATCTTCTATCCAGACTGGGAGCAGCAACAAAACACTTTTAATAATAATGTAAACTGTCAAATCCAATTCTATCCTTCCATAATATGAACTCATAATTGATCATCCATCATCAGTATTAAGCTAATCAGCAGTCTTTTTATATTTACCATTTTCAAAATAATTCAGTAAAAAATGATCGAACAAAATGTTCCATCCCTTTGGCCCGCTGCAGTAAATCTTGAAAACTGCTAGAGCAAGCAACAAACTGAATTATGAGAGGCTTTGTATAAAGAGCTAATTTAACAACAATAAAACATGTATTTATGTTTGCGAAAGAAAAAGAGCTAAACCAAAACAAACTTTACCAATTGAGGCTGAACCTACATTTTCATTCGGAAGCCATACACTCCATAAAACAGGAGAAAAACATCAATACGAAAATAAAACAATGGAATTTTTACTTTGCACTGGTTATGGTATGCATACATGCAAATCAGTCAGAATATTGGGTGGAGCGTTGGCAGGTTGAGGAAAAGTAAAACAAAATCAAGCAATGTAACATTGCGGGATCCTTGAGGCTTGCAATATTTTTTCTCTCATCGAACCATGTTGGAACCCGCATCCATGTTTACTTTCTGGTACCGATGGAAACTTTGCACTCGGTCGGTGGTGAATGTAAAAAGTATGAGGGGGAGGGACAAAATGAACGCTTCTACTAACTCGCTTTCCTCCATTTAACCGGAAGCTACTCAAAAGCACAGGAAATCGAGCATTCAATAGCAGCAGCAGATCCCGACAACCGTGGGGTCACTCGTTGTTGGCATTCCCTCCCCTTCTTCCAACACTTTCGTTTTGTGTATCTTTTTTTACTTTGTTTGCACGGTAGAGAAATACATGCCAGGAGTTCGGTACGCCCAGTGTAAATTGGTTCTGATATGGAAAAACATGTTTCCAATAGAAAAGGATGGCTTTTGATGGCTTGTTAATATTCTTCCATCGGCACCGACCTCGCCTCGATTGTTTTTCAATACCAATTATTTTGCTTTATGAATCGAGCATGAGTTGATGGAAAGTGACCTTATTGAAAATTAATTGGCTTACCAGCTCCGGGGATGGATGGTGGAATTGAAAGCTCCAAAGGAAGAGATGCCCATTATCATGCGACAGGAAATATGCTAAATGAATTGTTATAATGGACGAATGCCAGAAGCACCATGAAACGATATGCTCAATATTGAATGCATTGCTGGGATTCGGGGTTGCTTCCACTCACTTTGCTATAAAAGATGTTTTTCGAAATTGTGAAATCATTACTTGTAAGTTACAAGAGGAGATAGTAAAGTATGTGTTTGGCAAATAAAACCTAGTTGGAGATGCTTAACGTCAAATATCAGACTTAAAGTGATAATTATAGATGAGGATATGAAAGTATAGAGTTGATAGTTCCGTTAAAGTATGGCAGTGTGAACATTGTATTTAGAGAGTAGAAAGCGAACACGAATCGGGTTGATCATCTCCATTACTAAACTCCCCCTACTTGTGTCTCCTCGAGATCGTTAAGTTAACAATGACCTAACTTTATCAGCACATACAGCAGTAGAGATAACAACAGCTGCAATTTCCAAACCTATCGACTAGATGCTAACGTCAGATGGCGGGTTGAGTGAAAAACAATCGATAGAACTGTTCTGCACATCGAAGGTTTGTGAGCATAGCAGCGATCATCTCTTTTGCCAGTGGTAGCGGGGGCAGATACCTCTTACCATCTCTCCAAAGGAGTAAAGGTAAAGGAGATGATCAACCCGTTTCGTAATTTCCTCAAAATTGACCGTTGCACGCTTTCTAATCTCTGTATACAATTTTCACACTGCCATTCTCTAACGCCATACAATCCTTTACTTTCATCTCCTCATCTATCGTATAAAATGACCACTTTAAGTCTGATAGGGGTAGGGTTACCATATCAAAAACTTGAAAAGGAGGAAATTTCATTTAAGTTTTGGAGATAAAGAAGGACAAAGTTTCCTTTTCTTAACATTAAAGGAGGACAATGAGTTTTTATCAAACGTTTTAATAAGTTCAATTTAGATAGTTCATAACTTGTAGTCGTTATCAATTCAATCCATTTTCTCGTTATACTTCTGAAAAATGCATCAAACTAGCCTTCATAATTTATTTTTAATGCTAGAAAATGATGTAGTCTAGCTGTTTTGCATGAAAACTACAGCTACAGATGCAGGAAATTTTTGGCTTTGCTGTTGTGAGATGCACTCGCGCTTAATAGATAGAAACACGATTGATTATGATTTTAAAGATTTCCTGCAAAAAGGTGGAGAGCGATGCGAATATATGGGTTTAGATGCAAGAGATGAAAAAAGATTTTTCGTAGATTGATTCGCTAGTGTGGGATTTTTCGACCATTTATAATCGAGATTTAGATGTGTCGCACCCCTCGGATTTTCACTTAAATTTGGCACATAGAAAATAAATTATAATGTTAGAAATTCTCTCTGTTGTTGATCATCAGAATTTCGAGGAGTTGTTTGTCAAAATTGATCCATTTGTCTGTCAGAAACAAGTCTGGTTGAATAGCAGGTTTATTTTAAAATTTTCCATCTGTCAAATTTAAATGAAAATTCACCAAATGAACCACAGCCTAAATGTAGGGGGGTTGACAGCTGTATTATATTCCTGATACAAGGGGTTGGTCATTCCGTACGGCGTGCCAAAAATACAGACGGACTCACCTAGGCACTTTCATTGCAATGAGCGTCATGGCGCCCATGGTTAGACATTTTAATGATATTTAAAGTTACTGGCAACACTGTACTATATCTGCGCCTGCTCTGTGCATGTGTCAAAATGATAATCATTGTTGTTGACACAATCCACAATTTCCTCTCAGCGGACATATTGTCAAAACATTAGTATGAGAGAGGTCATCAAGGCGATGACCTTTGCCAAGTACAACAGTAATCTGGGAGCCTTACTGGAATTCTTCTGGATGGTGCTGGGGTCACTACCCGAGCAAAGCTGAAGATCAAATTGAAATCAAAATTTGCTGTTATGATATAACTTATTTTGAATACTCCAGTTGATCTCATTTTGGTTGACTTAACGGTTAACACAGCAAAAATGAGAGCAAAATGTTACACTGTTGAATCAAACGGAAAAGTAATCCTGCTATCAATGAAATCAATTTGATTACTGATTTTGCATTCATGTTTAACTGAATACTTGCCTGGCGTAAATGGTTAGTATCCATGCTTCTCACGTTGAAAGACTTGAGCTCAAATCTCACCCCGAGCAAAACACGAATGACCTCAAATGTGTTATACAAAACAAATAAACAATAATCGTTATAAAGAGCTTTGAGTGTGTTGGTTTATTTCCTTTAAATTCCGTTATAATCACCCCTATTCTGTATTTCGTTTCGAACGAAATTCTCATACAAAAAAAAAATATTTTTTTGTATGAGAATTTCGTTCGAAACGAAATACAGAATAGGGGTGAATATCTTATCTTTTGACAGATACACGTATTTCGTCTACTACTTGCAGACTTCGTCAGTGCCAAGTACTCAACACCACTTGAGTACTTGGCACTAATGAAGTCTGCAAGTATAGTAGACGAAATACGCGTATCTGTCAAAATATAAGCAATTATAACGGAATTTAAAGGAAATAAACCAACACACTCAAAGCTCTCCATAAAAGGATTCCGTTAAATTAAAAAAATAATAATCGTTAGTTCAACAACATGAACATAAATAAAATTTTAAACAATACGTTAACAGCAGAACTTCAAGTTAAGTTGTTTAAGGTTTTTTCTTGTAGAGTCCATTTTTCCATAACACCTCGCAATATGTGAAATTTCGAAGTGTAATACGAAAAAGGACGCTACAGGGAATCACCTTAAGTTATTTAAAAAGTCTTGACTGCATAATGAAAGCACAATATGATATCAGACTTCTGTCGCGGCAATTGAAATCAAAATTAGTTTTCATTATGATAGGAACTGCAAACTTTAATATCGATTTGCTTTCATTTTGTTAACCGACTTTGCTCGGGTACCGGAAGGCTTCGAGATCGGAGAGCCTCCACTCAAGACGATTGAACTGTTCAAGGATCTGGTGCGGAAAGCTTTGGTGTTTCAGAACAGTTTGATCGAAGTTGGGAAGGGGGTGGCATCGTTCCGGAAGCTGATTGAAAAGATGTCCATGAAGGGACTGCTACCAACGGCGCCGATGGTGTAGTGGTAAGCGTGATTACCTCTCACCCCAGCAGGCCTGGGTTCAATACCAGTCGGCGCCGCCGGGATGTTCTGAGCAGGGCGTCACAATATCAGCTTCAATCGACCAAATCGATGCGACGAAGAGACTGCTGACTTTCTTTTTCTGTTAAAGTCGGACAGCTTCGCAGCATTCTAGAACCTCAGTCGGCGTGCACAAACAAATGTTCAATCGCTTGTCTCTCTTTCTCCCGTCGCTCCATTGGTCTTCCTTTCAAGCTTCGGTGAAACGGATGAGCGAAAGAGCGCTCGACTTTGATAGTTTTCTCTTTCATGAAACACATCAACAGAGGTTTCATGACGTATATGACGGAAAATGAAATAACACATTTAAAGCATTTCTCACGTGAAAACACGTGAATATTACACGTAATATTTTTAATTTATCTTCCATCCATATATTTATCTAAAAAAAATGATCAAAAACGGGACATAACGCATTTTAAACAAATTGAAAGAGCGGTGATAGAGTGTTCGTGAAAGGGGATTGAAAGCCATAATGAGGTTCGTTTAACTAGAAAATCGACGTTAATTACATTGAAAGCGATGAGCAAAGCAACGACGAGAAGTTCCACAGCCAGCCTTTCCTTCTAAGCGTCCTGCTTTTTTATTTTCGTTTCTTGCTGATAGCCTAGCTAGGCGTTATAGAAATGAAGCGTCGAACACGTAAGTATGAGAGAAACAAAACACGACTTCATTTTAGAGCTTCGAAAATGTAGACCCCTGGTTCTGAGGCATAACATCTCTGATCACGCCTTCCTTCGGGTGGGAATTAAAGCCGTTGGTCCCCGGTTCATGAGTTGATGGGTCGATAGGTAGGGTCCAGGTGTGGGAGCTGCCTTCCTGGCACGTCGGTAGCATTGGTGCTCAGCACGGAAAACAAGATCGACGGAAAAAACAAACCAAAGGAAAAAAAAAGGGACTGCTACTGGTCATAATGCAGATTCAGAATGTGATTAGTGAGTTGGTTAGTGGGGAGAGCGAAACCCTGAAGGAGGAAGTGAAAGGAACGTTGAAGCTGAAATCACAGCCGAAGAAGGTTAAGTGGAATCGTAAAATGTTGATTGGTCAGTTGTTGGGCTTGAAGGTGAGTTTCCCAAAGAGTTGACATCGGTGAGTTGGTTGAAGGATAGGTTTAGCTCTTAGACACGACCCTGGTGGCTTGAAATAGAATATTTAGGCTTGGCGGGAAAGAAGTCCCGGCGAAGTGTAAAGAGACCGGTGTTTTCCATGGTGCCAGCGATTGGAGCAGTTCGGTAAGCAGTTCAACATCGCGATGTTTGCAATCATCCTTATGGAACTGATCCGAACGCAGCTTTTCGAACTCTATGAGGTACGAATTGATTATGGAATCCGAGCCGCACAGAAGGTCGTAAGGACAACAAAGACCACCTTCTGGTTGTAGTAGTTTTATCAGTGGTCGTTTAGCATGTTTGATTCCGTAAGGCTTCACCACTTCGTTGATCAGCCCGACGATCAGCCAACCAACATTCAGTTCCATGATTCGTTCCTCATCGTAACTGACATATGTAGATGTATTCGCCTTCGATGATCACCGGTGTTTGCTTTTCTACCATCGACAGCACCCCAGCTTTTACAGGTGTTCTCTGGCCGGCACTGTTTTTCACCAGAGACATCATACTTTCCTCCATTTGTCCGATGGTTGGACTATCTAACCGTGTGAAAATATTAAACCCCACCAGGGAAGTCCGATTTCGGTTGAAATTTCCACTAGATTGATTGAGTCGATGGCTTTCGGGAGAAACTCCTCCCGGAAGCGTTCATCAGAATCTGAAGAGCATTTGGACCAGTTTCCTCTGATGATGCACGCTTGCTACGTCTACTTACCAGCGTCACCTGTGGTTCATCCGAGTCCTCATCATACTCCAGTCCAGTAGAAGTAATTGTCCTGTCGGAAAGTGGAAGTGCCTCCCCCGGAGAACATTATCGCTCCAAGCTTGGATTCGGTGGCTTAGGCCGTTGGTTATTAGGTTCAGTGTAGTCCTTTTACGATAGAATTTGGGAGCAACGAATCGAGAGTGACTCGACGACAGTTAGAATTAACCGGGTTGCCAAACATACCATTATACAAACAAAAAAATTAGTCTGATGACACTCTCGGCACTGCCGGCACTGCGGCAGACGTGAGGCACACTGAGAAAAAAATTGGTGCAAAATGCGTGTGTAGAGTGACCACCCCTTGTCCTGATCCCACTATCGAATGGCATTTGCTATATAAGATGAGGTTACGACATAATTAAAGAAATATGCTCTGCAAACAACGCTCTTTGAAAACGATTTTATGAATATGTTACTGGAAAAAATGCAATAGGAGGACATTTTCGGGCAAAAGGAGGATGTAGAAAAATTGTTGAAAAAGGAGGACATGTCCTCCTTTAGGATACCATATGGTAACCCTAGATAGGGGAAATGGCTCTAATGTTCGTCTATGGATCTAAGATTGGGCCCATCGCTAAAAATCTGATATTTATCAATTTTACCTAGATGAACGCGTCATTGGGACGGTAGTAATGGATATTTTTGGTCGCTATTGAAAATTAAGTCAATTGCTGAATTTATGTATGGAACCAAATTAGGCAGTGTTCACTCGGCTGTCGACAAAAACAGGCCACTCTCGATGTGTGCCACGCAATCGTCTGTTTTCTCGGCAGCAACCATTGTGTGGTCCTTCTCATTGTTCTTCATCAGCAGTTCTTTCGGTCGATGCGTCGTTGACTTTGGAAAGCAACCGTTTCGTGATGAGTGTGTGAGTGTTGACCACGTTTTGCGTCCATTGCTGCAATGGAAGCGCTTTGCCCCACGATGGCGTAACTGCCAAACAATGAAACCACTGGAAGCGACTCCAGTTCTGATGGAGGAGGCTTTTTGGATAGCGGAAGATAAAGTGTTTATTGTGTTGTACCTTTTGACTATAATTTTAAGATGTATTGTATAGTGACCAAGAATCCTCGGCTCTGTAAAGTTAATTCGTTTGAGCCTTATCAAATAAATAAATAAACAACCAAATTAGGGGCATTTAGGCCGACATTACATTCATTTCCCCTATTTGGCGTTACCAAGTAACCAACAAGCTCGTTAATCGCCCTCTTTGTTATATAAGGCTGCTATACGACTGATATAAAGTTCGGAAAGCCTATATTTACCTTAAAGGGTGATACGGTCAAAATTTGGTCAATATCAACTCGACGTATTTCTTTCAATTTTGCATTTAAAAAACCTGAACACCCCTCATTTTGAAGGTGTGTGTGTGTGTAGAATGTTGCTCCTATTTTGATTTTGGAATTCACTCTTCAGTTGTCAAAATGCCGTCCAAGCAAGAAGAGCAGCGTATCAAAATTTTGCTCGTGCATCGCGAAAATCCGAGCTACTCGCACGCAAAGTTGGCAAAATCGCTAAAAGTTGCCAAATCAACCGTTACAAATGTAATTAAAGTGTTTGGGGAACGTTTGTCGACAGCCAGGAAGTCTGGATCGGGGGGAAATCGAAAACCGGAAGCCGCTGAGACGACAAAGAGAGTTGCCGGTAGTTTCAAGCGAAACCCTAACCTCTCTCTCCGAGATGCCGCAAATAAGCTGGGTGTATCGTCTACAACCGTGCATCGAGCCAAAAAACGAGCCGGACTATCGACTTACAAGAAGGTAGTGACTCCAAATCGCGATGATAAACAAAATACGACGGCCAAAGCGCGATCCCGGAGGCTGACAAAGTTTGACTGCGTGGTAATGGACGACGAAACCTACGTCAAAGCCGACTACAAGCAGCTTCCGGGACAGGAGTTTTATACGGCAAAAGGAAGGGGAAAGGTAGCAGATGTTTTCAAGCACATGAAACTGTCAAAGTTCGCAAAGAAACATCTGGTTTGGCAAGCCATCTGTACCTGTGGCTTGAAAAGCAGCATTTTCATAGCTTCCGGGACTGTCAACCAAGAAATTTACGTGAAAGAGTGTTTGAATAAACGTCTGCTGCCTTTCCTGAAGAAACACGGTTGTTCCGTACTGTTTTGGCCGGATTTGGCATCTTGCCATTACGGTAAAAAGGCCATGGAGTGGTACGCCGCCAACAACGTGCAGGTGATTCCCAAGGACAAGAACCCTCCCAACACGCCAGAGCTCCGCCCAATTGAGAAATACTGGGCTATTGTCAAGCGGAACCTAAAGAAGACCAAAAAAACTGCTAAGGGCGAGCAGCAGTTCAAGGCAAACTGGCTTTCTGCGGCGAAGAAGGTGGACAAGGTGGCTGTACAAAATCTGATGGCAGGGGTCAAGCGTAAGGCCCGACAATTCGGATTTGGAAAAGCGGAAGCCTAACTGAATATTTTTCCTGAATTTTATACTAATTGAACTTGAAAAAGAAATTTAATTTGATTTTTTAAATAAACGATTTCACCGATTTACACGAGTTTTCCCTTGACCAAATTTTGACCGTATCACCCTTTATATCGCAAAAAGGGCGATTATCGGGTAGTTAGCGGACTTGATGGTTACTTGGGTAAGCATCTCCAACTATGTAAATCGTTAACTCCACGCATGGAGTAATAAAAACATTATTAGTTAAAGTAATTAAAACCTGTCAATTTCGCGTGCAGAGAATTACAATAAGAGATTGTAATCACTCACATCGCTCACGAATCATAAAATCACAGATTCTGATCCTCTTAAAGCGAAAACGACATGTTTTATGTGTCAACATCAAACTTCTCAATATTAAATAAACACTCTATTTTGTGTATAACTTTTTATTATAAGGGTAAAAATTGATAAAATTTCGAGTAAAACTAGTTTAAAGTGTAATATTTATATGTGCAAAATCTCGTCACAATATGTGAAGTTGTTATCGAGATGGCTTCCGAGCAAAAAGTGCTTCTACAAAAAAAAATATGAGAGCGGTCGTGGAAAATCCAGGTGGATCGCCAAACAGTTTGGAATCGACAATTCAACCGTGTCCCGTGTGGTAGAATCGTTCAAGGAGAGACTCACACGACCCAACGGCAAGCTGGCAGCGGAAGAAAAGCGAAGACGACCGACACCGTGAACGCAAGGAAGGTGTGAGATTAATTCAAGCGCAATCCGAACCTTTCGATTCGGGACGTGGAAAAGAAGGTCAATTCTTCCGTCTGGTTTGTCCAGCAGTCAATGAAGCGGGCCGGGCTTCATGTCTTCAAGGTAAGAAAGGCGTCTAACCGAACTGATAAACAGAATACGGTAGCCAAACTTCGCTCCAGGAAGCTGTACCACGAGCTGGTGCAGCCGAAATGCATCGTAATGGACGACGAGACGTACATTAAAGCGTACGCCAAGCAAATCCCCGGGCTTGAGTTTTTCGTCGGCAAGTCCTGCCTGGATGTACTGTAAAAGTTCCGGAAGATGAAGGTCGATAAGAACGACGCCGGTGGTGTAGTGTTAAGCGTGATTACCTCTCACCTCAGCAGGCCTGGGTTCAATTCCAGTCGGCGCCGCAGGGATGTTCTGAGGCATAACATCTCTGATCACGCCTTCTTCGGATGGGAAGTAAAGCCGTTGGTCCCCGGTTCATGAGTTGATGGGTCGATAGGTAGGGTCCAGGTGTGGGAGCTGCCTTCCTGGCACGTCGGTAGCATTGGTGCTCAGCACGGAAAACAAGATCGACGGAAAAAAACAAACCAAAGGAAAAAAAAAAAAGAAGGTCGACAAATTTGCCAAGAAGTACATAGTGTGGCAGCCGACCTATGGGTGCGGCAAATTAAGCAAGCCGTACATAACGACCGGCAACATCAATGGCCAAATATATAAAGAAGAATGCCTCCAGAAGCGTCTGCTGTCCTTTCTAACGAAGGTGACACTATGTTTTGACCGAATCTGGCATCGTGCCATTACGCGAAACCGGTGATGGAGCGGTACGAAGTCAACGATGTTGTTTTTGTTCCGAATGAGGCAAATCCGCCAAACTCGCCTGAACTTCGAACAATAGAAAAAAATCTAGGCAATTATGAAGGGCAAGTTCCGGAAAACAGGGAAGGTCTTCAAAAACGACAAAGATTTGAAGAAATAGTGGATGAAAGTGTGTAAGAATGATGGCGCAAGTACTGCACAGAATTTGATCGGTAGTGTTAAGTCCAAGGTTCGGGCATTTAGCCTAGGAGAGGAGGCTGAATAAAAAAAACCGACTTTAAATAAATTGTTGGTTATCATTTTTATCTGTTGCATTTTTTTTCGAGTACGGTTTTTAAGTTCTACTTAACTTACTCAACACTCAGGCATATTCCGGGTGCCCATACTATAGTGTCTAGAATATGAAATGCAGCTTATAATTTTTAGCATTTACAAGGGGGATTAAGGGCATAATGTGCACATTAACACATAACATATGTGGAACTCGATAATCAAAAATCGACCCCATTTTAGTGATTTCAAGTGGTATAGAAACGCATCGATCGTCAAATTTATTATACCAGCTGTAAAATGAGAAAAGGGATCAAGGGGGTAGTCAATTCTATTAAAATAATTATAGCGTGGTTTATAATTCTCTGTCTTTTTAGGCTGTGAACCATTTGCCGAGTTAAATTTAACTCGTGGTTAAAAGTGACATTTCGAAAGTTATTCTTGATGTTCGAAAATCCCTGTGCTGTCGATCGACCGGTGTTCGAAGAAAAGTTGCGGACGTCGCCAGAATTTAACGAATTCATGAACATTTATTCCGAGAGTAAACGATGTTGTAAATTCCTAGAAGGATTTCAGTATGTTAAATTTAGTATAAATTACCCGGTATCAATTACGACATACTTTTGCTAATTCAACACCTCTTCAAACATAAATCCGATTGCGTCGTAGGCATCCCTAGCTTGCGCAGTTTCAGCTGTTGCATATTAAATATTGATTAGCAAACGGGTGCTTTTAATCTTTAAATTAATTAATTTTCCCTTACCTTTTAGTTCGGTAATATAGACTTAATTGTAGTTTGTAGAATAATATAGCAGTTTCTCCTAAATTTCTATTTAAAGATGTAACCTATTATTTAAGAACACTAGTCAGTAATTTGATTCGGTATTTGTAATTTGTTCTTCTCACCTTATGTCGATTTCTTTATTAACTGTAGGAAAACAACTATGTTTAAGCACTAGATAGGTTAGCTTAGGTTAAGAAACTAGATTTTAAGGAAACTTTTAGATATTAAGCATAGAATAATTTTCACTTTCACTTTCTTTCTATCGAGCTACTTTTGTCTTCTATACACGTTTGGCAAGTCATCAACGGATGACAGATCGCGATCACGATAGCGAAGATGACGTAGCGATCATGCAGTGGTTATCATGCGAGATCAGTGACGGGTCCCGCTGCTCACTTCTCATCACTCACAGGAAGTCGAGGGGTTCGCCGAATCGATAGGCGTAGTAACAACCGGTTTTCGAGAAGAACTCAGCCACGGTTGTCAACTTCTTGTCTGTCAGAAATAACCCCGCTCGGATAGCAGGGTTAATCGATAACTTTCCATCTGTCAAATTTTAACCAAAATTTAAAATAATCCACCAAATGGTTCAGAGTCTTAGAACTTTTGAACTTATGTCACAAACGAAGTGACAGACGGAGCAGCTCGAAAACTTTGGTGACGCACCTGCTAATGCAATTTTTCAGTGTACCACATGGCAACACCACTACTACTGGATTGTGCCACATGGCAACACTACTAATGGATTGTACCACATGGCAACACTAAATGTACTAGAATGTTTTGGTTCTATCTCTTTCACTCTACTCTAAACTGAAATGCATAAAAAAATGACAAAATGATACACTCTTTGCACACTGTCAAAGATCGTATTGCACACAAAATCAACTCTGTTCAAATCAAAACAAAAATACTAGCCCATTTAGTGGCTGATGGCACAAGCTTCTATGAACATTTTATTACAGCGAACCACATTATTTTAATTGATTTCTTCGCCAGTTAGTCGTCTGTCACTTCGTTTGTGCTTATGTCTTGGTTTTTCCTTAACTATTTACGTCCTTTATTTATAACTATATAGCTAGCTCCTCACCTAGCGTCACACAGTAAACAAATATATTAACGTTTGCAATCTAAAAAGTATAAATTTTTCGTTTTTTTGTATGCAATAACCTGCCACCCAACGATTAATCCTGAAATGTCATTGTAAACCATACGTATTGTTTTTCTGTAGTTATAGCAAAAAAGTGGGGAAACTCTACTTCCATACTTCTTCTTATCTTAAACTTTTTTGTATGCTTAGAAGAAAAATGTATGTACCATTTTTTTTCGTTAAACTTTTTTAAATTTTTGGAGCCAATTGCATCAACCTTTGATTTCATTTTGGATTCGTAGGAGGAAAAATACGACTCCGCAAATTAGGAGTTAACTGCATACATTTTGAAGTCAAAAGAGAACCAGCATCATTTTGCAACAAGTGTCCCGGTTTATGCGGAAATTATGTAGTGTTTTGAGCTGACCATCGTTCCATTCGCAAGAATTTCCCAAGCAGAACGATAAATCAAATTGAGTGCTTACTTGTAATACCCAAGGATTCAATCCTCCATATGCTTCTCAGCTGCGGCCGAGGCTGCGGCCAATTGAAAATGTTTTGACCAAAAGATCTACTCCAATTATTTTGAACTTAAAACGTGGAAAGATTGATCGAAAAGGCAAAGGAAGGGAACGGCTATATTTTCTAGCAACAATAAGCACTATTTACAAACGAAAGTAATCGTTTGAATCTATTTTACATAGGATAAGTGTACCAGTATTGGCACTAGTGGTCTAGTTTTTGGTCCTAGGGCCATATTTGAAATAAATTTTAATGGCTTTATTTGCGTAGATTTCTGCCAAAACATATGTTCTTACCTTGTATCGAAACAAATTTAGAAAGAATGTTAAAATGTGAAATTTAAGATATGGTCAATTCGACGACCACTAGGGCCTAAAACTGGTACACATACCCTAGCTATGTTTCTAGATTTCTTATAAAAATTTCAACTGTTTATAAATGTCAACAGAATATTTCATGACACTTATAAGTTGACTTACTAATAGCACAGTGAACAATATTATTCATATAAAATGTTTAATTACACCAATTCAACGCAAACATAAAATCTTCGAATTGTTTGCATGAATCGAATGGAATTCAATCTGGTCAAAGAGACTAAGAAATATTGCATCTGCACATATGCAATATTACTGGTTAATAACGCTCTTGATTGGCTTCTGACCGGTTTGAAAATGCTAGTTTAAAAAAAAAACCTTTGATAAGCCCTCTGTAGTGCTGGTCGAAAAAAGAAAGGCCGCATATCCGATGTCAATCATACAAGGTCTGTAATAGCACACAGCTTGCTGGTGTTAGGAGCAGAAATGTTGTAAACATTGCTGCGCAAGCGAATGACGACGTTACGTCAGCACAACATTCCATACTGCGAACAGCAGTCGTGACATCACAGGCAACCGCTGTTTCGTGTAAAAAGATAAACTCTTGGGTGAAATACGAACACCACCTTCAACTGTGTAATACCAATAAGTCAGCTGGGCCAGACCTTGTATGATTGACATCGCGCATTACCCTGGAAATTTTAAATTCGCCTTCACTCTATCACCCCTATTCTGTATTTGGTTTCGAACGAAATTCTCATACAAAAAAATATTTTTTTGTATGAGAATTTCGTTCGAAACGAAATACAGAATAGGGGTGTATAACTCTTTACTCTTATGGTGAAATCCCATCCGCAATCGTCAGTCTGTGCGTGAAACCAGGTGGACATTTCTTTACCTTTTCACCCCTATGAAAAACGCATAGGATACTCTCAAGCTTTGTGTGAAGAGATGGTGGCTCGCTGGTTCTATGGTGGAGTGAAGAGATAAGACAATGTCCACTAGATTTCATGCACATATTTTCAGATGCATATGGAATTTTACCAAGGAGTAAAGAGTTGCAGGGTCGTCGTCAACGTCAATGCTTACTGAGCATGCAACCATATATCTGCTTTTCTTTCATAAGAGCTAATGCACGTAAACTTTTTCTGCGAATTTCCCGAGAATGAAACACCACTTGAGTCAACTACACGTAAATTGTGTAGAGGGAGAGTCCTCCTATCCGATGGAATTGATGGCTTACATGGAATGATTTGAGCTACAAGAAATATACGAAAGAAGCCATTGTTTACGTTTTCGACATTGGTCCTTATGAACGCACAGTGTCGATATCCCGACAATTTTGTTTTGACAGATCGATGCCCAACTATACCAGTTATACCACTGAGGCAACACCAAAAAGGGGTCAACTTTTAGAAAGTTATTTTGCATGCAGTTCCACATATGTTATGTGTGTCTGTGCAAACAGAAACAGGCCTGCTAGTGGAAGAAGGTCGTTATGCTATACGGTCTAGCATAGGCCTACCGCCAGGTTTCAGTTGGTACACACTGAGGCAACACAAAAAAGGGGTCAACTTTTAGAAAGTTATTTTGCATGCAGTTCTACAAATGTTATGTGACATTAAACGCTTGCTGAATTAATGATGCTGGGTCAAATTTTCGAACGTCATTAGCTAATAGTCTACATTACCGTAAAAAATGTATTGAAAAAATGGTTGGGATGAGAAAAAACAGGGTTTTGTGCAGAGAAATACGACTTAGGATTGTGGCCTCAAAGCACGTGAACAGTCGCTACATGCCCTTTGGACCAAATGTGATACGACAATGGAGTGATGATCGTTAATAAAATACCTGGAGACACTGTCCATTTTTCGCACTGGTGTTACGATTTTATAAGCCGCAACTAGGAACTCAAGATCATCATACAAAGATAATTGACGTCGAAATGTCGTAGAACACATCAGAATTAACATGGGAGATCTTTCTGTGTGGGGGCTTGTCTTTTTGACTAATTGTGTGATCATGTTACTGTAAGGAGATTCTTTACTGTCCCGTAGATGCGGATAGGTAACTTTGCCTATCGATCCACCCAATCCTTTTTTGTCCCTTCATACAGCGACATGTTGAGGGCAATCAGAGGTTATTAAGCTTGATTAAGACAAACAGAGAAGAGAGCCCACTGCTATCAGACTTAGTTTCCGTGCTGCAATGGGTGGAAGATCACTAGTGTCCACTAGACCGGATGTCGTTAACCGAAACCATGCAGCTAATCCCAACCAGCGAGCTGCGTCTCGGTGTTGAGGACATGAGCTTTTCCGTTGAGTTCCGCCAGTTGATATGCAAGTCTATAGCATCGATCTTTAGTATTAAAATGTGGGACACAAGTTCTGTTTCAGATGCGTCTGTCTCGCGATAACCATGGTCTTTGGTGGCTCGTTTCGTGGATGTTTCGTCTCGTTTGATAGTAACCATGGCCGCTTTTAAGGTCATTCACACAGCAAAAAATTAATTTTGATATCACATCAAAGTGGATGCAATTCAATCGTGTCGAAAATATGGTGTAATATTACTTGCCAAAAAGGACAACATTATTATTAATACAGTGCATCACTGACATTACGCTGCTTTAATGCATTTGTTTATTTTTGTGGACATTAAAATTGGATGTAATATTAAAATTTATTTTTTACTGTGCATATTCTGCCTTCCGAATTTTTATTGTGTTTTCACAAGTGGTGACAAATCAGCAGCTAAACATTTGAGGTTAGATTATGCAATAGAGTATGCTCATTTTACCCCTACTAATAGTTTAGAAAATAAATGACGTACACTTGATACGGTTTGGAAAGCAGTGTGAACTGTTTTTGAGTATTTTCATTTAAATCCGGGCTTGAAATATCGTTTTTTTATTGATTTCTTTTCCGTCGATCTTGTTTTCCGTACTGAGTACCAATGCTACCGACGCCAGGGAGGCAGATTTTACACCCATCCGAACCCATGAACCGAGGACCAACGGCTTTACTTCCCTTCCGAAGGAGGGCGTGATCAGAGATGTTATGCCTCAGAATATCTCGGAAGCACTGACTGGGATTGAACCCAGACCTTGGGGATGAGAGGCAATCACACTACCGGCGCTGTTAGAAATATTGTTGATTTTAGCTTATTGTGATGCCAGGGGCACGGTAGCCTTAGAACGGAAGTTTTTTTATTTAGCAGAAGACCGTGGGTTCGAATCCAAGCCCCTTTTCATTACTGAGTTGATAGGGTCACTTCGATTGCTTAAACCATGCTTTAAGGTGAATCGCTGTGACATCTTTATTCTCGGAACCACTTCGAAACTTTAAGTGTACAAATATTAGCTTCTACGGCACGTGCAGCATCCAAATTGTTACTCCACGTTTGCTGCACTACATCATACATGAAGTAGCAATTTCAGGTGAAATGGGGCAACGATTTCCGAGATTTGTGTAATTGTAAATTTGAAGTGGAAGTGCATGTATAGCTTACGTGGCGGCCGTTTGTGGACTCTACAAGGAATCACCTTAAAAGACCACATCTTTTTTCAATGTAATCTAGGTCTAATCCACCCTTCCCACTAACAAAAACGTCCTTTCCGTGACAACCGTGGAGATCCAGAGGTATACTCGGTATCTAGTAGCAACGGGTGTCAAACTATGAATCCTTTCCCTCCCCGACGACCGTAAGAACGCAACGGCCTCCGTTTTGACCTTAATAGTAATGATTTACCATTTTGCACAATAAAAATGGATTGTTAATCCCAAGTCCCATTTGCATGGTTCTTAGATATGGTCAATCACAGAGTAGCAATTTCTGAATTGTATGGTCGAGAAAGCTCATGCTCACGCTCAAGAGTCTTCGGATAAGTTACTTCTGCGAATAATCTTTGTTAGTCCCAAGGCGCTGTCAAGACGATTGTCCACAACTTTATTCCGCACCTCTGCGCACCAAAGATCACTAAGTTGAGAGCAGTCATAAATTCGTGAGACAGCGTCAAAGCCAAGACAATGTAGATTGACAGTATGCTTACTACATTTACATCTACAGTACATTCTTATGTGTTGCAGATGATTTGAAGACCTACTTTCATTTTCGCATGAAATCAAGCTTATAAAACACCGCTGATTTCTCTCCTGGGAGGACCGATTGGGTCCCTGCTATTTTTATATTCTCCTATTCATTTTCATGTTAATATATATTTAAAATTCACTCAAGCTTACGTGATGACGAGAGAGGAATTTTCAATGTTTGCCCCTTCTTGCGATTTTCGACAAGCGGAAAGCAAGCAGACAGCGTCGAGTATGGGCTCCTGTTTTATCTTCCTTTGAGCCTTGATTGAAAAACGCGCTAGCGAATCGGCTCATATAGGTATGCTATCGTGTGTGCGCGGGTGATGATGTGTACTTGTAAATGGGGATTCAACGAACAGCTCGGCGCGCGTTTAGCACGTGTTTTGATGGTTCATCGTTGGGGCAATCCGTGTGCTAAATTATCGCTACCACTTTGCCAGGAAATCATAAATAATCCAGCTCCATTAACGGGGCTTTGATAATAGCATTAAGAGCTAAACTAAGGCTATGCTGTAGGTACATGTGGCGAGACCAGCGTACAAGACCACCGACGGCGGATCCTATGTGGTTTCGCTCTGAAGTCGGGGTTGAGGATTGATGAGCCTTTTCTTGGCAGGTCTCCATGCGAGGCGATTGATTCCATGTTTGAGAAGAATTAAATTTTTAACGAGCTCGTTGACACTGATTGTACGATATATGAGACACTAAATGACACCTACCTATATAAAGTGTAATCTCGGTTGATCACGGTGGATTCACTTGGATTTGAAGCATAATTTAGGGATGATGGCCAGTAGTGGGGATCGATGGTAATTTCAGGATAGGCAAAAATCGTTTTTAAGAATAGTTTCATTCGATGTTCAGCAAACAAAGAATACTTAGCTTTTCGTCAGTCATTAATGTTCTCAATATGATTTTAATCAAATATAATGTGTTGAAATATCTTCCACATTAGCGGCGCAAGTGGTAAGCGTGGTTATCTCTCACCCCAAAAGGCCTGGGTTTAATCCCAGTCGGCGCTGCCGGGATTTTCTGAGGCATAAGGTTTCATAAGGGATGCATAAGGGAAGTAACGCCGTTGGTCCCCGGTTCATGAGTTGATGGGTCGATAGGTGGTAGGATCCAGGTGTCGGAGCTGCCTCCCTGCTGTTGGTAGCATTGGCATTGGCACTCGTACGGGAAACAAGATCGACGGAAAACAAATCAAGACCATGTAAAGACATTCACAGGTATTTCCAGCACACAGATCGATAAATGAAGCTTTTATCTAGCATATAATATGACAAACATAAAAAGAAACAGTTATGTGCTCAACTTATTAACGAAAGAGAAAGTCGACGAAGAGGATCGATCAATGCTACTTAGGACCTAATGTAATGTTCAGCTTGATATTTGCACACCAGTGTAGTTATATGTAAGTGGAATCGATATTTTGGGCTACCCTACACACTTAGAAACATTCATGTAAATTAAGGTGCTCTGAGACTAACATATACGAGCATCAATTTTGACATAAAGTTGAGTCATAATATACCTGAAATTCAGCTCAATTAAACGTACTTTTCGTAGAGTAACGAACTTTTCAGTCTCGGAGCACTTAATTTTACATGACATGTTTGTTTACGTCTCATCCTTTATGTCAAAGATGGATTCCGTCAAGTGTAAAATTAGGTATTTCTAAGTGTGTAATTTATATCCTTAGAAGGTAAAAAAGCCGTCCGAATCCACTATCTCATGATAAGTAAAACATACATGCTCAACAAGTCTCCCGCTTTGAGCGATATACACCCAACACATTTTTAACGCGGTTTCATTTTCCTTTTTCCGATGTTCAACTAAAACCAAGCTTGATGCAACTGTTGTCAAAAAAATCTGAAAAAAAATCTAAGAAAAATATGGCACTCCAATTTTTTCTAAGTTCACCACAGAAAACAAAAATTGAAAAAAATTGGACCCGCGTAAAAATAGGGTTAGCTGCATTCCACTATTGCATCAGAAGATGGGATGAATGTTAGCGACAAAAAATTCAAGCCTTATATCCAAAGTTTCAACTGATCCAGAAATGGACAGCAGCATGTTTTGCATTTAAATTATTTATCGCATCCAATGGATCCTTCACTCAGTTTGGCAGTAGAAAGATGCCATGCGGGTTTATGATGAAGATAAAGAAGAATATGGTAGCTATTGGTTGCAAACAGATTGGAGACGGCGGTGGCAGTGGGCAGTCTCTGAAAAGCCATTAAAAAGTTTGATTGAGTTGGACGACTTGAAAAGTGCATCATCATTGGCAGCGGCAGTCTTCCTAACCATTTGCACTACCATCTTCATCAAAGCATAATCAATCGGATCTTGTTTGTGTATCGATAACTGAAAGTTCAAACTGGAATTCGCTCCAAAAAAAAAGTTATCACTTTTAGAAGAGGAAAACTTTTCCCTCACGATTTACGTTCATTTAAGTGTTTTTCCGTAAAAAAAAAGGTTACCGTTTGAACAATATGATGCAGGATTGAGGATTACAAACGAGCAGTATTCATTCAACTGTATATTCCATGAAAAAAAGTTTAAGAGCAATCAAAATACACCGTTCTTTTCCAGTAAACGATATAAATAGACAAAGCATAAGCAAGATGCATACAAAAATGACGTACGCTAATGAATCTCATTGAAGGAGAAAAATTCAATTTTTAATTCAGTTTGCTGAAGCATTGACATGTTTTTTTTTTTCATCTTCGTTCCCTGCTATGTTCATTCAGCCTGTTACGACCTATAACACTAGCAAAGGTACACTCAAAGCAGCAACGCGTAATTTATGTTAAATTCGTTCTACTCCATGGACAAATACTTCGTCATTTTGATCCGGGCAAATAAACGTTAGAATTTGATAAGGCTCGACTTATGAACGACACATATGAATTTCATAAGCGTGACTTATGAATGTTTTTTCGTCTAACATGAGGTAGCTCTTATACGCCTTTATCATTTAATTTTACCAAGCGTTGCAAGACGAGCGGTCAACAAATGTGCCCCGTAATCTCTCAATGTCCATGGTTCTGTTCCAATCTGCTCCTTTTGTTTGTTTTATGTACCACTTCTTCTTTTTCGTCGCATTTCAAGCTTATTGCATATCGCATATTAGTTACAGTTATTAATTGAGAGCTTTCGATGCCTGTACCATTTTTGCATTCGTATAATTGTGTGGCAAGTCCAATCATACTTCTATTATGCCCAGGGAAGTCGAGAAATTTTCCAACCCGAAAAATTCCTAGACCGGACCGGGAATTGAACCTAGACGCCTCCAGCATGGTCTTGATTTGTACACAGATACGGGCTTTTGTATACAAAATTTGATACATCGTATGAAATGTCTCAGAACTTTACACGATTTATAATGTAAAATTATATGATATGTGACGCTCCATTTATGTGCATCATATTGAACAGAAATTTACACTACTTTTTCGAACTGTGTAGCTGCGCCTTTACCGACTGAGCTAAGGGAGGCCCACCAGCTTTTGAATTCTGCTCTGGCTCCAGGTAATACCGATACTTGCAAAAATCAGCCATACACGTATCACATATAATTCATATAATGTTCTTTGATAGGACACATAACTGATCTTCACTAATAGCGAAGACAAAATATCAAGAAGACTGGGAACTCTTCCATTTTCTCATACGCCCGGTATGAGACAGGCAGAATCTGCCGCTCAAAGGTAAATGCTCCGAATGAATTGGATAGCAAAGGTTCCATCATCAGAATATAGGTGTGTGTATTTGCTCATTTTGTTATGCGTTGCTTCCACTTTCACTCGAGCGCAGCGCTACTGTGTCTGTCGCTTGAATTCAGGCAAAGTTGCCAGTCTTCTTGACATGTTGCCTTCGCAATCAACGTGAAATAGTTTCGAACACTTTTCTTCACACACAGTATTGATGTGTTGTGAACACTTTATGCAGCCCATATTGATATGAAAACAATGAACTCTGTTTTACCACAGAGAACAGACGTTGAGGCTCGAACTAAATTTCTGTAAAAACTTGTGTAAAAATTCCCATTCGACTTAAGCGCCACCAACGTCGACTTCCCCACTTAAAAACCCTCTTTGACAACATGATGGCGCTAGCGTTGAACAACTTACACTAGACACTAAGTGCCGGTAGCGCCGAGTAGTAATTTTCAACCGAAAAATTATCGATACTAGCGCCAAATTGGTCGAAAGTGGAAAATTTATAGAGGAAATCAGGAGATGCTAGCACTACGTAACGGCGGCGTTCCCACTTATCTTTACACAAGTTTCTGGTGGAAGTTGGACGTCTGTTCTCTGTGGTTCTACTGGATATCAAGCATTCAGGTAAAGGTGACGCGATGGTTGTTCTACACTTCCCTATTACGAGCTATCTGCGTTCAAACGAAGATGGCGCGTTAATAGTTCCAGAGCTTGACAGATGCAAGTGAAAACGAGGAAAACGACGACAAAAATGACCGCTCAAAAATGTTCGTTTTCGTTTCGATTTCACAACACCATAAGAGCATTAAAAAATCCATGATCACATTCAACTTCCTTTCTGCGCACTTTAAATGAGTTAATGACTAACACAGCATGCGATAAACTAAAGGAAATAGCCACTAAGTAGCATGAGCATGAGCATGATTGACCGCCCACGGTTGCTACTCTGTTATTGCCAGACCAGCTGTAATTACACAGAGAACCAATAGACGATGCTTGGGACTAGCAATCATCCTCAATGTGTAAAAACTGGTGATCTCAAACTAGGCAATACCAGCGCTGGCCGCGCCCGAACACAGGTCAAGAAAGGAAGGGGTAGCAAAGTATTAACGTGACACTCGCTTTGATAGAAACCGAGAACACCTCTGCACTTCCACGAGGAATCACTGGGATATTGGGTAATAGGGTTGGGTTTGCAGCAGGGTTCGTTTTGGTAAACGATAAGCTGAATTGATGTCCTAACAATCATATAACGCGAAGGAGCTTGGGATTGAACCAACGGTCTTCTGCTCAGTAAGCAAAAACGTTTGCCACTAGGCAGACGAGCTCCTTTTTAATCATCGATTTGCTGTTATTACCATGTAGTCATGTTAACAAATAAAACGATTGACGAATCTTGAATGTGGATGGGCTTGAGATTAGACTCATGATGTTCTGCTCAGTAAGCAAAACCGGTTGTTCTAAGGCCACCGAGCCACTCATATCACATTATAGCGTTACACCGACGACAACGAAAAGTTTTACAAAATATACGATAAACAAGCGATCTTACCATACATTTTTAATATGAAAGGACCTGAGACCGCGTTTTTCTGCTCAGTAAGCAAGCCACTGCAACCGACGATCTTTGAAATCCTTGAACTAAAAGCTACGAAAGAGGCCTTCATTAAAATCCATTTTCACGCGACGTTAAATGTTTCGATTTTCTCTTTACGCATGGTTCAGGCAATCATAACAAGCTATGACCGACGTGACGATTGTTTAAGACCTGGTTAAACAAGCTATTCAAATGAAATTACGTTCTCGAATTTCACTTGGCATGTAATGAACAACAGAAATACGCGATAACTCATATTTTCAGTGGTTGGTGGTTGATTTTAAATATACTAACGGTACTGCCTACGACTACGACGGCGCCTACGACAACGACAACAGCGAATTTGTAACTTATCATTTGTCTACGATAAACACCTTTGCCCGGCACCTCCGCTGGTTCTTCATGTCCGCTATCTGTTACTGTTTCCAAAATATCTAATAGCAATTACCTTTGTTGTAATACTTCCTGTATTGCCATGATCATCTGAGAGGAGGGTCGCATGTAGTGCTTTCCCCAGGAACCGTTCACGGCCACCAGCTACTGCCCGCATCCTTCAGATTACTTACAATCTCCGACACTCAATGCAAATCGCAGGCACACTTACGCTAGTTACAAAAAAAAACACACCCGTGCAAAGAAGCGGAGCAAATAAACGTCACTCTCACGAAAGCACACCCGTCGTCGTCGAACGGTTTTCTGGATCTTTAGTTGCCTCTGTGATATACTTACTTGCGGCATACTATGTTAAGAGTGTATATGAGCGTGTACCATGTACGGTAGCTCATCTCTCATCGTGATGGTGGGACATAGTAGACAATTTAGAGAGAAAACAAGGATGTATTAGTATTAGTTATACACTACCCGTCATAAGTGACGACTCGCGTGGAAAGGTATTGCAACACTCATTTGAATATTGCATCACCTGAAAAAGTTTAGCATCACTCAAGAAAAGTTTATATTTTCACTAAAATTTGAATAATTTGAATTTAAAAAATTCACTGTTAAATTATTGTGGTAAACATTCAGAAAGCTCTTAATTAGACTAGGAAAAATTTGCAGAAAGTGATGGCTCACGGTAGAGAAGTTAGATGTCACTATGGATAGTACTGAATCATTTCGAGCTAGAAATCGTTTCAAATTTATTGATCCATAATAGATAAGTTTGAAATCACTATAAAAAATAGTTAATCATTAAATATATTTTACCCGCCATAAGAATAATATCGCTCCACGGAGAATCAGACCTGAAAAGTTTAGAATCTCGTGAAGTCGTTGCGATTCTATACACAAAAGTTTGGTATGATTTGAATTAGAAGTGAATCTGAACTGAAAAGTTTGAAATCACTTGAATTCGATGTCAATCAGACCTGAAAAGTTTAGAATCACATGAATTTGATGTGAATCACACCTGAAAAGTTTGAAATCACTTGAATTGGATGTGAATCACACCTGAAAAGTTCGGAATTACTTGAATTGGATCTGAATCAGACCTGAAAAGTTTGAAATCACTTGAATTTGATGTGAATCAGAGCTGAAAAATTTAGAATCACATGAATTCAATGAGAATCAGACTTGAAAAGTTTGGAATCAATTGAATTGGATGTGAATCAGACCTAAAAAGTTCGGAATCACTTAAATTTGATGTGAATCAGAGCTGAAAAGTATGAAATCACTTGAATTGGATGTGAATCAGACCTGAAAAGCTTAGAATCACATGAATTTGATGTGAATCACACCTGAAAAGTTTGAAATCACTTGATTTGGATGTGAATCAGACCTAAAAAGTTCGGAATTACTTGAATTGGATGTGAATCAATCCTAAAAAGTTTTAAATCATTTGAATTTGATGTGAATCAGAGCTGAAAAGTATGAAATCACTTGAATTGGATGTGAATCAGACCTGAATAGTTTAGAATCACATGAATTTTATGTGAATCAGACCTGAAAATCTTTTAGATCAATAAATTTGAAATGGTTTCTAGCTCGAAATGATTCAGTACTATCCATAGTGATATCTTACTTCTCTACCGGGAGCCATCACTTTCTGCAACACTTTCATAGTCTAATTCTGGCTTTCTGAATGTTTACTACAATAATTTAACAGTGATACAGTGAATTTGTTCAAATTTTAGTGAAAATATAAACTTTTCTTGGGTGATGCTAAACTTTTTTGGGGGTGATGCAATATTCAAACGAGTGTTGCAATACTTTTCCACGCGAGTCATCACTTATGACGGGTAGTGTATGTAAACAAACAAAACAAAAGAAGAGAAGAGGAAAGAAGAGCAGAAAAATAAAAAGGGGACAAAGTAGATAATAAAGAAAAGAAACGAAGACAGATTATTAAAAAAAAGGCATTATCCGAGACTCAGCAATCAAATGTCACTCCCGCCGAGATCTCAGCGAAACCCTCCCCGCCGAGACCCACACAGCCGAGCTCGGTAGAAAAAACTAAGTGTGTAGATAGATTAGTAGGAAAATAAATAAAACTACTTTATGACTCAAAGTGCAATGAATGAGCGTTAGTTTCGGGATCATTTCAGTGTTAGAGTTATGTTAGTTTTGATCCGTAATCAGCCCTGCCAGCCCCCCCCAACATTAGTTGCAGGCAGTGGTTGTTAGATCATGCGGCACTGTAACTACTACTATTTTAGAGGTATGATTCGTCAAGTTTATACAACTCAATGTTTCAATTGAGGCAAGCTATCTATCTTAAAATTACAAAAGCAAACCTTAACATACAATTATATGCAAATGCAAAATGAAACTTGACAAATCATCGTCAATCCCGAGGGGAGTGACACATCTCAATGCTAGATACTCAACAAATCTCACATTAGCGAATCAATATTCGAAAAATCTTCTTTCATTTCTCGAATATACTTGCATCGTACATAATCTTTTTGAAGAAAATCTTCAGAATCGTCATCAATCTTATTTGTATCTACTCAGCGTGCGCGCAGCTAACCACATCAAAACACAAATTTGCATGCATCGTAGATAGAGTCGCCTCCCTCGGTCAATCTTCTTATTCCAAGGCAGGGCCTGACGATTTGAATCTAATTTTGATCAGTGAACGGGAACCATATGGTACATTTTCTCACCATGAACCTATCATTTCCAGCCTATCCGAACTATTTAATAAATGGAAGCCATAACATGGGTTACGCTTCCCCTAAGCTGGCCCTCCGCATCCTATCTCTGTCTTATCTCAAATACAAAATGCCAATGGCATGAATGTATCTATATATAACTTGGAAATGACGTACAATCAAATAAAACCGTAACCCACTCACTTGGCCAGGCTTCAGAATCGTCCAGTGGGCAGTGCGCTCTACACTCCAAGTTCCCTTTTTTTCAAATTTACCGCAAATTTGATATTTTACCCATTGAGTGTTGATTAATCACAATGAAACATTGACACCGAGGTTGATGCTACTAGTGTATTAAATGATCTAGGTCCTATTTAGGATTATATCTGAAAAATCCAAATCTGGCCAACGCCCACCCTAAACCTAAACCTGTTCTATCCACCTGAAATGACTAACGAATGGAAGACTTTGACTACCCAGCCATGCAATAGTCTCATTCCGTGCCTTATGGCAACTTGATGATTCTATTGCGCTCATCTTCTGGCACCACCCACGGGAAAATTGGTCTTGTACCCAATACCTAACTTATCTCCATTCTACTCAGCTACTCGCAATTTCTTGTGATATAGTGCTATTTGCTATTCTTGTGATATAGTGATAGTTGCTATTCGACAACTCGACAACGTCCCATCGTCAACGCTTGCTATGAGAATTTCCCATTGCAGACGCCAACGAAATGACGTCATCGAGCTATCGATCAACTACCCTGGTTATCGCCTGGTACCTTATAGCACGATGCTAGGAGGCGAACCGGAAGAATCGATGAGCTACCTCCCCCTAAAGGAAATAGCCACTAAGTAGTGGAAAAAAAAATCGATTCTTAACAGTATACACAGTAACAGCAACCGGTGGAAACTAACGATTTTAAATTGACTCACTACTTGGCTAGCCTATTGGTCCCAAGCAATTCGATTAACGCACCCCACTCTAGTCGAAATTCTAGCACTACACTATGTTTGTTTTGATTTGCTATACAGATTGCTGACGTTTATCATAGGCACACTCGGCACACTACGTCACGTATACGTACACGCAAAATGTTTTCATCGGGAAAAAATTTCTTTGCGGAAATTTTTCCCGATGAAAACAAATCACTGCCACAATCTTACTTTAGCAATATCTATGAAATTTTGATAGATAAAATGAGGGGTTTGTAGATTTTCCTATGTTTCGAGGGGTGCATCGATTAGCTTGGGACCGAAGATAGTACCAGAGCTGAGCCAAAAAGTTGAGCACGATTCCTCGCGACCTTCTGGTCTTAGAGTTACCTCTATGATAATGCGTGCTCTCAACTTAGTGTTCTAAATGCACTTCCACAGTTATTAACTGAGAGCTTTCGATGCCAATACCAATGCATGAATTTGTATATTGTGTGGTAAGCACAATGATACTCTATATGCCCAGGAAAGTCGAGAAAATTTCCAACCCGAAAGATTCCCTCGACCGGACCGGGAATCGAACCCGCCGTCTCCGGCTTTGTAATACCGTGCCTTTACTGACTAGGCTATGAGGCTCCCTGCCACACGTAAACCCTACACACTTAATCTAGCTCGGTAAAATCTCCAACAGCCGATTACTTTGGCATTCACTTTTGCTGATATCTCTGCAAAATGTTATTTGTTAGCTGAGTATCGGCAATTGTTTGACTGAATCTCAGCAAAATAAATTGCAGAATTACTCGGCTGTTGGAATCTCGGTGACAAAATTTAAGTGTGTACCAGTGGTTGGAAACAGCGTAAACGATGACTTGACTGACCATACAACCTTCTTCCACTGATCTGCAGTTCATTCCTCATGCTCCTAACAACACTGATTTCTGGAGACAGTATTCTGGGATCTTATCAGAGGCTTGGAGATGGCTGCAGGACCATTGAGGTTCATGTTGTGGAATTCTCTTCGGACTATACGACTAGAAGCATGTTCTTCCATTGAATCATTTAAAGCAGCAGTAGTCTTCACCGCCGAGATCCTTCTGTCCGCTTTGACGATTCACTTCTTTGGATCAATTTAGATGGTCAAGTTTTGAACCCACCACAGTATGCTTATGGCGCTACTGTATATGGACGATCAAACGTAAAATACTGTGATAGCCACAGCATAGTTCTGTCAAATCCTCAGCATTTTCATTGATACATTGTCTTCCGTTTCCGTCCAGAGCTTTTGTGTGGGAATGTTTTCCCCTCTCGGTATTCTGCTACGTCATAAAAGCACCGATATTGGCGCTACTGCATCTGGACGATTCAATGTAATATACTGTGGTAGCTCACAGCACGGTGCTGTTTAAGCCTCCGCAATTTCATTCATCCATATGGTTCCGGTCTTGTCCCCAATTTTCCACTTATTTGGGGCACTCAGTCCTGCTACAGGGTAGCCAGAGCTAGATGTGGATCTGATCCAAAAATTTCTAAAATTCATTATCAGCGGGTAGCGGTGCCAGTGGTGAAGTGGTAAGCGTGATGATTATCGGAGTCGGTGCCGTCGGGATGTTCTGAGGAAGGGAAGTAAAGCCGTTGGTCCCCGGTTCATGATTTGATGGGTCGATAGGTAGAGTCCAGGTGTGAGAGCTGCCTTCCTGGCGTCGGTAGCATTGGTGCTCAGCACGGAAAACAAGATGGACGGAAAAGAAATCAAGGAAAAAAAAAGAGTTAAAAAAAATTCTAATGCCAACGAGTACTAAGTAAAGGGTGATACGGTCAAAATTTGGTCAATATCAACTTGACGTATTTCTTTCAATTTTGCATTTAAAAAACCTGAACACCCCTCATTTTGAAGGTGTGTGTGTGGAATGTTGCTCCTATTTTGATTTTGGAATTCACTCTTCAGTTGTCAAAATGCCGTCCAAGCAAGAAGAGCAGCGTATCAAAATTTTGCTCGCGCATCGCGAAAATCCGAGCTACTCGCACGCAAAGTTGGCAAAATCGCTAAAAGTTGCCAAATCAACCGTTACAAATGTAATTAAAGTGTTTGGGGAACGTTTGTCGACAGCCAGGAAGTCTGGATCGGGGGGAAATCGAAAACCGGAAGCCGCTGAGACGACAAAGAGAGTTGCCGGTAGTTTCAAGCGAAACCCTAACCTCTCTCTCCGAGATGCCACAAATAAGCTGGGTGTATCGTCTACAACCGTGCATCGAGCCAAAAAACGAGCCGGACTATCGACTTACAAGAAGGTAGTGACTCCAAATCGCGATGATAAACAAAATACGACGGCCAAAGCGCGATCCCGGAGGCTGACAAAGTTTGACTGCGTGGTAATGGACGACGAAACCTACGTCAAAGCCGACTACAAGCAGCTTCCGGGACAGGAGTTTTATACGGCAAAAGGAAGGGGAAAGGTAGCAGATGTTTTCAAGCACATGAAACTGTCAAAGTTCGCAAAGAAACATCTGGTTTGGCAAGCCATCTGTACCTGTGGCTTGAAAAGCAGCATTTTCATAGCTTCCGGGACTGTCAACCAAGAAATTTACGTGAAAGAGTGTTTGAATAAACGTCTGCTGCCTTTCCTGAAGAAACACGGTTGTTCCGTACTGTTCTGGCCGGATTTGGCATCTTGCCATTACGGTAAAAAGGCCATGGAGTGGTACGCCGCCAACAACGTGCAGGTGATTCCCAAGGACAAGAACCCTCCCAACACGCCAGAGCTCCGCCCAATTGAGAAATACTGGGCTATTGTCAAGCGGAACCTAAAGAAGACCAAAAAAACTGCTAAGGGCGAGCAGCAGTTCAAGGCAAACTGGCTTTCTGCGGCGAAGAAGGTGGACAAGGTGGCTGTACAAAATCTGATGGCAGGGGTCAAGCGTAAGGCCCGGCAATTCGGATTTGGAAAAGCGGAAGCCTAACTGAATATTTTTCCTGAATTTTATACTAATTGAACTTGAAAAAGAAATTTAATTTGATTTTTTAAATAAACGATTTCACCGATTTACACGTGTTTTCCCTTGACCAAATTTTGACCGTATCACCCTTTAATTACTTTATCCAGAAGGCCTGTATTACTTACAATTAAAATAAATTTACTTCCATTAGCACCAGCACAATCTGTTTCTTGAAATCCCATCTCCAACATCACAGCATGAGCAATTTGTGAGACAAGAAGAACAGCAGTTTACTGGTCTGCACAAAATTCAGTTCGTATATTTTACGAATAGAGTGTAATATTAGCAATGTGGCAATTGACAGGCAATAATAGTGTTTCGTACAATTAACGAAAAATGTGTTTGTGTAAGAAGTTTATTTTACGAAACGAGCTTAACAGAATTAACGAATTAATATTTTCAGTGTAGGCAGGGTCCAGGTGTGGGATCTGTCTCCCTGGCGTCAGTAGCATTGGTACTCTTGTCTTGTGCCAAAAATTCATATGTGGTGCTTATGAAATTCTTACGTTCATTTGCTTCCATGTAGGGGTCATGTAAAAATTACGTTATCATATTTTTAATGGATCAATGAAAATGCTGAGGTTTTGACAGAACTATGCTGTGGCTACCAAAGTATTTAACATTTGATCGTCCATATACAGTAGCGCCAAAAGCATGCTGTGGTGGGTTCAAAACTGCGCTCCTGCGCAATTTTGTAAGTCAAAATAAAAACTCTCTTCCTTCCTTAGTAAGATCCTGCAAATAACATTTAAATGTACTTTATTTTCATTCTTAAGTTCTACTAAGAATTTCACTCTGGACTTACAGCCACAGTGGCGCAATGCTCCTTCAAATCTCGTTTGGGTGTACCTTGAAGCTTACTTGCAAAGTTGAATAAATACGAGTCGAGAGACCAAAATAAAACTCAGCACGAGGCAGGCTGTTTTTTTTTTTTTTTTTTCATTCAACAGTTCAACCTCCTCCTCTCGGAGCGATGATGACGCTGTTTCAACACAGATTTTTCTTTTCGTGTTGTTTCTGCAGAGTTGCAGGTCGCAGTAAATACAGGTTTCCCGAGAAGTTGATGGTAATCAAAAGCTACTTATCTGCCGTTTCCCACGTTGTTCCACTTAATTCGATGGGTTTATGAAACAGCATTGCGTTCCGCACTTTGGCTGAGAGTGGAAAAATATATTCCAGCGTAATGCCTTTCGATGCAAATGCCTAATTAATACATAGGCTTTGCTTTGAAATTGAGTGTTTGTAAAAAGTCTTGGGCGATAAGGATTAAGATTCCATCATCAAGACAATCCCATGCTATGTGTGGTTGATTGTAGTCACCACAAGCAGCGGGTAGCGGTGCCAGTGGTGAAGTGGTGATTATATGATATTCTAATTAAAGGACACTCCGAGGGCAGTTTGTTTTAACTGTGGCATGAATAACCTGAAGAATACGAAGAAGCAGAAGTTTCAAATGATGCAGGATTGCATTTTAATGGAGGGTGTGTACTTAACAGCAACAGTGTATCTCAAAATTAATCATACAGCAGTACTTAAATTTTAGAAAAACGGCTCTAAAAGCACAAGTTAAAAAGATACGTCTCTGATTTTTTGGCAGCTGACTCACCATACATTTATCAATTATTGTCTTAGTATTGGGCATATTTGATTGAGTTTACAAAAAGTTAGATCAATTTAAGGAAAACGGCATTTCTTGAAAAACTTTATTTTCTTGAAATAAAATAAACATAACTTCTTGAAATTTTGCTCATTTTTAGTAGTTATAAAGATCATTCATCTGCCAATAATTTTACTAAAATAAATAGGTAAACAGTTGAACATTGAGCGTTTTACTAAAATAAATCAAACTTCATGCAGGCTCGTCTAATAAATCAATAAACATCTGTTCAATCACCAGCTTCGATTTAATAAAAATACGTCTATTCACCATGTTTAAAAACTATCTTCTACGATGTACGATCAATATTGAGATACATTGTACCTTTTAAAAGGCGTCATGGTCGTACGTCTAAGGCGTCATCCGTCGTTCAGACGTATTGTGTGTGCCAAGGAGTAAACGTGAAAAAGATAGTTGATATCACTGGTGGCTTCTAAAGACAAGGTTGATAGAATGCATGACCATGAATTTCATGGCTGATTTGACTTGTAAAACTTGTGGCTTCTATCAATCTTGTCCTTAATATCACAATACTAGTCCCCTTTTTTTCCTGGCTCTAAAGTAGAGCACCAATTATTTTGGTTTTTTGTTGAAAAATTGTATCCGTGTTTTCTTGCAGCCCCCTAAGAATTGCTTAGCTCCGTGCTCTCTATGCCCTCGTTGAATAGCCACACCCTGACGAACATTCCCCGTGCAGTGATGAATGCAGTGCTGCTCCCCGGAAAACTAAATGTGTGTCACGGAAATGCCCAAAGTATCTGTGCTAGGAGGTCAACCAAACTGGACGAAGTAAGAAACCTGCTTCAAGACTCCAAAATCAGCGTAGCATGTTTCACCGAATCCTGGTTGACACCAAAAGTTAGTAACCGCAGCATTGCTATTTCTGGATATAAAATTTTACGCAACGACCAACTTTACAGGTGCGGAGGTGGAATTGTGATCTATTACAAAGATCACTTACGGTGTAATAATACGCAACCGTTTTGCTTATTGGAGATTTCAACACAGACTTGAACACCCGAAACAGTACTTCAGAGTTTTGCGTTGACGTCTGTTGGTGACGAGCCAACCTTCTTTCAGCATACGGGATGCTCGCAGTTCGATCTGTTTATCACTAGCTGCGATTCGAAGGTTCTGCGCTTTAATCAGGTTCGTGACTATGTCAATTTCGACGCTCCAGCTTTGTAAAACGCTATACAGTCCGTTGCATGGCAATATGTCCTCCATTGACGACCCCGACGATTTACTCGTTATCTTCAACAGCCATCTCAAACGGATCCATGATCAGTGTTTCCCGCTTCGAACAAACAGCGGCCGTATGCAGAATAACTCGTGGTTTGATTACAATATCAGGAAGTCAATACTGGAACGCGATTGAGCCTACAAGGACTGACTGAATGCATCGTCGGATTCAAAGTTACAAGCAAGACAACGATATAAAGCACTGAGGAATCGAACCAACGCGTTGATCAAGGACACCAAAGCACGTAACCTGCGCCGCTTCTTAGACGACAGGATCCCAACCAAAACGCTGCGGAAGCGGATCAAAACTCTTGGTGCTGGTAAGGAATACGCGTCAGCGGACTGCGAATTCGACCCACACGAAATAAACCGAGTGTTTTTGGCAAGCTACACCAATAGTACATCCCAAGACATACCAAGGCATTCCACACAAGCTTCTCCTCACAGTTTTTCCTTCCGTCCTGTACAAGACTGGACAGTTGTGAACGCAACATGGGACAGTAGGTCGAACGCAACGGGTGTCAATGGATTGCCGATATGCTTCATAAAAATTGTTCTTCCATTAGTTCTGCAGCATATCACCTATATTTTCAACGATCTCATTGAGTCTTCTACCTTTCCTGCGAGCTGGAAGCAAGCAAAAATACTGCCACTACGGAAAAAAACACATTTGAACACGTTAACAAATCTCAGGCCTATCAGCATCTTGTGTGCGATGTCGAAGGTTTTTGAAATACTTTTGAAGCAACAAATATCGGCGTTCATTTCTGAGAACCATCTATTATCAGATTGTCAAGCTGGGTTTCGCAAAGGAAATAGCATCAAAACTGCAACGTTACGTGTTTACGATGATTTGGCGATCACAATCGACAAGAAAGGATCCAGCCGGCGCCGGTGTTTCAAGTCTCCGCATACATCGTACGGGTTAAGCAAAAGATGTGCGTCTAACTTTAACTGTCGCATTAATGGCCCTTCGCTCATTTTCAACTTCTATTCAATTTTCATACTCTAACGGAACTATCCACCTACCCTCTTCTAAAGATCATTCTCTAGCTAATAAATGATCACACTAAAGCTTCATGTTAGCATTTCCAACCAACTCTATGTAGTAGAATTAGTGCGAAATCTGTTTGCATAGCAGTGGTTATGAAAAGAGAAAGTCGATGAAGAGAATCGATCAAAGCAGATATGATATATGTAGAAGAATCTGTTTTATATGCATCTTTTTTTTTGTTTTTTAAAGTTTCACTGCTCAGCTCTTTAATGCCCTGTCTAATTTTTCATAAATTTACTCGAAGCAGCTGTAGTCTTTAACGTAAGTTTAATTTTATTAAATATAATGTGTTTTTATAATCAAACCGTTATTTTAAACACAGGAAATGGGTAAAAGCAAAGTATGGAGTCATTTTGCCCCATCGCAAGCAACGAAGCAACTTGAAAATACTGCAATAAGAAAATAGAGCCATTTGACGGATATTATAGATGACTGGAACCTTTCCGAAAAAAAATGTTTTATGTAGCTTGGATTATAAATTCAAAATCAAATTTCTACTTTGATACATGTATGTCTGTTTGATTTCGGTCCGTCAAATACTCTAATTTAGATCGACTATTTTGTTGTTCGTCCCAGCGTCTCACCGCTTGTTGCGATGTTCTAGTATTTGAGTGATACACTGAAATTATAGGAGTACTGAAGCCACATCAGCAAGCTACCACAATATTACGTGCGGACAATTCAGTAACAGTATCTTTGATTCGCCCTTTAATGAAGAGTCTAATTTTTCGACACCTGCTCGCAACTGAACATGACAATACTATTATTACGATAGTTAAATCACGGATCAGCCAAGGAATTATAGACTCAAAATTAAGTTACTAAATAATAGTGATTTAAGTTTATTTGATTTTCACAGGTTTAATTTGGAAGCTAATGGCGATTCTGAGATAAACTTCCAGCAGCTTACTTGTTTCTTTGATATACGCATTTTTTATTTATTGCACACCGTCTTCGACTACGTCGTACAGACTTATTACTTATCTAATCTAATCTAATCTAATCTAATCTAATACAAATGCAGCCGAGAAAGCATCCTGGAAAAATGATTTGGTTAGATGAGGTCTAATCATTTTTCTTGTCTAATTGATGTTTACAGCAAATGTGAGATATGATATAAACATCAATACGGCCAGGCCTACTGCATTGTATTTGCCGCAAAGATGATTCTTGGAAATTAATGGGAACATTTATTGAATCTACAGGGGTGGAAGGATGCGTGGAAATACCGTACCAAACGCTGTGAGTTACAGAAACAAAGCAAAACGAAAACAACAATCGCAACCATAAATACAGAAAAAAAAGTCTTCAGAGCAAGAAAACCAATGAAAGAGCATTTAGAGGCAAACATGGTTTTTAATTTCAACTTTCATATAAATATTTATGTGAGAATTAATTTAATGCTGAGTTGACATACTCTTCGCTACCTGATGCATCTTCAACTGCGTAGAGTTTATGAACTTCCTTCCTTAGCTCAATTTTGTTACAAAGTAGTCCTTCAAAGTCTGTTCTGTAGTACAATTGTAAATAGTCTTAGCGACAGAGGTAAGCCTTGTTTAACACCCTTTCCGTTAGATGGAGAGAGAGAAAAGGATTAGTATTTTCCATCTAATTCCACTCCAACTGTTGTATCCTTGGCAGATACACGTATTTCCCCTACAATGTGCAGACTTCTTATCTCTTACCTTTGTTTACATTAGGCGTCCTTTGGTTCTGCCACTGGAGACTGGTCTTTTCCTTTAAACCCAAATTCATTATTCTGTTAATCAGAAAATTGGGTACTTGCAGGGATTCAAGAGCCCCGATTACTGAGGTGTGGCTAACTGAGTCGAATGCTTGTCTTATGTTAAGTGCAAGAGCATAAACAGTTTTACCGTGGTTCCAATATTCCTCCGTAATCCGTTTTGACGTAAAAATGTGATCCTCCACTGACCTGTTTGCCAGCAATGCTGCTTGGTAGGACGGCAGCTCATCCATGGTTTCATCCACTTTATTTAATATATATGTTGCAATGACTTAATATATTACATTACAGAGGGTAATCTTACGAAAATCAGTAGTAGGCATTTGTATAGCGTTGGAGAACTCCGGTGGTGCAGTATTAGTTTTCCAGACCACTTCGATCAGCTTTTGCAATTCATCGATAAACTCCTTCGGTGCGTTTTTCAGAAGTTCTACGTTGATTCCATCCGAGCCTGGACACGTTCCATTTCTGAATCCCTTCAATATTTCCTGGATCTCTCCTCTGGATGGTGCGAGTATATCACAACCAGTTTCAGGCAGCAATGGAATATGTTGACCCTCCACAACAGATTCGCATAACGACTCAAGCCATTTAAATTGTGTTACAGTGTTTGTTTTGTTTTGTTTCTTGTTCTGTTTCAGGAATTCAAAAGTTTTTCTCAGCCTTTGGTACGGCTCAGTGCTAGCTATGTTCTTGAAGAACTCCCTCCAGGTTTTCCAGATATTCTCCCGTTTGGTTTGCTCAAGCTCACTTCTTGCCCTTGCCACTTCAACACGACATTGTTCGACGTCTGAAAACCGATTTTAGCGATTGAGTTTTCTCCGCAAGTTCGAGTATGCCTAGCGTGCTTTTGGAGACATTGGTAGGTTTTTCTCTCTAGGAATGGTTTGAGTTGCAGCTTCTGTGATGACGTTTTTTATTTCGTTCAAGTTCGATTCCATGTCCGAGGAGTTGTTGAGCAGATTAATTTTTTCTCTCACAGAATTTGCGTATTCAGTTTTGGATTTTTCGCTCGACAAAAGTTTCAAGTTCCATTGATGTTTAAATGGCATTGTTTTCTTCTCTGTATGCGGTTTCAACAGGTACGATGTATTTTGGATGGTTGCCAAAACCGATCTTGTGGTCCGATTGAAACCTCTTTGTCCAGAACGCTCTGATACTTTTCTCTTTGATTCGTATTTGAGATTCGTATGGAAGTAGAATGTGGTCTATTTGTGATGTCGTTGTTTTGTTTGACCATGTCTCCAATACGGATCTCGATCTAGCAAGACTATTCGACACTACAAGATTGAATTGTAGAGCGAGTTGTAGGACGAATAAACCATTCTCGTAGCTTTCTTTGTGTAGCAACTGTTTGCCAACAAGATGACGCAAGTCGTCCGTTATGTCCTCATATCCAATATGGCCGTTAAAATCGCCAAGTACCATAAAATTGTCCTCCGGGGGGATCTTCAGCAAAATATTTGAGAGTGTTGCGAAGGTTCCTGGCATTCTGCTGTTCGAGGGGATGTGAACTACTATGATTTTTAGCCTTATATCATTTTTTTCCACCCTAGCCGGGCAGATATTTTCAGAAACACCCCAGAAGTTCTTCAAATGCACATCGTTACTCTTTCTTATGAGTATCTCTACTCCGCGGTGGCTTGATCTATTTTCACAGGGGCTACAAAACCCCGAGTTTTGTGACTCGATCGTTTCCCATGCTACTCGCGTTTCCTGAACTCCGCAGATGTCCACTTCTTGCTCTTTTAGTTCCAAGTCAATGTCGGCCCTTTTACTATCTGTTGAGCAACCCCGACAGTTTATAGGGGCTGTTGTTAATTGTTACATAAGAAAAAGCATGAATAAGTAGTTATTAGTATTAGAAATGGTTTCAGATTATTTGATCATTACTTATTGCACTATCCGAAACTATAAAAAATCCGGATATCCGTTAATTTTTTATGCGGGTATCCGGTTGATCCGGATTTTGGATACTATCCAGATACCCGGATATAGTCCCAGCACTAGTGTATTTTATTACGGAATATATTGATGTCTTCTACATTTCTTATTTCCAAAGGGAGCTTTGTATCGTCAGCATATATTGGCAATTTTAGTTTTAGTGAATGAAATGAATATCGTTTACGTAGAATAAAAAGACGAGGTCCCAAATAATAACCAAACGCCTGAAGTGAATTGAATTTAGCTCGATTTCATTCCGTTGAGTTTAATTATTTGTTGGCAGTTAGTTAAATTCCATTTTTTTTTTCTAATTTAAATAGTAGCATTGGTATGACAATGCGGTCAAATGCTTTTCTAAAGTCTGCATATAGGGCTTCTACGTGGTTTCCATTTTCTATTGTATTCAATGAATAGTCTATAAATGCAAGTAAATTTATCTAGGTCGAACGACCCTTGGAGAAGCCGTGGAACACAAATGCACAGTTTCATTCCGTTTCCCATACAAACTTTATAGTTCTCCCGCAAATCCAGTTCAGGGGTTTGTAAAATTTACCCACCCTTCATGATTAATAACCATGCCAGAGTATTTTGTGACGTTCTTTCCATTATAACAATCACTGTTTAAGATTGAATTACCATCGAAGGCATGATTGAAATCAAGGATCGTCAAGCTGCCACTTTCCTTCAGTGGAAGGTTCTCGATATATTGGCTCGCTAGGATATCAACCTCGAGCAAATATGTTTATTCACAGTGGACATCGGTGCGAATATGCTCGGTGCTGCCAGAGGACACTAAAGAAAACACATTCCCAATCAATGATGAAATTGCAGAAAAACTGACGAATGCCCGTGAAAACTTGAACATGATCAGATGCGCTGTCCACACCTTGCAACTCGCCATCCTCTCCGTAGTAAACAAAAGCAAGTGACGGAAATCACAAAGCGCTGTAAAACTATTAAATACAAGACTAGTTTCTGTTACCATCAAGCCACGTAAATACCCCCGGTGTCTTATCTTTTCTAATACGCAGCCAATACGAGAAAGCATCCTGGAAAATGATTAGGTTAGATAAGACCTAATCATTTTTCTTGTCAACATTCATGTTTGCAGCATACCTGAGATATGGCACAAACATCAAAACGGCCAGGCCTGCTGCATTGCTCTTGCCGCAAAGATGATTCTGTGAAAGGATTCGAGTTTAAATAAACCGTGGGGGCACCATATTCGAAGCAGTTATTAAATCGACGCAATCATTAATGTTCGACTATTTTCAATAACTATTTTTGAAATGTTACTTCTGCAAATATAAGTTACAGTGCTCTAGGGACGATGATGTATCAAGGTTTTAACAAATTCTTGTCAAAATCGAGATGTGATCAAAAATATACGAATGCGTCATCATTAGGAACGTGTCAAATATGGTGCTGACACGGTTTATTTAAACAGCAATGCATTTCGTGAATCTTAAGGGAAGGATGCGTGGACATACCGTACCAAACGCTCCGAGTTAGGTTAAGAGTGAATGTAACAGTGATATGTAATGTAATGAATGGTATATAAAATATAGTGTTATGGAAGAATCTCACCAAATGCCTCCAATGTTAACCAAATTCCCGATTTATATTTGACGTTTGTCAGCTGTAAGGTTATGGCACTTGAAACACTTGGATGAAGCTCTTCCTCAGCAACATGATCGCACCGAACGAAGGGACGTTGAGGGTTTGGTGGCTTGACAGCGGCTCCAGGAACGAGCTGGGGGATATCGCAGAGACGTAGAGCTTGTAGGTCCTGCACACCGTCGATGTACGTGCACTCGCTGAGTTCCGAATGGATGATCTTCCGTAACTGATGATTGGCCATTTGTCCCAGGAATTGTAAATTACATCTTGAATCTCGGCGTTGGTGGCAACCCAGAACCGGGCAATCGAATTCAGGTCCATATCTATGGTAGTTGATGACCGGATCAGCACCGATGTATAAATACAACACGGAACAGCACTATTTCATTTTAGCAGGGAATCACAGGTAATCACTGGCAATTCGAATCGCGGAAAATGTGCTCCAATTACGGGACAATTATAAATTTTTCAAATTTTGAAGCGCGGCAAAGAAAACAAACGTCACGTTCGTATGCACGCACAGCCTACTCTCTACGTAAATTCCCTCGGTGTGGTACCCAACAAGATGGGGTGGTATTTACAAAATGCTCGAATCCTTCCTTGAGCAGGGGCCACATTGCGCATCTCGAAACGAAACACTTTTTCATACAAGCGTTCGTACAAAAAGTCTTTCGTTTCGAGATTCGCAATGTGACCCCAGAGGCCATTCTTTACGCCGCTAGACCAAGAGTTCCCTGATCTTGGCATGGTTTGATTGTGTGTATTATAAACTTATTATTAAAATATTTCTATTCAAGATCTTACGTCAAGGTGGGATACGGTGACACATTTAAGCCATGGTACATTTGCATGAAAAAAAATGCAAGAAGCGCACGTGTCACTTGGCGATATCTATATGGAGAGGAATATGATGACACTAGCAATTGCCAATAACCAATTTTTAAAATTTGTATGGGCCGTGGATAATTGCCACCCCCCAACCGTAAACTGTCTACCTAGTTAATGAACAGCCCCTTAGCACTAATTACCCGTCAGCTTTGTAGCGTTCCTAAAAGGTTTTTCTTCAACACCAACCTATTCCATTTCGTATGTTGAAACAGTTATATGAATAGTAATGAAAGTAACAAACTTGTATTGATTACAGGTCGTAGCAACAGCGATTACTCGGTCGACATCATTAGTGCTTAATCGCTCCGGCCCCGATCTAACGCTTGAACTCCAGCGACCCGTTTGTGAGCTACTAGATAAAACCGCAAACAGCCATTTTCACACAAAAAATAACCAGTTGCAATTTTTCAAAATTTAAAATTATAGATTATGAACAACTGATACAACTTAGCGCAAAAACAATTGTACCGACCATTTGTGGTCCTACGTCAACCAACCGTTCGTTCCTCTAGGTACAGACCCTCCTCCTTTTCCCGGTGGCACCGTTATGATTGTAGGTTTGTGCTCTAAAACTGATCAGGATTGAAGTTTTACAGTCTGGAGACATCCAAATCCGCTCTACTTTAAATTTAACAAAAATATCAAAATCGAATCGGTTACAATGTGAAAAAAGATCATTCGCTTCAAATTCTAACACCTTGTAAACAAGCTCCATGAACTGTCATTAAAGATTGGTCAAATCCTTCCATGCAGAGATCTATAGGAGGCCTCAGACCAACCATCTACTGTCTTTGAAAACTAAAATCGATACAGAAACCAACGAACTGCAATATGATCTCATTCTGCAGAAGTCAAGTGGCACTCAGCCTTCCCTTTCCGACATTTCGCATCCCTTTCTGTATTACGCCAACTTTTTTTTTTCAACTGGATAAACATAATTGCTTCCTCACAAATCACACAAGATTACATTGGCATCCACAACTGCAAACTGTCGATAAATCCCCATGGCAATTTGTCCTCGCATCAAAACTTCCGATCCGCAAATAAACCGGATCGAATTTTCTCTTGAGTCCCCTCACAATGAAAAAGGAACCAAAAATAACTCCTCCGAATGTAAATCGCCAAAAACCCATAAGACGTGATTTTTATCGCAAATCAGAACTTCCCCAAATCCTAAGCAAACAGCACGCATGAAATAGAGGATAGCCCGGTTTAACTTTTCGGTGGTGGATTTCCAATTTCCAGCTGCTTTACAATCCCCCTGCACACTAGTAGGTAGCCTCTCTTCACACTTTTACCATTTCGGTTTTGTTAGGTTGAAGATTGCAAAATAAAAACCAACAACCGGAGGATCCCTTGGATAACGCCTGTAGCAATATGAAATTGCTGTTTGGGTTGATTCGGGAGAGGTTTTTCATCTATTGGATCAATGCCTGTCATAGGAATCGGGACAGATGGAGAGGCTCCTGGAGATGGTGACTATGAAATCCAGTTTTGCTTGAAGGGTAAATCTAATTGTTATTTCAAGATTACGTTTAGTTCATTGGCATAAATTATAACAGTACCGCTCGTCGTTGGGTGAGTAATAAATGAATGCTTTAACGATTGCATTCAGTTGTACTGGTTTCCATTTAAAGTGCACGTAACCAAAGTATGCTTCGAGTACGAATGGTGAGATGGAATATTCCATTTATTTAAATTGCAAATTCTTGTCTAGAGCTGGTCCCAACCCACAGTGGGCGCAATGGTGAGAAAGATGGTCAGTACCGCATCTGGCATATATCGTATCACCGTAACACCCGGCTTCGATTACATCAGTTGCAGGCAGCTACCTAACATCTTGTTGAGTGTTGAGAGCTGCTGAAAGTCTCTCTAATTAAGAAAAAACTACAGGGTTGTACGCAATGGTGACGTAGGACTACGTAGTATTATATAATAAATCTTATTTGTTAACTGCAGTAGGAGCTTGTGTTTTGTGTAGGAATAGGAATTTGATCGGGGTTCTCTCTGTTTATACTCTTTAGTATGACGGGCTTGACAAATATATCCCACAGTGACTCACGAAGAGCTTCTGATTCCGATCAATAGCACTGTGGCTTCTTCCTCCTTCTTCTTCCTCCTTCTTCTTCCTTCAGCTCGCTGCTTGCAGGCAGCCTTTCGTTGTGTACTGGAAAACACCATCACTCACCACACGGTGATTGAATAAACACCGTTTAGTGAGACGGGATGGAATTCAACTGTTAAATCTGTGTTAGGGAAATCGCTTTTCGCAAGCAATTGGTGATCATTTTAATTATCATAGCAACAGTTGCACATTCGTGCAATTTTCAATAGTGACATTTTTAAAAATGATAAAGTCTTAAATTAGACAGATGCGTAGACTTATTTCTGTTCTATTGGTGATAAAATTATTGAAATGGGTTCAGGGGCAGCTGAGTTATTAGCGTTCAAAATCTTTCATAATTTTGTTACATGTTCTATTTTCGGTTTTCACAAAGTGACCCCCATATATAAATCACAGACGTAGTCCTACGTCAAAAATCCGTTAAGATTGTTTCGACAATGTGCTATGCTCGTTTTACCCCAGTTCCCCTTATGAAGTGTCCAACCATTTTGCGAGTTGGTTCTGATATCTGGCTCAAAGTTGAACTTGTTTATATTGGTTTATAGCCTTGACTCCTTGACTTGCTCCAGCATCGCTGGTATTGAAACAGTCAAACGTTGTAAAGGTTCCACCATCGTAGAAATTACCAATGTTACATTTTCGCAGGACCTTTGTAATCGCTTTCTGTATGACAAATCAGTGACCACCATTGCACGCTTCGGTCTAGGTGGCTTTGTAGTTCCCTAATCGTCAAGGACCCTGTGGCATCAGGCCACATCACAGAGCACTGCGAAAGTTTATAAAATACAGTGTTAAAGTCAGTGAAAAAGGTATCATCCAACGAGTGTCAAGCGGCATATAAAGGCCCTGATCAAGTTGGACAATTCCGTTAAGTATTAGAGCGCATTTTTTGTGAACATCCTGACCTATAAGAATCCTAAAATCCGTAGAATCCGATCTACTACAATGCTCTCAGTCGGTTAATGTAATAGGTGATCGGAAATTTTCCTCTTTCGAAGAAGAACATCCAGTCCAAGCACGCACCCAGTGCTGCTGTATCAGATAACAGGTAAATATTTCCATCCTGTTTCACCTACCCCGCAAGACACCACCTCTTCCAGTGTCAAACTTTGCCCAAAATGTTCGTTAGTCAGCTTGTTTCCCAAAGAAATCTGCTGTGAAAATTGACTATCAAGCAAGCAGCTGATTTTCGAAGTTCACCTGCAGAAACTCAATTTCGTCAATTTCTCATGAAACGGCACAAGCTCCATCAACGTTGGCTGCCCAATGTTTATTATATCCAACACCAGCACGGTTCTCCTAGAAAACTTCTGCCTCATTGTTGTCAACGATCACGTAAATGTTTTCTAAGCCCGAGCATGCGATGAAGCCCGATGAAGCGTGCAGTAACTTCCAACATCCAACCCAGAGTTGGATTGTTCTCGAAATCGAAAACTCCAATTTCTCGTGACCGAGCATCCTATCGTTATCTACCCACCATATACGTGCAGATTGCTTCGTGGAACCTTGCGAACGTACAGTTAAATGGCTTATCCTTGTCGTAACTGGGCATTATCCTACTCGAGATTTGGCTGGTGGATTGCGCTACTTATTCAAATAAGAGGGCTTTCCGTGCCAAATTCTCGATCGTAGTAGGCTGCTGGTGTTTGCTGATCGTTACTCGGTGGTTGCTTTGGTTACCGTCGACAGAGGGCTAGCTTGGGGACTCTCACTTGCAGAAGGAGAGGGCTCACTTGCTCGTCGTTCAGTCGGTTCGGTGTTGCAGTTGCTTGGTTGATTTGCTGGCTCAACCGGGTTGCCTTGGCTACCATCAAACGACAGAGGGCTCGCTTGCAGAAGAAGGAGAAGGCTCGCTTGCTCGTCGTTCGGTCCATTGGTTCCTGCTGTTTACATGTATAACTTATCAAGTGACACAGATGAGTCTTTTCAACTTTAGTTCTTTTGAATTTCAATTATTATTAGTTACAGTTCCTAGTCCTATCAGGCCTGTTTTAGAGAATGATCACCTTGGTGGGATTGGTTTGTTTTAAATTGAAAAAGAAAACTACTTATACTTCACTATGACATTGCTCATTTTGCCACTTTTATGGGAAAATATATTCAACTGCAGGTGACGTAGGTGAGTTATTTAGTGCTCAAATTTCCTAATTTAGTGGAGATTCATCCTCACGGCGAATGAGAACGACCCAAATTTGAGTTTAGTTCACTCATAATCGCCAAAAGTGCAGGAACTCAGCCATGAGTAAAATTTGTCTCATGGTTTCCTGTGGAAAACCTAAAAAATCTGCCGGAAAATGAGGAAATTGAAGAAAATTTTATTCAGCCTCGGAGTAGTACCAATAGACTGAGTGAATCCAATCTTTACTTTTCTCAAATTCGGGAATTTTTCCCTGGAAAATCCTGGGAAAACATGAGGCAAATTTACTCATCGCTGAGTTCCTGCACTTTTGGCGATTATGAGTGAACTAAACTCAAATTTGGGTTGTTCTCATTCGCCGTGCTCATTTAATTAAGCGTATTCTATTTACTGTTGCCCTTTTTTTTCCATTTTCACCGCTCACATTCAAATTATTAAAAGAAGCTTTTTATTTGTTTATTGCCTTTTTTTTCATTTCTCTTGCATTTTTTTTTTGTTTATTGGTGCACCTCTATAGTTACCAATGTGAGATTTTTTATAGCTCATTTCGCTTTTTTTTTATTGATGTTTAATTGTGCTGCCATTGTCCATGCCTGTTTGTCGATATCTCTTTTCAAATTTTAACTTGTTGGTTCTACCATAAGTCCATTCTCCCATCCTCTACTGCAATACACTCATTACAAAAAAAAGAAAACTCACTAAACCATTGGAACAGTGGAACCCCCTCAATTATGATTCAACAGAAGCACGGACAATAGGCCAACTACATGAGGAGAAGATGGTAGCCAATGCTACAGGGTTCTAGCACACCGAAACCAGGATATAAAGCTTTGTTCTGCGGAGAAATCAAAGGCTTCTGACGATTCTGAGGACCACCACTGCCCGATTCTTCTTGTGGCGATGTTCGACCAACCTCCCAGACAACCAGAAGTCATATAATAATGTACAGGCAGTATTGTAAATTGCTACAGTTTAAGTCAAAATCGTATATAAGAATGGCATACCTCGCATTATGTTTAAGTTAAATCGTATAGAATGCAAATTTCCGACCAATATGCGATGACTCATTTTTCCATCGTACTGTATCACAAATTAAATCGGATTTTATCGTAAGACTTTTCAAAATGAATTTATTATTACAGATTAAATCGTATATGATGTTAACTCAACTCGTTTAAAATAAAATTAAAATATGCACGTATATGGCCTCCACTTTTGTACGTATAAGCAATTTCTTTGCATTATATACGAATTGTTTGTTTGTATATATGTTTGTATATCACGAAAACAACTTTGAATATACGAGCATTCTGGTTGTCTGGGCTGTATCAGCTCCAATATCTCCTTCCGTCATCGTTGTGCCATTGTTGACCAACTCACTACATACCACTTACCTTACCAATCAGGCTAAGGCCTTGTTGTCCTCTGCTGTCCGAAGAAGTCGTCTCCACTCTACTCGATCCATGGCCACAGTTCGCCAGCCTCGTAGTCTGCGAAGTGTCCGCAGGTACAGGTACCTTGTAGGCGGCGCTCAGCAGTGTGATCGCGCAGTAGTTGCAGCTATCCAACTTGTCACCCTTTTTGTAGATTGGGCATACGACACCTTCCATCCACTCCTCCGGTAATATCTCCTTCTCCCAAATCTTGGCAATTACCCAGTGCAGCGCTCTAGCCAGTGCTTCACCACCGTAACTCACTTGGTAGTTGATCTACACCAGTTGCTTTGTTGTTCTTCAGCCGACCGATCTCCTCCTCAACTTCTTGAAGATCAGGGGCCGGTAGCCTGTCGTCTTCTGCGCGTGCTCCAAGGTCTGTTGCCGTGCCACCTTCGTTTTCTGCTGCTTCACCGTTGAGGTGCTCGTCATAGTACTGCTTCCACCTCTCAATCACCTCACACTCGTTCGTGAGAAGGTTACCGTCCAAGTCCTTGCACGTATCAGTTTGCGGCACGTAGCCTTTGCGCGAACTATTTAGCTTCTCATAGAACTTCCGTGTGTCGTTTACGCGGTACAGATTTTCCATCGTCTCTTGATCTCGGTCTTCCTGCTGACGCTTCTTCCTTCGGAAAACCGAGTTTTGTCTGTTTCGCGTTTGTCTGTATCGCTCCACATTCAATCTCGTGCGGTGTTGCAGCATTCTCGCCCGTGCTGCATTCTTCTCCTCTACTAACAGTTTGCATTCGCCGTCAAACCAGTCATCTCTTCGGTCCGGGATTGCAGTACCTAGTGCCGCTGCAGCAGTACTACCTATGGCTGAACGGATGTCCCTCCAGCCATCTTCAAGAGAAGCTGCGCCAAGCTGCTCTTCCGTGGGTAGTGCAACTTCCAGCTGCTGCGCGTAGTCCTGGGCAACTCCGGCGTCCCGTAGTTGCTCAGCGTTAGGCCGCGGCGTTCGACTTCGACGTGTGTTATGTACCGTTGAGAGTTTTGAGGGCATGCATACTGCAACTAGGTAGTGGTCCGAATTTATGTTCGCATTGCGTTGTCGGAGAAGAATTTCCCGTCGATTAGAACGTGATCGATTTGGTTTTCTGTGTGTTGGTCAGGTGATCTCCAGGTGGCTTTGTGGATATCCTTGCGGGGGAAAAAGGTACTTCGAACTACCATACCCCGAGAGGCTGCAAAGGTCACGCATCGTTGGCCGTTGTCGTTCGATACGGCATGCAGACGGTTTGGCCCGATTGCCGATCTATACATTGCCTTCCGTCCTACCTGAGCGTTCATGTCACCGATGACGATTGTGACGTCCCGTTGCGAACAGTTGTCGTACACCTGCTCCAGCTGCGCATAGAACGCTTCTTTCTCGTCGTCGGGTCTCCCTCCGTGTGGGCAGTGCACGTTGATGATGCTGAAGTTGAAGAAACGGCTCTTAATCCTCAACTTGCACATCCTCGCATTGATCGGCTGCCAACCAATCATGAGTTGGCGCATCTTACCCAGCACTACAAAGCCGGTTTTCAGCTCGTTGGTGGTGCCACAGCTCTGGTAGAAAGTAGCCGCTCGATGCCCGCTTTTCCATACCTTTTGTCCCGTCCAGTAAAGTTCCTGCAGTGCTACGACTTCGAAGTTGCGTGGTTGAAGTTCGTCATAGATTAACCTATCGCAACCCGGGAAACCGAGCGATTTGCAGTTCCATGTTCCGAGTTTCCAATCGTAGTCCTTATTTCGTCGCGTAAGTCTGTGTCGATTTTTCTGATCCGTATTTCTTTCTTCAGTATTTGCTATTATATATTTTTTCCAGGGCGGCTTGTTGGGCCTGCCCCAACCCCCTGTTCCGCCGGGGAACCATCGTGCAGAGCTCTGTTTAGAGTCTCACGCTGGCACTAGGACGGTGATAAGCCGCTAACATGGAGAACAGGCGCCGTTTTGAGCCGCAACTCCATGGTGAACAGACACTCGGGTTTCGTGAAGCATTTCATTTATCACCATCAGGCTGGAAAAAATCACAAAAATTCATCAAAGTTCACTATAGATGAAACATTCATTTCATAGTGAATGCTGGTGATTTTTTTAACCCTGCACCGTACTATGGTTACCGCGCCAGTGTCCGCGTCGCACCTCTTCACTTTGCTATTGCCGGACTGGCAACATTGCCCAGGCTACGCCACCCAGCTGTGTCCATGTTTCAGCTGATAGTCTTTTGTTATCATATGACTCGAGGAGGCGTGAAGTAGGAACTTGTGAAGACCAGGGCTAGGTATTCCGCTCCTTCCAGGTTGTCAACTCACCATTTTGTAGCCCAATGGTCAGCGCCATTGTTCGTCGACATAATCCTCTACCTGTAGTCACCATCATCACCGCAAACCACTACCACAAACACCATCACCAGCAACATAACCTGTCACCTCCAATGTTATCATAGATCCGGAACTTATTCTGTAGAAGTCTTGTGATGCAAGTATACGCTAATTGTACCGTCACCGTCAGAAAATCATTCTCAAACATTCTCATGCATTTTCACGCACTCACACTTACAACGCCAACAAATAATTCTACGCTATAGATCATAAAAACCGTTCAAACATCAATAATTTATTAAATAACTTTGCCAAAATCCAAGCGACAGATACAGTAGCGCTGCACTTGAGCGAAGGTGGAAGCAACGTATAGAAAAATGAGCAAATACACAAACCTTTCTTCTGAGGAGGTAATCATTGCTATTTAATTCGTTCGAAGCATTTACCTTTGAGCGGCAGATGACGCAAATGTACCTGTATCATAGCGGTCGTACAAGAAAATGGAAAAGTTGCCAGTCGTTTTGATATGTTGTCTTCGCTAAAAGGTAATGACGAATAGTAAATCTTCATAACCAATCATGTTTAGTTTGTTTCTGCACGCTCGTCCGTCCCTGTTTCCGGGAATCAGTGATACCGATGATCAACTGCCAGATGCCAAAGCGGCACCAATGGAGGAGGAAATTCATTTGTATACTTCAAGTGAAATCTATGTTCCTGGTGAAATGGAAGTGAGTTCTATTTTCGATGAATATGCTATTCCGTATATCCCGGATACCTTCAACTGTACCTCCATCAATGTAGGCGTTGAAAATGGCCACAATTATTGCGCAAATATAGAAAAGATCATTCAATACATAGACGAATAGTAATCGTCGAAGAAGAGAATCGGTGACGGTTGAGTACTTTTAACTAAATATCGAATTTTATTTTTATTTTTTATGTTTTTGAGGGTTTTTAAACTTAATGCTGAGTTTTTATTTTTCGTACCGTGTTTGTTAATCTATTACACAAATTTGGGTTAACGATTCTTAGCGTGTTGAAAGTTTTCTTCCAGTCAGTTTCCCAATGTGATATGTGAAGAGCGATGGCAGATATAATCTGCATTTTCTATTATTTGTTTGGTTCACCTCTAAGCTAATACTGCATTCAAACTATAGCAGATATCACGTAATTTAGCCACTTTTGATATCATATTATATAACGTTATTACGTTATTAATATCAACTATAGTCTGAACGTAGTACAATGTCATGACGTCAGGGTAGGCGTGTAACATGCATGAGAAAGCTGATACTGTTTGCCACACCTTTTATGTGACTAAAGTTATGAATTGATTACACGCTTAAATAATAAGGCCACGAATGTTTTTAGTCACCTTTCTCACCGGGAGAGGGTATTACTTATGCGTCTTTTCAGAAACATATGGGAATTCTGGAAGTGAACCATATTGTTAATTTATAATATTTGGTTTCACGTATGTGTGTGAAAGAAAATAAACCGCTTACCGTTTTAAGCAATCTTATATTCCATCATTCGGATTGTTGAAACTTCTCTACAGATAATCTTTAATTTTTGACCACCTTTTTCCAATATTCATCCCATTGTCCAACCAACCGAAATATTTATTTCCATTCACAGAATGGTCCTTCTTCCTTCACAATTCCCGCAATGGAATAAGTCAACTGGAGAGGGTGAACTGCAGCTGCTCCATATAACATCCAAAGGAGGGTAGGGTAGGGACTGATTCGAATGTTCATTTTCCCTGAGGAGGAAACCAGTGGAGCAGCATCATAAATTTCGTTATTACAAACGACAATCACACATTCGTACTTTCGGAGTGCGAGTCGCACGAGATGTCTTCCTGTGGGTTGCGATTTCCTTCGGCGAGTGGCACGTGGACACACCGTCAATAAATAACCTTTGTCTTTCTATTTTAGATTGGGAACGGTTGTGCTGTTAGGTTCTGAATAAATTATTATCATTGTTGAAAAGAGTCAAATAAAACATTCTCAAATACATTGCAGATCATAAAACTACATGTGGAATAGCATGAAGAAATCTTCCTCTGCCCCCTTTTGAAAAATCTAAACCACGCCAGTGGATTCACTGTTCAACGCTCAAGAAGGTCTCATCCAGCGTACATTTGCGCCTGAGGCAAACTGAGAAAAATGGCATCCTCATAATGATGTCACAGACTGTTCTACACTCAGAATTCGGTCACACCGGAGCACTGTGGTGGCACTTGACGGAAGAGCGGAGAACTGCACCATCCTGAAGCTGTCCTCTTTACCCGTAGCTACACAGTCTCTCAGGATTCTCCAGCGTACAGCCACACAAACAATGCCTCACGGCTTCGGATTAAGTATGACTTTGATTAATAGTGCCAATAATGGTTGTGCCTCGTGTTACAGAGGCCTCTGTGTGTCAGTCAAGACCCATGCCGAAAATGGTTTTACACGAGTTCTGTTCCACTAATCCTTCACTACCCTGCTTCACCGTTCATTTTGGACGAGCGACCCTTGGATGTTGTACAAGCCAAGTCAAGGTGCATCCTGCCAAAGGAAGGATGCCGTTTCTGTGTAAAATGCACATGTGGCTAGAAACATGTCACGACGATGCACACATGGAATCCATCAAGGAGGAACGGGGCTTCTCTAGCTGCCTTACTGCTGCTTCTGTTTTGCTGATCATGGCGATAATGGTTGCTTGTTCTACCGATGCTAAATTTCAATTAAAATCAAACTTTGCGTTCGCAAATTCCAAAATACGGTTGATATGTAGGTAACTTCAAAACATCGGAAACAGCCATTATGTTGATCTGGACGTTTGGTCAGATCCAAAATAAGAGCAAGAATGATCAGTTACTTTTGCATAAGTATTTGATTCATATAGTTTAACATGACTTTGAGTTGCAATTGCTAGCTCAGAATCAGAAAACTTGGGTGTTGAAGTATGTTTTGAATAATCAAAAGTTATTGATACAATGTCATATGAGCCATGTGTGTAAATATAATGGGGCCTCCCTTAGCTCAGTCGATAAAGGCGCAGCTACAAAGCAAGACCATGCTGGAGGAGGTGGCTGGGTTCGATTCCCGGTTCGGTCTAGGAATTTTTCGGGTTGGAAAATTTCTCGACTTCCCTGGGCATAGAAGTATGATTGGACTTGCCACACAATTATACCAATGCAAAAATGGTACATGCATCGAAAGCTCTCAATTAATAACTGTGGAAGTGCATCTAGAACACTAAGTTGAGAGCATGCAATAAGCTAATATGCTATATGCAATATGCTTGAAATGCGAAGAAGAAGAAGAAGAAGAAGAAGTGTAAATATAATAGTCTACGCTTCATTGCCACTTTAAAGAGCTTTTCACCATAATTTTGCTCACAAACTCATTGACATCCACCAATAAGCGAAGCTAACAACAAATTTAAAGGAAAAAATCGGTTCAGCATTCCATTTTTCGTAATGAAAACATATGACAAATACTAATAGATTTCCCGGAAAACAGAAAAGCTGCTCCATTTTTCATTCTCCCCATTTCACAAATCTCCTGATTTTGCCAGAGCAGTGCTTCCGCATTTCGTCGATGAAAAACTCGGAAACCGACAGTGCTTCGACATCACCTTTCTGTATCAATCAGCATCGTTATCGAAATATGTGCAGCTCGTTAACATTTTTATAGCCGGTCGTATAGCACTTTTTCGAAAATCGCAGATTTCCCACATTTCCCCCAATCAGCACCTCTTCGATGCTCTGATCCCATCACCGATCCAGGAAGCAAAGCACTCACACCTGAAGGTTGTTCTACCGAGAGTACCTACTGTATCACGTGTGAAAGTTGATGTTGCTGTTATCCCGCTCAACTACATGCTCGAGCCCTGCATTTCTCAATAAAAATAACATTTTCATATATTTGCTTATCTCTTTCGACCCCGACTCCAATCCTCAACTTCCCTGCCGTAGTCAGTCGCTGTCATTCACCAAGCCATTAGTCTCTCTATCATCGACGGCGTATGATGATGTCGAGAGGACCCGTATCGGCAGTTTCCGAAAAGTTTGGTGGCCAGGGTGGGAAACAGTGTGATAATGTTTTCCTTGAATGGAGAGTGTGGGCAGCTGTTGAAAGATTTTTTTCCCTTTCTCTTCCATAAAGCTCTTCCGCCTCACTCGAAATGCGACATGACGGCGAGAAATATGGTGTTGAGTCAATATTGATATCGGTTATTGAATCAAGCTTTGGTGGACAGGAAGCGGAGAGTAATGTGGGATGAGTGATGAAAGATTATTGGGTGGCAATCAATTTACAAATTACAGTAAGTAGCTTTCACGGGGCATTGTTTTGGCTTGTTCTGAATAATGACACGGTTGATGCGCATTATTTTTCTACATGGTATTAATTACCACTATCTAACAAATAAATGGCGCAAATAAGGGGAACCGATGGAGAGGGGGGGGGGATCAGAGCTATACCACCCAAAATAATTTAAGACGTAAAAACCAGATCAATCTATTTTTACATTGCCTGGAGGAATTGCGAGATTTTTTCAGATTATCCTAAGTAAACTCTACTGCGACTTTGAATTTCCTAATTAATTGCCAATTACGGCTGATGATTGGCTTTTACATTTTATTCACGTTTCGTTTTGAAGATATGTCTTAATATTGAAAACATTTGAAATTCTGTAAAGAAGTGTTTCTAATCTTCAGAATAATACTTTTTTATCTTTATTAAGGAGACTTCCAGCCCTGGACTGGTTTGTCTCCAAAGAATAATATTGACTAAACCTTCAGACTCCATTTTCAAGATTTTGATAAAACATCCAGAGCATTTTATTGAAAACTAATTGAAAATCCATGGATATCAACACAAAGTTCTAATGAACTTCAACGAATACATTTAAATTATCTCTGAGCCTTATGAATTTTCCTTAAATTTGTGGAAAGTTCTGCGAATTGCGCAGAACTTTAGATTCCAAGCATTTCTACGATTTCTTTTGAATGTCTCTAAATCCACTAAAGTTTAAATAAATTCAACGAAGGAAAGATTCGGTTTATCAGGAAAGTATGCCAAATGGAAACATCTGTTAAATAATTTTACCAAGAAAGACAAGGTACTCTCTGGGAGTTTTTTGATGAGGATATAGAAAATTCCATCATCACCTGGAGCTTTCATATTTTGAAACTTTTTAGTTATAGACCTTACTTCGTCCAAATCAGTCCCCCAGGAATCATCAAAAATAATTTCCCGAGAGAAAATATTCAGAAAATCCCGAGCAACCTGATTCTCAATAGGACTAGTAAGACCCAAACTGAAATTATGGGAACTCTCGAATTGCTTAGCAAGTTTCTGAGCTTTTTCCAAATTTGTGATCAAAATTTTACCACCTTCTTTAACCACTGGAATAGGCTTTTGAGGTTTTTTCAAAATTTTTGTGAGTTTCCAAAAGGGTTTGGAACTCGGGTCTAATTTAGAAATATTATTTTCAATAGTTTTTTTCCTCAGGGCAGAGAATCGCTTTTTAATTTGTTTTTGCAAATCCCGCCAGATAACCTTCATGGCAGGATCGCGTGTTCTTTGATATTGTCTCCTACGGACATTTTTAAGACGGATCAAGAGCTGAAGATCGTCGTCTATTATAATTGAATCGAATTTAACCTCGCATTTTGGTACCGAGGCAGCTCTTGCTGCAACTATAGAAGTAGTCAGAGATTCAAGAGCATACTTAATTTCATCTTTGGTTTGCAAAGGAATGTTTGGATCGAAGTTATATTCCATAAATGTTCGATACTGCTCCCAATCAGCTCTATGGTAATTGAAAGTAGAGCTGTTGGGATTACAAATTATTTCTTGGGATATTTCAAAAGTTACTGGAAGGTGATCAGAACCGAAGTCAGTATGGGTAACCAGTTGGCTACAAAGTTGACATGAATCAGTTAAGACCAAATCAATAGTGGAGGGATTTCTTGCAGAAGAAAAGCATGTTGGGCTGTTTGGATATTGAATAGTGTAATAACCTGCAGAACAATCATCAAACAGAATATTACCATTGGAATTGCTTTGAGCATTATTCCATGAGCGGTGTTTTGCATTAAAATCACCAATAATGAAGAATTTAGACCTATGACGGGTAAGTTTCTGGAGGTCACCCTTGAGAAAATTCTTTTTCTGGCCTACGCATTGGAATGGCAAATAGGCAGCTATAAACGTAAGTTGTCCAAATTTTGTTTCCACAGAAACTCCCAAAGTTTCAAAAACTTTGGTTTCAAATGAAGAAAGAATTTTATGTTTGATTCGTCTATGAACAATAATGGCAACGCCACCACAGGGTCCATCAATACGATCATTTCTATAAATCAAGTAATTTGCGTCCTTCTTAACCTTATCGTCAGGTTTAAGGAACGTTTCAGTTATAACGGCAATATGCACGTTATGAACTGTCAAAAAGTTAAATAGCTCGTCTTCATTATCTTTAGAGATCCAGCATTCCAATTTACAATATTTAATGCTTTAAAATCCATTACTGAATTTTAAAGTCATGACAATATTATTTGCAAATTTTACTCCAGTTTGAATAGCATCAAACATGGAGTTAGATTTAAGCATATCAGAAATCATGTCAATTAATGATTTCTGTAAAAAATCCATTTTAGGGGCAGTAATGCTTCCTAAGTCAAAATTGTCAAAATTTCCGTTAGAATTACTTTGGTTAGTATTTTGATTTCTACCCGCTGCAATAGCAGCATAGGTTGCTCCATTAACTCGCTGAACATTGTTAGCAGCGAGGGGAGTAGGTACAGATGAAAAATTTGAAGCAGGGGTGATATTTGTACCTACGGGTACGAATGTAGAATTTGTTCCTCGCTGACCGTTGTTAACAGCAGAGGAATTTGTACCTGGTCGGAAACGTTGAGCGTTTCCTACCTGTCGCTTAGAACGAGAATGTAGGATCGCTTTGCGAGTCTTACATTCCCAAAAATTGGATTTGTGGTTTTCACCACAATTTGAACATTTAAATTTCTTAGGATCTTCCTTCACAGGACAGTCGTCCTTTGCGTGAGAGGAATCACCACAATTCATGCATTTAGCTGGCATGTAGCAATTTTTAGTCCCGTGGCCCCAACCCTGGCACTTACGGCACTGAGTGAGGTTTTGGAAATTTCTTCCAGTCTTCCTGAAGTGTTCCCACTTCACTCGGACATGGATCATAAGGCTAGCTTTTTCTAAGGCCTTAAGGTTGTTTAGTTCACTAGACTTGAAGTGAACTAAATAAAAATCATTAGAAATCCCGTTGCGCGAATCGCCAGGACGGGATTTCATTTTCATTTTGATTACTTGGAGTGGCACAACTCCAAGTAATTTTGCCAGTTCATCTTTGATCTGATCCAGGGATTCACCACTGGGCAGTCCTTTCATGACAACCTTGAACACACGTTCAGTTTTGGTGTCGTAAGTAAAAAATTTGTGCTTCTTCTCAGTAAGATACTTGAGAAGACATTTAAATCCGTCCAAGGTTTCAGCCAATACACGGCATTCACCCCGACGTCCAATTTGTAGTGAAAACTTAACTTTCACGAAATTCAAAAGTTCCATGCGAAGAGCATGGAAATCGGTAGTGGTTATCATAATAGGGGGAATCTTTTCCTTCTTGGCATTAAGCCAGGAAAGTTTACTAGAATTTTTCTTGGATGATGGATCATTCTCATCATCCGTGAGCAAATCAAATTGATTACTCAAACTAATTTCATCAGAAGAGGGGTCAAGAGTTTGCCCCTTTCTTTTGCGTTTAGGCGCCATAGCGGCAGTGAATTTTTTATCCAAATCGACTTCCAAGCAGATTACTATAAGAATCTGAAGGATCGAAGAGGAATTTTCCAAATCGATATCCAAGAAGGATTACCTCGGGTAGGGTCCAAACAAGGATCGAAGAGGAATAAGGAACAAGGTAGAAATTTTTTTACAGGTTGAGCACTGAAAAGTGCTGTTTAAATTTGTTGTAGCTTTAGGTAGTAGTAACACTTCCTTCAGCAAAAAGCAAATAGATCCGCACGGCAAGAGAGCACGATGCAGACTGAAAGATCGTCGGTTACAGTGGCTTGTTTACTGAGCAGAAAAATTCGGCCCGATATTATCATGTTAAGGAAAATTATGGTCAAATCGCTTGTTTATCTTGAATTATTCGAAACTTGTCGTCGTAAATTTTTTTTAATATAGATTTTTTGCACTTCCAACTAAGAAAGCTGGAAACTTTCACCTACCCCGGGCTCTCTGTATGCCGATGGGGTTAGACTCTGTGGTTCTCATTAATCGGTTAGCTTATGATACATCTCCCAGTGAGCATGCCTAGTTTCAAACAATAAACTTATTCTAACACATACAAGTGGATACTAAGTTTAAACTTTAATTTATATGGTTGGTGGTTCTAAGTACCAGGGTTCAGCCAAAATGTTGATTTGATGATGGTTATTATGAACGGGTGTCGTCGATCGATGATTATGAAAACTTTAAATCTTGCTCCACAGAAGAATCAACTCCATATCAAACAGGTGCGACCAGAAATAAATGCCAAAAATAAAAGGAACATTTTCAAAAAATATATTGTGTGATTTTCCGCTTGAAGTGTGCCCTCAAATCCTTTTTGAACACATCAATTCGATGTAGTTTTTTCAAGGTTGATGGTAAATCGTTGTACAACTTGCTACCTAGGTACGTAATTCTCTTACGTCCAAACTCTGTCCGTGGACGTACCAGGGCAAAGTTTCCCATCTGACGCGATGCTCTGGTGTGCTGCATTCTCCTTATAGCGTAGTTGTGATGTATAGTTTGATTTGTAGCAATCTTATGCATTTGCATCAAGATTTGGAATTCGTACAGTGATTTTACTGGTAAAATAGAGCTGCTCCGGCTGTCACTACACAATAGTCTTGTTGGATACAAAAATGGCTTCCGCAGTAGAATCTTCACACACCGATTTTGAATAACCTGGAGTTCTCGTAAACTAGATTTACTTGCACTTCCCCAATTTGCTATTAGGTATTGGAGTCTCGAATGAATCAGCGAAAAGTATATGTTTTTCAAGCATACAAGGGGCACAAAACTTGAAATCTTCCTCAAAATTCCGCATAAAGAGCTTGTTTTTTTCTTCAACGACTTAATGTGTGGCTTCCAACTCATAGACGAATCAATTACAAGGCCTAGAAACGGATAATCGGAAACTTCGTCTAACACCTGGCCTTGAATAACAAGTGGATCATGTGCTGGAATGCACCTCCTTGGTGAATGAATCAACATGTACTTCGTTTTTGTCAGGTTCAACGAAAGTACATTAGCCTTGAGGTACTCCATTAGCAAATTCACATCATGTTTGATGTTTTGTAAAATTGATTCGCAATTCGATCCTTTGTAGAAAATACACGTATCATCAGCGAAAAGTCGAAGTTCTCCAATCAATCCTAGTTTAGACAAATCGTTTATGAACAGCAGAAACAAGACCGGCCCCAAATTGCTACCTTGTGGAACTCCGGTATAGATGGTTTGCAATGGGCTTTTATATTGACCGATTGACACATACTGCTTCCGGTTGGTAAGATAACTTTTGAATAGCATTTTAACGGCTCCTCGTATTCCGTAAACCTCAAATTTAGCCACGAGCAAGTCGTGATCAATGGTATCGAAAGCTTTTTTAAATCTATAAACAACGTGCCCGCAAATTGGTTTTTGTCTAATGCATCATATATCTTGTCGACGAGATCACATGTTGCTGTAAGAGTACTGGATCCTTCTCTAAATCCGTACTGATGTTAGTATAATATATTATACTGTGATAAATAGCTAACAGTTCTGACGACAATCAACTTTTCTGTGATCTTATCAATGATAGACAACGTGGAGATCGGACGATAGTTGTTCAGTTCCTTATTATTTCCAGATTTAAAAACAGGTACAACACGCGCGTTTTTTAAGCAGTCAGGATATTGGCCAGTTTCGATGATTTCATTGTCAACATCCACAATGATTGATGCAAAAATGTTGAAATGTTGTTTTACAAAACCAAACGATATATTGTCGAAGCCGGATGCTTTCTTTGAATCCAGTTTGTTTATTATTTGAATCATCTCAAAGACTCAAAAACATTGAATTCGGCTGATACTGCAGCGTTCCCAAACGATGGATGTCACGATCGCTTCCTATCTGAGATGCCAAGTTGGTTCCGACATCGCAAAAATGATTGTTGAATATGCGGCAAACCTCCTCAGTGTCGTTAACAATATTGCCATCTTTCATGATTTCGATGAATTTGCTTTTTCCTGTTCTCGTTCCCAACACATCGTTTATTAGATTCCAAGCAGCTTTTTGGTCATTCCTCATCAACATGTTATGGTAATAATCTCGTTTACATAAAGCTTTTTTTTTTACTTAATAGCTTCGAGACATGAGCAAAAAGCTCCGCAGTTTGCTCATCTTGGGGGTTACGACGTTTTTTCTTCAACAGTTTTTCTTTCTCCTTCATTAACCACCAAACATCCATTGACATCCAAGGAAAATGCCCCTTTAGCTTAGCTCTCATAGATACTATTTTTGAGCTTTGGGCAAGATTGACATTGTAACAATCGATTAAGTATAACAGTTTGTCTTAAGCTGCACAAGACTGTGGAAATCCGTTCATCGATTCACGAAACAATTCACTTAATCGACGGCGATCAGCGATCCGTTTTTGCAAAATCGTAACAGAAGATCTGCATCGAGTTCCAAACGAATGATCACTAAAATCAACGAACACTGTTTCATTTACAACATTGTTGGCGAGAATCGCTGAGCACGCAACATGATCGAGTACATTTCCACTAGCTGACCTCGTTACACACGTGTTTGTAACGAATACACTATATAGGAAGCCAAAAGTCGCACATAATCACACACGACATTGTTTGATGCTAAATTTACAGGAAAGTTCATGTCTCCTACAAGTATGCATTCATATCCTCTGGGTACACTAGACAGAATGTTCTCAACTTTATATAAGAACTTTCTTATATCAAAACTCTACATTGCATGAACATCTATTGGATTTCCATGGGTGCTCAAACGACAGTGAATGTGATGAAATCCATCCAAAACAGCATTCAGATAAACATCTGCAGCTATATTGTCACGAATGTACACAACCAAGCCACCATGTGAGTCTGTTCTACATTAAAATATTCCCTTAAATCCATCCAGCTCAAACAAACATGTACGGGTATCTTTAATCCACGTTTCGCAAAGCACAACAACGTCAACATTTTTGCCATATCTATGGAGAACTTCTTTAAAACAATCAAACTTAGCAAGATCGTTCATACCTCTTATGTTAAGTTGCATAATGTTCAACGACTCATTTATAGCAGTGTATTTATTCATTAACCAATCATCGATACATTCATATACGTGATTACAAGCCATTGGAGTATTAAATACATTAAAACAAAACAAAATACCACGACAAAATTAACTTTGTCGAACCTCTTCACGGAATCCCTTTATGTGTTGGTTTATTTCCTTTAAATTCTGTTATAGTTGCTTATTTTGACTTAGGACTACGTCTGTGATTTCTATATGGGGGTACACTTTGTTAAAACCGAAAATGGAACATGCAACATATTATGAAAGATTTTGAACGTTAATAACTCAGCTGCCGCTGGTCCAATTTCAATAATTTTATCACCAATCGATCAGAAATAAGGCAACGCATCGATAACAATGCTTCCGAATGTTGATTTTTTAACAAGAAACTATTGAAAACACTGGTAAATGTCCAGCATTGTCGAAAAGCGTCGAATTAACTAACAAATCGAGCAATTACCTACATGCATATGCTGCTTCTCCAGCACAGTCGTCAGAGAGTAGTAAGTAGACGAAATAAGTCGAATAGGAAGGATAGAATTACGTAATATTTTGCACACTCATCGCCACACAAAATGCTATCCAGAGTTGTAATCTTGTAACCAAACTTGGAAACAGGGGATACACTCAAAAAATATATAACATATGTAATGCTTGAAATCCATGTGAATTTCACATAGCTTTCCAAAAAAAGTTGACGACCCACCTAAAGAAATCGTTTAAAGACTTTGTCGTTCAGTTTTTCCTGGAAATTTTTGTTAAATTAGTTAGAATTAAATAAAAAGGTTTTTCCCATACATTTTTTAACCACTTTACTACCAATCCCCAGAGAGCCAAAACATTCAAATTTGAAAGCAAAAATTCACTCTCACGATGTCAATATCTCAACATTCCATGTATTTTGATGACACTCTGTAACATTTGGTGGGAGAGGGAGGATTAACATTTGAAGTCCCTTTCATTTTGCATATTCCGCATAGAATAAAAAATTCCCTCCGTTTTAAAATATTCTACAAGAAAACACTATTTATCAAAAATTTCTAGGAAAAACCTGAGCGATAATGAATGATTTCTTTTGACCATAATATGCATCCAAAGCGTTCCATCCACTTTTGCAAATTTCTAACTTACTATCAATGGAACAGCGCCATCAATGAGAAAAAATAGCCTTGACTTGAAGTGAAAACTATTTTTGTAAATCTTTAAAAATTCTACTCTCACTCTTTTCTTAAATGAAATGAAAAGGGCCGTTTTGTTACTTGGTTGTTGGTGATAATGATGCGTAGACGACATCCATGGCCGGGACTGTCTGCTCCTGGTGTGTTCAGTGACGGCATCACGGATCACATTTTCTCGGCACACCTCCTTTGCCAAATCATTGCCACGACCAGTCATGCCTCCTGGTTGTTTGCCATTGAACGGGTGCATTGCAAATAATTCGAAGGCTTGTTTAAATTTGTTGTTTAAATGATCTTTATTTCAGTTCAACTTGCTTGATTACACTAGTTTACAGCATTTTTGAACTCGGTAAGGTGATGATCATTTCCAATGCAAAATCCTACGCTGAATTCAATGCCGTGGTCAGAAAAAAATAAAGTAGAGCCATTTTTGAGATAAACAAAAAATTTGATTTTTTGAATTTTGGACAAAAGTACGATTACTAAAATGTCAATATCTTTGGAATTAGTGCACTAATTTTAAATCTTTTTTTATGAAAATGAAGCTTAATAAATTTGCTATCGTTCACTAGAATAATATGTCTTAATTAAAAATTTAATTTTGAAGTAATTTAAAAATTTACAGCATTTTTTTTTATTTTTCCTGCGAATTTTCCATAAAAATCTTGTTTTAATCAACATTTTAATGGGATAAAAAGATTCAAAAAATCATTCCATAATTTATTCTTTAAGTCCATTCAAAACCGGAAAAAATGAGCCTTTAATGGATGAAATCGGTTGGAAATTGTCGAAGTTATGAGCATTTTTGTAAAACACTTAAAAATGTTGCTGAAATACAACAGCTTTAGAGTTCCTTTTCTAGGTGTCGTTGTAAGCATCCAAATCGCATGTAAAGTTTTCATGGGAGATTCTTTTCTCTACATATCAATTTGATTAAGGCATATCAGGATTTAAAACCGAGTTGATACAAAAGAAATTTATTTAGGTTTTATTAAAAATGATTGAGAATCGAATGACTTTGTCTTCGATGTTTTGAACTTGTTTCTCGAATCAGAAACCAACAATAGTCACCCATCATTGCTTCATCCCAAAACCCTTGGTAACGACGTTCCATCATCTTCATTTATTGGTGAAAACGTTCGCCGTGCTCATCACTCTCGTCACCAAGATTTTCTGGGAAAAAATCCATGTGAGAATGTAGGAAATGTATCTTCAATATCCCATTTAATTTTGCGTGACAGCTGGTAGTGTTAGTGAAATGCACCATATGCGTACACGTCCGCAGAAAGGCTTACTGGAAGTGGTGCATGAACCTAGGAGCGGGACAACGGCCAATCTTGGAACATTCAATTTCCATGATTTTACAAAAAATTTCATAACATCGACAATTTCCAACCTATTTCATCCATTAAAGGCTCATTTTCTCCAGTTTTCAATGGACTTTAAGAATAAATTATGGAATGATTTTTTGAATCTTTTTATCCCATTAAAAATGTTGATTAAAGCAAGATTTTTATGGAAAATTCGCAGGAAAAATAAAAAAAAAATGCAGTAAATTTTTAAATGACTTCAAAATTAAATTTTTAATTAAGACATAATATTCAAGTGAACGATAGCAAATTTATTTAGCTTCACTTTCAAAAAAAAAAATTAAAATTGGTGCACTAGTTCCAAAGATATTGACATTTTAGTAATCGTACTTTTGTCCAAAATTCAAAAAATCAAAAATTTTGTATATCTCAAAAATTGCTCTACTTTAAATTTTTCTGACCACGGCATTGAATTCAGCGTAGGATTTTGCATTAGAAACGTTGGTCAACCACTAAAGTTCACACTTTTTATGTTGTTTTGTAAACTAGTGTTACCATATACATTTTTCTAAGTGATTTAATTGCTTTCTTCATCTTTAGGTATGGGCAAAATTCAAAATTTGTTTTACAGAATTAGTCCTAGACTTAGTACACGGTCGACCACCTTGGTGGGATTGGTTTGTTTTGTTTTTAGAATTTGAAGAAAAACTACTTAATACTACTATTTACAGCTTAGAACTAACCTACTCTACTATATACACTTAACCTACTATGTACAAATTGCTTTTTAAAGCATGTTCAGAAAGATTGCATTTTTTGATAAATTTGGTTGTCATATCCTCAATTTTGGAATCTACTTTGGGAATTTCTGCCTCTTGATGGAGGTCTGCTATTCTTGTGTCGAATGGACGATCTAGGATCATCCTCAACACTCTATTCTGTGCAACCTGGATTTTGTTCCTGTGGGTCTGAGCGCACGATTCCCACACCGGGGTGGTATAGAAGATCGCGGGGACTATGATCTGTTTGTAGACAGCCAGTTTGTTTTGCCTTGAGAGGCGGGATCTGTGGCAAATGAGTGAATACAAACCAAGGCGGAGCACTTAACTAGGGTTTTCTCTATGTGCGAGCGGAACAGGAGCTTCTCATCGAACAACATCCCGAGATAAGTAACATCAGCGGACCACTCGACCCTTGTACCATCGATTATTACGGTACAGGAGGGAGACGGTTTAAGTTTTGGCGATTGTCGGTGAAGGAACATGATCGCTTGGGTTTTCAAGGCGTTGATTTTGATTTTCCACGTGGTGGCATAATCAGTAAAGGTGTCAAGGCATCGTTGGAGCTTGTAATTTCACGAGGCATCCTACCCTTGACGGCTATCGCGGTGTCATCTGCAAACAGGAAGAACACGCAACCGTCTCCTAGAGGAGGGATGTCCGACGTGTAGATGCTGTAAAGCAGTGGTCCCAGCAGACTCCCTTGCGGAACACCTGCTGGGATCGGAAATTGTCCCGAAAGGGAACTATTAAACGACACCCTGAACGACCTTTGCTGGAGGTAGTTACGGGTGATTTTCACAAGGTATGGTGGAAAGTTGGAGTTACAAAGCTTGTATATAAGTCCATCGTGCCAGACATTGTCAAACGCCTTTTCGACGTCTAACAAGGCCATGGCTGTGGACTTGGATACAGGTTTCTTACTTCGGATGTTATTCATCACCCGCACTAGCTGATGATTGGTGGAATGCCCCTTGCGGAACCCGAACTGTTCCGGAAGAAGAATATCATGTTCCTCCACAAACTTGTTCAGTCGGCTAAGGATCAATTTTTCGAACAGTTTGCTCAGCGCTGAGAGCAGGCTAATCGGTCTGTAGCTTGACGGTAGTGAAGGGTCTTTCCCAGGTTTGTAGTGCAGCTCCAAGCATCTGTTGAGGATGGCAGCCAGCAGCGAGTGCACCCTCGGGCTGAGATTTTTCAACGCTATGTTGAATATTCCGTCAAACCCGGGAGCCTTCATGTTCTTATTGTATTTCAGCGCTGAGCAAATTTGTTCCTCTGTAATCCGTTCTTCTGGAGGGACGGCACAAGGGGAGACATCTAACGTCTGGACGCACTGCGCAACCTGGTTCTCGAGTGGACTTGGGATTTTGGAGCCAAGCAAATTTGACTGGGCAATGTGCTCCCCAATCGCATTGGCCTTCTCTTCGTTGGTGATAAGCCGTTCGTCATTGACTCTAAGTGGTGGAATGGGCTTGGGGTAAGACTTCAGCACCTTGGCAACCTTCCAGAGTGGTCTGGAACGGTCGTCTAGGTTCTGAACGAGACGCCCGAAACTCTCGTTCCGGATTGAGACCATTCTGGAAGCGATCTGCCGATTCCGATCGACCATTTCGTATTTACGCTGCAGATCCCCAGTCCTCTGAAACTGGCGTCTACGAACATTTCTGAGCCGAATCAAGAGTTTGGTGTGGGAATCAATTGCTATGATGCGAAGGCGTAGTAGTAGTAGTAAAATTATGTTTATTTCTGTTGATTATGGTAGTACATTGATTTATCATTTTAATTTATTAGCCTACTTGGCTCTTCATCTTTGTTTAATTTGATATTCTAATTTAATATTTGCGTTTTTCAACTAGTTTACAGAATACCCCTTTGGGGATGTGTTTTATTTGAATTGAAAAAAGTGATAACCTACTTAACTACGAGTATAACTTAACCTAACGTGCTAGATCACGTATGATCTGATGATTTGATCTCAGACAGGTGTCTCTGAACCTTTCCAGGATGAATACTCTGCGTTCTTCTAATGTTTGAATTCCAGCCAGGAAGTGGATCTCAGAATTTCTAGTCCGCGGGGGACTGTTTAGGACCATCTTAAGGATCTTGTTCTGGATCCTTTGGAGTTTAAGGTGATGGCATTTTGCGCAACTCTCCCAGATTGGCATACCGTACTCGATTACAGGAAGGATTATTTGTTTGTAGACAACAAGCTTATTTTTCAGGGACAGGGTTGACTTCCTGTTGTCTTATGTTAATCTTATCAAGATGTTGCACTTGGTTTTTGTTTTGTCAACGTGCTCCCTGAAAAGAAGCTTGCTGTCTAGTGTTAGCCCGAGGTACACGACCTCTTTGAACCATTCCACCACTGTGCCGTTCAGGCAGATCTTGTTATTCTCCGACGGAACAAGTCTAGGAGATTTAGAGTGTGGAAAGATAATGACCTGGGTCTTTACTACGTTGATACGGATCTTCCAGCTGTTGAAATATTCAGACAGAACGTCCAGGCCTCTCTGAAGTTTGGCAGTCAGAGCTCCGATGACCCTACCCTTGTAGACGATGGATGTGTCATCTGCGAACAGAGACAACGATCCACCATCAGGGAGAGCCGGCATATCGGAGGTGAACAGGTTGAATAGGATGGGGCCAAGAATGCTTCCTTGTGGAACCCCGGCACCGATGTTGAAAGCATCCGATGAGATGCCATTCAGAGAGACTCGGAACGTCCTGTCTGATAAATAGTTGTTTATGATCTTCACTAGGAAGAATGGAAGACCGTACTGCTGCAATTTGAACACCAGGCCATCATGCCAGACATTGTCGAATGCTTTTTCAACGTCCAAAAACGCCATGGCAGATGTTTTCGAAACAGACTTGTTTCGTCTGAGAATGTTTGTTACTCGAGTCAGCTAGTGGACGGTCGAACGACCTTTCCGAAAACCAAACTTTCCTCGAGTAACAAGTTGTTTTCATAGGCAGATGTTAGGAGCCGGTGGTACAGTGCTCTTTCGAACAGTTTTGATAACCCTGAGAGAAGGCTGATTGGTCGATAACTTGAAGGAGAGGACGGATCCTTCCCAGGTTTCCGGATGGGTATAACTTTAGCTGACTTCCAACACGAAGGGAAGTAGCCAAGTCCGAGGCACTGATTAAAAATCAGTGCCAGATGGTTGTAGAATCTGGAACTCAAGTGTTTGAGTTCCAGATTCAGGATGTTGTCGAAACCTGGGGCCTTCATGTTTTTAGATGATTTGATATAGGCCAACAGTTCGTCAGCCGTAATCTCGGATTCCTCTGGAAAAATGTTAGGAATCTGAAGAAGATTGGTTGCATTTTCAGCAACCTCAGATTCATGAGGGCTGACGATGTTTTGTCCGAGATTATGGGAGCTGACGAAGTGTTGACCTATCGCGGCAGCCTTCTCTTCAGGAGTTATCAGATGAACCACTGGGTCGCCGGGACGATCCAGTGGGGTCAGTGGGGGAATGGGTCTAGGCTTGTTTTTAAGAATTTTTGTAAGTTTCCAGAAGGGCTTAGCACCATCTGGGAGAGAGCGGGTCTTACTAGCAAAATCGTTATTTCTGAGATCCACCATCCTAGCCTGAATGATCTTTGTTAATCGATTACAATTGGTCTTCAAGTTAGGCAGGCCAGTACGCTGGTACTGCCTACGAATGGTGTTACGGAGTCTAATGAGATCTTTGGTAGGGCTGTCAAGGTTCAGAGTGTTACTCACCTGTCTGGATACTGGCACGTGTTGTTCCCTGGCCCGGGAAATCGCCTCCTGGATGGTTTGACATCTACTGACGTCCCCGGTTGGACATCGTAGTCGATGGTTGTGCCGACGCAGTGTTGATATTGCGCCCAGTTGACTCGATGGTAGTTGCGCCGGGTAGCTTCGAATCGGTTTACCGAGGATCCAACTTCGGCCACCACCGGGTAGTGGTCCGAGCTCAGCTCTTGGAATGCCACAGGTTGCGAGACGTTGTGTCCCATGTTGCTTACGAAGATGTCGATGGTCGCATGGACCCCAGACCGACTCAACCGGGTGGAAGAGTCCGGGGCCAAGATGGTATAGTGGCCCTCTTGCAGGTCTTCATTGAGGATGATGCCGTTTCTATTGCTCCGACCGTTGCCCCAAGCTTGATGTTTTGCGTTCAGATCGCCAGCGATGATAAAGTTCCCGCTCCTCCGGGTGCATTTGTTGATGTCTTTCCGGAGGGCCACTGACGACCCGTCCCTGATGTTGGTTTGCTTGGGGCAGTAGGCCGCGATGATGGTGATTGGGCCAAGTGATGTGCTCACCTCCACTCCGATGGCTTCAATTGTTTTCAGCTGGAAGTTTGGTAGCAGCCGGCAATTGATGTTCCGTCTTGCAGCGATGGCCACTCCTCCACCTCCAGAGCCGGAAGTCGGGAAGGAATACGTTCAGTTCGGGCTTCAAGTGCGTCTCGGTGATAATAGCAATGTCGACCTCCTTGGTGTTGAGGAAATCGAGTAGCTCTCTATGCTTGTTCGTCAGTGAGCAATACCCCTCAATTTAGGTATTTTTGGAATCTGGCTTACGTGTAGCGACCGGAAATCCATGTGATCGCGCACGGATAGGACCCGACTTTTACGTTTTGTGATAAAAGGAGATATTGAAACGAGAACGATTATTTGACCGTCCTGCCATGGCGGAGGTATGAGAACTATAAAACGTTTATTTATTGTAACATAACAAGGAAACTACAAAAACAATGACAATGATACGGGGACAAGTGGCGACATCTATGGGTAGGTACAGTAGTTACTTTATGTTAAGGGTAGAGGCAGTAGTAGTCGCCTGCACGAACATACTCCCCCTCAAAAACGAGCTTTTTTTATGTGACTTGATTTCGACAGTGAATCTGCTGTTATCTGTTGCACTTTCTGTGATGATAAGCGAACTGCTTGTTGACCGATGAAAAGAGTGTGTACTGCTGTTAATACTCAGTCTATTGAGTAACCGACGTAGACACTTGTCCGGTGAAATTAAGCATCTGCTGCTAGCCAAATACTGTGCCGTCTGCAGCAGTACCGTAGGGTGAGCTAGACCCGGTGCAAGATGCTCTGCCAGATGGCTACTGTAAAGCCACACCATCGTAGCCGGCAGCGTCGTGGAATCCTCGATAGCACGGGTGTTAAATCGCAACAAGTGTTCGAACACGAACACCATGTCTGTCTCCATTTTGATATGGCGGCTTCCGGTATGAGATAAACTGAAAAATAGTGCAAATACCCTATAATATGTGAATTTTTAGAATCGGGATGACGTTTAGGGACTGACGCCAGTTTGAAATTCAAGACAACGGCTTCCGGTTACAGAAAACTGTGAAGTACTGCCGAATTACCCACAATGTGGGTATTTTTGAAATCGGGGTGAGGTTTAGGGACCGGAAATTCTAGCATGACGCATTTTGAAATTCAATATGGCGGCTTTCGGGTAAAGGAAAACCGGGAAATACTGTGAAATACCACAAAATATTGGTATATTTTGAATCGGGGTGACGGTAGAGATCAGAAATTCATGGCTTAAGGCATTTTGAAATACCAGATGGTGGCTTCCGGATACAGAAAACTGGAAAATACTGCCAAATTGCCCATAATATAGGTGTTTTTGGAATCGGAGTGAAGTGTGGGGTTCGGAAACCCATATCTGAAGAAATTTTGAATTTCAAGATTGTGGCTTCCGGTTACAAACTGAAAAATACTATCAAATAACCCCCAATATAAGTATTTTTGGAATCAGGGTGACGTGTCGGATCAGGAAATCAATATTGAAGAGTATTTGACAGAATGTCCAAGTTTTACTCTTACCGGAAACCACCATCTTTGATTTCAAAATGGATTTCCGGACTCTACACGTCACCCCGATTCCAATAAAATACCCATATTGTGGGGTATTTGGCACTGTTTCCAAGTTTTTCTGTATCCGGAAGCTAGCATCTTGGATTTAAAAATAGCGTCATAGATTTTCGGTCTTCACATGTCACCCCGATTCTAAAAATAACCATATTGTTGGGTAATTGGCAGTATTTCCGAGTTTTCTCTAACAAAACGCCTCATCTTGGAATTCAAAATGGCATCAGAAATGGTTTCTAAATGTCACTCCGATTCCAAGAATACCATATTGTGGGGTATTTGACAATATTTTGATAAACCTCTTCTTTACGAAGTAAATCCCAAATAACGATTTTTATTACGCACTAATTCGATTTATGAACCCCCTGTATGGTTCGTAAATGGCGGTTCCAGTGTATTCTATAAGGTTTACAGTATAAGCAATAAGCTTAAAAGGCGAAGAAGAAGAATACATTTGTCACTAACGAACAAATTGATGAGATAATGACGAAGGTTTATGTGAGAGTCAATTCTTCAAGAGACGATGTCAAAAATAATGATCGCGTGAAATCTTTCAATAACAATGACCAATGCACCTGTACCGTGCTTTGTATGCAAAACCCGAAACTGTCCACATCAATGCAATGTTTAATTATTATATCTGAGCTGCTCAACCTCAGCAGTGCACTATTTTATTCCTCAGAACTCTACGTACAAAAAAAAAACCACAAATCTCATTTTCTAATTCTACTCAAACCACAATCAGACGCCAACCAAAATCAGATAAATCCATCCAAACAAACAGTTGTTTTGAAACGAGGTGTCAAAAGGGAATTGCTTTAGCGACGCCATATTTATGATGGTTTATTTCCTCCTACATTCGTCCCCTTCGTGCAAAACCATCATCATCCAAGAAACACAGAAGCCATTTCTGGTCATCCTTGCGGTTTGTTGTGTAGAAATGCACGCACCCCCCTCCGCTCGCAATCCAATGAATGTGGTGGAGATCACGTTTATGCGAGGCCGTTAAAGGAGATGGAAATTTTATGAATGGGATCTGGTTTATTTCAAAGCAAGACTTGTTTCCCTCTTTCATCCTGGTTTTTATTGGTGGTCGGTGGTATATACACTGAAGTCTCTCTTTACACTGTTTTTTTCTCGCGGACTCGACTTATTGTACTAATTTCTAGCACGTTATCCATTTTGGATCATAGGTAGTCAAATGGAATACTTAAAAAACCAGAAAAAAAAAAAAAACTGTGTATTTTGACACTAACATGCTAAAATTAGGTATTGTATCATAATATAAAGGATTGCAAATAGTTTAGCAAGTGAAAGTAAGCAATCTTGGTGGATGTTTTTATGAGATTTGTTTACACGGTACTTATCCACCGTGTAAAAATAGGCCTGAGTGTACTGCTCTGTCGTATTGTATGTGGTTTATGTGAGTGAGTAAAAGCAGGGTGGATTTTCTCGAGATGATTCGAGGTGATGGTTGGCTGATAAGTAATTACTTTATCAAGAAGGTGCTAACAGCGGGCTGGATAGATGAAACGTAAATAGGTTGGTTGACAGGACTCATGACGTCTTGTCGAACGTAGCACATGATAGTTCAGTAATGAGTACATTGAACATTTTAGGGTGGATGGCGCCGGTGGTTTAGTGGTAAGCGTGACTGATTTTTCAACCCAGTGTCGCCGGGTTCAATACTAGCCGAAGTTGTTGGAATTTTTCGGAGGCGAAACTATTTCTGGTCACGGAGGAATATAAATCCATTGGTCCCGGCCCATGGGTCGCCTCCCTGGCACGCGATTTCCGTCAGTGATTAATCACAAATTGGAAAGCGACACTCGTCGGTGATTGGCACCTGATTGCGGAATGGAGATCGACGTTGAATATAGAAAAAAAACCTTGTACTATTAATAAATCAATGCTACAAAAAAATTGTGTAGCACACATATGAAAAACGATTTAAAATGCATAGTTTCACCTAAATGTAGGCAATTTCTTTCAAAATCTCTTACAATTTCAAAGAAAACCACTGATTTCTCAATATTGAAAACAATTTACCGTTATTTTATATATAATTCTGATTCGTTGAATCTTAGTTTAATGAAAAATACCACTTTTAAATTAAAGACAACAATACTGAATACTGTTGAACGTCAGTTAAATAAATTGAAATTTATTCAGTATAGTTTACATTTTTGTTATTACAAACTCTTAAGCGTGGTAAGCGTGATTGGTTCTCACCCAAAGGGCCTGGGCTTAATCCCAGTCGGCGCAGCCGGGATGTCCTGAGGCATAAAATATCTGAATCCGTTGGTCCCCGGTTCATGAGTAGATGAGTCGATAGGTAGGGTCCAGGTGTGGGAGCTGCCTTTCTGGCGTCCATAGCATTGGTACTCAGTACGGAAAACAAGATCGACGGTAAGCATCTTGAACTTCCGGATGAACCGGGGTAGAACGGCTTTACGTCCCCGTGATCAGAGATGTTATGCCTCAGAACATCCTGGCGGCGCCGACTTGGATTGAACCCAGGCCTGCTGGGTTGAGAGGCAATCACACTTACCACTACACCACCGGCGCCTTTGGTTAACCACTGCCACCTAGAGCTCCTTCTGCACCGATTTCCTGCCGGATTCCAATCCAACCGGATTAATTGTAGAGGGCTGCCAACTTGTCACCTCCACTAACGATCTAGCATTTCTGTTGACTGGTGTAACTTGAACCGGATGACAGAGGCTCCAGCCAAATGCTCAATAAACACATTTTCTTTAAACTTTAAACTTTTTTTTTTAACTTTAAATGATCTATATTTCTTGAATTTGTGTGGTTAACATGTATTACTTATCAAGTGACACAGACGCGTCTTTTCAACTTTAGTTCCTTTGAAATTTCAATTATTATTAATTACAGTTCCTAGTCCTATCAGGCGTGTTTTAAGAATGACCACCTTGGTATGATTGGTTTGTTTTAAATTTGAAAAAGGAGACTACTTATAACTACTATTTACAACTACAAATAACCTACAACTACTATATACACATAATCTACCATATACAAATTGCTGCACAAATCATGTTCTGATAAAATACATTTTTGTTTAAATTTGGTGCTAATTTCGTTAATTTTGGAATCTATTTTGGCAATGTCTGCCTCTTCATGAAAATTTGTTATTCTAGTGTCGAAAGGACGATCAAGAACCATCCTCAGCACTCTATTATGAGCGACCTGAATTTTGTTCCTGTGAATTTGTGCACATGATTCCCACACCGGAGCTGCGTAGAGGATCGCAGGTGCAATGATTTGTTTGTAGACGGCCAGTTTGTTCACCCTTGAGAGGCGGGATCTACGACATATCAGCGGATACAAACACCTAATCAAGACGGAACACTTGACTACTGTTTTCTCTACATGCGAACGGAAGAGGAGCTTTTCATCGAACAACATCCCGAGATAGGTTACTTCGGCAGACCAGTCAACCCTTGTGCCATCCATGATTACAGTACAAGAGGGAGCCGGTTTCAGTTTGGGTGATTGCCGATGGAGGAACATGATCGCTTGTGTTTTGGAGGCATTGATTTTGATTTTCCACGTGGTGGCATAATCAGCAAAGGCGTTAAGGCATCGTTGAAGTTTGTTCGTTATTTCGCGAGGCATCCTTCCTTTGACGGCTATTGCGGTATCATCTGCGAACAGGAAAAACACGCAACCGTCTCCAAGGGGAGGAATGTCGGAAGTGTAAATGCTGTAAAGCAAGGGGCCCAGCAGACTGCCTTGCGGGACTCCTGCTGGGATGGAAAACGTGTCTGAAAGACAACCATTCAACAATACCTTAAACGACCTTTGCTGGATACGGGTGATTTTAACCAGATGTAAAGGAAAGTTGAAGTTACAAAGCTTGTACACAAGTCCGTCATGCCAAACATTGTCAAACGCCTTTTCACCGTCTAGCAAGGCCATGGCTGTGGACTTGGATACAGCATTGTTACTTCGGATGTTATTCATCACCCGCACTAGCTGGTGATTGGTGAAGTGCCCCTTTCTGAATCCAAACTGTTCCGGAAGGAGAATGTTGTTTTTCTCGACAAACTTGAGCAAACGATTGAGAATGAGTTTCTGCTCAGCGCTGAAAGGAGACTTATTGGTCTGTAGCTTGAAGACAATGTTGGATCCTTACCGGGTTTGCGGATCGGTATGATTTTTGCTACTTTCCAGATGCTTGGAAAGTAGTGCAGTTCCAAACATCTGTTGCAGATAGCGGTTAGAAGAGACTGCACTTTCATGCTGAGTCTCTTCAAGATCAAGTTAAATATACCGTCAAACCCGGGAGCCTTCATGTTCTTGGTGCATTTCAGCGCTGAGCAAATCTGTTGTACTGTAATCATATCCGCCGGTGGCACGACACAAGGGGAGGCATCAAGGTTTTGAACGCATTGCGCAACCTGATCATCGAGCGGACTTTTAATAGTCGAGCCAAGCAAATGCGATGAAGCGACATGCTTGCCGATCGCATTTGCTTTCTCCTGTGGGGTGATTAAAAGCCGATCGTCATCATTTTCGACTCTGAGAGGTGGAATGGGTTTGGGATGAGTTTTCAGGACCTTGGCTACCTTCCAGAATAGTTTGGAGCGGTCGTCCAGATTCTGGACAACACGCCCGAAACTTTCATTTCGGAGTGAGTCCATTCTGAAAGCAATCTGTCTGTTCAGATCAGCCATTTCACGTTTTTTGCCCAGATCTCCAGTCCTCTGAAACTGGCGTCTACGAACATTTCTCAGGCGAATCAAAAGTTGGGTGTGGGAATCAATGGCAATAAACTTACCCCTCACAGGAACTCGTCGGACGCACGCCTCGTCAGTCACGGTTATGGCCTGTTGGAGCCCTTCCAACGTCCGGTCGATGTCATCTACGGTGTTGAGTAGTGGATTTTCATCGATGTTGCTGTCCACCATTCGTCCGTACTGCACCCAGTTGACATGGTGGTAGTCTTTACGCAGACAGCTTCTAGCAGGAACCACGTTGACACCGACTTCAGTCATCACCGGTTGCTGGTCGGAGCTGAGATCGTTGTGCGCCTCCGGCTTGGATAGTCCGATGTTTGACAGGAAAAAGTCCAGCGTGGAGGGATTTCCCGCCGGAGAGATAAAAGTTGGTTCGTCCGGAAATTGCACAGTGTACAATCCATGTTGTGCGTGGTCGAACAATAGACATCCGTTCCGGTTGCTCTGGTAGTTCCGCCAAGCTTCGTGGCGGGCGTTCAGGTCGCCCCCAACGATGAATCGGGAGCTAGTACGGGTGATGGCGGTCAGGTCCTTCTTGAATTGGATTCCTAATCCGTTGCTTGCGGTACACTGGCGTGGGCAGTAAACAGCGATGAACCGGACGTTTCCAGTTGGTGATTCCACCTCCACACTAATGGCCTCGATGATAGAAGTACGGATGTGGGGCAGAGTGCAAAACTTGATTCCCTTTCTGACGATGACCGCTACACCCCCCCCCCCCCCACGGAGCTGGTGCGATCAAGCCGGATAATGTTGTGGTCAGGCAACCAGAAGCTGTCACCGGACTTTAGGTGGGTCTCGGTTAGAAGAACCACGTCGATGCTATGCTTGCGGAGGAAGTCGGCAAGCTCAATATGTTTTGCTCTTACAGAGCAAGCGTTCCAGGTAGCGATGGTCAGCGGTTTAGACACCATACTGGATGATGAACTTACCGAGCACTTGGATCTTTTCGGGCTATTACGGCACTTACGTAGAGCACCGGTCATGTTGACGAAAATTTCCATCAGTTCATCCGCTGAAAACAGATCGGGGTTGTTGTTTTGCGCTGGTGGTTGTCTCCAGAATCCAGGGGGGGATGGAGAGCTTTGGCCAGCAGAATCACCAGAAGTTGCTTGAGCGGAATGCACCCGCGAATTCGCTTGCCTTTGCTGAGGAGCACGAAGAGGCGGGAAATCCTCCGTCCGAAATGCCGGGACTTTGTCCTTCTTGCGTCCTGGTTGGTTGTTAGCTGTTAGCTGTTTTCGGATGCGTTTGAAGTCCTCGCGTTTGGAGCACTGTCTGTCGGAACCTTGGTGAGCACCACCACAGTTGGCGCATTTTAACACCACAGCTCCATCCGCAGGGCAGTCGGAAGTGGCGTGGTCTTGAGCGCAATTGCCGCAGCGTGGCTTAATGTTGCAGTTGCGGGTGCCGTGTCCAAAGTTCAGACACCGTTGGCACTGAGTCACATCGCGATGGCCGCCACGGTATGGCTCCCAGCGGACGATGATGCAATTGATGGAGCGGATGGCTTTCAGCGCGTTGAGCGTCACCGTTCCCTTCTGGAAGTGTACCAGGAAAAGGCAATCCGGATACGCCTTCACATTCTCGTCTCTTCTTGTCATCCGATAGACGGCACTTGGGGCCAGCTTGTACCGGTCCCTGATTTCAGCTTCGATAAACTTCGGGTCGAAGTTTGGCATGCCCCTGATGACGACCTTGAATGGTTTCTCACCGGGAATGTCGTGAGTGAAGAATTCCGCCTTGGAAGTCCTCAGGTGGGCGACGGCCAAGTCATACTCCGCTTTGGTACGGAGCACCACCTTGGTGCCGACTCTGCCCAACTTGTATTCGGCTTTAACGCCCAGCGTCGCTAGATCCGCGATGAGCTCATTAAGATGAGCATTTTACACTACCAACGGAGGTAGCTTCACTTTTGCCGCACTCGGACCGGCAAAATTTTCGTTGTCGATGGCGTCGCCGAAATCACCGATGTCGCTGGCGTTCGTTGCTGTGACGTCATCACGTCCACCATCGGACTGGCCTTGGTTTTTCTTCCTCTTCTTGGATCGCTTCACCCCACGGAGGTGGTATTTCCAACATCGGTGGGAAGAGTAGCGTACCTATTTGAAATAGGTACACTCGTGCTACACTCACCACTGTTCTTCTCCGCTTTCTCACGGAGCCTGCTCCGGGAGCGCTGTCTTCCCATCACACGATGCGACCGACACTACTGACGACGCGAATAAACGTTTGGAATAAGCTATCGAACAACTCGACAGAGCGAGCAATACCGGACTGTACTGCTTGACGAACAAGCAGAGAATGGCAACTGATGATCGTAAACACAGGAAAAAAAGTTGGAAGGGTTGTATACTAGATACGACCGCAGGGTTGGCGTTGGATAACGTCTGTTATGTGTTGTACTTAATTGTGTATATTATATTTTAGGAATATTCCTTAATAACTCTTTTGCGAAAGTTTGGTGGCCCTGAAAAGGGCCGTTTTGTTGGGCTGATGTTGTTGACAATGATGGAACGGGCGACCTTGTTGGACGCTTATATAGTAGAACAGAAAATAACAGAGGTGTCAGACACTCGCATCTGATGTCTCGGTTGGAGAAAGTATAAGAATATAAAAAAAATCAATCGATTTTCACCATCTTTAGACAATGGTTTACTTTTAACCATTTTTCAATAGTTTGCAGAATAAAATCAATAGTTTTGAAACATTCAACAAATTGCTAGAAATATTTCCAATCGATTGATGCCATTATCTTGTAAATCTATCGAGAGACGGTTGAGTTATTATCGTTCAAAATCTTTTAATTTTTCGTAACGCATCCAAAATGACTGTTTTCAATTTTGTACCCCCGTATGTTGCCGAAAGACGTTATCCAACGTCAAAAAGGAGCTTTTAACGATGGCGCCGGTGCTGGTGGTTGAATGCAAGGCGTGACTGCTTTCTCACCAAAGTGGGTGTGGGTCCAATCCCAGCTGAGGTTGGAAGTGTTTTCTGAGGTGAAAAATCTCTGGTCACGTCCTGCTTCGGAAGGGAAGTAAAATGGTTCATCCCAGCTTAACAGAAGCCCCAGATTTCCAGAAATCTTGGCTTCTCTGACGAAAAAAAATTATCTGTTGGTTTTTCCTTCAACGTGTGGAAAAAATTGTGTTAAATGCCCTAAGCTTTCTAATTTAAACTGATAGTTAATATGATGGTGAAAAATTGCTGCCACTAACTTTAAACTTTAAACATATTATATGAATGGTACAGACAAGTTTTAGATGCAAAACTACGCCAAAAATAGTTATTTCTTGAAAACAGTTGGTATTTCTCAATATTGCTAAAATTAAAGATTTTACTGATGCAAGTTGTCAGCTTATGGCTCAAAAGGTCATATGGCATGTTTATTCGAAAAATAGCAGTAATTCTCAACGTTACAATTTGTTACTCCAAGTGAGGAATAATGTCCTCCCAGAAGGTAGTTTGCAAAGCATAACCATCAGGCGTGAACCTTTGATATGCAAAAGAGAAAGAGCAACGATCAGCCTAAATGTATGCTTCCGTGACATGAATCAGGATGCGCCTTTTGCCCCTCAGTGTTTTGAAAATGGGTTTTTTTGTAGGCCTTTCAATTTCAACATTTTAAACAAGATTTTATCAATTTTCGTTAAGCATACCAATTATAATATCTAGTCAATAGCACTGTAGACTTACATTCTTTCAATATGAAACATTTTAGGCTTTCATAATTGGTTTGTATTGTGCGTCGAGACTTCATTCGTGTGATTTCTCGCCTCCTGTCCAATCTCTATTCGCTAAGCGCTTACTTGTTCCGTGTTGGGCTGGGGGACAGCAATCACTGTGAATGTGGACAAGGTTACCAGGACGCAGATCACATCATTTGGTCATGTGCTGAGCATCGTGGAGTCAGATCTAAGCTATATGATCCCCTTCGGACTCGAGCTAGACAACCTAATGTTCCAGTTCGGGATGTTTTGGCTGGACGCGATCTGTGTGTGTTTGTTTATTTATTTATTTGTTTATTTATTTGTTGTTTCATCTTCGATAAAAAATAAAAATCGTACAGACTACTTTACCTAATATTCTTAATCCTATTTTTAAAAGTACTTTTGCTAATCACAAAATCGAAATCCTCGTTAGTATCGTTAAAAGCTCGCAGACAAGCGTCGAATGGATTGTTGAAACCGTAACCAGTCCGGTGAGCCGGTACAGCGACAAGTTGTGAGCTCCTCAACTGTCGGGGAACGTACAGAGGGACATCCTGTAGTAGTTGAGTACAATCAATGTTGCCACGCAGTAAGTCGAAAATAACTAGTTGCTGAATGTTTGTGCGCCTAGCACGTAAGGTTTCCAAATCAATCCGCATACAGCGTGCAGTGTAGTCAGGCAGATTTAGCGGGTCGTCCCATGGAAGGTTGCGCAGCGCGTATCGAATGAAAACCTTCTGAATTCTTTCGACTCTGATGATCAGCGATGCGTGATAAGTTGTCCAGACAGAGGCCGCGTATTCCAGGATGCTACGTACCAAAGTACAGAACAATGTTTTTTGTGCAAACATGTCTGTAAACTGCCACGTATAGCGTCGAATGCATCCAAGAACCGTAGAAGCTTTAGCCGTGACAAGTGCAACATGTTTGTTGAATCTTAACTTCGAGTCAATAGTAACACCAAGATCACAAATTGAGGTAACACGCTCTAATGACACGGATCCAATTGTGTATTGGTGGTTGACGGTGGTGCTCCGACGGGAAAACGATATCACCTTGCATTTTCCTATGTTGACACTCAAACCATTTTCTTGGCACCATAGGAGTAGCCCATTTATGTCATTTTGCAGGGCGAGGCAGTCGAGTACGGTCGCGATGACTCTGAACATCTTCAGGTCGTCGGCGAACATTTGCTTAAATGAAGAAATCTGAAGGCACAGGTCGTTGACGAAAAGGACAAACAGGATTGGACCGAGCACACTTCCTTGTGCTTGCTACTCCCGAAGTAATTGCAAAGGCCTTCGAGCGTGCAGAATTGATCGAAACGAAGGAATGGCGGTCGGTCAAGTAAGAGAGAATCCAATCAACTAACCAAGTAGGGAATCCAATAGCTCTTAATTTTTCGGTAGCGTACACGTGTGGCACTGTGTCAAATGCTTTTGAAAAGTCGATGTAAATAGAGTTCACCTGTCGCCGGGCTTCAACCTCTCGAAACAGAGTATAAGTGTAGCGCAGCAAATTTGTAGTAGTAGAGCGGTGCTGGACAAACCCATGCTGGAACTCCGATATTATGGGATGAACCACATTGTACAGAGCATTGTGCACCTAGGTTTCAAAGACCTTGTTAATGCAACAGAGAATTGATATTCCACGGTAGTTTTCAGCTCGGTTTCGATTACCCGCTTTATGGATTGGCACAATTGAAGCTGTCCTCCAAACATTGGGAAATGATCTTTTGCTCAGCGAACGGTTGAATATGCAGGAGATCGGAGAAGCGAGTGAGCGTGCGCAATATTTGAGCAGAGATGGGGGAATACCATCTACCCCAGGGCCTTTAGAAACATCGAGGTCATTCAAGGCTTTCATAACGTCGTCCGGTGAGAAGCGCAACGTTGGGATGTTCAGGTTGTACTCGTGGATTTTACCGAAACTTGAAGGATTTAGAGGTGGTGAATTTGTGCTGTAAACTGATTGGAAGAAGCTCGCAAACAAGTTAGCAACATCGACAGGGGAGCTAGCAGCGATCCCGTTAAACTCAACTATGTCCGGAATACGAACATAGAATACCAGACCGTTGTGATTTCACGAACTTCCAAAACGTCGAAGGGTGCTGCTTCAGATTCGCTTGCGTTCACTGGACGTACTCCCCATAGCTAGACTTCAACAGTCCGTTGTATCTCGTTTCGATTAATTGGAGACTATTTTTGCTCTCGTTGGTTCTGGTACTGAAATAGCATTTGCGCGACTTACGCAATACGTTCCGCAAATTACGTAGCTCAGGGCTCCACCACGGTTGCACTGAGGGTCAGGTTTGCAGGGTAGGATGGAGCAAAACGCACCGCTTAAACAAAATCGTCAATTGCTGGCGTATGGAAGGTTAAATCAAGAAGAAAGTAAGGGGCTGTTCATAAACTACGTAGACAGTTTAGGGGGGGGGGGGGTTGAGAATTATCTACGGCCCATACAAATTTTAATTTTTTTGTATGGACAATTGTCTACACAGGGGGAGGGGGGGTCAAGAATCCCAAAAAAAAACTGTCTACGTAGTTTATGAACAGACCCTAATGGCGTTTGGTTCATTACCATGTTTTCTACGAAGATCGAGTGATTTAGAACTGCAAAACGATGATGTATCATTATTTTCAAGGTATTTTATAAATCGGTTCCAAAATGATAGCGGGGCAAAACGCCTGATTCATGGTGCAATATGCACAACAACATTGGGGCAACACGCACGACAACAATGGCCAAAACGCACCACAACATTGGGGTAAAATGCACCGTATGATCGACAAACCATAACCCCTGAAAGTAGATAATGCAAAGGGATGAGGTATTCCAAACGATTATTCCTTTATGTTACATCAGAAATAAGGTATCAATAGAATGTTAAAGAGTATTATTTGGACATTGGTCAAGGTCATCAGTTCCCGCAAGCAGCTAGCTATCAAGGCTCAACCTGTCTATCGAAGGTGTGGAATTGTAGGCCTGAATATATTGGTGCAATTAGTTTTTCTTTAGCTTTCATTGCGCATGATTCGTTTCTTTCGTTTAATCAATCACCCTTGTAGTGAAGTCGAAAAGATTGTTTCAATCGGCGCTTGAATATGAAATTTAATGTGGAATATAGAATTTTTTGTATGTTACCAAAATTTATGAATGGTTTGCCACTAAATGTTGAGATAATTTATTGATTATTGAATTATCACACTGTATACCTTGAAAAAGCAGCCTGTTTGTGAGTTTTTGCCTATTTAAAGTAAGGAGTTATCATAAAAAAACAAATCACCAGCGGGTATTTCCCGGCGACTTTACAAATAAATAAAATCAAACAAAATCATCATGCAGAACTAGCTAGGATTTGTTTTACTTCATATTTCACAAAATTGTTTTCGAGTGTTAAGACATCGTCTCCCGCAAAGTTTACATTTTTCCCTCTACCAACACATATGTACATCAGGGCTAGATAGATCTCCACAAGATCTATAGGATTCACGCAATTTAAAAAAAACCAAAATGCACAGCATTACGAAAAGAGGTCAGGTTTCGACCAATAGCAGATAGATTTTAATTCTAAACAAGCCATACGATTGGAAATTTATCTACCAATCTGCTAAAATGAACACTTAGTTAATTTTCAATAGGTCACTATTGAAAAATACCAAATGTCCAACTGTTGCAATGGTGATCAAAATTATCACCGAATGTCTGAAAACTGCGCATTTCCTAACACAGACTTAAAAATCGAATTTCATGCGGTCCTACAAAACTGTGCTCATTCAATCAGCGTAAGTGGTGGTGTCAAGTCCAGCAGTAGCAGTGGTAGCAGCAGCAGGAGTGTTTTCAACAACAACGAAGGCTGCCTGCAAGCAGCGAGCTGCAGAGTTCGGGATCCTTTTACGGAATACGTCTACGGAAACCATCATCGGGATCCGTCTACGGAACCCGTCATCGGTGCTCCGTTTACGGAACCCGTCATCGGCATCCGTTTACGGAACCCATCATCGGGATCCGTCTATGGAATCCGTCATCGGATTTCCATCGGGGTCCACTTCTACTTTATTTTAGATTTTAGTTAACACATTCACTAACCTGCAAAGAGATCCGGCTTCAAACTCCCCGCCGGGATCCAGCTTCTGACTCCCTACCGGGACTCGACTTCGGATTGGTGCACTTTCCTAAGAAACATAATTACATTACATTACATTAATTCACATTTACTTACCTGAAAAACATCGAATCGCCACCAAAACTCGCGACGGACACATTCAGGGTTATTCTGCGTGGCGTATGATGTGAGACGACAATTGTCACCTCGCAGTCACACGACTCTTCTCACTCTATTCCGACAGTCGACTCGGGTGAGGTGAGAGGTTCATTCTTAGGTGAGTTGCAAAGTGACTCGGTGTTCATTCGCCGAAATGTCAGTTTGCTTTGTTTTCCGAAGAGGGCCCATGCAGTTTTTGTAGGTTCATTTGTCAGTTTAATCGCAGGGTTTTATTTTTTACTATGAACATGCGTTTCGAGTCGTATTTCATGTCAAACAAAGTAGATTAAATATTTTATTATTTTCTTAAACATAATCCGCGTTCACATGTTCGAAATCATGCTTAAAAACATCATTTAAAGGATGGTACGGTCAAAATTTGGTCAATATCAACTTGACGTATTTCTTTCAATTTTGCATTTAAAAAACCTGAACACCCCTCATTTTGAAGGTGTGTGTGTGTGTAGAATGTTGCTCCTATTTTGATTTTGGAATTCACTCTTCAGTTGTCAAAATGCCGTCCAAGCAAGAAGAGCAGCGTATCAAAATTTTGCTCGCGCATCGCGAAAATCCGAGCTACTCGCACGCAAAGTTGGCAAAATCGCTAAAGGTTGCCAAATCAACCGTTACAAATGTAATTAAAGTGTTTGGGGAACGTTTGTCGACAGCCAGGAAGTCTGGATCGGGGGAAAATCGAAAACCGGAAGCCGCTGAGACGACAAAGAGAGTTGCCGGTAGTTTCAAGCGAAACCCTAACCTCTCTCTCCGAGATGCCGCAAATAAGCTGGGTGTATCGTCTACAACCGTGCATCGAGCCAAAAAACGAGCCGGACTATCGACTTACAAGAAGGTAGTGACTAAATACGATGGCCAAAGTGCGATCCCGGAGGCTGTACACGACGATGCTGACGAAGTTTGACTGCGTGGTAATGGACGACGAAACCTACGTCAAAGCCGACTACAAGCAGCTTCCGGGACAGGAGTTTTATACGGCAAAAGGAAGGGGAAAGGTAGCAGATGTTTTCAAGCACATGAAACTGTCAAAGTTCGCAAAGACATATCTGGTTTGGCAAGCCATCTGTATCTGTGGCTTGAAAAGCAGCATTTTCATAGCTTCCGGGACTGTCAACCAAGAAATTTACGTGAAAGAGTGTTTGAATAAACGTCTGCTGCCTTTCCTGAAGAAACACGGTTGTTCCGTACTGTTTTGGCCGGATTTGGCATCTTGCCATTACGGTAAAAAGGCCATGGAGTGGTACGCCGCCAACAACGTGCAGGTGGTTCCCAAGGACAAGAACCCTCCCAACACGCCAGAGCTCCGCCCAATTGAGAAATACTGGGCTATTGTCAAGCGGAACCTAAAGAAGACCAAAAAAACTGCTAAGGGCGAGCAGCAGTTCAAGGCAAACTGGCTTTCTGCGGCGAAGAAGGTGGACAAGGTGGCTGTACAAAATCTGATGGCAGGGGTCAAGCGTAAGGCCCGGCAATTCGGATTTGGAAAAGCGGAAGCCTAACTGAATATTTTTCCTGAATTTTATACTAATTGAACTTGAAAAAGAAATTTAATTTGATTTTTTAAATAAACGATTTCACCGATTTACACGCGTTTTCCCTTGACCAAATTTTGACCGTATCACCCTTTAGCAACTATCGTGGTAACTCACCGATTACCTGTCGATCTGCCAAATTTGGAAAGACGTCTGTATTGAATTGTCTCATATAATAATATTTCGCCCACTATATCACAAGAAATTGCGAGTAGCTGAGTGGAATGGAGATAAGTTAAGCATTGGGTACAGGACCAAGTCTCCCCTGGGTGGTGCCAGAAGATGAGCGCAATAGAATCATCAAGTTGCCATAAGGCACGGAATGAGACTATTGCATGGCTGGGTAGTCAAAGTCTTCCATTCGTTAGTCATTTCAGGTGGATTAGAACAGGTTTAGGTTTAGGGTGGGCGTTGGCCAGATTTGGATTTTTCAGATATAATCCTAAATAGGACCTAGATTATTTAATACACTAGTAACCTCAACTTCTGTCACAATATTTCATTGTGACTAATCAACACGCAATGGGTAAAATATCAAATATGCGGTAAATTTAAAAAAAAAGGTAACTTGGAGTGTAGAGCGCACTGCCCACTGGACGATTCTGAAGCCTGACCAAGTGAGTGGGTTACGGGTTTATTTGATAGTACGTCATTTCCAAGTTATATATAGATACAATCATACCATTGGCAATTTCTATTTAGGGGGAGCGTAACCCATGTTATGGCTTCCATTTATTAAATAGTTCAGATAGGCTGGAAATTATAGGTTCATGGTGAGAAAATGTACCATATGGTGCCCGTTCACTGATCAAAATTAGATTCAACTCGTCAGGCCCTGCCCTGGAATAAGGGGATTGACGATGATTTGTCAAGTTTCATTTTACATTTGCATATAATTGTAAGTTTAGGTTTGCTTTTGTAATTGTAAGATAGATAGTTTGCCTCAATTGAAACATTGAGTTGTATAAACTTGACGAATCATACCTCTAAAATAGTAGTAGTTACAGTGCCGCATGATCTAACAACCACTGCCTGCAACTAATGTTGGAGGGGCCGGCAGGGCTGATTATGGATCAAAACTAACATAACTCTAACACTGAAATGATCCCGAAATTAACGCTCATTCATTGCACTTTGAGTCATAAAGTAATTTTATTTATTTTCCTACTAATCTATCTACCTTCACACTTAGTTTTTTCTACCGAGCTCGGCTGTGCGGGTCTCGCCGGGGAGGGTTTCGCTGAGATCTCGGCGGGAGTGACATTAGATTGAGGTCTCGGATAATGCCTTTTCTAATAATCTGCCTACGTTTCTTATCTTTGTTATCTACTTTATCCCCTTTTTATTTTTCTGCTCTTCTTTCCTCTTCTCTTCTTTTGTTTTGTTTTTTTTTACATATAACTAATAATAATACCTCCTTGTTTTCTCTCTAATTTGTCTACTATGTCCCACCATCACGATGAGAGATGAGCTACCGTACATGGTACACGCTCATATACACTCCCAAAATAGTATGCCGCAAGTAAGTATATCACAGAGGCAACTAAAGATCCAGAAACAAAAACCGATAACGCTGAAGATAATGAGCTGTGGTGATTTATATGACTATATAGTATTATTTATTTATACTAACCTAAACACAACGTGGGGTGACCCAAATCCAAACGATCACTAACCAAAATAATAGACTTATCTTTTTTCAGCAGGTGTAATTTCTTTTAGTTCTGTTTCTCTCTTTTTAGCAAAACAACAACAAAAAAACCTCATAACTCTTCTCCATTCTTTTAATCTCCTACTATCCCCTATAAATGTATCGGAAACTAGTGGGACTGTCTGTGCAAACAGAAACAGGCCTGCTAGTGGAAGAAGGTCGTTATGCTATACGGTCTAGCATAGGCCTACGGCCAGGTTTCAGTAGGTACACACTCGATTAACGGCAGATTGGTTTACAGTGGTCGACCAGAGTGTGTGCTGATAAATTAAAAAATTACAATTACATCAGTATTTCATACATCAGCTTAAATTACGTTGATCGATATTACATTCTGTTTTGATGTGCACTACACCAGCCAGCAAAGTTCAACAATCCATCGTTGCTTATGCCTTTGTTGTCGTTTGGAACCAGTTTTGCGAGGTAGGTGACGATTGTGCGTATTTCTCGCGTAACTTTTGAAAAGGGCCTGTTTATAGCCGGAACAATACGTAAAGAGCAAATTGAAACATTGAACGTCGCGTGAAAGTGGAACGTAATGAAGGCCTAAGTACTTTTTCGTAGTTTTTAGTTTTCGGATTTGAAAGATCGTCGGTTACAGTGGCCTGCTTACTGAGCAGAAAAACGTGGTCCCAGGTCCTTACATATCATAGAGATTTATGGTAAAATCGCTTGTGTATCGTGTATTTTGCGAAACTCGTTGTTGTCGTTGGTTCCGGTTTTGAATGGATACAAAAATTTGAGCAACGGTATTATGTGATATGAGGGGCTCGGTGGCCTTAGAGCAACCGTTTTTGCTTACTGAGCAGAACATCATGAGTCTAATCTCAGGCCCATCCACATTCAAGATTCGTCAATCGTTTTATTTGTTAATATGACTACATGGTAATAACAGCAACTCGGTGATTAAAAAGGTCTTCGTCTGCCTAGTGGCAAACGTTTTTGCTTACTGAGCAGAAGACCGTGGGTTTAGTCCCAAGCTCCTTCGCGTTATATGATCGTTAGGACATCAATTCAGCTTATCGTTTACCAAAACGAACCCTGCTGCAAACCCAACCCTCTTATCCAACATCCCAGTGATTCCTCGTGGAAGTGCAGAGGTGTTCTCGGCTTCCATCAAAGCGAGTGTCATGTCAACACAATCCTTCCCATTCCTTTCTTGACCTGTGTTCAGACGCGGCCGGCGCTGGTATTGCCTAATTTAAGATCACCAGTTTTTACACATTGAGGATGATTGCTAGTCCCAAGCATCGTCTATTGGTTCTCTGTGTAATTACAGCTGATCTGGCAATAAAAGAGTAGCAACCGTGGGCGGTCAATCAAGCTCAAGCTCAAGCTCTAAATTTAGGATCACTAAGATTTGTAAAAGTTACAAATCTCGAAAAAAGATCCCAAAACATTCTCCTAGAAATTTCCCTAGATCTCATTTGTTATTAAATTGAAGTATTCTAAAACAATTTCTTAATCCATTGATTCCTTATTTAGAATTTGATCTAATGACCCATTCAGGCCGATAGTGTTCCAGCCTAGTGACCATTATAAATATCTCTATTTCTCAGAAAATTCTGGAGTTTTGAAAACATAAGGTCTGGGCTGGCGTGAAACATAAGGCTTAAAAAAAGTGATAGAAATTGATTTTTCTAAGTACTATTAAAGATTTACCCACAAATAAATACGAAAACTTGCACGCGGTCGCAATTTAAGGAAAAATAACTTCTTTTACTTTTAACTAAAAATTGAGCAGCAGGGTGTTTTTTTCATACAGGGGTGAATCTGCTCCCAGACACCTTAGAAGATAACTCAGGGTGTGGGGATGGGAGAAGTAGCACTCCCGACCCACTAAACCTTACCCTGTGCTCTAGGCCCTTGCCCTCCCCGAAACCGCCCGAAAGCATTACGTCATGGGAGGGGGCCGGTTGCGCTATGGTGCATCACTAGTGTTGTGTCAGACGTGACACTCGCTACTGCACAGTGAGCAGCTGTGCAGGGCCTTGTTCGCTGTTAGTTGTTCGCCTGAGTTCTAGAGCAGACGTGATAGCCAGCCAACTGTCCAGGGCCAAACAGGACAGATGTGACCGCTTACCAGCTGCGTGTGCTAAGCACTCTAAGAACCCGGTGTCACTCCTGTTATTGCACAACGAGGGTTTGTGCAGGGCTTATCGACCTCCTGGGACGAGCTGGATGGGCTTCCAGCGTCCTTACTTTGCGGTAGTTCGTTTAGCCGCAATATCTCTCCCTTGGGTTCGATAATTAATTAACGTTTCCAGGGCACACCACGAGGAGGCGAACTACTTCATGCCGAGCAGCAGGGTGTGAGAGAAGCTTTGCGGCCATGAGCATGGCGCATCAAAACGTGGCTGAGAATTACTATGTTCGAAAACCGATTTTTATCGCTAGCGGTACTAAACATTGAAAATGAATTTGTCAAAGAAAAGGTTCACAACAAGTTTGCTAAAGGGAACCGAAAAGTAAAACTCGTGTGAAACTTAAAATTCGAGAAAACGCATTCGTATTTTTTTGGACTGAAATAAATATATCTTTTAAATAAACAATATTTGTAAATTTTATTGAAGCCAGAAACCTCAAAACAACTTGAAAATGGGTACATTTTTATAACATGTTCGAAATCGTTTAAATCAATGAACTTTATGTGAATACTACAAGTATATACACACAAAGAAAGCTCGTTGCTAAAATTAAAAAATCCATTGATATAATTAAAAGTTTGCGTTGGTTTTTTTTTGGTAGAATCGTTAGCTTTCAAACCGAAAGTCAGTTAACTGTCAAATCAAAAGTTGCTCCCTCGCTACTTTTAAAAGTTGAAACTTTCGAATTGAATTGTACTACTGTCAAATTAAAACCATGACAATGCTAAAATTAAAAACGGATTAATTTTGCTTCAAAACAAACTTTTGGTTTGAAATTGTTGTACAGTTGAAAGGACAGGTGTCGTTTTGATTAAAAAAAAAAAACAATAAATTTTAATTTAACGACAAGTATTTTCATTTTAAAGTTCTCTCATTATTAACTTTATAACCGTTATTTATTTTTCTAAAGGGAAAAAACATAAAATTTATTACATTTTTTTTAATCTGTTCTGCAGATTCTGCTGCTCTGTCATGACATCCTTCAACTGATAAAAAATTTCAATGCTTCCATACCGTTTGTTCACACGAGTTTAGTGGAGCCGTTGCCATTGATGTACCCAACGCTTCACCTTGTCCAAACATCTCCCGTTCAATAGAACATCTTGCCTCGCATTCTGGTCCCATCGTCCGGTACGATCTTTTTCTTCCTGCGAAACTATTATGTCAACAGCATCGTTAGTTTTGGCCGCCTTTATCTTTTCCACCCGGCAGATGTTGAAGAAATCCAATCCCTGCATGTGATACTTTTCCAGCCGGAATCTTCGATCTTCTCCTGAAGATGAATCGTTGCACCAAGATCAACACGGAAAGTCGAAAACGGTTAGCACTTGATAAAAAAAAATCATAGTTGAAGATGCTAATTTCAAATAACAGACTGTAGTGGTAATTTTTATACGATAGATGGAGTAGATGAAAGCATAGAGTTGATAGTTCCGTTAGAGTACGGCAGTGTGAAGATTGTATATAGATATTAGACAAGCTAGAACACGATGAGAACGATGACAGGAGCACATATCGTGGTAGGGGTAAACAATAGTTGCAATTTCCAAACCTACGACTGGATACTTTCCTTCAAATAACAACTGAAGTGCGGTAAAAAATCGGTAGAACTGTTTCAAACACACAGTTGGTACTTGAGCGGGTCGGTTTTCATCTCTTTTTGCCAGTGGTGGCGGGGGGGGGGGCTCACCCCTCACCATCCCTCTCCAAAGGGGGAGTTTGGTAAAGAGAGATGAAAAAACCGATTTGTACCTTCCTTAAAAGTTGTTCTAGCTCGCTATTCTAATATCTATATGCAATCTTCACACTGCCGTACTCTAGCGGAACTATCAACTCTATGCTTTCATCTACTCCATCTATCGTATAAAAATTACCACTACAGTCTGTTATTTGAAATTAGCATCTTCAACTATGTAAATCGTTGACTTCACGTAGAAGTAATACTAAAACATATAGTCAAAGTAAAAAAGAATCAATAATTCACAGTCATGTCACAATTCCTTCAGTCTTACCTATTGCGTGTGGAGTCATCAAATTAAACTAAATTTTACTTAAAGAACACCCGAGGGGAGATATCGGAATCGGTTACCGTTGCAGGCACTGTATGTTTTTTTGAGGGATTTTGTCTTAGTGGTTAAGACTATATGCCCTATTGGCTTTTTCGACGATGATTGAATTTGCTTTTCAATAGATATTTTGACAGTTTAACAATTTTGGTTTTAATAATATGCACTTTTAAAATTACATCGCTTTCAAGCTAATAAATTAAATTTCATTATGAAATTATTTGTGGTTGGTTATAACCAAATTTTGAGAACTTTTAATTTGAAAACACATAATTTTTAATAACATAATTTTTGTTTTTTTTTGTGTGTAGAATAAGGTAATCTCCCTCCCTATACTACCGATGGTTTATGTCTTGTCAGCTGGGGACATGCCCCCCTCCCCCAGTCTAACATGCTAGTTACGCCTCTGTCCATAGGCCTAATATAAGGACAGGTAGAAAAAGTGTATCACGAAGAAAGGTTGCTTGAAATACATTTATCGCAAATTATCGTTATAAAATTAAAAATTACATTCAGGTAACAAATGTGACAATCTAAACCAGTGATGGCCAAAGTGTGGCCCGCGAGCCGCACGTGGTCCTTGGATCTCTATTGCTTTTCGAATGTATGGCCGAAATGTTTGGGAAATACGCAAAATTCAACTTAAAATATGGCCATCGAACAAAGAAACAGCTAATGTAAAAATGAGAATGAGCACCACTGATCTATACGAAAGATTATGAAAACTTGCTCGGAACAATATTTTTCTAGTTTTTTAGATCACTATTAATATTATCATATAGTATCGGAAGGCACTTACAAACCCTGAAATTACAGGTTCTTATAATCATTGATTGCCCGTCATGTCCGTTCTATTACGGCCCGTTGGAGGCGAACCAGCCCAAGGCTGAAAGCCTCCCTAATAAAGATAAATTAATTAATTAATCCATTGCGGCCCTTTTCACTCATACGGCCACCATATGAAAAATATTGAAAAAGTTTTAAGTTTATAGATTTTAAACAACCAAAACTAAGCGCAAAACAATTGTACCGACCAATCGCGGTCTTACGTCAACCTTCCGTTCTTGTGTTGGTGAGGAAGTGGTACTGTTGGCGGAATACAACACAATTACCCTCAGGGTTATATATTGGAAAGGATAATTTTAACACAATCTAGTTTCATAAAGGCGGGCAATTGTTTCTAAAGATATCTGTTCCCAGTTCACATAACGCATTCAAATTCCCACGTCGACTGCTGTTGTTCGGAACATTAATTATATCGAATGATCAACGATTGAAAAACCATAACAAATAAAACAAATCACTGAAACCGACACGGTGCATTGTCGTCAAAGGAAAGCTCCACCGGGATATATTAAATTTCATGTGATTCTTTGGTTTCGCGCACAGAAGCGAATTTCAATCTGACTGAACCACAAAGCCATGCACGGACGGATGGACGTCTGTTCCAGTCACTCATATGAGAATGTGATGCGACATACCCGCACGTTCACTCGTTCTCTGTATTTCCCATCATATCCGGTTGGGAGGGCCGGGTCGGTAAGGCTGGTCCGTTCGTTAAGCGTGGTGTTTGCCATTGCCAAACAAAGCATCTACTAGAAGTTCTGGAGTATTCAGGGCTGAATTTAGGTATCAGCCAATCTGTAACGAGGGAGCACGAATAGTGTCAGCGTTTGCTCTCCGGAATGAACCCCTGCTGCCACACACGCACATCCCTCTTCAATTCATCTCTGGTGGTTGGTTGACTAGGTTTTGTTGCTGCTGTTGCTGCTTCTGCTCGCCGGATGACTGGCTGCCGTTGATTGTGAAGTCAAACAGAATGATAGCGAACAGCGCGCGACTAGCTATGAATATGCACGTGTGGTCGACCGCACACCGCTCGCTCCGGATGCTAGTAGGAATAATAAGACAGCAAGAAGAATCCTTTCGGGTTTTTCGAGGGCGGAAGCAGCAGGACGCGCAACAAAGTGTATACCAAAGAATATAGCTAGTGACAGTGAAACATGTCTGCAGCAGGAACCGCAACTTCAGGATTCAACATCTGCTACTGCTGCTGTTGGTTGAAACTTTCTGGCAATATGAGAAAAGCGAAAGCTCTGATTTTGAACTGCTGCCGGCTGTGGGGTCTCCATGTCTTCCCATGGACACGGTCGGTCATGTGTGGGTACGTCGTTGTGATCTTGCGGACCTTTTACACTTAATTTGAGCCAAATGTGAAGCGATACAGAAAACTCCGGAGGTCGCACCGCATTCGTAACGAACCATATCGCTTTGTATCTGTGGGTTCATATTCCATTGCCACCATTGCCGCCACCATCCGGAACCGTGCAGTAATGGGAGAGGAAAAATGCAAGGATTTATTTCACTGGCAGCTTGAAATATTACACCAAATAGTAATAAATTTTGAGGAAGGGTTTGTTTTATGAAATATTCATGGCTTTGCCCTGCAGTGTCTGCAAGGAATTGAACTGCTTTTGCTTGGAACGGAGTAGAACAGTTGCGATGTACGACACAGCACGGGACTTTGCTGAAGGATCGATGAAACTACATTTGATTTCAAAAGCTTTATATTGGTCTGTCACAATAAAAAACATAGTCTTTGTTATTTTTGTACTTGCTCACATGCTTCTCTAAAACTTAGTTTTCATATTAGGCACTCTGTTGGATGTGATACTTGTATTGGAACTATAAACAGTAAGAAACGGATTTATGTAAGTATATTAATGAATATAAATCATAATTAACGATGGTCGTTGTTGCTGATAGATTTTGAATTTAGTGAGGTCTGTCAGTGAATTCTTGGAAATCGTGCATTCTTCCCATGCTCGTCGAGCTGATGGATCCAGTCCATGATCCATCCACCAGATTACCCAAGTCAATAAACGGATTCCTTGGAGACAGTCGGAAGCTTGAACAGTGATGGTGATATTACTCGGAAATTGTTGTTCCATTTAACCTCATTTGACGATTGCTTGAATTTTATAGTTTATTCTTTTTATTTTTCCGCTAGTAGTGCAACAACTAGACCATATTGGGACAGCATAAAGCATGACCGGTCTAAAAACTTGTTTATTCTTGTTTGTTCAAAGTTTGGATTCCCTGTGTTGGGTACATTACAAAAAACCTTCAGATGCGTTCCTTCCGAGCGCCCCCCGTGTAGCATAACTTCTCTTGCTTTCGGTTGTCTCTCTTGGATGTCTACACGGGAAAGCTATTGATACTGAATTGTAACGCTTCTCGATTAGATACACACATATTGTAGTTTTTTGTTTATATGTTTTTGCCTAAGTCAGTACCAATAAAAACGCCAAGTCGATCGGTCACCGTTGTCGTAAAATTAGAAAAATACAGTTTACATTTTTGTTGCAATAAAGCCTCTCTTTTCTTTTTACATTTTGATCGCGAGTGTTTTCTTTCAACAACGTTTCTCGACAATTCCACGGCCATAAGCGAGACTTTATAACGAAGTCCGAAACAGAAGTTTGCAGCAAAACGGGTGTCCAAAGTACGTTCTTGAAGGGTCCGAACATTGGTGCCGTGACCAGGATTGTGCCGCGGTTAGTTGCTTGTTGGACACCATGTTTTGTCCAAACGTGTTTCATCCAACCGAATTGTTCGCCAAAGCTTTTGTGCACGGACTGCTTAACGTTTTGAGTAGCAACGACCTGAAGAACAGTTCATCAACCCTTTTGCTTTCGTGACTGTTGGATGGTGTGGTCTTTGAATCGCACACTGCTTGGGACAAATAATAGCAACCTCGCTAAGTGATTGCTATTGTTAGATGGTCACGATAAATTTGAGTTCACTGGTGATCGATTAGGCGACAGATTCGACCGAGAGTCTGGTACTGGATTATAAGATCAAAACGGTGGTCTTGTGCATTGACGATTCAGCGTATAGCTTGTTACCGGAGGCGCGTATTTTGATACATACGGTTGCAATACATGGCCTGTCGAACCAGGCTCACCCGGTGAGTACTGAGCTGATATTTTTACTGCTTCCACGGATATATTGCAACCAATTTCTTGCTCCTCGGTTTCTGCATTGGATGAGTTCTGCTACATTGGAAATCACCGCAAGCTGCTGAGGTTATCGCCAAAAGCCTCAGAATTTGTAGTGGACTCTAGACGGAGAATTCTGTTGTTCCTGTTGGGAGATAAATAAATACAAGGCCTAATTAATTAGGCTCACAGGTGAGCCTCTCTCCAATAATTGTATCCCTCTGTTTTGTGGTGCTGTGCTTCGTACTTTCCACAGTTTCGCCGCCGCACTGATACGCTATGGGGAAGAAGCTGAAGCCTAAACTGCAAGTGCGGGACGACATCGTGGACTTTCTCCATCGCACGGCGCGGTTTCTGAAGCAATACGATCCGGCTATTCATGCTCTACAGGTGCAACCTCGCATGGACAAATTAGACGAGAAATGGGAGGAATTCGAGGACGTCCAGATGCAAATAGAGGAAATGGAGGAACATGAGGAGAACGCGGATCAACACAAGCAGACTCGGTCAGAGTTCGAGGAGTTGTACTTCCAGGTAAGGGCAGGGTTGAAAGCGAAGTTGCCATCCACCACTCCCTCAGTCTCCCCTTCTACCTCCACTTATACACGTGTGGAGGCATGTGCTGGTGTACAATTACCAAAGATAAATTTGCCAGAATTTAATGGGGAATTCGACAAATGGTTGCCTTTTTTCGACACTTTCAAGTCGCTGATCCACACCAATCCAGATTTGAGCGGGATTCAGCGCTTTCATTACCTGCGAGCGTCTCTAAAGGGTGAGGCACTTAAGGTTGTTGATGCATTCCCAATGAGTGAAGCCAGCTACGGTGTTGCCTGGTCTGCTTTGACCAAACGTTATTCGAATGTTTATCTACAGAAGAAACGGCACGTCAACGCTCTTCTACAGTTTCCGAAGATGAAGAAAATTTCTGCAAGTGGGATCCATGATGTTATCGATACTTTCGACCGGCACACAAAAATCTTGGATCAATTAGGGGAAGTGACTGCAGGCTGGGGAGCGATGCTGACACAGCTATTAGTATCGAAGGTAGACGACGTTACGCAGAAATACTGGGAAGAGTACGCTTTGAAAAAGGAGGATCCTGTATTTTTGCACGTGATGGAGTTTCTGGAAGGCCAAACCCGCATTTTGGATGCAATAGCGGTTGATCAACGTCCCGATGGCCAACGTATTCCACTTTCCAGTTCACTCACCCCGTTCAAGAAGCCAGCTCATAAGTTATCGGTTCACGTATCATCGGAGACTTCGTCGTCGAAGTGCGTGTCTTGTGGCGGTCCGCATTATATCACCAACTGCTCTTCTTTTGCGAAGCTGACTCTGGATAAGCGGTTCCAGGTCGTAAATTCCAAGAAGCTGTGCAGCAATTGTCTTCGGCGTGACCATTACAGTAGAGATTGCACATCTACTTGCCGCTGTCGTACGTGTAGCAAAAAACACCATACTTTGCTCCATCCGGGATTAGCGGCAACTAGCGGTCAGCGGTCAGAGATCAAGTCCTTGAACAATCGCAAACGGGCGGTTCCAGCATTTCTACGGCAGTTGCAGTTCGGACTCCACAACAATCCCTTCAAAGTTCTGTAACTTCAATCTACGCAGCTTTCAATTGAGAGCTTTCGATGCCTGTACCATTTTTGCATTAGTATAATTGTGTGGCAAGTACAATCATACTCTATTGCCCAGGGAAGTCGAGAAATTTTCCAACCCGAAAAATTCCTAGACCGGACCGGGAATCGAACCCAGCCACCTCCAGCATGGTCTTGCTTTGTAGCTGTGCCTTTACCGACTGAGCTAAGGGAGGCCCCGTAGGCAGCGCAATTCCCAATTAAACCTGAATCCAATGACACAGGCTTGTTTGTCTAACAACAACTTTGTCGAAGACAGTAAAGCTTTATATATTGAAACAAATGAGATAATCCAGCAAAGCCCCTATTAGTGAAAATTTCATAAGTCGTGGGAATCCTTATTCGCGGTTCCTTATTCACGCCTCCGTTACTCCGGCAATAAGGATTCCTTACTGTACATATATATTCATATATATAAAAGAAATATAAAACAGGGAGGTCAACTGAAAAGAATAAATTTTTTGATTAATTAACAGACAATTCAAAACTAAAAGTATAAGTAAATAGAAGGAATTTCACATAGCGTGAAGTGACTAAGCAAGTCAATGCGGTCCATCAGAAGACTCATCGTTATCTCCAATCTTGCAGCCAAATAAATGATGCATCGCTCGCGAGCTGCATCGAACTTCATCGAAGACAATCATACATTCCAATTTTCCGCCTCCAAATCGGACAACCAAACAAATGACTGCAACGTTCTGACGAATGTGCTGGATATCGACCAAAATTTGTACTTCTTCTGCGATCATATCTTCTCCCACAAAGCGGATTGCTTCCAGGGAAACTGTTCCCTCCCCCGCCCACTTCCAACGGATCAGCTCCGAAACAAGGTCCGAGACAGAAGAGCGCATCTACCAGAAATACAAATCACCACCATAAATCATTGCTTCTATCATCCCTTTGAGAGAGATGTGCTAGTCTGTCTTTTGTCTTTCCGGTCCATTTCAGGGACCGCTTTTCCCGGCGTCATGGTCCGTCATGATGATTGTAGTGGCTGACAGAGACACAGGAAAAAAAAATAAAAGAATGGCAAGACAAAAAAAAAAACAGCCGCAAGACCAACATCCCTCAAGGGATTTCTCTGCCCTATTTTATGCCCAAACGTGTGGATGGAAATGGGGTACCAAGAAGACGGAAAAAGGTTTGCGACTAAATAAATATTAATAATTTTCCGCCTCGAATACAACACGACGACGGACCCAACGACGATTTGAGAGCAGGCTTACGCTTACTGTGTGGATGGTAAGAGGGAGCAGAGAAAGCTCAGGCAAACGGGTAATTTGAGAAGCTTCTTGAACCGCAACCTCAATCGAGTAGACAGCAATAAGCAGAGACAGAAAGGGAAGAAAAATTGGTGACCCACAATTCGGCCTATGCCCACCGGAACATGAAAACGATAGCAACATTTCCAGTTCAGCTCCTTCGTTTTCCCTCATCACATTGAATATCCGAGGTAATCCTTTATCCTTTATTACAATGGTGTGCCTATTTTCTTGTGCCGATGGTACAGGGTACCAATTCGAAGAACTAAACGGTAAAAATGGAGACTTCTTTCCGAAATATAGGTACAGGTAAAGCCAGAATAGCCACAGGATATAAAATAGATATTTTCTTTATTATGAGTAACTGCATGGCTGTTGTGGAATGGAAAAGAATTGCGATTGGAAGTCGTAACTATAAAGATAATTTTCGTGAAGTTTCAATTGAGCTGAGTGTATTGCTAAGGACTTCTGCTTCTCGGATTTATTCCGTCTAATGATCAGCTCAAAATTCAGCTCAATCAAAAGTACTTTTCGCTGAGTAACGAACTTTTCAGTCGCGGAGCACTAAATTTTACAAGACGTTTGATTGTTTACGTTTCATCTCTTATGTCAAAGATGGATTCCGTCACGTGCAAAATTAGTTATTTCTAAGTATGTAGAGTTGTTGATGGAACACAAAGAAACATCAACAGAAAATTGTATGTCAACACGACAGGCGTAAAGATCTGGCTCTGGCCAACACCATGGCACAGTTGAACTCAGTGTCTGATTGGCATCCGGCAGTGAATTGAATTGCATAATAATTGTTACACCGCAGAAGACTCACCGTGATGCTGTTTGCTTTAAACATCACGCCCACACACTTAGAAATAACTAATTTTACACGTGACGGAATCCGTCTTTGACATAAAAGATGAGACGTAAACAAACATGTCATGTAATATTAAATGCACCAAGATTGAAAAGTTCGTTGCTCGACGAAAAATACGTTTGATTGAGCTATATTTTGCGCCTGTTATGACCCAAATTTATGTCAAAATAGACGCTCGTATATGTCACTCTCAAGTCTCAAAGCACCTTAATTTACATAAACTTTTCTGTATATTTTGTAAGAATTTTAAAATTATGTTACATGTCTTGCCTACTGTATATGCCTTGAAATCTCGAATCGGTTGGATAAAATCCTTTTCAAAAACATTTTTAAATTGTTTCTTTAAATTATCCACTCTTGACCTATTACTCAGCGTCGAGATCAACAACCAACGGAATTCAACTTTACTCAACAGGGATCAAGGAAACGGACACACATGGCTTTTCAAGTTACTTCCTAGGACGCATCAACGAGTAAGCAGCGGAGTTCCTGGTCATACAGGAAATTAAATTTAAGTTTACCTAGCTTTTAAGTGAAAATGTACTTGTGTTAATACATAAGTTAACGGTTACACCGTTTGGAAGTAATTAAAAAAAAAATAAAAACCTTACTACTTGGAAGCTAAACTAAGACTTTTGGCGATGATTCACATTCTTTTAGAAAGCGGATGTTGATATTTTGAGTGTTGGGAATGTGAATTTGTTGGTTGATGGTGATTTATAGGCGGATGATGACGATGGGTCATCCTGTGATTACACATTTCTCGAAGGTAATAAGGAATGTACTAGTTATTGTTCTGTTAGGTGAGTCGAGTTTCTAACGCCTTTGGATACGGTTGTGTGTTAAGTTCGTTCTCTGTTTTGTGCGTGCATTCGCTTTCATAGTTTTCGGCTGCATTTGCCGGATTAGCGCTGGCACTCTGCCTCCCGGACGGTTATACGTGTGTGAGTGTTGGTTTCTCGCTTTCCGAGAAGTTTTAGAATCGAGAAAGAAAACATGATTCATCATGTTTGCAAAATTGGCGTGGTTTGATTGTTTCTCCCGGACCAGAAATTTGTGGCATCGAAAATTTTAATTTCTGTTTATTTACGCGGTAATGAGAAGTGCGCTGATCTATTGTCAGGGTTTTGAGATGTGCATTGCTTTTATACACGGAGTGACTTGAAAAAGAAAAGTGAAGAAAAGTGGTTGTTGTGTGGTTGGAGTGGAGGAAAAAAAATATGCGTGGAAGCATCGGGAATGCGCTCCCGGGTGAAGTGATTTGGTGAGAACGTTCCAATTGAAGATTGTTGACAAGTGTATTTGTGGTGATGCAAATTATGGTTTAGATGACGCATGGCCCCAAACATTTTGTGTATCCAAATAAAACATATTACATACTAAATACGCACAGGGCATCGTCTGCTGACCATTGCCGCGGGTATATCGTGGGAGTCCCAGGTACCCGGTTCAAGCTTTAGTTGGCGGCGGTGGCTCTTCTTGACCTTCTACCCCCTGAGTAGTTAGTGTGAATAAGGGCGTCTATGTGATGTTTTGCTGTACCTGTTGTGGACATCTAGTGCATCCTGTTCCCTTAACTTGTTGAGGACACCCTGTCTTGCCTCAAAAGTTACCCTTTTTGAAGTACTAGTCTTCACAACATAAAGGGCACCATTACGGAGCATGAGATTTGATCAAATTATTCGCAGTTCTACTTGTCCAACGCCCCCGGCTGGGTGAGGGATAGAGGATGACACACACACACACACACACACTAGTTATTGTTCTGTTAGGTGAATCGCAGTTAGAATTTACGGCTATTGGATTCATAGCATTGATCACTAGCAATGTGTTTGTGTTGATTCGTTTGATTTTAAGTGGTTGCCTTAATTCAGTATACTGACACGCAGCATTATGTCCCCCAAGTGTGTTATGTATGCATCCGTCATTTGTAATATTAATCAGCGTATGTTGTTGGCAGATTCAATATTGTTCTATGATTGGACAATGTTCCTTGCTGACAAAGGTTGATGCTTCAGTTGTGATGGCGATGTTGTATTATGATGGTATTGTTCGATTTTTGAAAGGTATGCTTTCGTAATTAATAATAATTTCTTTTTAAAAATATTGGTATTTTTACCGCAAATATAATATTTGAATTATTATGGAAAGCTTCAATTTCTAAAAATTCATAAATCGCATCTATTGTAGCTATAGTAATGTTTTGACATTCTAGTTTTTCTAATGCAAAATTTGTTTCTTGTAGATTTAAAATAGCGTTAGATAGGATCCCTAGCAAATTGAATTGGTTCAGAAATATCTCTTATTTTTCTTTCTAGAAGCTCCATATTGAATAATGTATTATGAATATGTTGTTTTATATAAAAATTCTTATCATTAACTACATTATCTCCCAGCTTTGAAAGTTGCTCAAGTATTTTTGATTGTTGATTATTAATATTTTCAATTATTGAGTTGATTCGATATTCGAAGTCCTTATTTATTTCAATTTGCATCTCATTACTTTTAACAAGTTCATTTATTTTATCTTCAGTTTGGGCCAATGATCGTCGAATGTCTCTTAAGTGTAACGTGCCAGTGCGGTGTTACTCCCAGCACTGATGAGACCCCCGTCTCCAAGCCTCAGGGTCGGCACACGCTCGTGATTATTCCGCGAATTAAGAAAACACTCAAAGTTCACTTAAGATAAACTCCCACTTTATTCGTTTTGACGACACTCACTTCACGGACGGTCTCCCACTTCCTTAGGTTTCTACTCCTACCTTGTGCTAGCACTACTCTTCTTTGTCTTCGGGGCCCCTTCACCTGCCACTGCCGTCGTCGTTCCTCTCCTTCCTCTGGTACCGCATCACCTTCTTGGGCCAGGGGTGGACGCCTCTACCTGTCCCGTGCGCCCCTCGAGTATGGTGACGGACTCGAGGTTTCAACGAACCACAAGGGTAAGTTGACTTGCCTGAATTGGTTGCGCACACTGTAGCTGAGGGATCAGATTCTGGAACTGCGATTCGGACACACTATCGGCGATTGGCGTGGTCGTCTCCGGAAAATTCGTTGAGTTCACTTCATCGAGTGTATGCGTCCTATTAAGCAATGTTTTTTGAAAATGTTGGCTCTGCATGCAATTAATTTTTTTATACATTATTAGGGTTTGCTTAAAATTTATTTCCCGAAAAAAAAATGATCTTCAAAGTCCATGTCTTTTCGTGTTATTGTTAAGGGGTTTTACATGCCCGTTTTTTCAAGTCTCATCCCTCATTGTGGTGGACACGCCTTGATCCACCTTTAGCCGCTGACCTAGTCCTGCTTGATGCAGGACCTAATGCCACGCCGTCCGAAGCGGTAATGAGCAGAAGCATGTAGTAGTAAAATTTACGTTTATTTTCTGGGTTTTATGTTTCAACATTTGATTTAACATTTCAATTGGTTAGCCTTTGGCTCTTCATCTTTGTTCTAGTTAATTGGTTATTCTAATGTGATGATTGCGTTTAGCGCTAATTTACAGGATACCCTTTGTGGGATTGTTTTGGTTTGAATTTAAAAATTTGATAACCTACCTACTTGAGCACCTAACTACTTAAACTAGGTTGCCAAATCACGAATGATCTGGTGGTTTGATCGCAGACAGGCGACTCTGAACCTTTCCAGCGTGGAAGTCTTTCGCTCCTCGAGTGTTTGAAGACCGGCCAGGTGGTGAATCTCAGAATTACGAGTTCGCGGTGGACTGTTAAGGATCATTCTGAGGATCTTGTTTTGGATCCTCTGAAGCTTTAAGTGGTGGCACTTTGCACAACTCTCCCAGATTGGCATACCATACTCAATAGCCGGCAGAATGATTTGCTTGTGGACAGCAAGCTTGTTTTTGAGGGACAGGGTGGACTTCCTGTTTATCAGAGGGTAGAGCGACCTGATCAAGATGTTACACTTGGTGGATGTCTTGTCCACATGGGATCGGAATAGCAATTTGCTATCGAGGGTGAGACCAAGGTAGACTACTTCACTCGACCATTCAATGGGAGTGCTATCAAGATGGACCTTGTTGTTAGCAGGTGGAACAAGCCGAGGTGAATTCGAGTGTGGGAACAGAATGGTTTGTGTTTTAGCTGCATTGATACAAATCTTCCAGCTCTTAAAATAGTCGGACAAAACATCCAGGCCTGATTGTAGTTTACTCGCCAGAGCACGGATCACTCGACCCTTATAGATGATGGAGGTGTCATCTGCGAACATTGACAGGATACCACCACGGGGAGGAACGTCTGACGTGAAAATGTTGAATAGGATAGGCCCAAGCAGGCTACCTTGAGGGACCCCTGCATCAACGTTGAACGTATCAGAGGAGACATTGTTCAAGTAGACCTGGAATGATCTGCCCGACAAGTAGTTTTTGATGATCTTCACGAGGTAGTTCGGAAAGTTGTATCGATGCAGCTTGTACACTAGACCATCATGCCAGACATTGTCGAACGCCTTCTCGACGTCCAACAATGCCATGGCAGATGTATTGGAAACGGATTTGTTCCGCTTGATGATGTTAGTAACCCGTGCGAGTTGGTGAATGGTAGAGTGGCCTTTCTTAAACCCGAATTGCTCTTTGAGAAAGATGTTATTATCATTTGAAAACACCAGCAGACGGCTGAGTATCAATTTTTCGAATAGCTTCGAGATGGAGGACAAGAGGCTGATGGGGCGATAGCTTTTGGCACTGGTAGGGTCTTTGCCAGGTTTGTGAATTGGAATAACTTTGGCTAACTTCCAGCATGCAGAAAAGTAGCCAAGCATTAAACACTTGTTGAAGACCACTGCAAGGTGCTTGAAGAAGTCAACACTCAAGTTTTTCAGCTCGAGGTTGACCACTCCATCGACACCAGCGGCCTTCATGTTCTTTGTTGATTTAATCGCTGCTATCACCTCATCAGCCGATATTCTACTTTCGTCAGGGACAACTACGGGGGTGGCAGCGACACTAGCCATTGCCTGTGATACTGCAGGCTCGTGGGGACTCACCATGGCGTGGCCAAGGTTATGTGAATTTTCAAAGTGTTGTCCAAGAGCATTGGCCTTTTCAAATGGGGTTATTAGTAAAGATGGGTCCGAATTTTGGTTAGGAGAGGAAAGGGGAGGAATGGGCCTCGGCTTATTTTTCAAAATCTTTGCCATTTTCCAGAATGGCTTAGCACAATCTGGGAGAGAGCGAATCTTGTTTGCAAAATCGATATTTCTGAGATCCACCATCCTGGCTTGGATGATTTTGTTCAAACGGTTGCAATTGGTCTTCAGGTTAGGCAGCCCAGTACGCTGGTACTGCCTACGGATCGTGTTGCGGAGTCTAATGAGGTCTTTAGTAGGCCTGTCAAGGTTCAGAGTGTTACTCACCTGTCTGGATACTGGCACATGTAGCTCCCTGGCCCGGGAAATTGCTTGATCGATGGAGCGCAGACACCGGTCAACATCTTCGGACGATTCCGGTTGGACATCGTAGTCTACAGCGGTGTCGACGCAATGTTGGAACTGACCCCAGTCAACACGATGATAGTTGCGCCGGAAAGCTTCAAATCGATTTACGGAGGATTCCACCTCAGTCACCAACGGGTAGTGGTCCGAGCTGAGTTCCTGATAGGTGATAGGTTGAGCGATGTTGTTACCCATGTTGCTGATGAAGATATCGATGGTAGCGTGAACACCGGACCGGAGTTTCCGGACTCAAGATGTTGTACTGCGCTTCCTGCAGGTCGTTGTTCAGGATGGTGCCGTTTTGATTGCGCCGATTGTTGCCCCAAGCTTGATGTTTGGCGTTCAGGTCGCCAGCGATGATAAAGTTTTCCCGTCGTCGTGTTAGCTTGATAATATCTCGTCGCAGATCTGCTGCCGATCCGTCCCTGATGTTGACTTGTTTGGGGCAGTAAGCCGCGACGATGGTGATGGGGCCGATAGGAGTAGAAACTTCCACCCCTACGGCTTCGATGATCTTCAGCTGAAAGCTGGGCATCAGTCGACAGCAGATGTTTCTCCTTATTGCAATAGCCACTCCTCCTCCTCCAGAGTTGGTTCGATCTAGCCTCACGAGCCGGAAATCGGGAAGGTAGACGTTTGTTTCAGGCTTCAGGTGGGTTTCAGTTATGATGGCAATGTCGATGTTTCGTTCATTGAGAAACTCAACAAACTCGATGTTTTTGCTCTTCAAGGAGCAAGCGTTCCAATTTACGATCTTGATGGCTTCACGGTCCATACTTAGTGACAAGGGACAGGGCAGCATGAAGCTGTTCAGATCGAGTCTTGCAGGTGCGCAAGATGATGATGACCTCGGCCACGAGCGTCACAAGTTCCTCCGAGGTGAACGGAGAATCGTCGACAGGCTCACCTGAGACAACACCAGCGTATGATAAACCAGGGGCGGTGGAGGGACCTGGCATTGGCTGGGCAGCAGCAGCAGCGAGACGATGCTGGACTGTTCGATTGTTAGGAATACTCACATGCTTGACTTGTTGGTTGTTGAGCGGAAGTGGTTCTAAGTTCGGAACATGTCGACGGGGCTGGAGAGCTGGCTACTGGACTTCCGTGCGTGCAGGAGGCGAACGATGATTACGGAGGCGACCGGGCTGATTATTGATCGTAGCCTTCCGACGGATATTGATGAACTCCACTCGCTTGGGACATCCGCGATTGGAGGCTTGGTGGTTACCACCGCAGTTGACACACGTTGGCTCGATGTCATCATCTTGCTCACAGGACGCAGTCGAGTGAGTTCCAGCACACTTGCCGCAGATAGTCTTCATATGGCAGTTTTTGGTGCCATGGCCGTAGGAGAAGCAGTTCATACACTGCGTAACATCACGATGTTGGGATTTGTAATGCTCCCAACTGATGATGACCTGAAACAGGTCCCGGATTTTGGATCTCAGAGCCGCTAGACTGGTGGATCCCTTCGTGAAGTGCACCAGGAACAACTGGTCACGGAAGCTGGTGTTGTGGTTGGAACGCCGGTTTATTGGGAACACCGCCTCAGGTTTGAGCCCAAGCCGCTCCAGCTCGGATTTAACCACAGCCGCCTCGAACGACGGTAATCCACGCAATACCAGCTTCAGTGGCTTGCTCGATGGCAGATCGTGCGTGAAGAAGTCAACGTTGTTTTCCTTTAGGAAACATCCTGTTTGATTGTACTCCTCCAGGCTGGAGCACATGATTTTGGTGCCGATGCTGCAAAGCTTGAAGCGATTCAGCAGCTTGTGTTTTGCCAGTTCGGCACGCAGCTTGGCAACATCCTTCTCCGGCGTGAAAAGCGGGGGAATCCGCTCTCTTGCAGCGATGGGAACGACGTCACCATCGCCATTTTCTTCGGGGAGCACCGCAAACTGGTTGGCTTGCAGTACCCGTTTTCCGGCGTCATCCTGCGACGCGCTGTGCTGGATTACCACCTTCTTTGAAGAGCCCGCTGCTGAATCATTGGTACGTTTACGCTTCGTGTTGGCAAGTTGCAGTAAACTTGCCAGAACGCGCGAAGGTGGCGACGCTTCCACGGCGCAACGCGACAGCACAAACCGAATCGAAGCGAGAACTCGAGCGAAAAAGAAAACGAACTGAACAGCTCAACAGTCGAGCAAAGAGTCAGCAGAAGCATGACAGCAGCGCTGATTTATATCTTTTCAGGTTCAAGTAGAATGATGTGCAACCAAGTGGTATTCGTTTATAATGACTGGGTTTGGGAAAAAGGCTTATTTCATGAAATCAGTGCTAAAATTATCATTTGTACATTTTCAATAGTTTAATTACAGAAAAATTGGAAAAAAAAATATATTTCAACAGGTTCGTAATGTAATATCCTATCGATTGGCGTATTTGGGTTTTAATTTCATCTATAAATGACAAAGTTACAAGCGTTCAAAACCTAACACTCCTTCACCACACATATTTTTTGATTTGCACCCCAGTATAGTCGACAAAGACGTAGTTCTACGTCAAAAGGAATGTAATAGAAAGTGTCTGACTCATCGCAGTGGGACTTGACCTTTGTCAACCGGACAAACGCCTTCCGAAATTTGCATGCAACCTGCAAAATCGGCGACCTTCTTACGGCACGGCACTGATCTGAACCACCTCCCGCTGTTGAACTGCAAGGCAAGTACACCTAAATCACCACTAGACTGCACTGACTAAAGACTACTGCCACCAGTAATAAACACCAAACTGCCAGCAAATCTCCTTGTTTGCCGTTCTAAAAACATTGGATCGCATCCTTTACGAAAATGGTGCTTGTCTCGGAATAAAGCTTCCCTTGTTCCAAAATTTCCCGGTAGGATGCCTCTTACATTGATTCAGTCTTGCTGCGCACCCCGTACGGAACTTAAAAAAAAATTCACCACTTTGCACGCACGAAAACTATTTGCACTACTTTTTGTTCGTCACCAAACTGAAGTCACCGGTGTAAGGCGTTTCGGTGGTAAACCAGCTGGAACGAGTGGAGTCAGAACAGTAACTCAAGCAATCGCCTCTCTGTATTTCTTATTTATGTTTTTTTGATCGGTTCTCACCTGGAGCATTGCAATATTTATTATGTGTGTCTGACAGTGACTTACAGCACACTGTAAATGTAGAATACCCAACATAAGGTATATACTACAGTTCCTTGCCTACATCTTCGGCATTTTCGTCCCGGTGACTATTTTCATCATAATTGTCATCGTTATCCTCGGCATCCGAGCGCTGAAACTCGAAAATATGACAACTATATAGAACCCCCGAAAATCTTTAAATGCATTCCAACTCCCGGAATATTGAAAACATAACTTAGTTCCAAAACCATTGGTTTTTCTGTCCCAGGCTTGGAGGCATCTCCCAATTCCCAACATGAACACATTATCAACTATCAAGTATTCCATTAATACCTGTGATGCTGGTAATATTATTTATTTTATCTCTAATTTTTTTTTAATAAATGATAATCCAATTACAGTAAATTCCTCATTTAATTTCAACAAAGATGTTGATACAAACATAAATCTTAGTTGTTTATTTCAAGCATTTTGGCGTTTATTACAAGCAAGAAGAAAGTTGAAAAAAATAGAGCTTTGTTTGAATATATCTTTTTTTGGTTGGTAAACGACTAGACAATGCGTACCATCGATACTTCGCGTATTTGCAGGTATAAAATAGACCCCAACACCTCTGTGGGCGTGGTTACTTAGTCGCTTGTTTAGTTACTCCTATTCCTACCTCCCGCGGTGCCGGCTGGGGTACGTGCAACCATAGGAAATATCGGGTAACCAACCCCGGTTGGACCTTGGTCGTATTCTGACAGGGAAGGGTCCCCCACTTCTCTCTCCGGAGAGTGCAGTCTTCGAGCGTCTGTTCACCACGGAGGTGCGGCTCAAAACGGTGTCTGTTCTCCATGTTAGGAGCGGCTGATCGACGTCCTGGTGCCAGCGTGAGACTCTAAACAGTGCTGTGTACGAAGGTCCTCCGGCGAGACAATGGGGATTGGTTTAGGCCCTACAAGTCAGCCGTAAAAAAAAACTAAAGTACAGGAAGCAAGCAATGTAAATACGGATCGGAACAATCGGCATAGACCCATGCAACAAACACGGGCTAACGATTGGAAACTCGGAACATGGAACTGCAAGTCTCTCAATTTCTTGGGAAGTACCCGCATTCTTTCCGATTTATTGAGGGTCCGCAAGTTCGAAATTGTAGCGCTGCCGGAGGTTTGCTGGAAGGGATCGTCGGTACATACATATAGAGATGGTTATACCAACAATCAATACGAAACTAACGATTATAAATTGGCTCACCACTTTAGTAGCCTATTGGTCCCAAGCAAACGATTAACGTACCCTATTCTAGTTGAAATTCTATTACTACACTATGTTTGTTTTGATTCGCTATGAAAGTTTGACAGATAACATCAGGGGTGTGTGGATTCATGCAGAACATGCAGGGGTGAGTGAAATAGCTTGGGACTGCTTGGGACCGTTGTTCTGGTACTGAGTGAGCCAAAAGTAATAATGATTTTCTTCGGGACCCAGTGGCCTTAGAGTTACCTCTATGGTTATACCATCAACCAGAGCTGTGGAAATACACATGAGCTGGGTACAGCTTTCATCGTGATGGGCGAAATGCAGAAGCGCAAGGGTGGTGGCCAATCGATAGCAGAATGTGCAAGTTGAGGGTCAAAGACCGTTTATTCAATGTCAGCATAATCAACGTGCACAGCCCTCTTTTAGCAAGTGACGATGACGATAAAGACGGTTTTTACGCGCAGTTGGAACGGGAATACGACAGCTGGCCAAGCCATAACGTCAAAATTGGTGGTTAAGGTGCGCCAAAAACTTTCCGTTGCCAACAACATTCGATACCGACGCCCGCCACGGTACAATCTGGAGCGACTGAAGCTGCCCAAAGTCGCAAATGATTACGCGCAATGCTTCGACGCAGCGTTGCCGCATGAATGAGAGCTCACCGAAGCCCCTCTTGAGGACTGCTGGAACAACGTGAAAGCAGCTATTGACGACGCTGCTGAAGGTGCCATAGGGTTTGTGGAGCGGAATCTACAGTACGATTGGTTCGACGAGGAGTGTCAAATGGTTTTGGACGAGAAGAACGCAGTGCGGGCGAGGATGTTGCACCAATACAGTAGAGCAATATAAATAGAAGCAAAGGCAGCAAAACCATATTTTCCGGGATAAGAAGCACCGCCTGGAAGAGCTGGAGAGCGAAGAAATGCAGCAGCTGTATCGTTCTCACGAAACGCGCAAGTTCTACGAGAAACTCAACGCATCCCGCAAAGGCTTTGTGCCGCGAGCCTAAATGTGTCGGGATAAGGAAGGGGGTATCTTGACTGACAAACGTGAGGCGGATGAGGGGGACATGTCAGCTCCCACGATAGGTGCAGTTAAGGATGCTATCCGTCAGCTTAAGAACAACAAAGCAGTTGGTAAAGATGGTACCGGAGCGGAACTTATTAAAATGGGCCCGGATAAGTTGGCACCTTGTCTGCACTGACTGATAGTCAGGATCTAAGGGTACAGAACAGCTACCGGAGGAGTGGAAGGAGGGAGTAATATGCCGAATAGGGGAAATGGATGTAATTTCGGCGTAAATGCCCCTCATTTGAGCCGATATATAAATTCAGCAATCGACTAAATTTTCAATAGTGGGCAAAAATATCCATTAGTACCGTCCCAATGACGAGTTTATCTAGATAAAATTGATGAACAGCCTATTTTTAGCGATGGGCCCAATCTTAGATCCATAGGCCAACATTAGAGCCATTTCCCCTATATAAAACAGGCGACAAGCTATAGAATGTGAGAACTATCGAGCGATCACTATTCTCAACGCGGCCTAAAGTGCTTACCCAGATCATCTTCCGCCGGCTATCGCCGCTAGCAAGCAAATTTATGGGAAGTTATCAAGCCGGTTTTGTCGACAACGGAGCAAATCGTTACGTTGCGGGAGATCCTCCAAAAGTGACGCGAATATCAAGTCACTACGCACCACCTTTTCATCGATTTTATGATACTATTAACCGCTTATGATACTATTGACCGTGAAGAGCTATGGAAAACTATCGACGAGAGTGGTTTTCCCTGGGATTAGACTGATCAGGGCTACGATGGATGGTGTACAGTGCTGTGTGAAGATATCGGGTGCGTTATCGGACCCGTTTGAAACTCGCAAAGCAATGGTCTTTCCTGCCTCCTGTTGCGCTAGAAGGTGTTATGAAACGTGCGGGCTTTAACATGCGGGGCACGATCTTCAATAAGTCCAGCCAGTTCATCTGCTTCGCTAACGACGTGGACATTGTCGGAAGAACGTTTCGGGCCGTGTCGGAGCAGTACACCAGGCTGAAACGTGAAGCAGAGAAGGTTGGATTAAAGGTGAATACGTCGAAGCCAAAGTATCAGTTAGCTGGAGAAACCGAGCTCGATAGGGCTCGCATAGGCAGAAGCGTGACAATAGACGGAGAAGAGTTCGAGGTGGTGTATGAATTGGTGTACCTCGGTGACGTCGGATAACAACTGCAGCATAGAAATTCGTAGACGCATAATTGCCGGAACTCGTGCTTACTACGGCTCAATAAGACCCTGAGGTCGGGTAAACTTCACCCCCGTACTAAATGTACCATGTACAAGACCTGTAGTTCGCTACGGGCACGAGACGTGGACGATGTTCGTGTAGGACCTGCAAGCACTGGATGTTTTCGAACGACGAGTGCTTAGGGCCATCTTTGCCGGGGTATGTGAGAACGGTGTATGGAGGAGAAGGATGAAACACGAGCTGGCGCAACTCTATGGTGAACCCAGTATCCAGAAAGTTGCGAAAGCAGGAGGGGTACGATGGGCGGGACACGTTGTAAGAATGCCGGACAAAAATCCCACAAAAATGGTGTTTGCCTCGAATCCGGCCGGTATAAGACGTAGAGGAGCACAGCGAGTAAGGTGGTTAGACAAAGTGGAGCAAGATCTAGGAAGTGTGGGATGGTCAAGAAATTGGAGACAAGTAGCCACGAACCGAGTTAGTTGGCGTAACATTGTGACTCAGGTGCAATCCTGAAGGATGTCGGGTCAGGAAAAATAAGTTGAATACACCTAATATTTTCCAGCTGTCAACATCAAACAACCAGCATTATGGCTATTTCAAATAAATATTTGTTCAATTGAAGTGGAAAAGTGAAGCAAAATCATCCTTTTAGTTAATTTCAAACATCATAAGTTGATGAAGTTAACCACAAACATATGTGCAATTTTCAATATAAAATTTGATTGAAGCAACTTAATATATGATTGCTTTTACCATACTTTCCTCTCGGTGCTCAACTCGATTTTCTGCATTGACGACATTAAATTCACCCAATGATCTTCTTCGATAAAAAAAACCATTTTACAAGCATTCCCTTCGTCAATTTCTCCACCCAAACGACAGACTGCAACTGTCCAACCAGATGACTGCACAAACATTGCATCATCTATCGCAATGTGGTGGATTTCCGCTTGCTCCTGCTGCTGCAGCCCTTATCATAATATTTTTATCAATTTCTCACGCTCAATTTATCCCACGCCGCTGTAATTAACACCCGTTCTGCACTCCGCTGGTCTGGCCGGCGAGATTTCCTACCTTCACCGTAGCCCCGCTTGCCACCGCAAACGGAAGGAAATGAATCATGACTTTGCTTGGTTGAAGCAGCTGAGTTCGTTCGTTGATTGTAGCTTCGCTCCTATGGGAGGAGAAAATGCGAACGGCAGCTGTCGGGAAATTTGTTTATTTACACAACAACTTTCCTCCAAGCCCGTCATCGCTGCTGGTCCCGTCGCAGTGTGGCTTTCTTACCGGTTATCGCGGTGCCGGGCAGTGAAATTTTCTTCGCCCATGTTTTAAGCTGCTTAAATTCTACCTCGTTCCTCTTTCCAGAGCGTAAGTAACTCGCGGTTGTCTGAGTTTTCAGTAAATTCTTAGGAATCGCATGGCTTTCAGGTTGAAGTTGTTGGATAAGGATAACGTTACGCTTACGCGCACAGGAGCCGATGGGGGGTCAGCTGAGGAAACTTTGGCACAAAAGTTGTAATGAAAATTTTCACAAAGCACCGATAAGTTTTATTAATTTTGTTCAACATCCAAAAGTTGTGCTCGTTCAGCTCGGCTTGAAGTTTCCCAACTCCGGGTAGTGGATCTACAAACACAACTTCTTTGCGTTAGGTGTGGTGCATCCATTTAGGGAAAATAGCTTTATCTTGTTCTTTAAGCTATCCAAATTGGTCAAAATTACCTGAGTGATGGGATAACTTGCAATTCTGATTGCAATCGTGAAAATAATGGATCATCGCCTGTGGTTTCAATTTGTTTTAATTTGAGTGTGATAATATTGTGTTAAGTAGTACATTGAAGATGAGTACTATTTTTTTTAAACACCAACTTAGTTGATGGTGACTGTTTTGCCAACATCAGAAGAACAACCTATATACACATAAAAAACGCTGCCTCCTCAATCATGAAGCGTGAATGACTTGTGATATTTTTTGTCATTTTGCCTCGCTTCAGTGCGTTCGGACTGGCATAATGATATTTCTATTATGCTATATGTCACGATCAATACAGCTAACAATAAATCGTGATTTACGCTAATAAAAGCTATCCATAAGAACAAGGAAAGGAAAGTTCTGTTCGTAATAGATTCAGTATCCGGAAAACATAGTACTGATAATGATGGAGATAGGAAATCCTAAGGTTAAATGGAATGTCATTCTGATGAAACTTGTGATGCGAGAACATGTAATGCTTTGTTTCTAGCACAGATTTCACTGACTGTTGTTAATGATGCATAGACTAAAGCGACGAAACAAAAGAATGTTTACTTGAACAAACCAAATCATTGTTAGACTTCCTTCTTGTACATTTCTGCGTTCGCATCCTTTGCCAACTAGCTCTGTTTACATTGTACCCAGTCGGAAAAAGGTCCGGATATAGTAGCAGCACTTAAATTTGCATACAGTCTCACGAGTCTATTTTGGATAAGTAGTCTCCAAACAGATCCAAACGACTCAGCACTCTATTTTGCCAGTATCCTTGTAACGTTTCGTACACCATTCGGAAGATAACCCATCCTGAAAGTTTTCGTTTATTTTTCCTTGTCCTCTTACTATTTACTGACGGTGAAGTGTTTCTCGTAGGGCCGTCGCACTGCCTGCTGTCGTTGGATTTTTGTAGCTTCAATTACTTGAACACTTGAACAGCAGCTCTCCAGAGAGGCACAGTAGGTTCAGCAGCTTACGACCAGCGGGAGGCCTTGCACTTTGCATTTCAACTTGTTGAAGTAGGGTTCATCCGGTTTTCTCTTTTCAGTTGAGAAACTAACTTGGATGCACTTCATAATTTTGCCAACCAGCTGGCGCATGCCAAGCAAGGGGAATAATGGATATGTCCTGCAAACCAGAACTGTTTCTTTATGTGTTTTGTATTCGTGAACTACATTGCAACAGTTGCGTATTTCCTCCATGCTCACGCGATGTCTTGCACTCTGTTATTATTGCTGTTGTTCGAATATTTATTTTTTCAGTTCTATGTGAAACATGCATAACGTATAATTACAATGGATGCCTTAGGAAAACTTGAAAAATGAAGCTGGTGGATCTAAATCAGGGTCAGACATCTTGACATTGTATTTTAATTGGAAAATATTTTAAAAATGGGCGGAATCACAAACACTCACCAACCAAATTAGCAAATCCGAACAAACGATTTTATCTAAAACTGTGTTATATATTTTTTGAATGTTGTTATTCACAGCTCACACGATGCTTAGCTTTAACTGACTCTACATATCAATGGTTGCTACTCCGTGATTGATCAGAATCAGTGAATTTGCACAATGAATCGACTGAATAGGGCTAAATGGGTTAAAGATCAATAACGGCAACAGCCACGTACGTAAATGCAATCAGGTAAGAGTAGGGAAGGAATGATAGAGTGACCATTGTTGTTTTAAGGACCGTGTTTACCTCAAAGATCACAGGAGAGGAGATTTTTCTAGTAGGTTATGAAATGCGATCGTAGTTTTTATATAATGAACTCCTGATGACTGTGGGCGTCTTATTTATTTATTTATTTACCTATTTATTTATTTCGTCAAGCAAGCAAAGTAGACTACATACAACGGTTACAATGTTTTGCTTACATACGATGCATTATTTTTTAGTAGGTGTTCCGATACTCAGAAAGGCGGGAGGTTTTCACGGGTATAATCACTTTCTTTCAGATAGTAGACGGGTTTCTTAGGTTTTTATATTGGCTGAATCATCGGAAGTCATTGATGACACGACGTGATGACACATCATCGGTTTCGGTTCAGTGCAGGATCCAATCTGCCTAGGTGGTGAAATTCGTCGATGTAGCCATGATGCAAAAGACAGGTACGGTGAATTGGCTCCTCACGCATGCTGTGCGAACAAACTGGCCCCTACAGAAATCGCATTTCTGTCACGCAAACTCGATGACGATTGTCGATCTATCAAGCGGCTATCATTGTCACTGTTGAGTTGAGTCGATGGCGATCTCGATGATTGTTTACATTGGTTGAATGCTACGGCTGACGTTGCTGCTTCACATTGTATTTTTATTGCAGGTGCATCAGGAGCAGAAAAGCGGCAATTTTCATTCGTTGGAGACTGGATGGCTGGTTGCAGTTTTGGTGTTGGAGTTCGAGTTCAACTTGGAAGATTCCTCTGGTGCAGCAGTAGATGCGATTGCACACTGGGCCAGGAACCGAAATTAGCAAGACAAAACCTCTAGCGCATTGGGTTTGCATTATATTGAAATGGTGTCTTTGGCAAAGTTTCTTGGTTTAACATGCGCCTTCATCTGGTAATGGAAATTAGTGCCAATTTTATCCGCATAGATGGTACTGCGATACTAACTTTCTTATCTCACATGCTAGAGGTTTTGTGTCTTCAGCAAAGTTGTAGAACATTGAAAAATATAACAACAAAGATATAGTGAATATTGTAAAATTTAACTAAAATTTACGTTTTTTGTACTATTTTCCATACAAACGACAAATCCTTCATTTTTAACGCAGTGTATCGTTTAAGTCGGATAATTTGCAAGTTTCAAGGAAGAGTTCTCAATGTTTTGGGTCGAAACAAGCGAAATGTTAGCCAAAATAGTGAAAATTACCATGATTTTCATAATCTGGTTTCTCAAAAAGTAGCAAGTTTTAGCAAAAAGTCATTTACTTTCTGAAATGTACCATTTATCATCAATCAAAGGTGAAAGTTTGCCGGACATATAATTTTATATATTTGAGATATCTGAATTCATAGACTACAATGTTTATTTAAGCAGCGTTCGCCAACACACGGCTTGCTGGCTGCATGCGATGGAAACGATCGAATATGTCTCTTATGCTTCGCTAGCTGCACGTTGGCGAACGCTTTACTAATGTATGCACAAAGCTTCTTCATGTATATTCTCAAACATGTGTGCTTGTGTGATGAGATATCTAGATTCAAAGTATTTTTTTTTTGACGTAGGACTACGTCTTTGATTTCTATATGGGGGTACACTTTGTGAAAACCGAAAATGGAACATGTGACAAATTAAGAAAGATTTTGAACGTTAATAACTCAGCTGCCCCTGGTCCAATTTCAATAATTTTATCACCAATCGATCAGAAATATGGCTACGCATCGATTACAATGCTTCCGAATGTTGATTTTCAACAAGAAAATATTGAAAAACTGGTAAATGTCCAGCATTGTCCAAAAGCGTCGAATTAACTAACAAATCCACCAATTACCTACATGCATATGCTGCTTCCCCAGCACAGTCGTCAGAGAGTAGTAAGTAGACGAAACAAGTCGAAGTGGCATTCGCCTCCGATCATCGGGCGCGTGCGAATAGGGAGGATTGAATTGCGTAATATTTTGCACACTCATCGTCATATTCAGAACCAAACGCAAATTCTTCAAAATAACCACCATCCGTTGTCTGGCTCGCCGTAGCGGTGTCTGACGTATCTCCGGTTTGATTTACGAGGTGTGCTGAAGGTGTTCCTGAAAAATGAGATCCGTGATGCTGTCACCTACACTAAACACGCCAAGCGTAAGCGGCCATGGATGTCATCTACGTTTTTGAAGTGACAGAGACGCACTCTGTTTGGTTTCGGAGGTTAAATCATCACCAACTTTGGAAACAAAACGGCTCTTTTCAGGGCCACCAAGCTTATTACAGTAAAGAGTAGGAATAGAATTCATCTGCCTGTTTGTCCATATTCAGAACCAACGATCACACAAAATGCTCGTGTAATCAAACTGAAAGCAGGGGTACAAATTATTTTGATCAACCTTGATCAACTTTGAATCGCCACGGCCGGATATTTTTGATGGAAGAAGGAACAATCTAGCATCTAATTCGATGAAGACGGCAGGAAACATTTTGTGAAGTCGAGTTATTTACGAAAGAGAGTGTCGATGAAGATAATCGATCAATGGAGATAGGACCTATTGAAAAGTGACGCGAGATTTGTTTTACGTACTGAGTTCCAATGCTACCGACGCCAGGGAGGCAGCTCCCAGATTGTTATGCCTTAGAACATGCCGGTGGCGCCGACTGAGATTGGACCCAGGCCTGCTGGGGTGAGAGGTAATCACGCTAACCACCGGCGCCGATATCTATCACGGCGAATGAGAACGATCCAAATTAGAGTTTAGTTATCTCAGAATTAAGAAATAAAGTGCAGGAACTCAGCGATGAGTAAATTTGCCTCATGTTTTCCCAGGTTTTTCCAGGATTTTCCATGGAAAAATTCCCGAATTTGAGAAAAGAAAAAATTGGATTCACTCAGTCTATTGGTACTACTCAGAGACTGAATAAAATTTTCGTCAATTTATTCATTTTCTGGCAGATTTTTTTAGGTTTTCCACAGGAAACCATGAGACAAATTTACTTGTCGCTGAGTTCCTACACTTTTGGCGATTATGAGTGAACTAAACTCAAATTTGGGTCGTTCTCATTCGCCGTGTACTCAAAAAGAAAATAGCCAGTGTCGCTACTTGATAGCAAACTACTCATAATGGGAGGAGTCTTTGTAGCTTTTATACCAGTTGGTTGCACATCATTCTGCTTTAACCTAAAAAGATATAAAGCAGCGCTGCTGTCTGGTATCAGCTCATCAACATTCTCTGCTTGAACGTCAAGCAGTTGAGTTCGGTCTTTGCTCGCTTTGTCGAGTTGTTCGATAAATCTATAGTTTGTTACAAACGTTTGCAGATATACTGCACGTCGCGTCGTCAGTAGTGTCGGTCGCATCGCGTGATGGGGAGACAGCGCTCTCGGAGCCGACTTCGTGAACAAGCGGAGAAGAAGAACAGTGGTGAGGGTAGCTCGGTACCTACCTCAAATAGGTACGCTACTCTGCCCACCGATGTTGGAAATACCACAGTCCCGGTGAAGCGGACGAAAAAGAGGAAGAAGAACCAAGGTCAGTCCGATGGTACGAGCGGACGTGACGATGTTACCGCGACGAACGCCAGCGACATCGGTGATTTCGGCGACGCCGTCGAAACCGAGAATTCTGCCGGCCCGAGTGCGGCGAAAATCAAGCTTCCTCCACTGGTGGTGAAGGTAGTGCCACTCAAGACGCTCATTGGCGATTTCGCATCGCTGGGCATCGCAGCTGAGTACAAGATCAGCAGGATCGGCACTAAGGTGATGCTCCGGACGAAAGCGGAATACGAAATCGCAGTCAAATTCCTGAAGGATTCCAATGCGGAATACTTCACGCACGACATCCCCGGTGAAAAGCCCTTCAAGGTAGTCATCAGGGGTCTACCGGATGTTGATCCCAAGGCGATCGAAGAAGAACTCAAGGACCGGTACAAGCTGGCCCCAATCGCTGTCTTTCGGATGACGAGGCGAGACGAAAACGTGAAGACGTACCCGGATTGTCTTTTCCTGGTGCACTTCCAGAAGGGAACGGTGACGCTGAATGCGCTGCAGGCTATCCGCTCAATCTACTCCATAATCGTACGATGGGAGCCATACCGTGGAGGCCATCGCGATGTGACCCAGTGCCAACGATGTCTGAACTTTGGACACGGCACTCGCAACTGCAACATCAAGCCACGCTGCAGCAACTGCGCTCAAGAACACGCCACTTCCAACTGCCCTGCGGATGGAGCCGTGGCGTTAAAATGCGCCAACTGTGGTGGTGCTCATCAAGGTTCCGACAGACAGTGCTCCAAACGCGAGGACTTCAAACGCATCCGAAAACAGGCGGCAACTAACAACCAACCAGGACGCAAGAAGGACAAAGTCCCGGCATTTCGGACGGAGGATTTCCCGCCCCTTCGTGCTCCTCAGCAAAGGCAAGTGAATTCGCGGGTGCATTCCGCTCAAGCAACTTCCGGTGATTCTGCTGGCCAAAGCTCTCCATCCCCCCCTGGATTCTGGAGACAACCAACAGCGCAAAACAACAACCCCGATCTGTTCTCAGCGGATGAACTGATGGAAATCTTCGTCAACATGTCCGGTGCTCTTCGTAAGTGCCGCAATAAGCCCGAACAGATCCAAGTGCTCGGTAAGTTCATCATCCAGTATGGCGTCTAAACCGCTAAGTATCGTCACCTGGAATGCTTGCTCTGTAAGAGCAAAAGAGATTGAGCTTGCCGACTTCCTCCGCAAGCACAGCATCGACGTGGGCCTTCTAACCGAGACCCATCTAAAGTCCGGCGACAGCTTCTGGTTGCCTGACCACAACATTATCCGGCTTGATCGCACCAGCTCCAGGGGGGGTGGTGTTGCGGTCGTCGTCAAGAAAGGAATAAAATACCACACTCTGTCCCATATCCGCACCACTATCATCGAGGCCCTTGGTGTGGAGGTGGAGTCGTCGACTGGATACGTCCAGTTCATCGCCGTCTACTGCCCTCGACAGTGTGCCGCCAGCAGTGGACTAGCGGCTAAATTCAAGAAGGACCTGTCCACCATCACCCGTACCGGTTCCCGCTTCGTAGTTGGAGGAGATCTGAATGCTCGCCATGAGGCCTGGCGGAACTACCAGCAGAACCAGAACGGTCGTCTCCTGTTCGACCACTCACAGCATGGGCTGTACTCCGTTTGGTTTTCGGATGAGCCAACATTTATCTCACCGGCGGGCAACCCATCGACGCTAGACCTGTTCCTGACAAATATCGGCTTGTCCAAGCCGGTAGCCTTGAACGAACTCAGTTCCGACCACCAACCGGTGGTGTCTGAGCTGGGCTGCAACGTGGCTCCTGCTTCAAGCCTGCGCAAGGACTATCATCGCGTAAACTGGGCCCAGTTTGGACGCGTGGTAGACAGGCACATCATCGACAACCCGCCGCTTGACACCGTGGAGGACATCGACCGAGCGTTGGAGGGACTCCACCAAGCCATAACCGTGGCTGACGAGGCGTGCATCCGACGAGTTCCTGTGAGGGGTAAGTTTATTGCTATTGATTCCCACACCCAACTCTTAATTCGCCTGAGAAATGTTCGTAGACGCCAGTTTCAGAGGACTGGAGATCAAGCGATGAAACGTGAAATGGCCGATCTGAACAAGGAGATTGCTTCCAGAATGGTCTCACTCCGGAACGAAAGTTTCGGGCGGCTTGTCCAGAATCTGGACGACCGCTCCAGACCATTCTGGAAAGTTGCCAAGGTCTTAAAGACGCACCCTAAACCCATTCCGCCACTAAAAGATGAAAATGATGACGATCGGCTCATAATCACCCCTCAGGAGAAAGCAAATGCGATTGGTGAGCATATTGCCAAATCGCACTTGCTTGGCTCCAACATCCAAAGTCCGCTCGAAGTTCAGGTTGAGCAATGCGTACTCAACCTTGATTCCTCCCCTTGTGCCATCCCTCCGGAGGATAGAATCACAGTGGAACAGATTTGCTCAGCGCTGAAATGCACCAAAAACATGAAGGCCCCCGGGTTTGACGGAATATTCAACCTAGTGTTGAAAAATCTCAGCATGAAGGTTCACTCTCTGCTGGCTGCTGTCTTCAACAGATGCTTGGAACCAAGGTTGCAAAGACTCATTTCAGCTAAAATAATGTTTTTCGGAATAATAAAACCAAAAGATGGTATGATGGCATGTTTTACTTGTAACTTACAAGAAGAGGTTACAAAGTATGCGTTGGAAACATAAAACCTGTAAATTTTGCTTTCTATGAGTCACAATCAGCGATTTGCTGATCGCTGAGTGAGTGAGTGAGTGAGTGAGTGAGTTTGTGAAAAATCGCTGACTGTGACTCTCATGAAGTGAAATAAACAGGTTTAATATGTCAAACACATTCTTTGCCACCTCTTCTTGTATCCTACCAATTCAAAATTTGATCATGGCATCTAATTATTTCATTATTTAGAAAAATATTGTTTTAGCTGAAATGAGTCTTTGCAACCTTGCTTGGAACTGCACTACTTTCCAAGCATCTGGAAGACAGCGAAAATCATACCTATCCGCAAACCCGGGAAGGACCCAACGCTAGCTTCAAGCTACAGACCAATCAGCCTCCTTTCAGCGCTGAGCAAATTGTTCGAGAAACTCATTCTCAATCGTTTGCTCAAGTTTGTCGAGGAAAATAACATTCTCCTTCCGGAACAGTTTGGGTTCAGAAAGGGGCACTCCACCAATCACCAGTTAGTGCGGGTGATGAATAACATCCGAAGTAACAAAGCTGTATCCAAGTCCACAGCCATGGCATTGTTAGACGTTGAGAAAGCGTTTGATAATGTCTGGCACAATGGGCTAGTATACAAGCTCTGTAACTTCAACTTTCCATTACATCTGGTTAAAATCACCCGTAGCTACCTCCAGCAAAGGTCGTTTAAGGTATCGTTGAATGGTTGTCTTTCAGACACGTTTTCCATCCCTGCAGGAGTCCCGCAAGGCAGTCTGCTGGGCCCCTTGCTCTACAGCATTTACACTTCCGACATTCCTCCCCTTGGAGACGGTTGCGTGTTTTTCCTGTTCGCAGATGATACCGCAATAGCCGTCAAAGGAAGGATGCCTCGCGAAATAACGAACAAACTTCAACGATGCCTTAACGCCTTTGCTGATTATGCCACCACGTGGAAAATCAAAATCAATGCTTCCAAAACACAAACAATCATGTTCCTCCATCGACAATCACCCAAACTAAAACCGGCTCCCTCTTGTACTGTAATCATGGATGGCACAAGGGTTGAGTGGTCCGCCGAAGTAACCTATCTCGGGATGTTGTTTGACGAAAAGCTTCTATTCCGCTCGCATGTGGAGAAAACCGTAGTCAAGTGTTCCGTCTTGGTTAGGTGTCTGTATCCGCTGATTTGCCGCAGATCCCGCCTCTCAAGGGTGAACAAACTGGCTGTCTACAAACAAATAATAGCACCTGCGATCCTCTACGCAGCTCCGGTGTGGGAATCATGTGCACAGACTCACAGGAACAAAATTCAGGTAGCTCAGAATAGAGTGCTGAGGATGGTTCTTGATCGTCCTTTCGACACTAGAATAACAAATTTACATGAAGAGGCAGGCATTGCCAAAATAGATTCCAAAATTAACGAAATTAAGACTAAATTTGCACAAAAATGTAATTTATCAGAACATGATTTGATAAGCAATTTGTATAGGTATATAGTAGGTTAGGTGTACATAGTAGTTGTAGGTTAGTTGTAGTTGTAAATAGTAGTTATAAGTAGCCTCCTTTTTCCAATTAAAATCAAACCAATCCCACCAAGGTGGTCATACTTTAAAATAGGCCTGATAGGACTAGGAACTGTAAATAATAATTAAAATCTCAAATGTACTAAAGTTGAAAAGACGCATCTGTGTCACTTAAAAAATTCATACATGTAAACCACACAATCACAAGAAATAAAGATCATTTAAATGGCAAAAAATGGTATCAGCTCATTTTCGCTTCGGACGGCGTGGTCAGCAATAGCAGCAGTAGGAAGGTGGTTAGTCCACTTTTCTATAACCTCTCAAACAACAATTGACTGGTCGTGGCAAAGGAGGTGCCAATCGTCATCACAAATTCTTCGAGATAACCACCATCCGTCGTCTGGCTCGCCGTGGCGGTGTCTGACGTATCTCCGGTCTGATCTACGAGGTGTGCTGAAGGTGTTCCTGGAAAATGAGGTCCGTGATGCTGTCACCTACACTAAACACGCCAAACGTAAGTGGCCATGGATGTCCTCTTCAATAAAACGGCTCTTTTCGGGGCCATCAAGCTTACATCAGTAAAGAGTTGGGATAGAATTTATCTGTGCTTGTTTGTCCATATTCAGAACCACAAGCCCCCAACGACCACACAAACTTGGAAGCAGGGGTGCAAGTGATTTTGATTGATTCTCGTAAATTACTACAAATTTGGTACGCCTACAATTCAAAATCGGAAAGAGTTGAGATAATAGATATTTGATTAATTAAAAGAACTAAATGCTCTTCACATATTCTGTCCACTAGCGGTCCTACGTCAAGCTTCCGTTCGTGCCCCTAGGCACAGACCCTTCTACTTTTTTAAACTCTAACAACTACCTGTTATCTTGCATTGTCGATTATTGCAACAGCATTTGCACGGGTCCTGGAAATTGCTTTTTCTTGGTCTGAGGAAACTGTTTCTGCACTGTCATCACCGGGTCAGAGGTCAGCAAAAGTCGATGGAATACGTCCTCGATTTTTGCAAGACGACTGAATTGTCGAGAATGGTACTCCCGATATTTTCTGATGGATTTGTTTCGTCGCTCTTGCGCCTCTTCGGATAATAAACCAACCGGAATATCACAATGGCTTATGATTGTCGGGCCATGCACCAAGACCCTGTGGACCGTAGGTGGCAAAGTGTAAAAGCTATAATAATGGACAAGCTTCTAGTCTCTTCTGCGTATGTTTCGAATGCCTTTACGTCGATTTCAAGCTTGCTAGATAGCGCACACAGAATTGTAACAAATCAACGAAGGATATCCTTCTCAATTCGGTAATTCTTGCCGTTATTTCTGGATTCTGAAATAATCTTCTGGCGGTGTTGCCATCATCTTATCTTTCTTTTTTAAAGAGACTTTCAGCCATCGGCTGGTTCATCTCTGGTTGCCATCATTACTATTACCTGATGAAATGAAAATGTATTCCTAATGTAAGGTAACAAGACGATAAAATGAATTTACCTCCAGATGGTAACGGTACACTTATTCTCAGTCCTATTTTCTTTTATTGTAAGATCATTTTCGCACAAAAAAAAATCGCAAAGCATCGTCAGCTGTAAATCGTTCGATCTCTGGTTTGGCACTTGATTGGGCTTTTAACCTTGTTCTTTGGTTATCTTCACAAAAAGATTTTTTTGGTCTTCCACCTACATTTTTCTTTTGGCTATCGTCCTGAGCTTTGAAGTGGGAATCCAGTCATTTTGTATATTTTAGGAAAAACAAACGCTTGTTGCAGCAGGACTTGGCATAACGTGAATCAAAGTCTGCTTTTAGAAATCTAAGCGATTTGTGAAAGGACTGTTCAAAGGCTTCACTTTTGGGACAAATAATTTTCTTTTTCACATGCGATGCCAGATCAACGAGCGATATTTTTTTGAAAAATAATGTTACGATTTCCCGAACACTCACGCTGCATACTTTTATTTTCAATAATGAAATAAATACCTTCTGAACAATTAAAAATAACCTACCTTCTGCCATAATTATCAGTTATATACTTCAAAATAACACAAATTATAATCCATCGGAAGAGTCAACATTACTTCGAAATAACAGAGCTTCCGTTTTCGTACTTACATTTTCAGTTAGTCAATCAGTAAGTAGTACATGTGTATTCTCATTTCAACATTAGATCAGTGCACGAAGATTTGCTTGCACTCTTCTCTCATCCGTAAATGTTGACAGTTTTGGGTGGTTTGTTTTGGCTTCCATTCGTTGCCATCTCTTTTACTCAGAGACAAAATTTTTGTAACTAAAAAGTGAGGTTAGGGACCGTGCACTGCTCTATCAACTATCATCATCGACTTTTGTCACACGCACACATGTTTGAGAATGAACATGAACACGAAGAAACTTTGTGCATACATTAGTACCTACAGCGTTCGCCAACGTGCAGCTAGCGAAGCGTAAGAGGCATATTCTATCGTTTCCATCGCATGCAGCCAGCAAGCCGTGCGTTGGCGAACGCTGCTTGAATAAACATTGTAGTCTATGAATTCAGATATCTCAAATATATAAAATTATATGTCCGGCAAACTTTCACCTTTGATTGATGATAAATGGTACATTTCAGAAAGTAAATGACTTTTTGCTAAAACTTGCTACTTTTCGAGAAACCGGATTATGAAAATCATGGTAATTTTCACTATTTTGGCTAACATTTCGCTTGTATCGACCCAAAACATTGAGAACTCTTCCTTGAAACTTGCAAATTATCGGACTTAAAAGATACACGGCGTTAAAAATGAAGGATTTGTCGTTTGTATGGAAAATAGTACAAAAAACGTAAATTTCAGTTAAATTTTACAATATTCACTATATCTTTGTTGTTTGGAGACCTAGAGCTTTGAATTCTTGGGCATTTTGTTATATTTTTCAATGTTCTACAACTTTGTTGAAGACACAAAACCTCTAGCATGTGAGATAAGAATGTTAGTATCGCAGCACCATCTATGCGGATAATTTTGGAACTAATTTCCATTACCAGATGAAGGCGCATGTTAAACCAAGAAACTTTGCCAAAGACACCATTTCAATATAATGCAAACCCAATGCGCTAGAGGTTTTGTCTTGCTAATTACGGTTCCTGGCCCAGTGTGGATTGGTAGCAGGCAAATTTTTTGCAGAAAACGCTTGCAGTAGAATGTCACTCTGATCATGCGTTGGTAGTTGGAGACCCTGTTGACGTACGAGTCGATGAATGAATCTTCTGCTGTGGCGGAAAAGATAGTTGCTGGTGTTTTTCGAACCTCGTCTGGGCTCTGCATTGTTGAACTGCCTTGATGATAGATTGGCCAGTAGAGTGATGCAACATTTGAAATTTTTGCTCCACAATACTTAAACGATTTCGAATCGGATCCTGACTAACCTCTCAAAATTTGAACCCATTTGGTGAGAAACTGAGATGGCACAAACCATTTGAAGTTTGTATGGGAATTACTATGGTAAAACCAAGATTTTTATTCATGTCTATCTAATAATTCACCATAACGATCTCCTTCAAAAGCTTTCAACTGTACTTGTAGGAACATTTCCCAGCTACAACTTTGCTCAAGACCACTTTTTGATTAAATGCAAGGATCGAAAGTTATCAATGGTTCAATGCGCTGATGTCTTATGATCATGCTCAACCAACTGCTTAGCAGGCAACATTGGTGTTTCTGGGGCGTTGAATAGGACACAAAAATCATGGTTACTATGTCACACTGCAAAATACAGTGTTGCCTACAGAGCAGCTGCTTGATCATGTCATAAGTTTACCAATCTCTTAAATAATTAATAACTTTTTCCTGTCTCGTTTTACATAGAAACAATCTTCAGCAAAGTTGTAGCTGAGAAAATTTTCTATAAGAATGTTTCGCAGCTCAATATGGAAAAAGACTAGAAGGCAATGAACAAAAAGTTGAGATTTCCCATAGTAATTTATATGTAAACTTCAAATGGCTTGTGCGAGGACTGTTTCTAACCAAATGAGTTGTAACTTTGGGAGGCTAATCAGGACCCGATTTGAAAACATTTAAGCACTGTGGAGCGAAAAAGTCAAATTTTGCATCAGTCTATTGGCCAGTCCGTTAGGTCTCCTTGTAGCCATTGTGGACCTTGCCACCAAAGCTTGCTGGTGAGAAGAAACTCTGTTGATGTTCCTCGAGAAAGGCAATCTGCTGGATTTTGTTCACCAGCTACGTGCCTCCAGATGCTGCTGGATGTGGAAAGCTGTATTTTGGACACCCTGTTAGCCACAAAGGTGATCCAAGTAGACGGCGGAGACTTCAGCCAGCTTAAAACTGTTGTCGAGTCGACCCAAAAGTACGATTCAGCTTGCAGGGAGAGTGAAGAAGTTACCTTTGCATACAGTTCGGTCGATAGAAGGGCACCACATAGTTCCAGTCGTGGAATACTCTGCTGCTTGAGTAGTGCGACCTTGGACTTGGCGGTCAGCAATGCAACCTTGACCTGGCCTGACGCGTTTTCCGATCGCAGATATGCACATGCACCATATGCATTCTCCGATGCATCCGAAAAGAAGTGCAATTGCAGCTTCGAAGCGTTGGGACACATCACGAATCGTTCGATTTTTAGCTGGTTTAGAAGTGGTAACTTTTCGTGGTAGGATTTCCATCGATCCCGCGCCGCTGTAGGAAGCTCTTCGTCCCAGCCCCATATGTTCCCGTTGCTGTTCTTCAAGGTCCATAATGACTGCATAAATAGTTTGGCGGTAGTGACGACAGGACCCACCAAGCCGAGCGGGTCGAAAAGCTGGGCGATGTAAGAGAGAGCGAGGCGTTTAGTTAACGTTGCGGTCGCGTCTAGCTGGGGCATCTTCACCTTGTACCTCAACACATCGGCGGTTGGATCCCAATGAAGGCCAAGCGTTTTAATGAGTTGGTCGCGATCTAGATCCACTGGCTGCTGCAGAGCCTTGTTTTCAGCAGGGACATCTTCCAAGACCGCGGATTCATTCGAGGCCCAATTGCGTAATTCGAAGCCACCTCTTGCCAGCAATGCTTGCAGTTGTTTTCGAAGGTTGATGGCGTCGGTTATGTTGCTGCTGCCTGAAATAAGATCGTCGACATAAACGTCCTTGCGTAGGACAACGATGGATCTGATATCGTCTTGAACTATTGGCCCAACCATCAGGGCATCATTTAGGGATGGGCCACTGCTGGTTTTGCATGATGCGTCAAAAACGACTCGCACTTTAGTCGTTGTGCTCTCCTCACGTACTACGGCGTGATGTGGAAGGTGGTAAGTGCGGGTGGATGAGTCTTCATTGGGCGATACACGTTTCATGTGTCCTAGCTCGGGTACTCCTTCATAAAATCTGAATATTGTTTACACAAAGTTGGGTTTCGTTGCAGCCTGGATTCCACTAGCCGAAAGCGACGGATAGCGGTGTGACGGTTGTCACCGAGATTTGCTAGAATATCCTCCTTCACAGGTTATCGAACAACGTATCTGCCTTCAGGTGAGCGGGTAACAGTTTGACGAAAGTGAGCTTCACAGGCCGCTTCCTCTACTGAATAACAAGGAGAAGTGTCATCCTCTTCAATAGTCCAGAAACGTTCCATGAGTTGATGTAAATCGTCGACGGCAGCTACCTTTGCGGTGATTGTCGTGGGTGGTTGGCAATGGTTTGATCTATCACAATCACGATCGTCAAACAGCTGATGGTAGTAACGCTTTGTACATTCCTATCAATGTGCTTGTCGAAGCACTCTCCATGACCATCCATCAAGTTGACGAAAGAAGTAAAAAGCAACTGGTGAATGTCGTCTTCGGTGGTGATCCATCACCGATCTGGTCATTCCAGACAATCACGACACTCATCTGTGCTCGTTTTGAAGCAATTGTTGCTTTGCTTACTTATACCCCGTTCACATTACAGCGTATATCACGTGATATACGCTGTCTTGCAATGAGCATCTAGTTTTCACAGGAAATCCTATGTAAGAGTGCTCATTGCAAGACAACCTATATTACGTGATATAGGCTGTAATATGAACGGGGTATTATGTGAGTGTGTTGGTGAGTGAACCCAACAGCTTTCGTTTAATTTAGCCAACTTTGTTTGTAACTCAAACAGTCGCGCATGCCGAGACGAACTTGGACTGCGTAGGAATTGTTTTCATTTTCTTCTGTCGTTTCGCTTTTTCTCATCATCGTACTGCAGAAGTCTTCACTGTTTTCCTTGTGCTTTACATCATCAGCAGCGAGTGTTAAGGCCGGCGCACAATTGATACGTTTTCAGGTTTTTTGACAGTTAGCGTATCTATTGTGCGCCGGCCTTTACGTTTTGTCTGTGAGCAGCGACCATTACTGGTGATTGTTGTTTGCCATGGCTCTACCTCTCACTGCGTGACAAAACGTTCTGTCAGCGATAGTCGGTTGATGCGTTGACGAGTGTCGAGTGAGTGTCATGATATTTTGCATCACTGTGCTTGATCAACGCATAATTTATTAAAATAATTGTGGTGATTTTCAACTTTGAACATGTGAGTAAGGTATTGCATAACTTTGTCCTACTTTGCTCTGCTCTTACAACAATTATAGAGTGTGCTGCGAATCGTTCAACATCACTACCTGAAAATCTACCCCTGTCTATAATTAATAAATTACTGCTGATCACAGCAATAGACACCAATCGTAGACCTTTCCAAACAAACCCACAAATTGGATCGACCATCAAGCAAATAAACTTTCCCTCAGGTGTCAGTTCAAGGGAAAGGCTCTGATGGAAATTCTAATTTTCACTTCATAAGCGATTGATTTGCTTCCCAAAGGGGCCCTTCAGCGTTCGAGCGAACGCTAGATGTGATTTTGATTAGGACGAAGAGAAAGCGATCTGGTTTTCAGTTAATCAAATTCTGGCTTTGACCCCTTGAGCCATCACCATCCTCTCTTCCGCTGGTCAACCCAATCTAATGTGGGTGTATTTGTGCAACTCACTGGAATTTCAATCAGATTAGCCCGGCTGAGGTTTCTCGCCAAGAGAAACTCTCGTTGAGGCCTCACCAAATTGAATCACACTTAACCAGATGTGTTTGTTCGATTGTTGATTGAAGGAATTAATCGTTTCCATAATGGAATGGGAATCAGTCTTTCGCTATTAGCATTTGAGCTAGGCTCTCGTTGTCGGCAAATTGACCGGGATATGAAGCATTTGCTAATGACGAAGAGGATACCCTATTATGTGATTAATTCCAACTCAAGTGTGACTCCGACAGAACGCGTAGGAGCAGCTGGGTCCAGATTGAAGCCAATAACAGCGTATGAAGATGCAGCAAAATGATTGAATGCGGATTTCAAGTTTATCAATTTCTACATTAATAAACCCCCAGTGATTCCGTTTGTCATCTGCGCCACTTGACTAGGAGGAAATGATGATGAAAATGCATTAAGCTGCAAATTACTGAAAACAAAGACGCTTCCGAAGGAGTAGTTTGCAGCGGGTAAAAAAATGAAATGGTTATCCTTCATCATCCTCTCGCCTTCTTATCACTTTTTGACTATGAAGACTCAATAAAAAAAACTGCATTTTTCCCGACAAAATCCAGCATCAGCTGAATAGGAAGCGAGATGAAATTGTGCAGAAAGCGATTTTTCCGCTTTGTTTTATTTCTTCATTCGTCGAGTGGAAAATGCTGCTTTAGTTCGCGTTGGAAAACCCATTACTCATGCCAGTTTCATTATTTATTTAATCTACCGTTATCATGATAGCAGTTTGCAATCCCCTTCTACTCCATTCATTTCCCGATGACGACTACGACGACGTTGTCTATCGAAAAATACTCCAAGAACGAATTGGTCGAGTGGTGAATGAAGATGGAAAGAAAACGGAAAAGAGTTTATTTTAGCTTCGTCCTTCCGCGCCGCTCCAGTTCGGTCTGATTAAGAATCCAGCTGGTAACATCTCTCAAGACAAGTGGGGAACAGGAGCTTTAGAAAAAATCTGTTGCTTCCATTTTTAGCGATTACCCAATTATTTTTACAACGTGCGCGCTAGGTGGTTTGTTTTGAAACGAAATACAGACGTGCATAGATTATTGGTCTCTCTTTCTCGCTCTCTCTCTCTGCATCCGTTGTATTCCACCCTAATGGCCAGTGTAATAGCGAATTCGTTTATTTTGCAGTTCCAACCTGGATCAGGTATCGCAATTGGGTCTGCTTGTTTTCTGGAAAACATCAGTATGATTTTTTAAACCTACCTCAACGCACTGACAAAAAGTTCGGTTGCGCACTGGATTGAAACTGGTTACAACCCTGATAATAAACAGACTCGCTATACGTAAGTGGAAGTGTGAAGTACTGATATGATTTACAGTATATTCGAGAATTCCAAAATTTAACAAGACAAGGAGTAGGAAATTGATATTGTTGCAATTGTAATATTTGAGCGTCGTTGTAATGTAAGTTTAAATTAACTCGTAAAAGCCCGGGACAAACTTTTTATTTTCAAAAAATTGTGTTTCAGAGATGACATGGCCGATTAATTTTTTTTTTGTGGTAAATAATTGTGCATGACCATTTTTGCATAAATTAAAGTTTGTACCTCATCACTTCACACCGCACCCATGATAATAGATCGCGCTCTCTAGACCCCTCGCTTCAGCGTCAAGATTCCCGGTTCGGGGAAGAATCCGGAAGGAAGACATCATTACCCTATTCGCCCCCGCCAGAATCCACCACGGCAACCGGCGCTAGTATCAGTACAAATTCACCACTGACTGTTGAGTAGGGTGCTACTTTACCGATCTCACTCCGACAAAAGGATGCTATTTTTCCGATACGGTTGAAGCAGCGACAACATCGATGGTACCGTGAGTAAACAAAATGCATGCGAATCCCTACACACACAAACACATAAGCTCGAACACAAGTAACAGGATAGGCTAGCAATCGCTAGAACTAGTTCAGAAAACCGCACACACGATTAGGGAGAGCTAGCAAACAATAAGATATGGAAAAGGAACAAGTACTATAAATAAACCTAGGTTAGGAACTCTTATAAATTATATAATAATTTCCGTTGTTTGACCCTGCATTATTTTTTGCTTCTTAATTATTTTTTTTTTCGTCGATCTTGTTTTCCGTACTGAGTACTCAAAATTATTAATTATTTCATTTATTAAGCTAAGTTATTAATGTTTATGTTCAAATGTCAAATACTTGTCAGGGGACAAACCATATTTTTTTATAAACCTTGAACATATAATTAATTCACCTCTCACATATCTTGTATTTGTTTTCCTAATCAAAAGTATAAGGCTAGTCTTATGGCTAAAATTTATATGGTTTGATTTATACTTTGGTTGTGGTTTGGCTTTGATTTTTTTTTTCAATATGGCGCTCGAAAGCATTTCGTTTGTGGTGTTGAATGAGTTGCAATTGCCTGTGGAAGTACTGCAAAGTTTGATAGGTGAGTTGGATTAAATTATGTTCAAATAAATCACTATACTCCGAAGTCGAGGCTAATGACTGTTTAAATTAAAAAAACACTTCTTTTTTGTCTACAGAAAACGACATTGATTCCGCGAAACTGTCAACACTCAGTAAGGACGAGCTGGAGCAAATTTTCAATCCGGAAGATTGGAACACCACCGAGATTTTTAATCGACTGGCTATTTGGAGGTAGGATAAGGTAAAAACTCATTAATATGCAATTATAAAAAAATATAACCAAAGACTTGCTTTACAGGGATTTCAATTTCTAGAGTTTAAGGAAGTCGATCTCGTTGAGAGTGAAGCATCAGAGCAAGCTGAACCTAACGGTGTTTTTGAGATTGAAGAGATTGAAAAGGAGAATTCTGTCCTAGATGGTCATGCGAAACCAGAGATAAACGATTAAGCCAAGGAGCGTTTGCCATTGAGGCAAATTGAAGGCGGTATCTCAGGTCTCTCCAATTTCGGAAGCAACGTTTTTCAGTATCGACAGTTCAGTCCTCAGCAACTGGAAGAGCTATTAAACAAGAACGGGCCAAAATATTATAAAAAGAGGATCAATCGGCCCACTCTTCATCGATAGCCAACGAGAACTGGTGCATATTATTGTGGAGTACCACTGTAGTGTGGGTCTACAGGCCAAGGAGGATATTCTCCGATGGTATTCGGAATGCATACTTGCACTATTCAAACACGAAAAAACTGTAAGTACGATTATTAACCAATATGGTGAAGAACGGCTTCGACCCCTGGCTCTTGCCACGGCTTTTTTTCTAAAAAAAAATACTTCAGCAATGTATTCAAAAACTACTCGGAACTTTGAAAACTAGTCATTCATTTTTTATATGCAAGTTATAAAAATTGTTGTTTCCATTTGTTTAGGAAACATATTTCATCCCACGTGCCGGTGCAAGAAAGAATCCAGGAGGCAAACTGTTTAATACAATCGTCAACTTAAAGCAAAAAGCAGGAAAAAGGAAGTTCCATGAGGAAGCACATTTGGCCGGACACCAAAGTACATCGGAGCCGGAAGCTTTTGAGAATGATCCCGCGGCTGAGGCAGCTATTCAGGGGCTGGATCAGAAAAGAAATCCGTGGACAACAGCCTCAGATAAATGGGAAATTTCGTACCCCATTCGTACGAAGCAGCTTGGGAACAAGAAAATCATAGAAAATCAGGCACTACGAACTATACCGGGAAGAGCACGGATATCAAGCATTGAGTTTATGCGGTTCTTTTTAATTATATATGTAGTAGTTTTAGATTAGAGCGAACTTACGGATTATTCTTAGTAATTAAAAGCCGTATAGACGTACATGAAATTGGATCATAGATATACAAACAAATTTATAAACATATATTTAATTTCACAAATTTATTAACTTCCACCCAACAATACGATTAGGTATATTTGATTAGGAAGGACAATTATATCATTGGCCTATCTTGAAACATAAACGATTACTTAAACGTCGATTTCTCATGCATGAAAATATATCCACGCAACTAACTACAAAACACCCTGAAGGCCCACGATCCGGATCGGACACGTGGCGGCAAAGTGACAGCTAAATCTATTGTCTAACTGTCAAATTTATGTCAACGCAACGCAAACGGATCTAATGTGGGTGGCCCTTGACAGAGCAGACTTTAATGTACCGGGTGGTGTAGTCAGTCAGCGTGGGTGTGCCATAAGTCGTGAGAAATTGACCATTAAAGTATTTCTTTACGTTCCGAGTAAGGCTCATCTGACTTGTTATTGATCGATACATAAATACCTAAAGAACATGAATCTGTACTGTCTGTACGGGGTATTACTCAGATCGGGCCATGGTGGCAATATATAGGTGTTCTAATGTGTTAAATTCATGATCCAGCCATGTTGAATTTTTGTATGGGACAGCGACCGAGTTTGTTTACAATTTGCAACCCCACCACCCCCCCCCCCTCCCCCACGACCTCTTTGAACATATAGTGATAAAGCTGTATCACCACCATGGATTGGGCTTTCCTGCTGCCGCTGCCGTTTTGCTTCCACTATCATTGCGCTTGGGCCTTAGGAGCGCAGTTTTCGTGGTTTATTTGTATGCATTACGCACATAAGAAGTGTAGTCTAATTATAAGTATGTATGGTAGGCATGGTAGTGCTTATACAAGTGCGCTTTTATGTTGTCAAGCAACGTTAAATTACACATATTTTTTGCTATTACAACATATATGTTTTCTATTCTCTCCGAAGATTGACGTTGATTTTCGGTTGATGTATGGTATCGACGATGGAGTTAAGAAGTGGAATTTGGCGTTTCCAAAACTGGTGAAATACCTAGATCGACCATACAAAACGATTTTTCAAAGAAAATTCTGGAATGCCTAAAATCTCCAGAATCCGACTTAGGTAAGTGACCTGTTGTTATTTTTATTTAGGCCTGATTCGAAGTGAATTACTTATATTCTTTTATTTTAGATGTTAAAACCTGTGCCGTTCTCCTGCTTCTGAACATTGTTCTAAAACCAACAAAGGTAACTCGAAAATTTAAGCCATCGATTTTGGCAGCTCAGGAAGAAAACATATTGTTTGCGGCATCAAACGACTTGGCTGCTGGCGTCTTAAGTAAATTCAACGAAGACTATTCTAAGTACGGATTTCAACCGGTTCCGAAACTGATATTCATCGGAGAAGGTATTGACTCTCTTGAAGGGGAGTTTCAGGCACGTTTCCAGGACTTCAGCTATCGATTCGATAGTGCAAGTAGAGCCATAGATATTCTGGTTAAATTCTGTGCAGTTTTTGGTTTGGAGCATTCTCGTATTTCAAGACTGGTTTGGCTTTTTATATCCGCGTTCTTCTACAACGTTCCAGTGCAGGAGCAGTACGAGTGTATTAATAGTTTAAAGGCGTATCTTTTGAATTGAACATGTTTGCTTGCTTCATTGAAGGTTGTCTGCAAACGTTCGAAACGAGCAGTAACTATATTGAACACCTTCGTAGCGACCACTAATTTCCTGTAAATTATCGTTATGTCTGTACATACCCAGAATGTAATCAGAAATCAACTAATTGGTATTGATTCAAGCGTCATTGCATACGTCATGATAGGCGTGTTGAGGATAGCATTTTACCGGATACATGTTTAGAAAGTACTGATAATGAAACACAGCCAAATTGCATACCGCCTGAAAATTTACTAGGAACATTTTCAACATTTAAACCGGGAAATAACGAAACCGATCATCAGCAAAATAAAATATCTGCACTTGCTAAATTTAGAAGATATTAACAAGGCCGCAGTTGCTTTTACATCAGAATTACACAATGAAACACATATTTCAAGAAATGATGTTATAACCATTCAGAGAAAAGCAAATCAACTAAATGCTAGTATTGTCAGTAAGGTAGAAGAAACTTTAATCAGACAGAAATCCGCAGGCTGATTTAGAAATGCACAAATACATGGAACGGCTCAAACAACCGTTCGATTTCATAGACTCCTATTATAATTTTTTTAAGAATTTAGAAAAGCTTGATATTTTCCGTTTTCCCTCCACAATTGCTATTCATAAAGATCAAACATCTGTTAAGTGGTGTCAAGACCAGGAAATTGACAATGGAAAAGGTCATATTGTTTTGATGGATGTTGAACATAAATTAAAAACATTTTTTAGTTTTGATCGCATTTTAAAAGAAACCATTTCTAATACTATTACTCTAGAGAAGAAAACATGTTACGTTTTAGATTTGGGTTGTAATTTTCTCCTGTGTTTGGTAAAAACGAGTAATTTTACACAATTGCTGCTTAAACACATTCGAACGTGCATAAACAAAAGATGCTGCAGAGGTCACATCGCTTGACAAGGAACGAGCAACGCAAATTGTTTTGACGAATAATGATTCAGCATTGAGTCTGCTGACTGTGCTTCCGCACGCACACACACATCCACATCAGCCTGTACCGGATCCGTCGAACACAGCGAAAGGGAGAAGTGAAAAGATTCCCGTGCAAACAGCACGCAAAAGAGCGTGGTCGGAAAAGAACCCGAAAATATTCGTTTCTTTGGTTGTCGCGAGTGCGAGTAGAGTGCGTGGTGAAAACTGTTCTTCGTCGGAGCGCGGGCTGCAATTTCGGCGGTGAGTGGTGCCAAAACGACCGCCTTTCGATCCGACGGATATCGGAAGATTGCGGCAGTGTCCAAAAGATCCGAAACGAAGAGATCTGCAAACGGCCCGCTTGGAAACGGCGCGGCAATCAAAAGATTTTCGCCACACAAAGCGTACATACCGGCAGCGAGAAGAGGTGCACGTGGAGAATTGACGACGATCAGCAGCACGAGATCCGATCGCACGGACAGCGCCCGGCCGCGGTGGATCGTGGCATCGAAAGACGAAGCCTTCAAAAGAAGGCTTTTGTTCCATACTTTCAGCACCTCATTGGATCGGATTGTCTCGTGATCGTGACACGTGGTCAGTGTCGAAGCCCGTATCACCTGCGGAACCCTCAGGTGAGGTTTATTCTCCTCGGAGTGCTTGCGACATCGAAGCGACGGGGCACGCCGCTAGCAACTAGTGGTCTCGACGGAAGCGACGTCCAACGTGGAGGGAAACGAACCCGCGAGCACTTACGTTGATATGATCGACGGTGTTTCGAGGAGTGAATCCCCACCCAGAGCGACGGCAGGAGCGCAGGTGTGTTGTGCGTGTGGAGCCGAACAGACGTGCGAATAGCAGCATCATCGAGACGGCGTTTGTGCGACGGTAAGGGTGCACCCGACCGGCAAAGTGAGTACTCATAAGAAGAAAAATTGACATAGTTGGAAAGATGATAGGAGGCACAAGGTTGCCGGAAAAGTACGAAGGATAGAGAGAGGAAGAAGAGGAAGTAGGAATCAGGAGTAGGAATGTGGGAGAATGGGTGCGAATGAATAAATGTTAAACTGTTATTCGACACTCTTTTGCTTTGGTTGGAGCAAATGCCGATTAGTGTTTGTTTTGTTGGCCCTACGGTAGTTCTGCTCTACCGCTACCGGGGAACTTGTAACAAACAGCTATAAGTAATATTATTAACGCAAAAATGTGGAAAATAATAAAAAATAAGTATCCCGGAGAAATTTTGATTCCCATACCCTTATATTCAGATGCATTTGAAGTGAACGATTGTCTAAGTGCGCACAATAAGAGACATGTAATCTCTGGTACATATTATTCGATACCTACTTTTCCAGATCAATATCGTTCAAAGATATGTAACATTTTCGTGGCTGCTATGTCAAGAAAAGTAGAAATGAATGAAGTAGGCACCAGTAAAGTTTTTAACGTAGTAGTTCAAAAGTATAAGAGCATTGAAGAAAATGGAACTACATTTCAAATAGACAATGAAATAATCCAGGTTAGATTTGTGTTATCAATAGTACAAGGTGATAACCTTGGTATTCACCAGTTACACCAGATTATGACTTTCAGTGCACATTTTTACTGCAGATTTTGCTCACGACCACGTGATCAGTGTCAAACTGATACTAAAGAACATTTTGAATGTCTTCGGACAATCGAATCTTACCATTGTGACGTGAATCTTAATAAACCATCAGAGACAGGAATTAAAGGGCCATCAATATTCAATCAATTACCTTCTTTTCATGTTGTCGAGAATTTGTACGTTGATGCGATGCATGACTTTTTTAGCGGTGGAGTATGTACTACTGGTTTAACTGAAATTTTGAACTATTGTATTTTTAAAAAGCGATACATTTCTCTCAACATGTTTAATGTTCATAAAACCATGTTCAGTAAAATTGCTTTAGACACTTCCCTAGTAAGAATGCCAGACTTGAATGCAGGGTTGCTTGCACTCACTTACTATAAAAAAATATTTTTCGGAACTATGCAATCATTAGATGTTATAATGGTATGCTGTACTTTTAAGTAACAGGAAGAGGGGGTAAAGTATGTGTTTGACTCATAAAACCTGTCAATTTCGCTTTCAGAGCTTCACAATCAGCGATCTTATGATTCGTGAGCGTTCACTCTGAGTGAGCGCTCACGAGTCGTAAAATCGCTGATTGTGACGCACTGAAAGCAATATTGACAGATTGTATGTGTCAAACATATACTTCATGACCTCTTCTTGTAACTTACAAGTACTAATTAGCATTATACTATTTCATGATTTCATAATTCCGAAAAACATCTTTTTATAGCAAGTGAGTCGAAGTAACCCTGCTTGAATGAGATGTTTTCACAACAAACAAAATCAAAAAGTGTTGTTATCAGGGCAACCGCTAGTGAGTTAAAAGCATTCACTCATTATTTCACGTTCATCTTGGGCCCTTTCGTTCCAAGTACAGATCCGGTTTGGCGTTTTTGTAAACATTCAAAGTGTTTTTATGTTACTTCATACGCGAAGTTAGCGAATTTCAGAGTTGGTTGGAAATGCTAACATGAAGCTTTAGTGTGATAATTTATTAGCTAGAGAATGATCTTTAGAAGAGGGTATGTGGATAGTTCCGTTAGAGTACGGCAGTATGAAAATTGAATAGAAGTTGAAAATGAGCGAATGGCCATTAATGCGACATTTTTTTTAAAGATAGACGTACGTCTTTTGCCTAACCCGTACGATGTACGCGGAGACTTGAAGTATGTCTCCAAGTCTACAGGCAAAAAATGTGCGTCCCTCTTTTGCTCATAAACTGACTGCGGCTGTGGCGACGTTTTCATCACTACCTAAAGCCCCACGTTGCGAGAGCAATTCCAGTCGATGGTGTGTTATAATGCAATTCTTCTTTACCCAACTATTGTGTTGCTCCTCTCGTCATGACCAACTTGGTCATTTCAGAGAGAAGGCAGTAGGGTGGTTGTTGCGTGCTTTACCATCATCAGCATTGTTGACGGTTACTCCCGCCTTGAGTTGTTACATTCAAAGTGTCGCGTCGCTAGAACTATTCCACAGCTAACTAACAGTCAGCCTCAGAAGGTGTCATCAATGATGATCATCAAAAAGTGGGAATGGGTTAATGAAAATAACCACCCACAACTTCTGAAGCTTTTTCCAGCATAAACACATGAAATACACCTACAACTAGTATTTCGAAGTTTGCTCTGATTCATTATCTTAATGCACTCACCTTTTATTCAAGCAACCTCTCATTTTGTTGGGTAGATATTTGCTTTTCAATAAAATCGAATTTATTTTTGGCTTAGCACTACGACACACAAAAAATCATCACAATAAAAAAAAATCCCAGCCCCAAATTGAACACCGCTTATTTTACTTACTTCCAGAAGGGATAAAGTATTTGAATTGTTTTCACTACATCTGCACATATATTTACTTTCACAATCTAATGAGTTAAGCACTACTTATAATGAAAATTAGCTGAAAAACTGAATTTTTATTCAGGTAAACAACGAAAGATTACAACAAGACTGACACATGCACACAGTATGAATGTATGCGTTAAGCTACGCATCCCATGTTTTATCCTAGCAGCAATCATTGGCCAATGTTGCCAAAACAGTTTCATGAAACTATTACATAAGATTCAGTAAAATAAATTCGATGATTGATAGAAGCATCTTTGTGCATAGCAACTCAATTATTTTCTATTCAGGAATATTTTATTTGTTGAAAAGATAAAATCATCGCCCTAGATGACACTTTTCTATGGAAATTTTTCTTATGATATAAAATATCATATGTTCGACCATATGATTATGCTGATATTTACAAACAAACAACACAGTGTAGCTGTGCGTGACTTCCGTATAATATACCTAGTCAATATTCGAACGATGCCGCAGAAAATGAAAGCACAAATAGCTGCACATAAACGAGAAGCAATTAAGAAAATCATAAGCTGGTGATACAGTTAATAATTCATCTGCAAACACATTCCTTGATTCGTGTGTCATTCTGGATGCTACATAATAACCTCTTTTATCAAACAATGTGGCAGAAATGGCGCAAAATCTGTTTATAAAGCTGTGGCTATCAAAAGAGAATGTCGATGAAGAGAATCGATCAAAGTCACTTACACCCCTTTCCTTCTAATCCCCTCATTTATAAATTGAATTTCCTCAAGTACTCCAAATATGCTGAAATTTTGCTCATTAATATTCGTGACACAGTTCTTTAATATGCTTCAAGTTTTACCAAAACCCGCACCCGTTTAGTACAACAAAAGCTTAAACAGTTTGATTTTTTTTCGCCGTCTGAAAAAAATGGCAAGGTTATATACTTTTGTCCGATCTTGATTTTCACTCTGTGAACAAAAGAATTGAACCTGTGAAGTACAGATATCGCTACATGCATCTGCCGCAACGAATGCTGTAGTATGCTTTGTCAACAGTAACAATATAAATGACCACGTTGTTAAGGAGGTATCGTTTGAGGCAGCCTACTTCCAGGAGAAAGTTGAAGATAAAGTAATAGATTTCTTCGAAAATATGTTCCTTAAAAAATAATAGAAAATGAGGTTGTAATTAAAAGTTGGTGCATTGGCAAACAGAACATCAAAAAATAAAAATGTACACAAACCATATAGATTGAATATCCAGATTCAATGACATTTTTTTCATTGGGGTCGTTTCACCATCTGATCGTCAGATCACAAGTTGTTTTTGGTACTTGGGTATTTTATTGTATTCTTACTATTACCATAAATAAATTGGCATGATGGGTTGCATCATTCGAGTACTTTTGGGACGACCTCCTACCTGAGATGTTAAGAAAATATACTAAATCGGAGTTCTAGAAGAAAAATCACAAAATACAAAGTATTGTGCGGTAAGGTTTGAGTCGTGTTAAGATGCTCTAATGGTGTGAGTGATTGAAGAATTGAAAATCTTGCCTATAAAGTAGAATTTAAATATCGAAATAATATTTCCTAATAATCAGCATGAATTTAATACTACCCATCTATCAAATCTCATAAAATACGTAAGATGTAGCTGTATTATTTTTTCAGGATTTGTTATATTCTCGATAACACCAATACCACCAAAATGGAAAAAAAATACAAGCAAGTGATTGATTGATTGACATTTGAGCCTTAATACATTCAATATGGATTTTTCTTTTCGTGTACCTATCGACCCATCAACTCATTGACCGGGGACCAACGGCTTTACTTCTCCCGTGATCAGAGATTTTATGCCTCAAAAAATCCCGAAGTCGCCGACTGGGATTGAACTAAAGCCTTTTAGGGTGGGAATTAAATGTTGTTTTCGTAAAATTATAGGTTGTCACATGTCACTTTAACCATTTGGCAGGATGTCAAATGAATTGTTTATTTATGTCTACACATTTGTATTATGCCGCATGACTTATTTTAGTTGAATTTTATGACAATGGATGGTCGATTCTGAAAACGCCATATTTCAGTTTTTTTGACGTAGAACTACGTCTTTGTCGACTATACTGGGGTGCAAGTCAAAAAATATGTGTGGTGAAGGAGTGTTAGGTTTTGAACGCTTGTAACTTTGTCATTAATAGATGAAATTAAAATCCAAATACGCCAATCGATAGGATATTACATTACGAACCTGTTGAAATAAATATTTTTCCAATTTTCTGTAATTAAACTTTTGAAAATGTACAAATAATAATTTGTATCACTGATTTCATGAAATAAGCCTTTTTCCCAAACACAGTCATCATAAACGAATACCACTTGGTTGCACATCATTCTGCACGAAAAGATCTAACGAAGAGATCGATTTTTTTTCGATTTTTTCGTGGACAAAGAATCGATCCGAAAAATCAGAAATCGGGATGAAAAAGATCGATCTTCCAAAGATCGAACCAAGATCGCCCAATCCTACCCCCCCCCCCTCAAATACCTCTCTTAAACCCCTCCCCCCTCAAATACCTCTCCTAAACCCCCCCCTCAAATACCTCTCCTAACCCCCCCCCCTCCCCCACAACAAAAAAAAAAACCCGAAAGCGAGACAGACTTTGACGATCCCTTTTTTCCGGGAAATAAATTTTAAACATACAATCCTAGAAGGGACGAATATCAACATCACCCAACGGTTCTTTCGGAACCACAACATCAAACGGCCCTTTTAAGGGCCACAAATAAAATTAAAAGAGTTGATTTTAAAACTTAATTGCATATAATGGAAATTCAAATAGTTACCAGTGTCTACACCAAAATATGTAACGGCTTGTTTAGGACCATACATTTGAACTTTCATAATTTGTTACATACCAGGAAAAATACTTGAACCAACCTTGAACACTAACAAAATTTCAAATATTGTTTTTATGTGTCCCACACATGAGTTGTTGCATCGTGATCAACAAATCAATATCTATGTGTCGGCCACATACTTAATATATGTACATATAAAAACCTTGCGTGACCACACATACTATTCATTTGCGTGTAAATTTCATGTGTACTTCTGAGTGGATTCTGTTTATGTGTGGTCAAATGAAAATCATGTGGAATTTCACATGGATATTTGTCAAGAAAAATGTGTAAATTGTTTTGAGTCAACCATAACCGAAACATTGAAATACTTGAAAATTTTAAGATAAAGTATAATAGTCAAAAATGCATGAAAAACATCATTTTTGTGTGGTTCTACGTCATACTGCGGTCGTGTCTAGGACACAACCCTTTACTTTTTCTAAACGGAAATAGGCTGTTCATGTCATATGATTTGCAAGCGTGATTGGATTATAAGGCCATAAAATTTTATGAATTTTCAACAGGTTACTACTGATGAACAATTATTTATAATATTTATTCCAAACAAAACTTCCATCAAATCTGAAACCATTAGTAAATTAGCAATGAAAATCCAAATGGCAAAGTAATACCTGCATGCAATCCTACAGTAATTCACAACACTCAAAAGTTCTAATTTTTTAATTTGCTCCCGAGTATATTACACAAAGTCTTGTTCCTTTTGAGCTCGGCTATCAAGATATCGATTTTCTCCGATAGAGCAATGAAGGACAAGGAAGCAGTTCATTCTTACCATCCATCCAGACCAAACGTCAGCACTCGACACGGCAGTCATTGTCTGGTTGCAAAACTGTCTTTGTTTAGAAGTCGAAGCACGATCTCCGGCAAATGGTCAGATCCTATCGGTTCGTTTCCGTTTCGAGCGAGATGCCATTTGCACTGCGGTCATTATAAACAGTCTATCAATTTAATCTGTGAATATTCAACGGTCTCATTATGATAATGACTGTTTAGGTTCACTGGGCAGTTGACCGGAACTGCTGAGATGATAGCTGATGGCTGCTGTGTGCTGTGTGCGCGTGTTTCGCTCTCGCAATTAACCCAATTCAGGAGGTTCAATTTGCTTAGAATAATAACCACTTGCTCCCATTAATGCAATAAATAGTGGATTAATTTTAGCCAGCTGCAGAGCGGTGGATTTCATAAAGTTGGATATTTGCACGATCTAAAATGAGATCGAAAATAAACTTCCGAGGATTCTCTAATGAAATTTCCATACAAATTTATTGGCAGGCCGTGACTCTCTAGGGTAGTCAATAAACACACCCGGCAGATCAACAGGCAGCCGCAGAATGGAAGCATTGCGCTCTCTCTCTCTCTCTCTCTTCACATTTCCGTAAATTAGAAAAGTTTGCTGGCATTTTGATAAATTTATTCTGCCATCAACCACGCACTTGAATTTTATGCGTGCCATTTCCGCAGACTTATATATTGTAAATGACTCGTAAAATTTTCCCTTGACACCAGGCTCCACGCGCTGGCGGCGACTCGTGGTGTTCTCAGAAACGTGTTCGTTATTTTTCCTACATCATGTGAAGTGCCCTGATTGGCGCTTCATTTCACACGAGATGAAAAGAGCCGACGCAAAAGACGGATGATTTTTTTCATTTTATTTATTTGACGGATAGGGTAATATTGCTCACACAATCTAAAGCCTCTGAGTTGGTTTCAGGTTAATATAGCCAGGTACCGGTTTCTTTTCCAATTCATAGAAATTATTGATTGGTGTTTGCTGGAAATCATGTACCTACACTGTGATGTGCTTCAAGCAATCTATTCCGGTATATTTGCTTCTATCACATCTTGAACAAGTAATTAAAACTTTAGTTGAAGTACATCGAAAACCTTATTGAAGAGCTAATTGACTTTAATCCAAATCAACAGCAAATAGAAACAAACCATTCTGATAGGTGTTTTAACAAATACTTTGAGATATGCATTCCTGTTTGAAGCGAGTGAGCAGCAGCTTTTCCAAGTAAGGCCAATCAATTGATTGACTGGCTTAATAAGCATTCTTCTTTGCTCGAAAATTGTTAGATTATCGCAACAAAGTGCAGAACAATGCTGAATTGTGTCAATAACGTTCGGCAACAGAGCGGTTCCACGAACAAGTGGGAAATTTTTCCAGTTTTTATTTTTTGTATTTTTTGATTTGCATGAAATCTTGCATACAAGTTTTTGGGGAAGAAAAACGCCGTTTTGCATACTTGGTTCGCCATTTTGAATCTAGCCTTACTTATGAGAAGGGCCTATGAAAAATGCACATGATATCTTCAAAAAATTGTATCTCGGAAACGGTTTGTCCGATTGGTTTGGTGTCTTGGGCAAAGTTTTAGACAATTGTTGGTGTTATATGGAGAAAATATGCACGGTAAAAAAAAAATTTGGTATTTGTGCTTTGAACTAAAATATAAATTTTCCCTTTAAAGTGACATGTCAATAATTTTTTTATTATTCTTATATTATAGCTGACCAAAAATGCTATCTAGTGCACAGTAAGTTGTTCTGGAGAAAAATAGGTTACGATGAAAAAAATTGTTTTTTGAAAAAATACAATTTTCAAAAAAGCTATTAAGAAAAGTCAAAAAAGTTTGTCACCCTAATTTTATGAAAGTACATCAAATTTGCAAACAAAAAGTACTCCGGTAACATTTTTCTAAGATGCACCGTTTAGAAGATATTACTGATTTAATATTGTTTTTTTTGATAACTTAATAAGTTTTGGCCCTTTTCGGATGTACTCCGTGTTTTTCCAGTTTCAAAAGTATTTTTTTCGAAAAGATTGGAAAATTTTGAGTTAAAATGACACTGACAGCTTAAAGATTCGAGTGAAATTCTCTGCCTTAAAAGTAGCTATTTGTGACTTTTCTGAAAATTACAGCTTCGTTTTGCAGGATGAAGTTCAATCACACCATTGGAACGTGCAACAGGCCACAATCCATCCTTTCGTAATATATTATACTGAAAATATGCAAATTAAACATTTAAGCTTCATTATAATTTCTGAAGAACTAAGACATGATTCAGTCACTGTCAATTTGTTTATTGATAAAATGATAAACTTTTTACAAATTGATCAAAATAAAAACATTAAAAAAAATTATTTTATGTCAGATGGTGCTGCTTCACAGTATAAAAACCGAAAAAACTTTTCTAGCCTTTGTAAATTTAAGTCAAAGTATGGTATTGACGCTGAATGGCATTTCTTCGCAACATCGCACGGAAAAGGTCCATGCGATGCTATTGGAGGTACGATAAAACGCATGGCTACCAGAGCAAGTTTAGCCAAAGAACGCGAACACCCGATAAAGACTGCAAGAGAGTTGTTTAATTGGGCAAACAAACGAAAAGAAGAAGAACTTACAAATTTGTCATTTTGTTATTCTACTACAGAAGAATACGAAAATATGTCTTTGCAGCTAAATAATTAATATAATAATGCAAAAACAATTCAAGGAACTCTAAAATTCCACTCATTTCTTCCTCTATCAGAAAATACAATAAAGGCAAAGCTTTATTCAAACTGTCCTGACAATGATGTCAAAATATTCAATATTGTTAAGAAAGTTGTGTAAACAATAATTTTATAAAAATACAGGAATAAAAATAAACTGATGATATCCAACATATAATGTTATTTTTTATTGCGCACAATCACCATCCCTGAAAAATAAGCTTAATTCGCTCTTTTGAATCTTGCTAATTGAGGAGCTTACATTTGCAGTTCTCAAAAAGGTGTATCTCGAAATCGAGTTGTCTCATCGGTTTGATGTCTGTGGCGATGTTCGGCAATAGAGAGAAAATATGCACAGTATAAACACATCCAGTTTAAATGGATTAAACTGTTAGGCGATATGCAAGAGTTGAATGCACATTTTCAGCACAACGCGCCAAAAATCACTTGAAGAAATCATTGTTCCTGATAGTGGGATTTTGTAACTTGTTTTTCAAAATACTTTTAAGGCAGAGAATTTCACTCGAATCTTTAAGCTGTCAGTGTCATTTTAACTCAAAATTTTCCAATCTTTCCGAAAAAAATACTTTTGAAACTGGAAAAACACGGAGTACATCCGAAAAGGGCCAAAACTTATTAAGTTATCAAAAAAAAAAACAATATTAAATCAGTAATATCTTCTAAACGGTGCATCTTAGAAAAATGTTACCGAAGTACTTTTTGTTTGCAAATTTGATGTACTTTCATAAAATTAGAGTGACAAACTTTTTTGACTTTTCTTAATAGCTTTTTTGAAAAATTGTATTTTTTCAAAAAACAATTTTTTTCATCGTAACCTATTTTTCTCCAGAACAACTTACTGTGCACTAGATAGCATTTTTAGTCAGCTATAACATAAAGATAATAAAAAAATTATTGACATGTCACTTTAAAGGGAAAATTTATATTTTAGTTCAAAACACAAATACCAAACTTTTTTTTTTACCGTGCATATTTTCTCCATATAACACCAACAATTGTCTAAAACTTCGCCCAAGACACCAAACCAATCGGACAAACCGTTTCCGAGATACAATTTTTTGAAGATATCATGTGCATTTTTCATAGGCCCTTCTCATAAGTAAGGCTAGATTCAAAATGGCGAACCAAGTATGCAAAAAGGCGTTTTTCTTCCCCAAAAACTTGTATGCAAGGTTTCATGCAAATCAAAAAAGATGAAAATTACTCGTTGCTTTAATGATATGGAACCGCTCAACAGCAGAAATGAGCTAGAGCTACATAGGGCCGTTCATAAAGCACGTAGACTTTTAAAGAGGATGGAGGAGGAAGCGAAAAACTCTACGCTAGGCTGTGAGGGGGGAGGTGGTGTATTTGACAAGGGCTTCCAAAATGGCCACCCCGGTGCAGAGGGTTTTTGATCTAATTTTCGCCATACTAAGCACAACCCGCGTTTTACCTCCTCGTGTTTGAACAAAAAATATAATATTTCTTTCAAAGATGACTTCTAAATTTATTCACCATTCCATACGTACCGTTGGATTTGAAAAAGGGTCACAAATTGTTGATTCGTCCTACGATTTTCAATTCCGTCCAAATGCATTGCAATGCCGTAGCCGGCGCCGGTGGTGTAGTGGTAACCGTGACTGCTTTCTGACACCAATGGATCTGGGTTTCATCCCAGCTGAGGTCGATAGGGTTTTACTGTGGCATATAAATCTCTGGTCACGTCTTTCTTCGGAAGGGAAGTAAAGCCGTTGGTTCCCGGTTCATGAGTTGATGGGTCGATAGGTAGGGTCCAGGTGTGGGAGCTGCCTCTCTGGCGTCGGTAGCATTGGTACTCAGCACGGAAAACTAATTCGACCGAAAATAAATCAAGGAAAAAAAAAGTATTTGAACCTTGCCCTTAACTTAAATTGACTGCACATAAGGCGGGCATGAATTCAAGGTACTTCACTTATACAATTTTCAGAATCAATTTTCGAACTGGAAGTTATGTCATGAAGTGGTTGTTAAACACTTGCAAGAAGCAGCACGTTAAATGTAAAATTGAAATTATCGAAATTAATCACCCATGTATATTCTTTGAAGTCGCTAACCCTAGCTTAATCTGAAATCAGCGGCCTCCATAGGGGAAGTTGAAACGAAGCGTGTTTGAAAAAGTCACCTTAGATACAACATGTGGTCCCAGTATTGCATAAAACAACCGTTTCCACATCTAGGCAACGAATTCGAGATAATAACAGATATTAATTTTTAACGTGTTTCACAATTTAGAAAGCAATATGCGTTTGTTTTCAGTTTTGGTGGTTTAAAATGATAAAATGATGTCTTGGTTAGGGGACCTTCTAGGGATGTTCAATATTATTTGATACTCGAATATCAAATCGTCTCGTCAATGCTTCAACTGGTTTACTGTGTACGAAACCCCAAACCTATTTAGCATGGAGGGGAAATGCTCATAAAAGTGCCGACGCTGCCTAGATTGACGAGAATGTGTAAATTTCCCTATTTAATATTTTTCTTACCTCTAACCACATACTCTAACCCATTCCGAGATAAAGTAGATCCCTTGCGTCCAGATTCTACCTGGATCTTGTGTCTTCTACTCTCACCCGATAACATCTTCAGTATATCAACAAATTGACGAACAACTGAAGTTACCAGAAAAATTTTACGGAAGGGATCAGCTCTTTCTCGGAATTATATAATAATGTTACCTTTCTACCGGGCGCAGTTAATTTCAGGTTTTATTTATTAGTTTATATGAGTTCAAGTACATCCATATTTATTAAAATTAAGATTTTAAGGGGTACACGACGTTAGGCATACGGTCGTTAGGTTGTTGGGGCCTCCCTTAGCTCAGTCGGTAAAGGCGCAGCTACAAAGCAAGACCATGCTGGAGGTGGCTGGGTTCAATTCCCGGTCCGGTCTAGGAATTTTTCGGGTTGGAAAATTTCTCGACTTCCCTGGGCATAGAAGTATGATTGGACTTGCCACACAATTATACCAATGCAAAAATGGTACAGGCATCGAAAGCTCTCAATTAATAACTGTGGAAGTGCATCTAGAACACTAAGTTGAGAGCACGCAATAAGCTAATATGCGATATGCAATAAGCTTGAAATGCGAAGAAGAAGAAGATGAAGAAGAAGACGTTAGGTATATTTAATGTACGATAGGCGTAATGGATGTTAGGCATAAAAGCCGTTAGGCATAATCTACCTGGTGAATTCCAGAAGGATGATAATGAGGACCGTCTATTGATTGCGGACATCAGTGACAACAATGAAAGAGCCTTAAGTTTTGGGACTCATGAAAACCTGCGACGCCTTGGACAGGCAAAGTATTGGGTTGCAGATGGTACGTTTCCTTGTTTGTTTCGGAAACTCGTCACTGTTCATGGAAGTATCGCTCCCTCACATCCGCAGACGGTTACTGCTAGTTTTTATTTTGATGACAACAAAAACGTTGTATCGAAAAGTATGAGAGTAAATCCTTCAAACAGCAGGTATGTTTTTTGTTATTGTATGAAAAAACACAGAATTCACCATTCTTTATTTCATGAGCTGTTCTTTGAGAAAAAAACTTGTCTTCTTTGACAATTGCAATGTTTGTAAGAATATATTACAACAATTGATTTTTTTTTTTATATCTTTATTAAGGAGACTTTCAGCCGTTGGCTGGCTCGTCTCCGATCGTTGATTTTTTTATTTATTGATGCGATTGATTTCACAATATAGTTCAAAACTATGCTGTGTCGACAAACTGTGCTTATTAAATAAACTATGATTATATAACTTGTATCATCTTTTATTCAACGCTTAGCCGAATTTAAGCATTGTTTACCATGCTCGAAACAGGCTAGAGTTGCACAGCAGCAAGGTATTTTATGCCTGACGTCCATTATGCCTAACGTCCATTATGCCTAACGTATTTATGCCTAATGGGGTACACTCGATTTTAAGTATTTAAAGTCACGCCTGCGGGACCCTAAAACCATGGACCCACAGCAAAAAAAAAAATGATATCATAGTAAAGTGCATGCACTTCAATCATAGAGGTAACTCTAAGACTAGAAGGTCCCGAAGAAACGTGCTCAATTTTTTGGCTCAGCTCTGGTACCATAGAGGTAACTCTAAGACCACTGGGTCCCGAAGAAAATCATTATCATTTTTGGCTCACTCAGTACCAGAACAACGGTCCCAAGCAGTCCCAAGCTATTTCACTCACCCCTGCATGTTCTGCATGAATCCACACACCCCTGATGTTATCTGTCAAACTTTCATAGCGAATCAAAACAAACATAGTGTAGTAATAGAATTTCAACTAGAATAGGGTACGTTAATCGTTTGCTTGGGACCAATAGGCTGCTAAAGTGGTGAGCCAATTTAAAATCGTTAGTTTCGTATTGATTGTTGCTGGTACTCTCTTCGTTCCCAAGCTAATCGATTCACCCCTCGAAAAATAGGAAAATCCACTAACCCCCCCTTTTATCTGTCAAACTTTCATGGCGAATCAAAACAAATATTGTGTAGTACTAGAATTTCGACTAGAATTGGGAATGTTAATCGTTTGATTGGGACCAATAGGCTAGTCAAGTAGTGAGCCAATTTAAAATTGTTAGTTTCGTATTGATTGTTGCTTCAATCGTGTCCAAAATATGGTGTACTTGCCAAAAAGAACAAAATTATCATTAATACAGTGCATGAACTGACATTACGCTGCTTTTACTGCATTTTTTTTAACTGTGCGGCCATAAAAATTTCATGAGATTTTCGATGTGATGGAAGTGCATCCTCTGGGCTGTAATATTGAAATTAATGTTTTGCTGTGCACTGTGTGAACCTATCTGTCTTTCCTGCATTTCCTATTGCCTATTATTCGCGGATTAACGAAAATAAGTGCAACTTTAATGCTAAAGCATGGCCCACTTAGTAATGGAACAACATCATTAGGGCATCTTGACCGGGTTCTAGACGGGGCGTAGACTGCTTGCGTTTCTTCTTTTTCAAATCCTCCAGCGGCGCTACTCTTGACTTCGATATCATTAGCTGGACTCGAACCGATCCATCAGCGTACGTGCATCGAAGATACAAGCAAGCACCGTAAGCGCTATCAGAGGCGTCGCAGAACCCATGCCATTCAATAGATGTGCATTTCTTGCTATACCCAACCCATCTGGGAATAGTAATGGATTCTAGGGCACTGAGATTCCTGCGATACTCCAGCCAAAAGGTTTGTAAGTTTTCAGCGAGCGGCTCGTCCCAACTCACTTGCAGTTTCCATAACGTTTGGATGAAGATTTTGGCTTCAACAACGACAGGTCCTATCAGACCCAGAGGATCGAATAATTTGGACGCATCAGAAACGACGGTTCTTTTCGTAACGGTTGGGGTGGGATTCCATTTGGGAACGGTGAAGCAGAAGTTATCGGTTGTCGGACTCCAGAAAAGACCCAAAGTTTTGACGGTAGCGGACGATGCAGGCGAATCCATGTCAAATACCGCCCGTTCATCTCGTAGATGTGATGGAAGCTCGCTTAGAACTTCTTCGCTATTCGAATTCCACTTGCGCAAAGTGAATCCAGCTGAATTGGTCAGATTGACCATTTCCTCGACTAACCTTCTTCCTTCCTCAGGATCATCTACCCCAGTGATCATATCGTCAACGTAGAAATCTTTCCGCAGGATGTTCACAGCGATCGGGTGTGTTGATTCTCCATCTTCTGCTAACTGTACCAAGCAACGAGTCGCTAAAAAAGGAGCCGATGCTGTACCGTACGTAACGGTCGTCAGTTGGAAAATCTCGATCGGATCATCCGGGGATTTCCTCCACAGAATCAGGTGCAACTACTGATCGAGCAAGAACATCTTAATCATCCGGTACATTTTGGCTACGTCTGCTACCATTCCGATGCGATGTAAACGGAACCGTGTGTGAATAGAGATAAGATCATCCTGGACTACAGGGCCAACCATTAACCCATCGTTGAGCGAGAATCCCGATGTAGTTTTGCAGGAAGCATCGAATACAACGCGCAGTTTCGTTGTCGTGCTATCCGGTTTCAACACGGCATGGTGCGGCAGGAAATAGCACGCTGACTCGGACAGATCTTCTTCTCGTATCTTCTTCATGTGGCCCATCGACAAATACTCCTCCATGAACTCGCAATACAGCTCCTTCAACTGCGGATTGGTAACGAATCGCTTCTCCAAGCTTGCAAATCGTTTCTCAGCGCTACGCCTTGAATCTCCCAAGCGTTCAATGATGTGCTCCTTCTTGGGCAGTGACACCACAAAACGGCCATCGTCATCACGAACAGTGGTCTGCTTGAAGATCTCCTCGCATGTAGACTCTTCCACGGAATACGTGCTCTTGACGTGACAACTCTCGCGCTCCCAAAAACGAGTCAGCTGTTCTTGAAGTTCAGTCATTGAACACAGCGTTGTAGACGTTTTGGGAACGGAAGACCTGAAATCGAATACACGCCCGGACACGATCCATCCAAAAACGGAGTTTTGGAAGGTAGGGCCATCCTCGTTTAGCCTGAACCTTCCTTCGCATAACAGATTCATGTAGTGTTCTGCGCCGATTATCATGTCGATATCCAATGTCTGGTAGAAGTTGGGGTCTGCCAACACCATATCCTCGGGAAGATTCCACTGGCTAATTTCGACCTCTTCACTCGGGAGTGGAATAGTCAGCTTCGGGAGGACGTTGAACTGCATCACTTCTTCGTAGTCTGAGATGCTGGCGAAGCGAGGGCTGATCACGCTGCAGACAGCGTTTTTCGATACAAGTCCTGAACCCCCAATACCTTTCACTGACAAATAGTCCGGAAATTGCTTGAGTTTCATCCGTCGACAGAAGTCGGATGTCACGAAGCAATACTGGGAGCATGAATCAAGCAACGCTCTGGCTAGCATTGTGCTTCCCTGGCTATCGCACACACGTACCATAGCGGTTGACAGAAGAACTTGGCGTGTATGTGATCTTGTTTGTGTTGGGAGTGCTACAGTATTTTGTAATGTGTTGGATCGGTCTGTGGCAGGCTGTGGGTTAATGCAATGCGATTGTGTATTGACGATTGGTAGTGAAGTGGATGGTTCGTGTTGGTTTGTGGTTGGTGCTGTTTGCTGTGTTGGAGATCCCGATTGTGCTTGCTGTGTATGTTTTTGATATTCACTTGGGGGTCGTTTTGTCGTCTGTGGAACGGAGGATTTTTGGTAAGCACTGTCCGAATCCGTATGAAGCAGAGAATGATGTTTCCTTCCACACTGACGGAAAATCCTTTGCTGCAGTTCCTTGCCAAGTGCCCTGATGACAAGCAGTTGATGCACAATCCGTTCTTCCTCACTGCGTCATAACGTTCCGAGATCCTCATCTTCTGGAACCGTTTGCACACGAATGCAGAGTGGAATGATTCGGAGCAAAAGCAACACCTATTAGTGGAGGAGGTCGACGAATGACTCACACCAATCTTCGGTTTCCTGAATTCAACAGGGGTGGGCTTGCACGACCCAACGGATTGAAGCACGGCGCAGTGGTTCTTCAGGAAGTTCACTAGGTCTCTGTACGTCGGTACTTCCTTCGAGTTATGTGACGTCTCCCAGAGTCGAAGAGTCACAGGGTCGAGCTTCGAACACACCATGTGCACCAGAATGGTACTCCAACCTTCGGTTCTCTCCTACATTTTCTGCAGCATTTCGAGATTCTTTTCGAAGTCACTGACGATCTGGCTGAGTGATTCGAAACTCTCCTTCCTCATTGGCTCAATTGCGAAAATGGCATCCAAGTACGCTTTCACGATCAGCTTCTTATTGTGGTACCGATCTTCCAGTGCATTCCAGGCCACCTCGTAGTTTGCAGCAGTAAGCTCAACGGCATTTATTTCTAAAAGCGCGTCTCCAGACAGTGATGAACGAAGGTACGTGAATTTGTCCATGTCAGTGAGATCACGGTTCTGGTGAATCAAGCTCTGGAATGCATCACGATATGAAACCCAATCGCGCAACTTGCCGCAGAATGTCGGCAGTTTAATCTCCGGAAGCTTGACCTTCGAAAGAATGGGTCCAGAAACCGGTATTGATGGTGCAGGATTTGCCGATAACATTTTCTGCCGCCATTTCACTAACGCAGCCTTGGTCTTGCAGTAACTATTCTCGACGTGCTTCGTAATAGCTTCGCTTTCATCTTCCCTCTTCTTCGACGCACTTTCAAGCCGCAACTGACGATCCTTCGACGCTTCCTTGGAATCTGCTACTTCTTCCTCGTCGACTTCATCGATTATCACGTCTATCTCCTCAAGCACTTCAAAATATTCAATGAATGCACTCTCTAACAGCTGCAAACGAACTTCAACCTCATCTTTATCACGCTCTTCGTTGTACACTTGCACGAAACTGGCTACAGAGTTTATACTGTTCAGTATGCGCTTCTGTCTCTTCAGCAAACTTCTTAAATCACTCGCCATGATTCGGGTATCACTACTGAAATCACTGAGTCACTAGTAAGTACACACTGCACAGGTAAGTTCGTTTGCACTGTCCACTTTCACCACACTTTCCTCTATCGCACTGATCTACACTGCTGACTGCGAATCGACTCGACGTTCCACGCGCCGCGAGACGAACTGACCACCCAAGATTGACTACAGCGAAAGGGAATTCAACCAGCGGAAATCAAGCCAACCAGAACTACCAGCAAAGTCCTAGACCAATTCTGAAGGCGAACGAACCACAGGGACCAGATCCACTCAATCAAAAACACAATGTCGCATGCAACAATTTAGATTTTATTGCAATTAACCTTCACAGAAATTTTGTATTTTTTATTGATGGCACTCGTCATGCATCGAGCCACCACAGACCACACATGCACTGTACTTATCTGACTCCAATTAATATCGATCAGCGCTGCTTTCGTCGTCGATCTCGCTCGTCCGTCGAAGTCCGCTCCGTCTCCGCTTGCCAACAGGAACCACTATCTATCCACTAGTTCAGCAGCAATCCACCATTCTACATTCACCACCTGTTTTACTATTGGGTACTATACGTGACCCAAAGCACTTGCGCGATGGCGAAATTTCAATTCGCGCTTTTGTCCCGCACTGTACAAAGCAAGTGTCCTTTTTCCGACCGCCCAACGGCGCACTTTACATTCGCGCGAAACGACACCTCGATTGAATCCGGCTCGAAGGACCAATTTATGTTCACGCACATAAAAGCGATGGTAATCGCCGGTGTCTCACGCACTTAGTTCCAACACGTAGTGATATCGTCACTATAAAGCACCTTTAATCGCGGTTAGAGAAAACACTTTATTTTCATAACAATACACGTTTACTTGCCGTCGGCCGATCGCGGGGATGGTTTATTTACTACTCACTGTACTACCTACTCTACCTCATCATCTGTTCTGTGTGCATGTAGTAGGAACGATACACGACCACCGTTCGACCGTACGCTAAAGCCTTTCCTATTCATTCTACACAGCTGGTTGTATGGTGCACAATAGTGTACGGGAGAGAAACTTGAGAGTGAGTGATCGCGTAGTAGGGTGGCTCTCGCAACATAAATGCAAGTTATAATTATACGTTTGGCGCGATCAATGAGTTTTGGACAAAGTCAGAAACTGGCCACTTCCCTGGAAGTTTCCATAACATGCCCGGAAAATCCTGCAGAACAGAAGCGTCCGGATGTTTCCCTTGTGATCCTTTCGCAGCTGCGAAGACAGGGCCGACAGCAACAGTAGCACTGATAGCGCGATAGAGCTGAAACTACACCAATGTCAACAGCAGTCGATTGTTCCGCCCACGTTTCATAGAAAATCGAGGAACTAAATCGGTTTGTTTTGCTGAAAAAAAAACCCAACAACGAAACAAAACAAAACAAAATCTCGAGTGCGGCAGCTGTCAAACTATTTTTTTTAACAGTGCTTGCCTTGATCCCAATTCAGTTCAAAATAGATCGAGAATTATACTGGTTTAAAACAATTACATTTTAGAACTAGTCTAAAACAAAATATAGACCACCAGTGCAAGGGCTCGGTCTGGGTCTGTTTCAAAATTTTAGACCAAACCAACCAATTTGATCGCGGCTAAAGATGCCCTTAGGGTCTATTTTGGATTTGAACTAACGGATTTAAAAACGGTTTTCACTCAAGTGCATACTATTCGTCACGGTTTCGAAGGAATTCTCGAACTTTCGCCTAAAACCGACCCATCAAGCGGCGCACAACGGTCTCGTCCACTGTTTTGGCGAATTTATCCCACCAATGTTTCATCTGAGCTGTCGTTATGATGACTGTACCTTTTTTTCAGTTTCCTCTTCATACCACCAATGGCATCACATGATCCCTTGCCATGCGAAGTTGCAAAAAGAAAAAAAATTAAATGTTATAATTGTAGTATTGGGATGCACTGCCGTTCTACGCATATCTGTCCCATGTTACTTTTGGACCTTTTTCACTTTTGTTCATAAAACAGTAACGAATCGATTTGAGTGCACGAATGATTGAAACAGGATTTATTTGATCAAAATATACTCAATGAGTCATTTCGGGAAGTAGAAGCTTTATTTTATGATGAAACGTATTAAAAGAAACGGGAATTCATATTAAAACACCAGTTAATAGTTCAGATTTCAAACTGTCCATTATTAGAGTAATAGTAATCAATAGATAAGAAGGAGTGTAATGTTCTTAAAATAAACCATAGACAAAATAACATGATTTAAAATTCAATTGTATGTAGCAACGATGTATAAACATCTTCCAATATTGGCATGATTAGCAAAATACGTTATTGTCTAAAACAACTCTAAGCAACGCAGTTAACAATGATGGCACTTTCTGTCAATTGATGTGTTCATTCATCTAGTTGATAGCTGCTACCATATTTTTTAGTTAAAATAAGATTCAGAATATCCGTTGTCGTATAGTCTTTTCGTAAATTTAGTCTATAGTATGTCCTCAATATGTCCGTGGATGCATTTGGTTGAATATAATGAAATTCTTACTGTGTATGTTAATTTTTCCAAAGTCTTTCTTTAAATCATCGATGTCCACGATCGACAATCTTATTGTGTTCTACACAGAGCATTCATCATTTGATTCTCAAGATGACCATGCCCATATTTATAGGCTTATAGGCTTTATAGATGTAGAAAACGACGATTGCAGCAATGTCAACTCACTTATTGCTGGTTTCAGTTAATGATGCAACCCTATGCAAACTATCCACTTTCAAAACTTCACGGAGAACTCAAGCACGCTCATGTAAACACAACCACATCCACAAGAGTGTAGACGTCAAACGCAACGTGGTCATCAAAGCAACACGGAAAGTCAAAGTTCTTAGTGGGACTGATATGCGTAGAATTTGCTACTTCATAGCAAATTTCTCGGCATAACAGTCCCACTGAATTGTTTTCGTATAAAAATAGGCTTGACTAATTTCATTGAAGGTAATTTCTGTAGTTTTCACTTAAACAAATTGATTCTGTTGAACTGTGAACAATGTACTAACTTATTTTAACTTATATTTCTTCCAATGAGCAGAAATGATTCGAAACATTATTCGTGATTTTCTCAGATGATATTTTTAGAACATGGGACAGATATGTGTAGAACGGCAGTGCAGCTCTATAAATACGGCAATTTTACCGGGCTAGGGCAAACACGAAATCATTGCAACACTTACCACTGGCTGTATCTTTATTCCTACTAAGCGGAAATTAACCAAACTTTGCATAGTTTCTCTTGAAGTGTATTGTTGACATCCTGTAAATTGTGTTATTGTCTGTTTCGATGCGGCTAAGATGGAAGTGCTGGTACCGGTGGCGTAATGGTAAGCGCGACTGCTTTCTCACCCGAATAGGTCTGGGTTCAATCCCAGCCACCCAGGTGGGATTTTTCTGAGGCATAACAATTTCTGGTCGCGTCTTCCTTCGGAAGGAAAGTAAGCCGTTGGTCCCGGCCTATGTGTGTGTTTGAATGGAGGCGATATCCTAGCTGCCTTCCTGCACATTCGATTGTTATCAATGGATGGCAATCGATGTCCGTCAGTGATTGGCACTAGATTGTGAAACAGCGACCGAAGTTAAATAAAGAAATTAATAAGAAGAAAAAGAAGAAGAAGAGAAATAAGAAGAAGAAGAAGAGAAGGAATAAGAATAAGAAGAAGAAGATATAAATGAGTCAAGTGAAGCGCGTGAAAGAATGTTGTACGCTCACATGGAAAATCTGGCGCTGTCCCATCGTGCTTTAGGAAAAATAGCATATCAATAATTCAACCGTATCAAAAGTTACACAGATTCACGGACCGGTTGACATTGGATCACAAGCACGGAGCAGGAAGGAAACAGGAAGCAGCATGTAGGAATACGGAGGGAAAGGTGAAGGGTTTTCACCCGAAACAACACGTGATGTTGCCAAAAAGGTTGGTGTTTCACAAAGTTCAAGGCAAGAGAGAAAAGAGGAAGAGGAAGAGAAGAGAAAAAGAGAAACGCCAGGAGAGGAAGAGGAGTTGAAAAAAACTCAAGAACGACAAGGAGGAAGGCTGGCGTACCGTCGAAAATCCGAAGAAAAAGTGGAAAACACGGAAGGAAAAAGAAGTGAAGAAGAATAAAGAACAGAAGAAGGAAATACTCAGGACTCGTCGGGAGCGAAGTAAGGGCGATGCTCTGATCATCGAAGTAAAAGACAGAACGACGTATGCAACACTTCTCCGGAAGGTTCGAGAGGATCCGTGAAGGAGCGAGCGTAAAAGCTCTATCCCAGGAGACAGTGGTCGAGTGTAGGGATCTGGACGAGATCACTACGAGCAGCTGAGAAGTGCGTTGAGAGTGCATTTCGATCTGGGAGATGTCCCGATGTCAATCCGGATGAGGAAGGCGTACGGCGGCATGCAAACGGCGGTGATATGACTTTCGACAGTTGCAAGCTGTTGGAGACGGACAAGGTGGGGTGGGTGAGAGTGTGCTTGCTTAAAGCCATTCCTCGGGTTACCAAGCAACTGAAGCGATGCATCAAATGCAAGGGTTTCAGTCATCAGGCGAGGAACTGCAATGGTCCTGACAGATCTGATCTGTGCAGGAAATGCGGAGAGAAGGATCACATTGCAAGAGGCTGCACAAAGCAACCGAGGCGCATGCTTTGCAAAAAACGGGAGGCTTCAAATGCCTAGCATACAAAAAGGCGATAACAGGCCAACAATAATGGATGTAACCCAAATAAACTTCCCTACAATACCCTACACTGTAGGGTAGGATGGTGCAAAACGCACCGTTTAAGCAAAATCGTCTATTGCTGGCGTATGGAAGCTAAAATCAAGAAGAAAGTAATAGCGTATGGTTCATTACCATGTTTTCTACGAAGATTGAGTGATTTAGAACTACTAAAGGATGATTTTTCATGACTTTCAATGTATTTTATAAATTGGTTCCAAAATGATAGCGGGGCAAAACGCCATAGTAGACAAACCATAACCCCTGCAAGTAGATAATGCAAAGGGGTGTTGTATTTCAAAAGATTTTTCCTTTATTTTACAGCAGAAATAAGGTCTCAAAATCTCAATAGAATGTTAAAATGTGATTCATCAAGTAAAATATCTAAAAAATATACGAAAAAAGAGTGTATCCGTTCATGATATATGTTGTTGAAAGCTTAATTTGCAGTCGATGATTTTAACAACTGTGTCATGTTTTGCACAAAATGCTATTTTTTAAAGGAATCCGTAGGTTAATATATGATTTTATGATCAAGAATTATTTGTGAAACCAAACACAATCCGTTACCCGCAAAATGCATATGAGGAAAAGTTATCGCTGTTTTTCTATGAGGGGGCATTATGCATTATGGGCAATTATACAGCAACTGTTGTGGCAGTCGACAACAGAAACAAAGTGCGACATTGCAATCATTACGAGTCCCTTCCGATAACGGTAACTGGGTGGCGGATAGAGCTGGGATGGCTGCTATACAAGTTATGGGCAGATACCCCTTTCAAAAAGAGGTTGCAAGCTCATACAAAGGTTTCGTGATCGCCAAAATCAATGGAATCTTCATATGTAGTTATTACGCACCCTAGATGGACGATGGAACAGTTCCATGAGATGCTGGATGGACTAACCGAAGAGCTGATCGGACAAAGACCGGTAGTCATCGGAGGAGACTTCAATGCTCGGGCAGTGGAGTGGGGAAGCAGATCTTCCAATGCGAAGGGTATACCCATAGCGACTATCAAGCGATACGATGTGGCATCGGCCAACGGAATACTGTGGCAGTACGGAGCACTTCGCTGACATCAAAGCCAACTGCGGTACCCGGCTCAACATCCTGCGATCACTCTCCAAGCCACATAAAAGCACCAACAGGGACGTCTTACTACGGGCAGCCGTAGCGACGGTTAACAGCCGCATCTTCTACGGCATCGAAGTCTTCTCGACAGCCACCGACATCCTGAATCGCAGTCTAGGACCAACCTACAACTCGGCTACCCGAACCGTCGCCGGCTTACTTCCATCTACACCGGCCGATGCGGCATGCATTGAGATTGGAGTACTACCCTTCCGGTACAAAATCGCCGAAACGGTCTGCTGCAGAGCAGTCTGCCACCAGGAGAAGACATCGGGTAATACCGAGGTCTCCCTCCTCAGGGAGGGGAGGAGAACCCTCAGCTCTTTCGCCCATCGAGACCTCCCTCCAGCATCCAGAGTGCACTGGAACGGAGCAAGGGTATGGGACGCTCCAACCCTAAACGTTGACACCTCAATCGGGCAGAAATTCAAAGCAGGAACCAACTCCGCAGCCCTACACGCGCACATCGCAGAAATGCTGGCCCGGAAATACAGTAATCACCAGCACCGATACACCGACGGTTCCAAGGCGCCTACCGGAGTAGGCTTCGGGGTTGCCGACGCCGACTGCAGTACCTTTTACCGCCTCACAGACGAATGCTCTGTCTTTTCGGCAGAAGCAGCCGCCATTTTTTATGCCATTTCCACCCCTGCAGACAAACCACTCTGTATTCTTTCTGACTCCGCTAGTGTCCTAGCCGCCCTCAGGTCCCCAACCTCGAGGCACCCGTGGATCCAGGGTATACAGAAGCAGGCCCCTAGGGGCTCGGCTTTTGTATGGATCCCGGGGCACTGTGGCATAAGGGGCAACGCGGAGGCTGACCACCTCGCAGCTTCAGGCCGACACGGACGACTGTACACCAAAAAAAGTACCCGGTCCAGATGTGAAGAAACACGTCAAACAAACCATCCGCACCGCCTGGTCCCGGGATTGGGCCAATAACCGGTCGCTTTTTATCCTGATAAAGGGGGAAACCCACAAGTGGGCAGATACACCCAACTGGCGCGACCAGCGTACCCTATCTCGCCTCCGTACCGGACATACCCTCTCCACCCACAACATGGGAAGCAGGGGCCCCTTCAGAAAACTATGCGTCTCATGTGGCATCACCAACACGAGGTCCAACGATGCCCACTGAAATGTGCCCAAGAGAATTTTTCCGAAACACGAAAGGGAGATAACGTCGAATTCACCAACGAGGAACTCGTAGCAGTGGCGAACGGATTGAAGGTCAAGAAAGCTTCCAGTCCGGATGGAATCCCAAACGTAGCGTTGAAAGCGGCGATCCAGGCGTCCCCGGACATGTTCAGGATGATGCTGCAGAAATGCCTGGACGAGTGTCACTTCCCTGACAGGTGGAAGATACAGAAGCTAGTGTTGCTGCTGAATCCAGGAAAACCGCCGGGGGATCTAGCATCAAACCGGCCTATATGCCTGCTGGATACAGTCGGAAACTCTTGGAGAGGATCATCCTAAACAGGCTGACGGAATGCACGGAGAGTGAGCACGGATTGTCGGAGAGGTAGTTCGGATTCCGGAAAGTGAGATCAACGGTGGATGCAATTCGGACAGTGGTCGAGAAAACCGAGAAGGCATCGTAGCATAAGCGGAGAGGAGATCGATATTGCACCGTGATAACGATCGACGTCAAGAATGCGTTCAACAGCGCCAGCTGGGAGGCCATCACCGAATCGCTGCATAGAATGAGGGTCCTGGTGTTCTGGTCTACGAGACAGACATGGGACAGAGATCGATTAGGATCACAACGGAAGTTCCAGAAGGCTCCATTCTTGGTTCAACGGTCTGGAACCGGATGTACAACGGCGTGCTAAATGAGTTGAGATCGTTGGCTATGCGGATGGCGTCGTCTTGACGGTAACAGGAGAGACGCTGGAAGAGGTGGAAGTGTTGGCGACCGAGGCGATCGACATGATTGGTAACTGGATGCAAGGAGCGACCTAGTAACTTCTGACTCGACTGATGCACCATACTCTTGGCGGGTCATGCCGAGATGTTGATGGCTGGTTGATCGTCGAAACTTGATGATGTTGTTCAATGTACTCAATCAAACGTTTCAGCTGGTCAGTGGGAACGGTACGCAACTGTCTAGTCACGTATTCCACTAGCATTCTTTTTCCACTCAGACGTCGTGAAATGTCGTAGAGGAGTAGAATATCGTCAGCCAGGAAGATCACCGTAGCTCGCTCGTCCCATCTACAAGATCTTCTTTAGAGTCAATTACAGTAGGTGGGCATCATTTTTCCCTGGTTCACGCCCACTCTATCGCGGCTTTTGCGTTACTGCGCTCCTCAATCTTTCACCAGGTATCGGCAGAGTAGTTTCTACGAATTTCACGGTCATCAATGCCATACTCGTTGTGATTGTCTTGCAAAACACAAGTGTTTCAGAGGTTTTCTTAATAATTGTTCCTAAATCCAAGCTACTGAAAATGGTAATATACATTCTTGTGCAAACTAACATTATCAAACCGTAACACGGGGTGAAGTTGATCATTCAGCTGTAATTGATCACTACACCGTTCAATTTGCGTTAAGTATTTAATTAAGTAGTTTGAAATAGTACTTTTGAAGCATGTCCCTTCACAAAAGATGCATTCTACCACTCTAAATATACCATTTTATGGAAGTGATAAAATATGCATCTTTGAACTGTTCCTAAACATCCTATCAGGATCTATATTTTTCTCGTGCTGTGCTCGATAAAATTACTTATTTTACATAAGTTTGAGTACCTGCATCCGAATCTGAAATCATATTTTGTTAAACTGAACGGTTTCATACAAATGATTTGATGTGCAAAATGATGTTCATTGTCTGCATTTAGGCGTACTTTTCAATTTCAAAACATGCAGTTTTTCTGTAAACCATAACTTTGGTTGAAATTTCAACACCTGATTCTTCTTCAGCGAACAAAAATCAAGTATAAATGCTTACTTATGAATATTGCATTTCATAAAAACGTGCATGATCAACTTCACCCTGAATTTTTAATTTGCATTTTTAATCTCATATAAACCAAGCATACAATTTCAAAATTAAATTCGTACATTAGAAAGCATTTGCTACATACAGGGTTGAGAGGTATTTGTTTGTGCGCCAACCATATGGTTGGAAACGTATTCAAGTGATCAATTTCCTCCTGTTTTACGGTTCTATTTTGACTCCACTGTATTTGCTGCATAGCACAACATGAGCGTGGATTTATTTCACTTGGCATAATAATGGAGCATTCAAAAGATGTCTGCACTAAAACGATCGGTCAACACTTTGATAAACTGCACAATTCAAAATCAATCCCTTTGTCCCAAAAATTGTCGCCTGGAATTGACTCCCAGCCACCTCGTGCCACCAATCAGCAGAAAACAAATTAAAATAAAATATTATTCCACATTTTATTGTCACACGCACGCCAACCAGCCAGCCAGCCAGCCGGTCTGTGAGATTCACTATCCCCCAATCATCGGCCAAGCCCTGTTATTGGCTGTTTTTGCTGCTACCAGAAAGAGGCAGGGTGCGGGACACAATTAATTATTTTCAATCGATCACACGTTCATGATTTCCGAACGAACAGCTCGCGCATTGCACTGACTGCACCGTGGCAGGATGATCTGTGAGAGCGTGTTCTGGGACACACGCGTTAAAATGGCCAACAGGAGATGCCTTTTTTGTTTTTTGTTCCGATAATTATTTCATACATATTTTCGTTGGCTGAATGGCAAAAATGTTAAATATGAATAGAGCGATGACGAAAGTGCGTTCGAGTGTTTTCAATTAATCTCGCCAATATTTTCTTTATTATGGAGCGTATATTTTCTCAGGAAGTGAAATATAACCGGAGGCTGAACCGGTTGGACAATGATAGATTGGCTATCGTTTGACTGGGTGGAACCCTTTGGACACCATGTGGTGGTACAAAGTGTGAACAACTTTTTTGACGTAGGACTACGTCTGTAATTTCCATATGGGAGTACACTTTGTGAAAATAGAACATGGAACATGTAACGAAATTATGAAAGACTTTGAAAGTTAATCACTCAGCTGCCCCTGGACCAATTTCAATAATTTTATTACCAATCGATCAGAAATATTTCTATAATATAAACAAATGAAAAATGGTAAGTGTCAAGCATTGTCTAACAAATCCATCAATTACGTACATGCACATGCTGCTTCCCCAACACAGTTATCAGAGAATCGTTTCTAGGCGAAACATGTCGAAGTGGCATTCGCCTTCGATTTTCGGGCGTATGCGAATAGGGAAGATGCAATTGCGTATCATTTTGCACACTCATTGCCATATTCAAAACCACTCGCCCCCAATGACCACACAAAATGCTCTCCAGAGTTGTAATCTTGTAACCAAACTTGGAAGCTTTCTGGAAACTCGACGGCAAACACATTCATTGATACGTTTGTTGTTCTGGATGATAGAAGGGCATAGCAGAAATAGTGCGGTATATGTTAGTTAAGCTATCCCCCCTCTGCTTCTAAGCCCCTTAATTCAGTCGTCGCCATAGCAATGAAAACTAGCATCGCACCGCTTTTGGTTCTTGGGTGACACTTGCTGGTTGCAATTCTGATGTTCGACATTTTCGGAGGACCACCAAAAACATGAAATTGCACTATTTTCTAGGGATCCCTAAAAGTCCAATTATTCGATTAACGATTAATCGTAAAGATTTTTTCAGCTATTCGATTAAATATTTATCGAATTTTCAAGCATCCCTTCTTATTTCTACTCGTTTGATTTAGCGCAGTAGAGAAGAACCATGACGAGAAATAGGATCATAAGTTCGCCGAAAAAAGTGCTAAGCGTCCTTCTGCGAAAGGCTAAGATTAATTAACTTGTTGAGAGAAGAAGTTTAACGCGAAAAACTAAAAAGGGGAGGAGCTTTAGCTTGGTGGACCCCTGTCCAGCAGCAGACAGGCCGTCATTCTTTGCACGACTGTTGAGCTGTTCAGTCCGTATTTTGCTCGAGTTCTCGATTAGATTTTGTTTCGTTTTGTGCTGTCGCGTTGCGCCGTGGAAGTGTCGCCACCTTCTCGCGTTCTGGCAAGTTTACTTGAACTTGCAAACACGAAACAAATGGTGCGTAAACGTGCCAATGAGTCAACAGCGGGCCCTTCAAAGAATGTGCTAATCAAGCCCAGTGCGTCGCAGGATGACGCCGGAAAACGAGTACTGCAAGCTAACGAGAAGGAAATGGCGATGGTGACGCCGTTTCCATTGCAAGAAGAGAGCGGATTCCCCCGCTTTTCACGCCGGTGAAGGATGTTGCCAAGCTGGATGCCGAACTGGCAAAACACAAGCTGCTGCCTCGCTTCAGGCTTTGCAGCATCGGTACCAAAATCACGTGCTCCAGCTTGGAGGAGTACAAACAAATAGGATGTTTCCTGAAGGACAACAACCTGTACTTCTTCACGCATGATCTGCCATCGAGCAAGCCACTGAAGGTGGTTTTGCGTGGATTACCGTCGTTCGAGGCGACTGCGGTGAAATCCGAGCTGGAGCGATTTGGGCTCCAACCTGAGGCCGTGTTCCAGATGAACCGGCGTCCCAACCAAAAACACCAGCTTCCGTGATCAATTGTTCCTGCTGCATTTCACGAAGGGATCCACCAGTCTTGCGGCTCTGAGATCCAAAATCCGGAACCTGTTTCAGGTCATCATCAGTTGGGAGCATTACAAACCACAACATCGTGATGTAGCGCAGTGTATGAACTGCCTCTCATATGGCCATGGCACCAAAAATTTCCATTTGAAGACAAACTGCGGCATGTGTGCTGGAACTCACTCAACTGCGTCCTGTGAGCAAGATGATTACGTCGAGCCAACGTGTGCGGTGGAAACCACCAAGCCTCCAATCACGGATGCCCCAAGCGAGTGGAGTTCATGAATATCCGTCGGAAGGCTACAATCAACAACCAGCTCGGTCGCCTCCGTAATCATCGTTCGCGGAAGTCCAGTACCCAGCTCTCCAGCCCCGTCAACATGTTCCGAACCTAGCCCCGCTTCCACTCAACAACCAACAAGCCAATCCCGCGAGTATCCAAATGGTTCCCAACAGTCGGACAGTTCAGCATCGTCTCGCTGCTGCTGCAGCCCAGTCAATTCCAGGTTCATCCAACGCCCCTGGTTTATCATACGCTGCTGCTGTCTCAGGTCAACCTGTCGGCGATTCTCTGTTCACCTCGGAAGAATTTGTGACGCTCGTGGCCCAAGTCATCATCATCATGCGCACCTGCAAGACTCGATCTGAACAGCTACACACGGACCTGTCCCTTGTCATTAAGTATGGACCGTGAAGCCATCAAGATCGTAAATTGGAATGCTTGCTCCTTGAAGAGCAAAAACATCGAGTTTGTTGACTTTCTCAACGAACGGTCGTCATCACCGAGACTCACTTGAAGCCCGAGCTGAACGTCTTCCTTCCCGACTTTCGGCTCGTAAGGCTTGACCGCACCAGCTCCGGGACGGGGAGTGACCATCGCTGCGAGACGGATCATCAGCTACCGGTTACTACCAAGCTTCCAGCTGAAAATTATCGGAGTGGAGGTGAGCACATCGCTTGGTCCAATCACCATCATCGCGGTCTACAGCCCCAAGCAAACCAACATTAGGGACGGTTCGGCCGCAGACCTCCGAAGAGACATCATCAAGCCTGGCGACCTGATCGCCAAGCATCAAGCCTGGGGCAATAGTCGGCGAAACCAGAATGGCACAATATTTTACAAAGATCTGCAGGAAGCCCACTACAACATCCTGCGTTCAGACACTCCCACCCGGTTGAGTCGATCCGGAGCTCATGTCACCATTGACATCTTCATCAACAACATTGGCGATAACATCTCTCAACCTATCGCCTATCAGGAACTGAGCTCGGACCACTATCCGGTGGTGGTCGAAGTAGGTTCCTCGGCCAATAAATTTCAAGTTTCCCGGCGAAATTACCATCGTGTCAACTGGCAGCAGTATCAGCGCTGTGTGGACACAGCAATCGATTACGACGTCCTACCGGAGTCGTTCGAAGAAGTCGATCAGTGTCTGCAAACCATCGAAGAGGCGATATCCCGTGCCAGGGAGCAACACGTACCAGCATCCAGACAGGTGAGTCACACTCCTATGAATCACTAGCGTATGATGTTCTACTGCATTCAATATGCAGCAGATTTGGAGAATTGCTTCAAATCGTAAACCCAATTCAACATGTTTGGATGCGGAGAACGACAATTCGTTCAAGGGCCCTCCTCCAGAGGTGTAGGAGGGGACCCTGGACGTGGAGGACGGCGAGCCAGAGGAAGAGGGCGCGGAAATTCGGCACTGGTGCAGCAAATACAGCAGCAGCTGGAGTAGCTGAGGGAGCAGATTGCCAGCTCAAGAGCAATTATTAAAAAAAAAAACAAAAACAAAACAAAAAAAAATTAACGACCGCAGTATGACGTAGTTAACATCCGACGTCCCTCCTTGTTTACATATTTTGCACTAAAATTACATCCGAAGTCCCTCCTTTTTAACATATTCTGCACAGCCCAACGATGCCGACTACTCGTGCGCAATGGAAGGTGTGGGGCCCGTCCCCAGCGCCGAAACCGAATTAGGACCGAATTTAAGATGAAATTAAGCCGGCGCGCCGCCGAAGTAAAATCTTCCACGCCGCCGAATACATTTATGTCACGCCGATGAAAAATTCGTAGCACGTTTTAGGTAAAATGCATCTTGAACGCGTTGAAATTAGCGTGTAGTGCACCGATTGTCATTTAGTTTTTTGACATTTGTTCGCACTTTCTCGATCGAGCACACAATAATGAATTATTCAGGTCGGATTTACATCAAGGTGAATAAGTGAATATAGGGTGTCCCAGAATGTCTAAGCACGACTTTCGAACACCCCTGCTTGTTTTAGATGCCGTTTAAACAGCTGATTATCACGCTGAATCATTGTTTACATTTCGACCAACAGTTTCGCGTATCGCAAGTTGCGGTTCTTTACATTTCCGTGACAATGCGAAGCATTTCTCTAAAAGAGCGCAAACAGATCGTGCACAAATGGTGAACTATACCCATTTTCTTTTAAATATCATTATTAAGGAGACTTTCAGCCCAATCTCCAACATTTCTCTGAGTAAATTAGCGAAATTGGAAGGTGTAAGCATCGGAGCCGTTCGAAACGCGATTCGGAAGTATGGTGATGAAGCAACTTTCCAGGACAAGCAAAAATCTGGAGGTAAACGGAACCCTGTTGACCAAAATCTGAACCGGAAAATCGTGCAAGCTTCCACTCGCAAGAAAAGGGCTTCGGTTCGAGACGTATGTATGTGTATGTAAGTAGCCACCATCCTAGCTTGGGTCTTGCCCTGCATGCGGCTCCACTCAACAGCAAGATCAAATTCCGTCATCATTCTGAATTCAAGATACTGCTGTATGAAGGGCCAAAAAGGGTTGGACGGGCTCGTAAGCAGAGGCACTTACGCGAAACCCGCGGGAATAAGAGAATCTCCTTCCAACAATATGATCCAACAAAATGAATAACGAAATTCGCAATACATGTTAAGCTTTCCACGGGATGGTTTGTTAAAGAAGAGCGCGTCAAATTCATTGCAACTGTTGGAGTGAAATGTAACTATCTAAAATGACAGTACACATTCCCTCCTAGACTCCGGTTCGCACTCCACTCCATTGTCCAGTTACAACTTCAATGATGCCCTGATGCTCCCTCCCCTCCCAGTATTTATTGTAATTTACATTATGAATTTATATATAATCATGTAATATATAATGATTATAAAATATGTAGTAAAATTAAAAATATAATAAAAAATAAAGATGTTTTACAAAATACAAATAACCTAGATTATTGGGTCCTATACACACACTTTTTGTTTTAGGTGACATGAAATGACATAATGCATAATTGTATGTTTTTAAAATATAATACTGAAGTATTGAATCAATAGACCGAAAATCGAGGTTATTTGGACATGAGATATTATATTTAAAAGGATACTACCAAACCGACCATCAAACGCACTGCCCACAAAAGCAGACACGTCCCCTCGAAAATGCAATCGAGAAATGTACAAGAACAATCCTCAACTGGAACGTACTCACCAAATCAATATATCCGGGAGCGCATTCCCGATGTCGTCAAACGGCAAAAAAAGGGAACTCGGTGAGAAAATTTGTGATACGGAATTTTCACTGAAAACCAGAAAAGGGCTTCGGTTCGAGACGTGGCTAGAAAAGTGGGATCCTTGAAAAGTAACGTCCAGTGGGCCAAGGCAAGAATGGGTCTAAAGACGTTTAAGAAGCAGAAGAAGCCAAAGCGAAGGTAAAAACAAGCCGCATCCGTCAAACCGAGGGCTCGGAAGTTATAGAGAATTTTGACGTTTAATCGGCGCACACTACTACACCATTTAAATCGAACGAGTACGAGCAAGAGGGAAACAGATTAGTGGGAAAACAAACCGTTAATTCATCCATGTATGCTAGATAGAAAAAGACTATTAAACGTCAAAAAGGTTTATACGACCAGTTGCTGTGCGGAAAATCGGTGTTCGAGATTATGGACGTTGAATCATACGTTAAATTTGATTACAAAACTCTTCCTAGTGATCAGTACTAAGCCGTTCGTGATGGCCGAAGTGTTGATGACGCGGATAAGTCGATTTTTTCCGAAAAAATCGGTAAACATGCTATTTGGTGAGTGCGGTATGCTTTCCAAACCGTTGGTGACAACAGAGAAAATGACAACCGATGTTTAAGTGCGTGAGTGTTCAAACAAGTGTCTGTTACCCATGATCCGCAAACACGACACCTCAGTACTGTTTTGGCCGGATTTGGCGTCGGTTCATTACTCCAAAAACACGATAGCCTGGTATAAAGCCAACAAAGTCCAATTCGTAGCCAAGGAGATGAATCCACCAAACTGTCCCCAGGCCAGGCCAATCGAAACTTTTTGGGTCCTGACCCAAGCATATTTGCGGACACATGTAAAGGCAGCGGATTCCGTTACAAAGTTTGTGAAAAACTGGGAAAAAGTATCCAAACTTGTTGGACTGAAGCTACGTTTTACTGTAAAAGAATACCATAGAGAACATGAAAACGAAATAAAAATCGCATTTGCTGTAAACAAAGTTACGTCATCGTTTTTTTATTTTTGAAATCATGCTAAGACATTCTGCACCACTCTATATTACTAACAACACGTTGATATTTGAGCTTTTTTTAATCTCTTACAGGTCCAAGTTGTGCTTCAAATACATAAACCAAAAGTTGTATGACTACAATGCGTGTACATTCAAATATGTATCAGAGTAGTACAAGCATATCATTTATAGCTATTAACATATTAAAACATGTAATGCTCAATAAATGAAAGAATTCCTAGGGTCCATTAAAATGTTACGTAATGCAACAGATTGCTTTTAAATATTATCCACCCCTACCTAACGTACTTTTCTTAAACTTAATAAAAGGGTTATAACACTTTGCAATACGATTTCACCAACAAGCACTTGACATATTTTCCTAAACAAATTCCGCATGTACGGCCAATGATAACGACTCAAAATTGAGTAAGAGTTACTCATATTCGAGTTCAGTTATTTATTTATTTTTTGTTGGGGAGTAAAGTAAAACCACTCCGTGCATTATTTGAACTTTTGTGGTACCCCTATTTGCTGTTTGTATCATGCAAATCGACCACTATTTAACAAGTAGACAGCTAATTGCCTGGACACATCTATTCCCAGTCCAGTATAATATGGTTTATAGAACCAACTACATTTCCATGATTTGCAGACTAAATATCACTGGGTTGTAAGCTAAAACTACCAAGAAATTTGGATATAGGCTTGTGTAATAGACTGATGCAAAATTTGAAATTGTTGCTCCACAATGCTCAAACGGTTTCAAATCAGGTTTTGATTAGCCTCCCAAAATTTGAACTACTTTAGTAAGAAACTGACTTGGCACAAAACATTTCAAGTTTATATGGGAATTACTATGGGAAAACTTATGTTTTTGATAATATCTATCTAACAATACACCACATCATTATGCTTTTAACAATGATAGCAGTGATTGTAGCAAATTTTCTCAGCTACATCTTTGACTGCTTATACTTCATCCATCTACTTAGAGAACGCAAATCTTCATTCAAGTGTAAAACGGCATCATCTAAATCCTTAGCTGCAATGAATAACACTGTATCATCTGCAAAAAGATTAATGTCGCAAAATCGTAAAACACTGTTTCCCTAACCAAGACATCACTTTCAAGGTCCTGGTAAGTATGGTTTTTTTTTGTGACTTTTACAAACATTTATTGAATAAACAGGATTTAAATGATTTACAAACATTTAGAAAATAAATTGGACTGAATTACTGTCCTTTATACGCCTATGCCGCTGTCGTCCATACGCACTTGTCCGAACAAGGCCGGGCGCTGGATGTCGTTAACATTTTCTGTCATAAACACATTTTCCTCCAGGTGTAGTTGCTGAGTTGTTTTATTTTGTTTTTTTTTTTGTTTTTTTTTAATTATAGTCACTTTAACGCTCTTGGGTCATTTGTGACTTGTCCGGGGGTGAGATTTGAACTCGTGACTTTGGCGTGAGAGGTATGAATGCTAACCACTACGCCGGGGTCGCCCCCGCTGAGTTGTGTATTTTGATTGGGACCACCATCACCCATCGAGCCACCGCTTTCGCCAGCACCAACCGGTCGATATGTGGAATGTCGCTAAGGTTCTTATTCCGGTATGTAGTCGAATTCATCGCCACGATAATTTTGCGCATGAACGTCGGAAGCATATTTGGATACGCGCATTTGCTGAGCACGGCGTTGAAGTACCGCTCTAAATAGCACGGTATCCATTCGCGACTCGTCAGCGATTTGGCGATGAATTGCCGAAAAGGAATTGCCGGCTACTGGTAGCGCTGAAATATAAAAGGTAGGTTAAGGTTTAGATTAAGGCATTAGGTTAAGTATACTTACATCGGTCGTCTGCTCAGCCGACTGCAGCGGCGGGCGCATCCTGCAACTCTGTTAGGCGAGCATCAACCATCAACCTTGGCCGTCAGCGCGTCTACCTCGTCTTTATTTATTAAAGCAACACAGCACGGCGCTGGAGACTGCGGCTCGATGATCTGTCTAGGCGAGCATATGACGGGTGGACGGGATGGTCCAGGCTGCGGGGTTGATTCCCGGCTAGGCGACGGCTGCCTGATGCTTGGCGGCAGCGTCGTTTCGCGGTCCTAATCGGAACAGGTGATGGACCCTGAGCTTTCCATTGTGATCGTGTTGTCGGCATCTCATTCGGGCTGGACTGTCAAAAAAATAGAGGTTACTTTGATTAGCAACGCATACTGCTGCACTGAATCAAATATACCTCACATGAAAATGAAGCAGTGGTGAAGCTCCACTCACTCTCAATACCACCACTATTACACATGCTAGCTTGTCAAACGTTGAGTCGCGTTAAAGGCACATCGAACACTGACTTTCGTTTACTGACATGTATCTAGTTTTAGCTATATGCCCAGTAAACGAAAGTCAGTGTTCGATTTGACTTTAACGAAGCATGTAATAGTAATAGCGGTGGTCGAGGCAGAAGGCTTCGGCTAGATACCAGTTGACTCAACCGGTGAACACTCGTGTTTGTTTCAGTAACCGTGGGGACGTAATTTGTGATTAGCCCCGGTCCCTTTCAAATTGTATCATTATTTATGACGGTCCTTATATTTGAAATGACGTTTCACATTCATCTAGGGATGGCCGACTTTCATTCGAATAATCGATTAACGAACCGAAAAGTAAAATATTTGTAATCGGTTATATCATGCCGATATAAGCATTAACATCTCCAGAGGGTCATCACCGATCGTTTCATACATGTGCTGCACTCTCATTGGTGGAAAAATGGCAGCACAGCGAACAAAAAAAATCGATTAGTTGTTAATCGAGTAATTAAAAAATGGGACATCTCTGATTTTGGTGTGATTGTTTTGATAAAAATGAGCGCAAAATTTCATCTCTACTGAGGGGGCAGCAAAACCACAAAATTACCTTGTATACGGTGGGTATTCATTGGATGAAAGAAACCGTGAAAGAGGACACTAAAATAGAAAGTTTTTCTTCCGACAGTTTCATCTTAGTATTCATCTTTGGTTGGCTTATGTCCCCAACCCCGAGACCGATCCCGTCGAGCACAAGACGACCACGGTGGTGGTACTAGCTTAAATAAGCTGTTCCGATTAGGACCGCGAAACGACGCCGCCGGAACCGATCACCGTCGCCAAGCATCAGGCAGCCGTCGCCTAGCCGGGAATCATCCCCGCAGCCTGGACCATCCCGCCCACCCGTCATATGCTCGCCTAGACAGATCATCGAACCGCAGTCTCCAGCGCGGTGCTGTGTTGCTTTAATAAATAAAGACGAGGTAGACGCGCTGACGGCCAAGGTTGATGGTATGGGTAACCAGCTAAACGCTGCGGTAACCGAGATTGCTCGCCTAACAGAGTTGCAGGATGCGCGCCCGCCGCTGCAGTCGGCTGATCAGACGACCGATGTAAGTATACTTAACCTAATGCCTTAATCTAAACCTTAACCTAATGCCTTAATCTAAACCTTAACTAATACCTACCTTTTATATTTCAGCGCTACCAGCAGCCGGCAATTCCGTATCCTCAATTCATCAACGAATCGCTGACGAGTCGAGAATGGATACCGTGTTATTGGCTATCGTATGCCCTCTCAGCCCTTCGGACGCGCGCAGCAGTGGAGGAAAATGTGTTTATGACAGGAAATGTTAACGACATCCAGCGCCCGGCCTTGTTCGGACAAGTGCGTATGGACGACAGCGGCATGGGCGTATAAAGGACAGTAATTCAGTCGAATTTATTTTCTAAATGTTTGTAAATCATTTAAATCCTGTTTATTCAATAAATGTTTGATGTCTTGGTTAGGGAAACAGTGTTTTACGATTTTGCAACATTAATCTTTTGACGTAGGACTACGTCTTTGATTTCTATATGGGGGTACACTTTGTGAAAACCAAAAATGGAACATGTAACAAATTATGAAAGATTTTGAACGTTAATAACTCAGCTGCCCCCAAATCAAAAAAATGGTTGATAGGGATAGTAGTGGTGGATCTTCGGTAGCAGAGTACTGTCGCATGTACAGCAGATCAGATCTGATAGTCAGTGATCTCCAGCATCTTGGTTGTGTCGGTCGTCTTCTGAAGAATATACAGTCCATTCGATTTGATTAGATTTTTTGTGTTTTTTTCTTTACGGTCGCAATAAAAGTCAGTGTTACTTAGAACAACATACTCTTAACATCAATCCGAACGCACACTAACTATTACGCGAGTGATCCGCGGGACCAGTACCGACTAATGAAGCTTTCGTTTAACAAATGCTATGTATAATATTATACGAGAAAGGCACTTGTCACTGGTCGGTAGATTACAAAAAGTGTTTGTGATTGAGGCTGGTAACTCTGAATTAGGCCCATTTTTCCCAATGTCCCTGTTTCGCGTCACATACTACCAAACCTAGCTCTTTTATCCAGGCTTCTAGAAGAACTTCCAGACAAATTGCCCTTTTCGTTATAACTTGAGCTACTGATTTTCTCCAAGATTTGCAGTGCACAGTCTCGATTTACCAGTTGGTGCCGAGACAGAAAAAGACAAAAAATCATAAAGTTTTCTGTTCTTCCACGTTCGCTTGCACTTCGGAAGTAATGAGAGCAAACCAAGAAGCAAAAGAGGAACAAACTTCGCCATTTATGCTAATGAAGCTCTCCTGGGTACATCCTTGAAACAGTGTTGAGCTAAGTAGCTGTTTGGTGTTAAAGGGGTGACGGGAGCTGCGGGTTGGGTGACATTTCTTATTCAGATATTTTACACCCCCGTCCAGCAATGGTGAAGAAGTGTGGGTGGTTCACTCGCGACGGCAGACAAAGAATACGGTTGCTAGAGCTGGGTACCTAGTGTTTCTTCGTGGATGAAGAATGAAGTTTTTCTTCCGGGAAGACATCTGTCATTGTTAAACGGGTAAAATATAGCGTGAGTTATCTTGGCGCGCGGTGAGTTATTGGTGTGATTTTGCCAAGTTATGTCATGGTTACTGTTCAAGACGCCTGTTTTTGCTTACAAGTTGGGCAGCAGTATGAATTTTGATTGAAGTTTAGATTTCGCTGCCACTAATTAAATAGTTGTTGTAGAAGTTTCAGAAGGATTTCAGTGTTTTCTTTAAACGGACAAAACATGAAAAACTCATTCAATTCATATGATTTTATCCACACTGTCCAGATCAAACAGTTGTGAAAGCATAGTAGCCAAAGATGTTAACCAGTGCTATTCCCACCAACCATCAAATGAGGAAAAAAAAGTCTTGTCGGTGCCAATATGCCGTTTAATAAGCAATTTATAATAATGAATTATTTAATTAAAAGCACGCACCAGATAAAATTAAATTAATTTTTAAAGCGAAAGTGCTCAGTTGGCAGCCATCAATCAGCTTGGCATATTCCCGTCCTGCCTGTTTCAGATAGTTCACACATTGATTCCAGTGGAAAAGCTGGTAAATGCTTTTACCGGTTGGACATCCCACTACCATTCCACACTTTTCATATAGATATACACACATAAGAGGGTGGGTCATTGATGTTTCGGATACGGTCGTAATTTTTGACATCGTGTTCCGGGTAAAAATAATGATGGTTTTTTCATAATGTTGGTAAATATCAAGTGCTCAGTAGTACATCAGTGGGGAGAGTGGACACACTTGATCCCAAGTTCTAGGGTAGGGAAAAAACTTTAATTGTTGGATGTTATGATTTTTTTGACGTAGGACTACGTCTTTGATTTCTATATGGGGGTACACTTTGTGAAAACCGAAAATGGAACATGTAACAAATTAAGAAAGATTTTGAATGTTAATAACTCAGCTGCCCCTGGTTCAATTTTAATATTTTTTTTAACCAATCGATCAGAAATATGGCTACGCATCGATAACAATGCTTCCGAATGTTGATTTTCAACAAGAAACTATTGAAAAACTGGTAAATGTCCAGCATTGTCCAAAAACGTCGAATTAACTAACAAATCCCCCAATTACCTACATGCATATGCTGCTTCCCCAGCACAGTCGTCAGAGAGTAGTAAGTAGACGAAACAAGTCGAAATGGCATTCGCCTCCGATCCTCGGGCGCGTGCGAATAGGGAAGATGGAATTGCGTAATATTTTGCACACTCATCGCCATACTCAGAACCACACGCTCCCAACGACCACACCACTGTGTGGTGGTGTTCGGTCATCGAAATTAGCAGCAGCAGTAGCAGTGCTTTCGGCGTGCGGCGTTGAAAATTGTTCTCCAGCAACAACGAAAGGCTGCCTGCAAGCAGCGAGCTGCAGAGCCCAAATAAGCAACCATCAAAGGAGGAAGTAGCTGCACCGCTATGCTATGGATCGGAATCAGTAGCTCTTCGTGAGTCGCTGCGGGTCGGTCATCTATGCCATGCGTGTCACCCTCGCTCCAAACGACATACAGCTCGACATCATCCGTGTTGAACACCCAGCTCAGAATTACTCAACCATCACTACAAAACGGTCCTTTTCAGGGCCACCAAAAAATTGTTAAAGAGTATTATTTGGACATTGGTCAAGGTCATCAGTTCCCGCAAGCAGCTAGCTATCAAGGCGCAACCTGTCTATAGAAGGTGTGGAATTGTAGACCTGAATATATTGGTGCAATTAGTTTTTCCTCGGCTTTCATTCCGCACGATTCGTTTCTTTCGTTTAATCAATCACCCTTGTAGTGACGTCGAAAAGATTGTTTCAATCGGCGCTTTATGAATGGTTTGCCACTAAATGTTGAGATAATTTATTGATTATTGAATTATCACACTGTATACCATGAAAAAGCAGCCTGTGTGTGAGTTTTTGCCTGTTTTCAAGTAAGGAGTTACAATAAAAAACAAATCGCCAGCTGGTATTTCTCGGCGACTTTACAAATTAATAAAATTAAACAAAATCATCATGCAGAACAAGCTGGGATTTGTTTTACTTCATATTTCACAAAATTGCTTTCGAGTTTTAAGACATCATCTCCCGCAAAGTTTACATTTTTCCCTCTACTAACACATACATCAAGGGTAGATAGATCTCCACAGGATCTATAGAATCCACGCAATTTCAAAAAACCAAAATGCGCAGCATTACGAAAAGAGGTCAGGTTTCGACCAATAGCAGATAGATTTTAATTCTAAACAAGCCAAACGATTGGAAATTTATCTACCAATCTGCTAAAATGAACACTTAGTTAATTTTCCATAACACGCTGGTAGGAAGTATTAAAAATCCATATAGAATTTGAGAGAAGTGGGAATAATTAGCTTTGGGTGTATATTCAGTCCCCAGAAAGCCAATAAAATCAAATTTGTGAGAAAATTAGCTCTCACGAGTTCAATCTCTCGAAGTCCCTACTTTTTTATATATTCTGCACAAACGATACTTTCCGCCCCGCCCCATCCATATAATTCAGAAGGAAATCCTGTGAGGGGTGAATTGAATACACTTTAATACCAAAATGCACAAAACTTAAAAATTCTTAAATAACAAAAAAAAAAAATCAAAATACACCTTTTAAAATCGGGTAGATGAATCGAAAATACTCAAGTTGACAGTCCCTTGGATTCCCTTCATCAACTTTCTCTTTAAAATAAATACTACAAATTTGATACGCTTACAAATAAAAAACAGAAAGAGTTAAGATAATTGATGATTGATCAATTAAAAGAACTAAATGTTCACATTTGTTCCGTCCTCTAGCGGTCCTACGTCAAGCTTTCGTTCGTGCCCTTAGGCACAGACCCTTCTACTTTTTCAAATGTTCTTAGAAAACTGCGTCATCTGGACTAAACAAATGGATATTTTTGGATACTAGAAAAAATGGTTAAAATTGGCTTTCCTTCGAAATATATGTATGGGGCCAATATTGGGGGCACTTCCCAAGTAACACATTTCCATGCAGTTATGTTGAGTAAACTTCTTTACAACCAAATTCAGTTATATAAAGGTTGTATAAACTGTCATATAACATGTGTGTTGCTTGGGTTAGGCCGACATTTGAGACATTGACCCAGCGGTTAAATCTAAGTTTGGTGCGGTTTTTGCACATGCTCTTAGAGATAGTTGTTAATGCAACAAGATGCAAAATAAAAACAATTTCAGCACATATCGCACATTTATCCATTTATTTCCATTTATTTATTTCGTCAAGCCAGTGTAGACTATATAACAATGTTTACTTACATACTATGCATTAATTCTATTCAGTTTTAGCTAAGTTTTTATTTGCTGCTTGGATATAGTGATGTCAATAGTTCCGCAATGCAAATTATACAGGCGCATCATTCCATTGATTGGGCTATTGACGTAGGACTACGTCTTTGATTTCTATATGGGGATACACTTTGTGAAAACCGAAAATGGAACATGTAACAAATTATGAAAGATTTTGAATGTTAATAACTCAGCTGCTCCTGGTCCAATTTCTATAATTTTATTACCAATCGATCAGAAACATGGCTACGCATCGATAACAATGCTTCCGAATGTTGATTTTCAACAAGAAACTATTGGAAAACTGGTAAATGTCTAGCATTATCCAAAAGCGTCGAATTAACTAACAAAACCACGAATTACCTACATGCATATGCTGCTTCCCCAGCACAGTCGTCAGAGAGTAGTAAGTAGACGAAACAAGTCGAAGTGGCATTTGCGTCCGATCCTCGGGCGCGTGCGAATAGGGAGGATGGAATTACGTAATATTTTGCACACTCATCGCCATACTCAGAACCACACGCTCCCAACGACCACACCACTGTGTGGTGGTGTTCGGTCGTCGAAATTAGTAGCAGCAGTAGCAGCAGCAGCAGTAGCAGTGCTTTCGGCGTGTGGCGTTGAAAATTGTTCTCCAGTAACAACGAAAGGCTGCCTGCAAGCAGCGAGCTGCAGAGCCCACATAAGCAACCATCAAAGGAGGAAGAAGCTGCACCGCTATGCTATGGATCGGAATCAGCAGCTCTTCGTGAGTCGCTGCGGGTCGGTCATCTATGCCAAGCGTGTCACCCTTGCTCCAAACGACAAACAGCTCGACAGCCTCATCCGTGTTGAACACCCAGCTCAGAATTACTCAACCATCACTACAAAACGGTCCTTTTCAGGGCCACCAAAAATTTGTTAATGAGTATTATTTGGACATTGGTCAAGGTCATCAGTTCCCGCAAGCAGCTAGCTATCAAGGCTCAACCTGTCTATAGAAGGTGTGGAATTGTAGGCCTGAATATATTGGTGCAATTAGTTTTTCCTTACAAATAAAAAACGGAAAGAGTTAAGATAATTGATGATTGATCAATTAAAAGAACTAAATGTTCTCATTTGTTCCGTCCACTAGCGGTCCTACGTCAAGCTTCCGTTCGTGCCCCTAGACACAGACCCTTCTACTTTTTTTTGCATAGTTTGTTCTGTACGATTTTTCTGAAAATAAATTCCATGTTCTAAGGTGTGTAAAAGTTCAATTGTGCGAGAATTTCTTCCGAATCTATGCGCATTGAAATAATGCCTTTGATGAAGAAAAGCATTACAATTTGGCGGCGCTACTTAAGTGTTTGTATATTGGTGAGCATGCAGCGCGCTTCATAAGATGGTAATCGAAATGCAGTTCAACTCAATTTACGTCAAGCATATAAAAGGAATTGTTTTTGGACAGATTCTATGCGTTCTTCGTGTATGGAAATGTATGGATTCCATACCAGGGGACAGTATTCCAGAATTGTCCTTACATATGTGGTATATAATAGCTTAATAGTGTATGGGTCTTCGAAATTATGACTGAACCTTTTAATGAAGCCTAGCATTCTGTTTGCTTTACTATTGATAGTATTATAATCTATATATATAAAAATGAATTTCTGTCTGTCTGTCTGTCTGTCTGACCCTTATAGACTCGGAAACTACTGAACCGATTGGCGTGAAAATTTGTATACAGGGGTTTTGGGGCCGTGGAAGGTTCTTATGATGGTTCGAGACCCCTCCCCCTTCTGTAAGGGGGGGCTCACATACAAATGAAACAGAAATTTCTGCATAACTCGAGAACTAATCAAGCAAATGGAACCAAATTAGGCATGTGGGGGCGAGTGTGGGGGTATAAGGAGATAATCATAGGGGGTAGCCCCTTAGATAATAGGGGGGGGGGGCTACGTACAATATAGCATGCTTTTTTTTAAACTCAAGCTAATATTGAATCCCGAGCAAGACCGGGCACACTCAGCTAGTGTTATATAAAAGTTAGTTTGGAGTCTAGGATTACACCTAGATCTCTTACAATTTTGCTTTTTTCTACTATTTGGTTGCCTAATGATATTTCAATATGCGGTGTTTCAATTTTTCTGCTAAATGCTATTGCGGTACATTTTTTTATCGTTCAGCTGAAGTAGACTTTTACCACACCAGGTGTGGAATATATTGATTTTATTCTGGAATTCTTCTGCATCGCTAGAATTACTTATTTCCATAAAGAGCTTCATGTCGCACGCCGTGTCCTAAGTGGCGGATTAATCAACTTTCATGTACCTCGGGTTTTTCTTCACCAAAAGTTAGTTTGGGTGCTTACATTTAAAAATCGGTTAGTTTTAAAATATTCTATCGGGGGAAAATTGAATAAACTTGATTTGAAATTTTTGATTTTTTTTTTACCGTTTCTATGCATTTCATGGAGACGCAATACAGTTTGTAATTTAGGCATATGTTAAAAAGTTAAAGTTTGTACATTCATATGTATCTTAGAACAGTTTTTTTGTTTTTATCCAGTTCGTTTATTTGGAAGGCTCAATCGTGTTAGCTTTACGGAGCCAATAATTCATTATTCATTGTTTAAACAAAATTCACTCATATCTGTGTCTAGTAGGAGTTGGGCCGAATACTCGCGGCTTACTCGAGGTTAGAGGGGTACATTGTTGAAGGATAGGATCAGGGGAGGAGTTTGGGGTAGGGTTTCATTGTCTCATCAGAGTGTTGTCGACAGTATGAAAGGTAGTGTGGTTCTAGCTTCGTCTGGAGTTCAACCTGCTATGGCGACCAGCGGGCGACGATGCTTAGAGCAGTTATTTTTTATTTGCTTTTATTATTTTTGTTTTCATTTACGTCACACCCGAAACTTGACGTCTACTCTCAAGTTTGTGGTTTTAATACTTGCACAGTTGTACCATTTTTGCATTCGTAGAGCTAGACAAATATAGTGATACTCTATGACAAGGGAAGTTTTCTAACTAAATAGCAGCGCTTTTAATGAAGATAATCATAAAAAAATACATGTATTTAATTTTTGATTGTTTATTATATTGAATATTTGATTTCATTTTGTAAATTGATGGAAATTATTTATACTGGTGCTGCGAACAAAGTTTAATTCAGTTCATAATTGTAAGGAAAGCTTCATTCCTAGATTGGTCTCAAATATGGCTACTGTTGTATGCGATGACTGCCTTAAGCAGATTTCGTTGATAGTTGTTGTGGCTTTCAGGAACTTTATAATTCATCCATGTTTTGGCAAAATCGTGGTGAATTGCTTCGATTGTCTGTTCTGAATATCGTCCAAGTCCTTTGTTTGCATTACAGCAACATCCAGTTACGTGGAATTTAATGATGTGAAACTTCGGAGTTGTTGGAAGTCTCAAAGCTTCCCAACTTTCACAAAATTCGTCAATAGATTGACGATACCCATCAATAAGTTCCATGCCAAAACATTTTTCAATAACCGAGCCAAGAATGATGCAAAATCTGCAAGAAAATTATGGAAACCTATCTAAATTTTGGGGACATCTAAATTTGACTTCGCTTGAATGTTTTGTCGCAGGTGAGTGTTTATAAGATTAAATGTAGCATCATTGCCAAATTTGTTATATAATACTGTTAAATAATGATTTATTGCAGGTGATCTAAAAGTAATCAACATACTAGCTGGTGTAATGGGCAATAGTGCGACTCATCCATGTGCATATTGCACGGTGCATAAGAAAGATTTAGGTACTGCCACAGGTGAACCACGAACGCTTGGGTCGATAAAGCAATTTGCAGAACGTTGGACGGCATCAGGTGGAAAGGAGAAGGAAGCTAGAAACTTCTTCAATTGTGTAAACAAACCTTTATTTTCCGGTAATTACTGCACGAAAGTATTGGATGTATGTCCACCGCCATCATTGCACTTGTTTTTGGGTCTAATGAACAGTGCCTACGACAACATAGCTAAAAACTATCCAAGCATTGCAGAATCTTGGGCTAAGGCTGCAAATGCAACTCGACATGCGCAATTTGGTTTTGCTGGAAGACATTGTCGTGCTTTACTGACCAAAAAAGAAGTTTTACTCGATGCTGGTCTAAAATAATATGCCTTTATGATGCAAAATCTTGGCTCGGTTATTGAAAAATGTTTTGGCATGGAACTTATTGATGGGTATCGTCAATCTATTGACGAATTTTGTGAAAGTTGGGAAGCTTTGAGACTTCCAACAACTCCGAAGTTTCACATCATTAAATTCCACGTAACTGGATTTTGCTGTAATGCAAACAAAGGACTTGGACGATATTCAGAACAGACAATCGAAGCAATTCACCACGATTTTGCCAAAACATGGATGAATTATAAAGTTCCTGAAAGCCACAACAACTATCAACGAAATCTGCTTAAGGCAGTCATCGCATACAACAGTAGCCATATTTGAGACCAATCTAGGAATGAAGCTTTCCTAACAATTATGAACTGAATTAAACTTTGTTCGCAGCACCAGTATAAATAATTTCCATCAATTTACAAAATGAAATCAAATATTCAATATAATAAACAATCAAAATTAAATACATGTATTTTTTTATGATTATCTTCATTAAAAGCGCTGCTATTTAGTTAGAAAACTTCCCTTGTCATAGAGTATCACTATATTTGTCTAGCTCTACGAATGCAAAAATGGTACAACCACAGACAAACAGACATAGCTCTCGCAAGTTGTTGATCGAACAAGCATTTAACGGTCAATTTAAAAGTATCGTAGTTGGTAGTACCGCCACCCGTGGCGCGCATAGTTAATTCCCTTGCATTTGACGTTTCCACACTACCGCCATCTGTTCAGCGTACTACCCACCACAGTGTACTCAACAGATGGCGGTAATGTTTTAGCGACGATGTTTTTCAGTGAGAAATATTCAATGTGTTATGTCTGTTTGTCTGTGGTACAACTGTGCAAGTACTAAAACCACAAACTTGAGAGTAGACGTCAAGTTTCGGGTGTGACGTAAATGAAAACAAAAATAATAAAAGCAAATGAAAAATAACTGCTCTAAGCATCGTCGCCCGCTGGTCGCCATAGCAGGTTGAACTCCAGACGAAGCTAGAACCACACTACCTTTCATACTGGCGACAACACTCTGATGAGACAATGAAACCCTACCCCAAACTCCTCCCCTGATCCTATCCTTCAACAATGTACCCCTCTAACCTCGAGTAAAGGGTGTCCACGATGAAATTGCCACACTATGAAATTGCTCTAACTTTTTAACCGTTGGGTAGAATTTAATGAAAATTTGGGTGGATTTAGTTCATAGTGCATTATTTACATCCTGCAAGTTTTAAAGTCCTGTGATCAAAACTCGCGGAAATGGAGTCGAAAGAACAGCTCGTGCGTGATAAAATCTTGCGCATTCATCACGAGAACAAGGATCTCTCGCATCGTTCCATCGCTAAAACGTTGGGAATCGCGAATTCCACGGTGTCGCGAGTGATTAAGCGGTTCGAGGAACGGTTGACCACCGATCGGAAGCCCAGAAGTGAAGGAAAAAGTATTCCGTACAACACCAAAAATCACAACCGCGTAGTTGGGGCCTTCAACCGAAATCCGAACGCCTCCGTTAGGGATGTGGCTAAGAAGCTGCACCTAAGCCGAAGTTTTGTCCAGAAGGCCAAAACTTAGGCTGGGCTTCGAACGTTCAAGGTACAAAAGGCCCCTAATCGCGACGAGAAGCAGAACAAGTCCGCCAAAACCCGTGCCAGGAAGTTGTACCTCAACATGCTGACGAAAGTTGAATGCTGCATCATGGACGACGAAACATATGTGAAGGCCGACTTCAAACAGATCCCCGGCAACCTGTTTTTCACGGCCAAGGATAAGTTCAGCGTTCCGGAGCATGTCCGCACTCAGAAGATGTCCAAATTTGCGAAGAAATTCCTGGTTTGGCAAGCCATCTGCACGTGCGGGAAGCGAAGTGCACCTTTCGTGACCCAGGACACGATGAACGGACAGGTGTACATAAAAGAGTGCCTCCAGAAGCGGCTGCTTCCTCTCCTGAAGGCCCACAACGTCCCAACAATCTTCTGGCCGGATTTGGCCTCATGCCACTACTCCAAGGACGTGCTGAAGTGATATGCGGACAATAAGGTCAATTTCGTGCCGAAAATGTTCAACCCTCCCAACACTCCGGAGCTCCGCCCCATCGAGAAGTGCTGGGCGATTATGAAGCAGCACCTTCTTAAACGACCTAAGGTAGTGAAGACAGTCGAGGAACTGAAGAAAGTATGGGTTTACATGCAAAAAACGGTTGATTCACAGGTTGTGCAGAATCTTATGGCCGGGGTTAAGGCCAAGGTGCGGGGATTTGCGTATGGACTGTAAATAAAATACGAGTAAAATGGTAAAATCAAGTTTAATAGTTATTTCTCAATCCCTGAAAATTTGATGGCAATCGGATGAAAACTCGAATTTTGCGAATCAATTTTGTGTGTGGCAATTTCATCGTGAACACCCTTTAAGCCGCGAGTATTCGGCCCAACTCCTACTAGACACAGATATGAGTGAATTTTGTTTAAACAATGAATAATGAATTATTGGCTCCGTAAAGCTAACACGATTGAGCCTTCCAAATAAACGAACTGGATAAAAACAAAAAAACTGTTCTAAGATACATATGAATATACAAACTTTAACTTTTTAACATATGCCTAAATAACAAACTGTATTGCGTCTCCATGAAATGCATAGAAACGGTAAAAAAAAAATCAAAAATTTCAAATCAAGTTTATTCAATTTTCCCCCGATAGAATATTTTAAAACTAACCGATTTTTAAATGTAAGCACCCAAACTAACTTTTGGTGAAGAAAAACCCGAGGTACATGAAAGTTGATTAATCCGCCACTTTGGACACGGCGTGTGTCGTCTATATGCAGTTTTATTTTTTTAAGTATGTAGAAAATGTCGTTTATGTACAAAATAAAAAGAAGTGGGCCTAAATGAGAACCCTGGGGTACCCCAGAGGTGATTGAAATTGGTTCTGAAAGTTTATTTTGAAAGCGGACTATTTGCTTACGATGTGTTAGGTATGATTGAAGCCAATTCAAAAGTCCAGGCTCCATTTCTATTTTTGCAATTTGAGGATTAATAATGGTGTGGCGATGCGGTGAAATGCTTTACTGAAGTTGCATCATCTCGTTGCAGGTCTGCTGCCGATCCGTCCCTGATGTTGACTTGTTTGGGGCAGTAAGCCGCAACGAAGGTGATAGGGCTGACAGAGGTAGAAACTTCCGCCCCTAGGCTTAGATGGTCTTCAGCTGAAAGCTCGGCAGCAGCCGATAGATGATGTTTCTCCTTAGGGTGATGGACGACAAGCCGGAATTCAGGAAGGTAGACATTCATTTCGAGATATGACGGCAATGTCGATGTTTCGTTCATTGAGAAACTCAACGGACTCGATGTCCTTGCTCTTTTTTTTCCTTGATTTGTTTTCCGTCGATCTTGTTTTCCGTGCTGAGCACCAATGCTACCCACGCCAGGGAGGCAGCTCCCACACCTGGACCCTACCTATCGACCCATCAACTTGTAACGACATTTTGACATCAATTAATCTTTAAAAGTTGCATTTCTAAATAAAGTAATTAAATTCAATTAAAGCACGGATACCACTTACTAAAAATTACTTGCTTCTATGGGTGCGCCGCGGTATCCAAACTATTACGTAAAGCTCTATTTTAACGCGCTGCGCCACCTATCTTTGAAATTAGTAACCTGAGAAATATTTCGGTATGAAAAGCTTTGATAAAAAGGCGATTAAGGTTCAAGTGCTGAAAGTTGCATACCTGTTGGCGGATTGACCTGATCTTTAAAAATTAATTACTGCGCAATTTCTCCCCACCAATCAAACTTCAGGATCAACGAAAAATTCCATCGTTTTCGGAAATTCCAATCAGAAACCGCGTAGTAAAGCTCCTGCACATCGAGCGTAGCAAATTGTGTCTTACTTTTTAGGTCTAAACCAATTCGTGACGCGATCGAACATTTCGACAGTGAGCATGCATAAGGGCGTAAACGCGATGATCGATTCTTTTCGTCGATTTTCTCTTTTGTTAATAACTCGCTAGAATTAACGTTTCTCGGTGCGTTTGGTGTTGCTTTTGATAGCCAATACAACCTGTTACAACTCTGCATTGAACAAATTCTATAAAATTGTTTCGATTAGCTGTAGCAATGCAAAGAGAAAATCGATGAAGAGAATCGATCATCGCGTATACGCCCTTATGCATGCTCACTGTCGATTTAATCTTAGTGGAGTGCTCGAATCAAAAAGATCAAAAGTGATTCTTATTGGAAAATGTTATAAAAGTTCTTTTAGACGAAGTCTAAAATCGAAGTAATTTCCGGGACAGTAAATTTACATTTGATTCAGTGATTCAGTGCGAATTTTTTAATTACAGGTTTTTTAAAGTTATTTTGCTAAATCTACAGTTCAAAACCAACTGTGCAAAATTATTGAAATTGGTTCAGGTAAGCCAAAAAACTATAGCTAGTTCGAAAATTAATTACCTGCGTTGAATAGGCCCTGTCCATCCAACGAGGGCGGTTTGTCTGGAGTCAGCGAATCCGGAAACTCGAAAGTTCGTCCGGAGTGCATCGAGACCGGATATTCGAAGGTTCGACCGCCACATCTGGTCACCTCCCAGTCGAGTGAAGGTTTGACCGAAGTACCTCGGGTCACCTTCCCAGGCGAATCAAGGTTTGTCTCCAACCCAAGTCGGAACAGAAGCGGTAAGTCACTGTTTAGTAGACCCTGTGTGACGGAAGGTTTATACCCGTCCAACGACCGTTTGCGCGCGCAATATAAATTGCTACTCGAGATTGTAATTGGACCTCTGTCGGCGAACGAAACTACGGTTTGCGTTCGTTCAGGCTTACTCGAGCGTGTAGCACTGCTCGAGTTCCCAATTTTTGCCCGTTTTGCCAAGTGGTACGACATCGAGCCTCGTTAACGTGCTCGTCACTCCGCTGAATACATGGACGCATTCACCCTGAACCAGCCGATACCCACGGGTTTAGCCGAGTTCATTCGATAACGGTCAAGGTAAATAATCCGCTTCTGAAAACGGGCCCGTAGCTATCGTAGTTGGAACTTTCCAGACGTCGTTGGTCATCGTCGCCGGACCACGTGGGACCGTCACCGCGCAGAAGAAGTGCACTGTTTCCGAAGAATAAATTGACCGAAGAAAGTTGTTTGAATTTTCCTACGAATAAAAAGTATTATTCGGAGCTAGACGTGACGTCACCCACTAGAAGATAGGATTTTCCTTTGGATATTAAACCTGATAAAGTAAATAATAATAAATTTTAAATTCTTTTGCTTAGTTGTAAAGCTTAAACAAACCTGATAATCTTATTTTTGGACGTAGGACTACGTCTTTCGGGAAGATGGGGGTACACTTTATGAAAACCGCAAAATTAAATTATGAAAGATTTTGAACGTTAATAACTTAGCTGCCCCTGGACCAATTGCAATAATTTTATCACCAATCGATCAGTAACTTTTATACGCACCGATAACAATGCTTTTGACTGTTGATTTTTTTTTATTGAAACTATTGAAAATAGGTAAATGTCAAGCATTGTCCAAAAGCTTCGAAATAACTTATAAATCCACCAATTACGTACATGCATGTGCTGCTTTCCCAACACAGTCATCAGATAATGGTTCATAGATGAAACAAGTTGAAGTGACATTCGCCTCCGATCTTCGGGCGTGTACAAATAGGGAGGATGCAATTGCGGAACATTTTGTTGCCAATTCAGAACCACACGCCCCCAACGACCACACAACATGCTCCCCGTTTTTTTTTTCCTTGGATTTGTTTTCCGTGCTGTGCACCAATGCTACCCACACCTGGACCCTACCTATCGACCCATCAACTCATGAACCGGGAACCAACGGATTTACTTCCCTTGCAAAGGAAGGCGTGATCAGAGATGTTATGCCTCAGAACTCCCTCTTTTCTGAAATGAACTTGGTGAATCCGTACAGAATGCGTCCTTGTCGCTTCAGAGCGTAGACGACATCCATGGCCGTGATGGTTTTGCGCTTGGCGTGTTCAGTGTAGGTGACGGCATAACGGATCATATTTTCTAGGAACACCTTTAGCACGCCTTCCAGCAAGCTTTGTCGATATTGAGAAATTGCCGTAAAAGCTCTACGCAGATGTTGCCACTGCATGATAATAATAATGTTGACAGGCTACACAGCAAATTCATGAAAATGAGCATTAATTCATAATTTTCATCAAACCTACAAAACATTCTTTCAATACATCTTTCGAATGGTGTTTGCATCTTTGAGTTTTCCAGTTGGTTTCAACTTCGGAAAATGCTCCCGAAAAGGGAAAGCAACCAAGGTCCTTGAATACATGGTCTGCCAATATGGGGTCAACTGAGCCAAAAGCCACACAGCAGCCAAAAGCCCCACAGCATCCGAATTGCCAATTGGAACGATCGCTCTATAAGGGCGAAAAAAATTGAGTTGAGCAACTTCCTTGCCCAACAAAGCATCGACGTGGGAGTTATCACCGAAACCTGGCTTAACCCAGCAACAAATTTCTCACTCCCAGCTCACATCATTATCCGGCTAGATCACCACAACTCAAGTGGAGGCGATCATCATCAAGCATGGCATCATCAAGCATGGCATTCGCTATGAAATCCTACCACATCCGAAAACAAGCATCATTGAAGCAATCGGCGTTAAAATACATGCTCTTCATGGACACATCACGCTGTTTGCCGTCTACATACCTCGGCAATGTGTAGACAGTAATGGCACATCCAAACTCTTCGCGGAAGATCTCCAAAAACTCACCAACAACATACCGGCTTTGTGAAGGCCGGTGACTTCAACGCGCGCCATACCCTGTGGCGAAATCACAACTGCAACAAAAACGGTGCCCTCCTGGCAGACCACCTCAGCTCAGGTACGTGTACCATCCACTTTCCGGACGAACCAACGTTCCTCTCCCCAGCTGGAATATCATCCACTCTCGAGGTGTTCCTGTCCGACCTGGCACTCTCGAAACCAGTCACCTACCACGAACTGATCTCTGACCACTACCCGGTAGTGTGTGAACTAAATTTCAACCCAACAACAGCGCCGGTGACGATGATACGAGTTTACCATCGGACCAACTGGGTGGTTTTCAGACGCCTGGTGGACTCACGACTTCCCGAAAATATGGATCTGCCATCCATCGAAGCCATCGACAACAAACTGGAAGTATTCGAGGAAATCGTGCACACTGCAGAAGAAGCTAGCATCCGCTGGGTACCGGTGAGGCAACAATTCACCATGATTGATACCTACACCCGGCAGCTTATCCAGCAACGAAACACAGTCAGAAGAATTTTTCAGCGAACCAGATGCCTCCTGAAAAAACAAAAAGTCTCTCTCCTCAACTGCCTGATTAGGGATCGAATGATGTTGATCAGGAACCAGCAGTTCTCCAACAGCATCGAACAACTGAGCGACTACTCAAGGCCGTTCTGGAAGGTGAAGAAAAGGCCTACAGTAGTTCCTCCACTGAAAGATGATGCCGGAGGCATATCGGTGTCCCCATCGGAGAAGGCCAACACTATTGCCAACAAACTCATCGAAGCACACAACATCGGTGCAGGCATGGTGAGTCCCCACGAAGATACAGTGCAACAAACAATCAACCACCTTGACGAGCAAGTCGACTATGCTCAGTTCGTCGGTCAAGTGACCGAAAATGATGTACGTGCAGCAGTGATGCGCGGCAAGAATATGAAGGCCCCCGGCAACGACGCTATCTTCAATCTGGTTCTGAAGAAGCTCTCCAGCAAAGCATTCCAATTCCTTGGTGCAATATTTAATCGATGCTTCCAGCTAAGCTACTTCCCAACCAGATGGAAGACAGGGAAAGTCATCCCTATTCATAAACCTGGAAAGGATCCAACTGCTCCGACAAGCTACAGGCTCATCACGCTGCTATCAGCATTCAGCAAAACATTCGAACGGCTTATTCTCCAGCATCTGATGGAACACGTCGAGCAACACCACGTCATCATACCAGAGAAATTCGGCTTTCGGAAGGGGCATTCTACCGTCCATCAACTAGTCCGAGTGGAGAACACCATTCAGCGGAACAAGTCACTCTCTAAGAACACAGCCATGGTACTCCTGGATGTGGAAAAGTCCTTCGACAACGTGTGGCACGATGGACTTGTCCATAAGATGGTGCAGGCGAACTTCCCAAAATACCTCACGAGAATGGTAAGAAACTATTTGAGAAATCGAACGTTTCGAGTACATCTTTCAGGTACCACCTCAGAGCTCCACGAGGTTCCAGCGGGTGTGCCTCAAGGCAGCCTCATCGGCCCCATCCTATATAACATTTACACCTCCGACGTTCCACAACTCCCTGCTGGCTGCAGAATGGCGCTGTACGCAGATAACAGTACCATCATGGCCAACGGTCGGACTTCCATGCACTACCGGTCACGGCTTCAACAAGGTGTAACGGCGTACGTCTCGTACCTGACCAGCTGGAAAATCAAAGTGAACGAAACCAAGAGTCAAGCCATCCTCTTCCGATATCGACCATCACCTAATCTACTACCTCTAGCAGACTGCTTCATTCGAGTGAACAGCAGCCCCGTTGACTGGTCAAATGAAGTCAACTACCTTGGTGTTACCATCGACGACAAGCGACTCTATCGTACCCACACCGACAAGCTTAAAAACAGGTGGATTGGGCTACTGAAATCGTTGTACCCGTTGATATCCCGACGATCCCGGCTGTCGCAACGGAACAAATTGTCAGTATACAATGTGATTATCGCTCCGGTAGTCAATTATGCTATGGCGGTGTGGGGACGTGTGCTGAGACCCACAAGAAGAAGCTGCAAGTGGTCCAAAACTGGCTGCTAAGGTCTATCCTGGACACAAGGATAAGCGAGCTGCATCGTACCGCAGGGTGCAAGACGATTCAGGAGCGCATCGAAGACTCGATCGATAATTTCATCGAGGATGCTACATTAGACTGATGCAAATTTTGACATTTTCGCTCCACAGTGCTCAAACGGTTCCAAATCGGGTCCTGATTAGTCTACCAAAATTTGAACTCATTCGATAAGAAACTGACTTAGCACAAACCATTTGAAGTTTATATGGAAATTACTATAGGAAAACCAAATGTTTTGTTCATATCCATTTAACAATTTACCATATCGCACTGCTTTGAAAAATGATAACTGAGCTCGTAGAAAATTTTCTCAGCTACAACTTTGTCTTAAACCACATTTCAATATAATGTAAGCATCAAAAGTTATCAATAATTCAAGCCTCTAATGTCTTACGATTATGCTCTATCAACTGTTCAGCAGGCAACATTGGTGTTTCTGGCGCTTGGAATAGAGCACAAAAATCATGGCTACTATGCCACACTGCAAGATACAGTGTTGCTCACAAAACAGCTGCTTGATCATGCCATAAGATTATCAATCTCTTAAACAATTAATAACTATTTTATTTGACGTTTAACTCAACAACTATATTCTGCTAAGTTGAAGCTGAGAACATTTTCCATAAGCATAGCTTTTGAATGTTTGAACAGTGCAATATGGAAAAAGGTAAGAAGACAATGAACAAAAAGTTTGGATTTCTCATAGTAATTTTTTTTTTTTTTTTTGTAAGTCCTTAATAAACCGTTTGAGCACTGTGGAGCGAAAATGTCAAAATTTGCATCAGTCTAGTGCTACATACTCCGAGCACACGCTCATTAGAGCGCTGGTAAACTAGGTTATCAAATATTATGTTAAGTAGGTTATCAAATTAAACGATATTCAATTATCATATAAAAGCACAAATAATTCTACATGAAACACAAAAATATACATCATTGATGTAAAATTAATAGGAATTAAAGGATGAAAAAGGTTAACCTGTATCACTTAAAAGCAAACTTTGTAATGCTAACAAAAAGATATGAATAAATAAATACGTTACTACTTTAGGCTTAGTTTCGATTCACCCGTTCAACGACAAACATCATGCATCAATGACTGGTCGTGGCAAGGGAGGCAAAGGTCTTGGAAAAGGAGGCGCCAAGCGTCATCGGAAGTTCTGCGTGATAACAGCCAGGGCCTGCCATCCGTCGTCTGGCTCGACGTGGTGGTGTCAAGTTTGTCTCCGGTCTGATCTACGAGGAAACCCGAGGTGTGCTGAAGGTGTTCCTAGAAAATATGATCCGTGATGCCGTCACCTACACTGAACACGTCAAGCGCAAAACCGTCACGCCCAAGGATGTCGTCTACGCTCTGAAGCGACACGGACGCACTCTGTACGGTTTCGGAGGTTAAAACTTATCACCAACGTAACAAAACGGTCCTTTTCAGGGCCACCATGTACAATTCAGAAAAGAGTTATAGAATTTATATACAGTAACTCATGATTCACCCATTCAATTTGTCACTAAATACATCAAAATGATACAAAAATCAAAAAAATTGTTAGAGAACATAATTTAGTTCTATTTGTGGGTTAAATTTATTCCGTTTAATTTTCATAAACTGAGAAACCGTCAATCGTATGCATTCTCCTGCTGCGCGACATCTTCGAAAAAGTCCGAACCGTTAAATAATACAGAGTACAGACTAAAAAATCGAACAAAAATTTCGTAGTCCTACGTCAACAATGCGGTCGTGTCTTGTACACAACCCTCCAACTTTTTTCTTTTCTTCCATTTTTTCGTTGAAATTATGAAACAAGACTGAATACTTCTATTTTAGTACACACTTCACCTGCTCGCGGCGAATTGTATGATTATTGGTGAATTGGTTGGTCTATTTTGCTAGGACACACACCATTACTGCTCGATATTATTGCATTAGCATTAGCATTAGCATCGCACAAGTTGCACAATATCGTAGGTGGTACGAATTCAAAACTATTAAGAGCAGGACGGATATCTATTACTGGACAGATAGTAAGTAGGAAGTAATTACTATCTCCCAGATAAAGACATATCCCGCTCCAACAGTTAAGGATTGTCCTGGCCACGTCCTTACAACTGGTAGGGATAGGAAAGGTATGTTAGTCCAACATTTACTTAAGAGAGATGCAGAGAACTCTACGACCCCTCATAAATGTCTCGGGAATTAAGGAATTATGTTAGTTGGGAAGGTAAGCCATAGGATACACCCAGTCAGTGTTGCTGGCATATGTAGTTTTTTTTTTATAAATGTTGAAATTGCTGTCCGGATCATCTGCTGGAAGATAAGGTTGCTGCAATAAAACGAAAATATAACATAGTGAACTCGCCATCGTGGTCACACCCGTAGCTAATTAAAAGGAAGGAAATATGTTGTGTTTTGTCTTTTTTTTTTCTATTGATTAAGAGGAAAACTCGCGGGAGTGAAAATAATTTTACTACCTCTTCTCCCGTAGGCCCAAAACCTTTATGTCTTTTCAATTTGAATCATAACCAATTAAATTAAACTTAAGTTCATGTGGGGCACTCAAATTATACGAAATTTATTTCGTATTCGTTTTTGCGGTGCTACACTGCCGTACACCGAAATAATTTAGGGTGTTGATATAGGATGCACCTTTGTTTAAAAACTAATGATGTTAAGCTGTCAAAGACTCGCGCTTATTCCTGTTTACACTACACCGGTGCTACACCGCAATAACGAAAGCGACATAACTGGAACAAGCCCACCAAATACAATAACCATGGCAGAACCAACACAACCTCAATCAGTTTTTTAATACACAACCACAAACGAACAAATTTAATCTTATCTCATTAATTTTTATTGTTTTTGACATTATTAGAAGGAGAAAAGGAGACAAACTATCAAAAGTAAGGAAACTGGTCGCTGGGAACCATTTTCTAGTCGTGTACTATCATTACATCTATACATAAAAAAAATGACACTAGATGGCATTACAACAAACGCTTCAATTGGTTGTTGTCTCGCCTATCTGTACCATTCTATACTCGGACAAAAAAAGGTACACTAATACCACAGACAAACAGACATAACACTCGCAAGTTGTTCATCGAACAAGCCTTTAACGGTCAATTTAAAAGTAGCATAGTTGGTAGTACCGCCACCTGTGGCGCGCATAGTCAATTCCCTTGCGTTTGACGTTTGCACACTACCGCCATCTGTTCATCGTACTACCCACCACAGTGTACTCAACAGATGGCGGTAATGTTTTAGCGACGATGTTTTACAGTGAGAAATATTCAATGTGTTATGTCTGTTTGTCTGTGCTAATACAATTCCACACATTTTTATTGACGAATTTCCATGTGAAATTCCACATGATTTTTTATGTGACCACACATAAACAGAATCCACCCAGAAGCCCACATAAAATTTATTAGTCAAAAGAATAGTATGTTTAGTTACACATGGCTTTTATGTGTACACATATTAAGTATGCGTCCGACAAATAGATGTAATTCGTTGATCACATTTCAAAAATTCATGTGTGGGACACATAAAAATAATCTTTGAAATTTTATCAGTGTGCTCATATCAGTTCACTCAAAAAGCGCAAAAAGTGTACCCACATACAGATGAGCAAAATTCCACCCAAATTCGAGGAAACGTCACCCACATTGCTGCAGCTTTTCCGGAAAATCTGCATCCCATTCCCGAGTAAACCCACCCTCTACATTTAACGCAACACAAAACTATTGTACTTAGCTTTTTTTTAGGGACAAACATCCATTTCTTCTTTTTCGTCTTTCGGCCATCTTACGCAGAGGACGCAACCGTTTGTTTTTTTTTTCTCGTATTGCACCGTCGTTCAGCCATCCGGTTCCTTCTGCTTCTCGCCATTTTCCTTTTTATTTTTATTTTTATTTTCACAATCTGCGCCAACTCTTTTTTCACACTTTTAGACCTTTCTGAGACTTTTAACACTAATCTTTTGCATCAAATCACTTTCCACCGTACTTATTTAAGCCTTACTCATATCTTTTTTAATAAATTCCACCAAAACACATTGAAATTATGATTTAACTGGGTCGGCTATTTTTTCCACTCTCTACTGCTCGATATTATTGCAATAGCTAAATTTGGTTCTTTTGGTACAGTAATCCCTCGAGTAATACGGTTAAGTTAGCTTCATCGGTTGGGTCAATTTGTAGTTGTTCGGTTCGCTTTAAAAACTGTATTGACCTGCCTTGAGAAGGCATTCTCATGCCGGGCTATTGATCAGAGATAACGGTCCTTCTATCTGGAGGTGGCGCAAAAGCCGTTTTCTTTAGACAAGACAAGAACGTTACAAACTCATGAACCGGGGACCAACGGCTTTACTTCCCTTCCGAAGGAAGGCGTGATCAGAGATATTATGCATCACAACATCCCGGCGGCGCCGACTGGGATTGAACCCAGCCTGCTGGGGTGAGAGGTAATCACGCCTACCACTACACCACCGGCGCCGCTAAATTAGTAGACTCAAAATAGCGTGTGAGTGCCGGCAGACCAATTTGCAATGTTGAAGGCTTCACGGTCCATACTTTTTGATGAGAGACACTGCAGCATGAAGCTGTTCTGATCGGGTCCTGCAGGTGCGCAGGATGTTGATGGCCTCTGTCACGAGCATTACAAGTTCCGTTGAGGTAAGCAGGGTGTCTGTGTTCTCGTTTGTTTGAGGAGATGGTGCATCATCACGACGCCAGAAAAACCCCAGAGGGGGAGAGGAACTTTGCGATACAGCGGTTGCCGCACATGACGACTTGAGCTTGTCGGAGGGATTGGCACCACAGTAGTAAACGAAACCGATGTAGCAGCAGCAGCCATTCGGTTGTTCGAAGGGAGTGGCGGAAGCACCGAAACTCGGTGCCGTTGGGAGATAGCAGGAAAATTCTGCCCGTTGTTTTCCGGCACCCTTCTGCGGCCATGTTGATTCTGCGCAGAGGCTGTTTAGCGGATCGCGATAAACTCCGCTCTTTTCGGGCACGTTTAGATCGAACCAGCAAGCAGTTCGCCCATTGGATGACGTCACGTTTGACGGGTTTGTGTCGTTCCCATATAACCACGATGCGGAAAAGCACCCGAATATTTTGCAGATCCTTGATACACGTTAAGTTCTTCTCCAGGTGGACCAGATACAGCTTGTCACGGTACTTACGAGTGGCGTCATGTCGATTCATCTTGTAAATTTGCATAGGCTTGAGTCCGTTCTCCTTCAACTCTTTAGACAGTGTGTCGGGTTCCATGTCGGGGAGGTCACGGATGACTACCTTGAGAGGCTTTTCGGCCTCGAGGTCGTGGATGAAATACTCCGCATTTTGTTGCTTCAGCAACGTCTCGACGGCCCTGTCGCTGATACCATCAGTTTTTAGCCTTCTGTGCACAGGCGCATGGTGCATTTGAGACCTTCCCGCATAAACGCGAACCATAAATTGACCTTACCTTAAATGGTTTCCTGGCCGGAAAAGCGGTCACACGATGCTTCACCAAACACCGCGAAAACAAAAGCGCGAACACTATCGCAACGAACTAGCGAACAACTCGAGCGAATACAACCCGAACTTGACGGTCAAGCAGAGAATCACCAGGAATTACACTTCATTCTGCTTTGACATTTAAGCTGCATTACACGGATATCATAACCAACGCTAACATGCAACTCGGATTGATCTTTAAGATCTTGTTCGTGACGCACTCGCGAACTTCTCAACAAATGACGGCGTACCAGGAGTTCAGGAAAAACACGAAAGTTAAACTTGGCGGAGTGAACTTAACTGACTCGAAAGCGAAACGCGGCGCACTGTTCGACCTCTTCGGATTTGGAATTGAGTCTTGGGTATACGTTTGATGACTTTGATGGCTGTATTCATACTGAAGTTCAATAGTTTTAGAAATTCAAGGTTCTCCTATGTGTAGGTGAGCAAACGAAAAAGAAATAGATCAACGCGAACTATATTGGTTTCATTTTTATAGCGATACGTTTTCCCTACACTGAAATTTATTTTTATGAGTATTATTTCAATAAGTTAGTTTCGAAAAGTATAACAAACTTAAGCTCTCGACATCCCGGGCCGCGTTGAACCAGTCTGGTTCAACTAACCTTGGTGATTGAACGCACTGTCCTCGATAACCGGTTCCTTTTCGTTGGCTTCTCCCTCCGACTCGATTGGCAGCACACAGACCTCTGTTACAGCTCGCTTGTAGAGACCACGACAGGTTCGCACTAACACGACGCGTACTAACCCATCAGATCCGGTGAAGGTCTCAAACACTTTTCCCAGAGGCCATTTAAATGGCGGAAAGTTGTCTTGTTTGAGAAGGACGATAGTACCAGGTTCAATGTTCTTGGTAGCGCCTCTCCATTTCGAGCGCTGGTGCAGGAGGGTCAAGTAATCTCTGGACCAGCATTTCCAGAAATTTTGGACAGCTCGGCGCATTTCCTGGAATCGAGAGAGTCTAGAAATAGTGTGGTTCGAATCATCGGGCTCAGGAATGGAAAACATCGACTCCCCGATGAGAAAATGACCGGGTGTTAACACGGAGAGGTCGTCTGGATGATCCGTAAGGGGGGTGAGAGGCCGGGAGTTGAGGATACTTTCGATGTGTGCAGCTGCTGTTGTTAACTCGTCGATAGTGTATGACGAATTACCGAAAATCCGTCGGAAATGGTACTTGAAGGATTTTACCCCGGCCTCCCACAATCCCCCGAAATGTGGAGACCGTGCCGGGATAAACTTGAAAGTGATACCCGAGGCGAGGCTGTGTTGCTCCCATTCATCAGTCTGGAACTGCTGCTTATACCAACGACGTAATTCGCGCATCTCGCGATCAGCCCCGACGAAGGCTGTCGCATTATCGCACCGGAGCTCGATTAACCGACCGCGTCGAGCAACGAATTGCTTTATCGCGTTAATGCACGCGGCGGACGATAAGTCTGGTACGATTTCGACGTGAACGGCTTTCACCGACAGGCACACGAACAAGGCGACATACTATTTAACGCTACCCGAGCAAAGTCGGTTAACAAAATGAAAGCAAATCGATATTAAAGTGTGCAGTTCCTATCATAATGAAAACTCATTTTGATTTCAAATGTTGCGACATAAGTCTGATATCATATTGTGCTTTCATTATGCAGTCAAGATTTTTTAAATGAAAGCAACTTAACTTGAAGTTCTGCTGTTTACGTCTTGTTTAAAATTTAATTGAAATTCATCTGTCGTTGAACTAATGATTATTGTTTATTTGATTTGTTTAACACATTTTAGGTCATTCGTGACTTGCCCGGGGTGAGATTGGAGCCCAAGTCTTTCAGCTTGAGAGACATGAATGGTAACCATTTACTCCAGGCCCGTATTCAGTTAAACATTATGAATGCAAAATCAGTAATCAAATTGATTTCATTGAAAGCAGGATTAGTTTTCCGTTTGCTTCAACAGTGTAAAATTTTGCTCTCATTTTTGCTGTGTTAACCGTTAAGTCAACCAAAATGAGATCAACTGAAGTATTCAAAATAAGTTACATCATAAAAGCAAATTTTGATTTCAATTTGATCTTCAGCTTTGCTCGGGTAGCCCCTCTCCCATACAAAGGACGAACGTTGAATGGCCCGCAGTAATCCAATCCCGCTCTGGAAAATACTCGGGCAGGGGTTACTCGCACCGCAGGGAGTGGCGCCCTTTTTTGTTTGGCACTTGGTGGTGAACAGCGAAAGCACGTAACGCAGGTACGAACGATTCGACGCACTAATTTTCTTCCTTGTATTGGCCAATAACGTTGACGCATCGTTGAAAGTAGTAGAGATGGTCCCGAATGAGCAGTACGTAAATGTAACGACCTAGCTATCAACCAACTCAAATGATGATTTACGGGGAGCAGCAAGGGGAACTTCGTGTCATATGGACCATCTTTATTAGCTAAACGACTGTTCAAGCGAAGTAACCCATTGTCATCAAGAAAAACGTTAAGGTTTTTTAGGGGTGACTTGGAATCAAAGACGACATCACGATTTGGTAGCAATTTCTTGGATGTTAGTTGTTGAATTTCATTGAAAAAAGTAGTTACCTGTGCTAGGCAAATGAGTGATTTGAGAGCTCGTTCGATTTCTGCCGGTGTCAGCCTTCCGAAGATACGATCCTCTGATTTGCTTCGAATGTTGTTGGTGAATCGCAGGCACCAAGCGACTGTCTTCAAAAGTCTCCCCAAATCGGAGAGGAATTTGGAGAAAATAGAACCATCGACTTGCAGGCAGCTTAAAGTGACAGTTTGACGTCTCTCGGGCTCCATATCTAAAATCCGTGATGGTTTAGAGTTGGGCAAAGCAATAGGCCAGCAGGTAACGGGATGCTCGAGAAATTGCGGTCCATGCCACCACAAGATATCGTCCTTTATTTGGCTAGGACGAACCCCACGGGAAATGCGATCGGCCGGGTTGAGTTCCGTCGGAACATGTCGCCATTGGAAACCCTTGGTGATTCGCTGTACCTCAGCTATACGATTTGACACAAACACTTTCCAGTTGGTCGGTGGAGCACGAAGCCAATAGAGCACCACTGTTGAATCTGTCCAGAACGTAACGGGTCCCGAAAAGTCTGTTGCATTACGTAATTTGTCCACTAACTGACAGCCCACCAACGCTGCACATAATTCAAGTCGCGGCATCGACAATCCGCGCAATGGAGCTACTCGAGACTTTGTAACCAAGAGATGACTGGTGGTTTTTCCTCTACCATCTGGACCCACGACGTAGACACAACCGCCATAGCCCTTTTCAGAAGCATCGCAGAAACAATGGAGGTGGTAATTTCGATCAGGGTTTGATAAAACTCGACGAGGAATGGTTAGCTGTTGGATAAGGTTTAGCTCACTTCGAAATTCCTTCCACCACACACTCTCCTCGGTGGAAAGTTCCTCATCCCACGGAGTATTTTTTGCCCAAAGCCGCTGAACAAAAATCCTACCACTAATCACGATCGACCCAAGGAGCACTAGTGGGTCAAAAAGCTGAGCAGTTTCAGATACCACAATGCGTTTAGTTGGCAGAACCTTAAAACCGAAACTGTCACTTTGTGGATTCCACAGAAGACCTAAAGCAGTCACCATCGAACGACAAATTTCCATTTTAGGGGCGCTTTCCCACAGGTTACTAGGAATGTGATTTAAGACACTCTGGTTGTTGCTGCTCCATTTTCTCAACGAAAATCCTCCCAGGCTGAGTAGCTCCCGTAATTGACGACAAATTTCTGTGGCTTCTTCTAGACTGTCACTTCCAGCTAGAACGTCGTCAACGTCGAAACGCTTGATTACAACATCCGCAGCGAGAGGGTAGTTGTGACCATCGTCTTCGGCAAGCTTGGTACGGCGAACAAGCAAGTCTATAAGTCACCGTTTTCAGCTGATAGACTTACAGTGGCATAGATTGTTCCCGACGCCATATGATCTTTAGATACCGCCGATCCTCAGGATGCACCCACATTTGGCGAAACATTTTTTCCGCATCCGCAGTGAAGACGTACTGCGGCATCCGGAAATTCAAAACGCTGGATAACAGTGGTGGTTGTACAGTGGGGCCAGTGTGAGGAATATCTTTGAGAGAAAGGGCACTGGATCCTTTGCTGCTAGCGTCAAAGACAATCCGAGTTTTTGTCGTGCTGCTTTCTGGCCCATGAACGGCATGGTGCGGGAGGAAATACTGTGGGCCCACGACACGAGAACCAACTTCCATAAGCCCTAATCGTTCATAGTCGTCCATAAACTTCACATATTCGTCCCGCAGATCGTTGTCTCGAGCGAACCGTTTCTCCATAAGCAGAAAACGTCGTACTGCTTGGTCGTAACCGTAAGAGTCTCCTAACAGCGGAACCATGAATTCCCGAAAAGGAAGACGTACCGCCCAGTAGTATCGCGTGAAACGGTTTGAAGAAAGTGTTTTTCAACATCCTGTTCTACCTGGTTGAGAGTCTTTCCGACATCGAAATTCTCGATCTCCCACATCTTCTCTTGTTGGGTATTTAGATTTTGATCAGTGGCAACATGACATGCCACCGTTCCGATAGCGCTTGTTGAATATTTTCCACAGACCACGTAACCGAGCACAGTTTTCTGCAAAATAGGGTAATTTTCAGCCAAAACCATTTGATGCGATTCAATAAGCGAGAAGAATAACTCGGCCCCCCCCAATCATATCGACTCCATGGCTAATATTAAACTTTGCATCTGCTAATGGTAAATTACGTGGGATGCTCCACCGCGAGATATCAACATGACAACTTGGGAGGCTTACGGTGAGTTTCGGGAGAACCAAACAATCAAAATCTTGCACGAATTTTCCGAAACGAGATGCAAGTGAAAGCTGTACACAGTAACGTACACTGACCATTGCTTGACCAATACCGCTCACGGGTAGATTACTTCTTCTTCTTTCCTTTATTTAACGTCGGTCTCTGTTCCGCAATCTAGTGCCAATCACCGACGGACATCGATTGCCATCCATTGACGGCAATCGAATGTGCAGGAAGGTAGCTTCCACACCTGCGTAGGGTATCGCACCCATTCAACACAACATGGGCCGGGACCAACGACTTTACTTCCCTTCCGAAGGAAGACATGACCAGAGATTTTTATGCCTCAGACGGGTAGATTAATACGAGTGTGCTTCAATCTCAACTTCTGACACAAAGCTCTGATACGAAATTGGATTGTGATCCACTATCGAGAAGGGCTCAGGCGTAGTGACCAATACCATCAGCATCCTGTACTCGTACCATCGCAGTAGATAAAAACACCATCGCATCTCGAGGCTTGTTGGATACAGTGGGCGACATCACGGTATCGTAAGAGCAAGAGGGAAGTGGTTCATTAGACTCGGACCGATCTTTCGAGTAAACCGACGACGAGGGAGAGGAGCTACTAACGGCGAACGACTGCGGAGACGATACAACTACCGACGATCCCGACGACGACCCGTTTACCTGTGGTGAATTACGCGAAGGCACCACCGACGGTGCTACCGATCCCGAAAACGAAGTTCCCGCCAGAGGGAAGATGCTGTCTGTTGAATAAACAGCTGTGCATGTTGTTGAGGTAGAAGGCCTTTCTTTTACAACGCTCGGGACAGATGCAATTGGGGGGATGCAGTAAGCTATGGTGTTTCTTTGCACACGTCCTGCATAGACTACTGCGGCAGTCTTTAGCCAGATGTCCTCCTCGCAAGCAGTTTATGCAAAGTTGATGTTTTTTGACGAAATCCAACCGATTGTTTGGCGATAGTTTCAAAAAGGCCTCACACTGAGAGATCGCGTGAGCCTGTTTACAATTGGGGCATTTAACTACGCTCTCAGAGACAATGTGAGAGGATGATTTACCTCTAAATGGCTTTGTTGAATTTGCTGTATGCAGACTGAGGTTTGGTTTGCACATTTGTAGTGTGCGTGATCGTTTTAAAATAAAGCTCAACAAATCTTTATACTGTGGAACCACATTGTCATCACAGTGCGCCTCCCAATCCATCAAAGATTTCTCATCCAGCAGACTACTCAAGCGCTCCACTAGGAACAAATTCCAATGTGCTTCGGATGATTCAAGTTTGTCCAAAATGCCTACATGTCGGTTGAACTCGTCAGCCAACTTGGCAAGGGCTGAAGCTGATTCCCTTCTGACGTGGGAAACCTTTAAAATAGCAGACATATGTTGCTTGACGAGAAAGTTTTTGTTTTTATACCGGTCACTGATCGTTTTCCACGCGACGGGGTAATTATCCGAAGTGATAGCAAATGACGAAATCAAACGAGATGCTTCACCTTTCAACGCGCTACGTAAATAGTGAAGCTTTTGAACCGCTGAAATTTGATTGTTGGAGTGTACTAAGGATTTGAATAAGTCGCGGAACTCGATCCATTTTCCGCCGAATTCGGGAATTTTGATCTCGGGAAGCTTCACAGATTCGGGATGGTTAGCAGGGGGCACATTTTGCATTGACGGACGTGGGCCAGGGGAAATGGGATGTGCAGTTGTAGGGCAGGGAAGCTTGCTAACAAGAGATGCTTTGAGTTCGAAGTACAGATTTTGAAACTCTTGACGAGTTTCCGAGAAGCCCTCCTTTTGATCCTCTAACGCTTCGATTTCATCCTCCGTATCCTCAAACTTCTCCCACAGGCCATCTAAACACTCAATTCTTATGCCAACTTGATTGATTTGGGTAGCCTCAAACTCTTCATCAAACCGCTGAATTAGTTTAGCAGAACCGAGTATGTTGTCTCTTCTACGGTGAAGACTTTTTAGATGCAACACATTTTTCCGCAGAGAAGATTTTTTGGGCAGACTCATCTTCAATTAGCATAGACAAAAGGTAGCCACCTGCCTTGATGCTTCACTTACGATCGTCACGTGATTGTCGTAACCTCAACTTCTGGAACAATATATCGGAGCCAGCGAACCTTCTGGAGTCTTCCTTTTTCCTGGTGATCTGCAGGGCACGTGCGACGAGAAATTTGACCAACGACAGTGACGAGATCCAGCGTGCTCTATCACCTACGGTAGAAGATTTCTCCTTATCCAGAACGATGTCCTCCTTCAGACGAAGAATGGGAATTCTTCCGGGGTTTCGGCACCATAAATGTTCGTGACGCACTCGCGAACTTCTCAACAAATGACGGCGTACCAGGAGTTCAGGAAAAACACGAAAGTTAAACTTGGCGGAGTGAACTTAACTGACTCGAAAGCGAAACGCGGCGATCTGTTCGACCTCTTCGGATTTGGAATTGACACTTGGGTATACGTTTGATGACTTTGATGGCTGTATTCATACTGAAGTTCAATAGTTTTACAAATTCATGGTTCTCCTATCTATTTTATCAGTGAGTATGTGTAGGTGAGCAAACGAAAAGGAAATAGATCAACGCGAACTATATTGGTTTCATTTTTATAGCAATACGTTTTCCCTACACTGAAATTTATTTTTATGAGTATTATTTCAATAAGTTAGTTTCGAAAAGTATAACAAACTTAAGCTCTCGACAGATCTCTTATGAGTTTCGGGATTCTACCTGCCTGACAACTCTATATTGTATTCTAGTGCAATCGATCTTGGAATTTGGTGAAGTAGTATGCTGTCCGTATGAAACAGTTTGGATAGCGAGGACCGAGTCTGTTCAGTGGAAATTCGTTCCTTACGCTCTTCACCACCTTCCTTGGAATGATCCAACGAACCATCCACGCTACGAAGATCGTTGCCAACTCCTGGGTATTGAAACTGAACGTAGGCGGAAGATTAACCAGGCAGCTCTTGCAGCTAAAGCGCTGATAAGCGAAATCGGCTCTCCCGGGATTTTGGCTGAATTCGAAATTTATGCACCTGAACGAGTTCTACGATCGAGGAGTTTCCTGCATCGCGGACCATGAGCAGCTAATTCCGGATAACATGATCCAATCCGGTTCATGTCTGCACGTTTCAATGAATTCTATGCTTTTTTCGATTTCAACTGCACAGCGGAAAATTTTCGTCTTTGGATTCAACGTAGTCTGCTGGATAGGTGACTATACGGTTCGATACATGCAACTGCTTTCAATCAGCAAACTTTTGCAAGACGGTGAGTAGCTGTCCATTTAATGCACATCAGATGAATTTTGCTAGCGGCGCCGGTGGTGTAGTGGTAAGCGTGATTACCTCACACCCCAACAGGCCTGGGTTCAATCCCAATCGGCGCCGCCGGGATGTTCTGAGGCATAACATCTCTAATCACGTCTTCCTTCGCAAGGGAAGTAAAGCCGTTGGTCCCCGGTTCATGAAGTTGATGGGTCTATAGGTTGGGTCCAGGTGTGGGAGCTGCCTCCCTGGCGTCGCACAGAGGAGTATTTGACCTTAAAAGGTGGCCAAAAATCTAAATACCTGATTTTTCAAGAAGATTAACTGAAAGTTTGCTAGAAATCTGATTTTAGATGAGTTGCCATCAATATCAGTGAAAAAAGTCAATCCCCCTAATAGTGCACTTTGAACTTTTCTCTATTTATTCTGTTTTTCTCAATTTGTGTGTGTGTCTGAGTGTATTTGAACATTTCGATGACATATCATTGGCATCTGAATCAAAACCCTCTCGGGAGCATTCTTCAGCACTGCTTCCATTGCGATCACTCCCCTGCTGTTGAATTTTTGCCAACATCTGCAGCGTTTCTGTAGAAAAAAAAATGCTCTTCTTTCTTGTTGTTTGTCTAGAGGTGCTGAGGAACGGATCTGAGCAGAGAAGAAGCTTGTTCAACACATCCCTGTTGCACTGGATTCTAGAAAATTGAGTCTAAAGTTTCGAAAATGTGTATTTCTTGCTTCCGCAGCCTCCTCAGAAAGTTGACCAATCTGCATGGCATGACGGATAACTTCTGCTCCATGCGCGAGAATGATATGTAGTGTTGGTGTCAGAGGAAGCCGACCGTATAGTTCCACGTACAGCTTGGCGGTTTCCATTGCAAATGTGACAAACTTGTCAGCGTAAACTTGGTAGCCACATGATATTGTTTCAAGAATAATTTTCAACCGGTTAATGAGACGAATGTCAACGTCAAGTCCTGTTATGGCTGCTGACTTTTCTGGATTCGTGACGTATTGCCGTCGTTAGTGTTTCCAAAACCAGCCCCATTTAAGATTTGAATGCTCAAAGGTCAAGTTTCCTGCGCTTAACTATCTGTTTCTCTTCAGGATCTCTGACCCAATGTAACTAATTTAGTTAGTTTGTAAGAAATATGCAACAACGATTCAAAAAATCTAATCCTTGCATGTAAAATCGACAATGCAAATTTGAACGATTCTGGATTAGAAGGCTGAAGTTCGTCAAGACTGTTGAAGGTCTTAGAAGTATTTCCACAAATGTAGCATCGTATTGTCAAAAAAGTACTTGTAGCAGAGTTATATACTTTGCCGTCCACCATTGTTGGAAATAAGACATGACTAACTTTTACTTATTTATCGTTGTTTGTCCTGATCTCCGTTTGTTGAAGGTTCTCTATTTGCCTCTCAATATACGAAATTTCCTCAACCGTAATATCGTTAGTTTCTTTAAAAAAAAACGAATGCTTATTGGACGGCAATATCTTGGCGATAACAGAACAGGATTCAGCCATACTAACTATAGTAATCGGTCAAACTGGTACTAATGAACTTTGGAGAATGTCCTTGGGTACGAAAGTGACCTCGTGGCTTCGTACCACTCCAGAACAACATTTGAATAGTGACACTAAGCTAGATCCGGCCAGAAGATCGTGGGGTCCTCGTGTTGCTTCAACAGAGGAAGTAGACACTCCGGTCCCGGTCACGAACGCCGCACTCCGTTTGCCACATGAGCAGATCGCTTGCCAAATCATGTATTTCTTGGCAAACTTTGAAAGTTTTTGCTTTCTTACATCCTCCGGAACATCAAACTTGTGCTGGGAGGTGAAGAACAATAGCCCCGGAAGCAGCCGGAAGTCCACCTTGACGTAAGTCTCAACATCATTGATGAGACAATGAGGCTTGGTCAGCATCTGGGTGTACACTTTCACGTGATTTTCCCACAGTATTTTGCCGTTCGTCACGATTTGGAGCCTTCTGCACTTTGTACGTATGCAGTCCTTCCCGGTCCTTGGCTCTCTGAACGAAATACTTAGACAGATTCAACTTTTTAGCCACATCCCTGACCGAAGAATTGGGGTTGTTAAACGCTTTCACGACACGCTTGTGATCGTGATAACTAATAGAACATCCATCCTGACCGCATTTCTCCTTCCGTTCGATGCTCAGAGTTTCGTAGTAACGTTTAATCACACAACCCACCGTTGACTGCACGATTCCGATTTGTTTTCCGATATCCCGATGAGAGAGTTAAGGATTTTCCAGGTGCTTGCGCAAAATCAATTCGCGGCGTTGCTTTTCGTGTGACGCCATTTTTTCCAACTTTCGAAAAACTGACACCGATAAAAATACAGTGTAAACAATACACTCTTAACTACTTCTACCCAAATTTTCTAGAGAAAATACCCAATGGGTAATTTTCTACAGCGTTATGCAATTTGATATGGGACACCCATTAGGTTTTTTCCCATCAATCCTCATTTAGACAACAAATGTCCGATGAAGAGAATAATAAATTAATCAATTAAAAAATAAATAACTACATATCGATAGATCTGACCGAACGAGTCAGATTCTTAAAGGTTTGTGATTTTGATTTGCAAAGTATTATCTAAAAAGCCTGCCGGATTCCTGCCTCCAATGCTAGCAAGAAAGCTACACCAGAATAACCGAAGTTGTTCTCTAAAGCGTAGAATAAAAATGATAATTATATCTCCAGGCTAGTATTAGACGATTTATGACCGGTCACAGGAAAATCTAATTAAAAGCATTTTTTTTTGCTTTGGGCTAGGTTATATTTTATGTAACCAAGCGATTTTTTTTTCCTTTTCCGCAAAAGCATTTTTTTTTTGGTGGAACAATAATTATGGAGCAATAATTATGCCTTTGGCTGAACATCTGGGTAATGAATGTACACAAAATAAAAACTGAGAAAATTTCGCACAAATAAGCCTACAATGTTAGAGTAAATGGAAGTCATGTTATGGAATATGCATGGCAATTAATTTATACGAATAATTGCTTATATATGAGATTGATAAGCAGTTGCAAAGAGTGGCTTGGTGTCTAATCTGAGAAATTTTTTCGTCATTTCATATGCAAGTTATTAATCACAACAGCCTTGCACGTATTTTTATCCATATATTCACACATCGAGGTTTAAAATCCCATATATTCTATGCTTTTGCAGCCTCTTGCAACCATATACTGATGTTTACCCTACCAAAAATTACCTGACACGATAAACACCGTCCAATACAAGCATACAAAATCTTTCACCTCATACTGACCCATAATCTAGATGGATGGGTAAAAACTTATTTACAAACACACTTCCAACCAGCAAGCGTGAGGCCGGAGATAACCCGGAAGTTGGAAACCTTTTCGATCCGTTTAGCTCATGCGAAGAGGAACCTTCACATTTTATTTTTTGTCGCTTTTCAGTCGGTATCTCCCATCTCGAAACAATCCACCATTACCCCGAGAGGGATCAAAAGATTTCCTCCGGTCCTTTGGCAGTAGATCAGCCGAAACGTGACAGGAGAGCGAAATATTCGCATTCAGAATAAAAAAAATTCAATACATGATGGATTCGGGGCAGGCCGGCAAGCAGGGCGAAATGGTCGTCGCACTGGTTTATTTCGATGATGATGAAGATGAGGTACAGAAGGTAAGGGCATTCCAGTCGGGTTGCGAGAAACGGGCGGTCGGTCGGTTGAAACGTTTTTAAATTTAATTTTTGGCTTTACTTTACGCTTCGTTGCGTCAGTGATAGGAAGTTTCGGTGTGATCTGCCGGTGTTGGGGGGAAAAGTTTCGGAAGGATGGATTTCAATTCACGACACGGACGGTATTGGAGCACAGCGCAACCAACCAATAATGGGATGAAGGATATTTGACGTGGGTTAAGCGAGAAGAACGAGTTGGGATATTTTCAATTAATTAATTGATAGGACAGTTTTCAAGGACTTTTGCACTATGGGCAACTGCTTGATCTCTGAACCAATTCACTAGTTGCCATGTTTCCGAATACATTTTCAAGTTGGCTTCAGCCATTACGGCTAATTAATGCTTAAGAGCCACTTGCTGCCTGTTTTCCAGGAGATATCTTCAGCTTTAATAGTTGAAATTTGGTGAGGTTCCTTCAAAATTACAGCACCAAACAGAACCTAGTAATCGGTGTACTGTTTAAAATCTGCACACACAAAATTCATTATCAAAATTCGAGTTTTTATCCGATTATCACCAAATTTCAGGGAGTCATAAGAAACAGTTAAAGTTAGTGTTGTCATCATTCAATTAGTTAATTTCACCTTTATATCCGAATGCGTGAACCTTGGCTTTAACCCCAGCCATAAGGACCCCAGAATCGACAGTTTTTTTTGCATATTAACCCATGCTTTCTTCATTTCTTCTACATTCTTCACCACTTTAGGTCGTTTTAGAAGGTGCGCCTTGATAATGGCCCGGTATTTTTCTATTGGGGGGTTCAGATCTTTCGGCACGACTTTAGCACGTCCTTCTTGTAGGGGCATGATGCCAAATCCGACCAGAAGATCGTCGTGAGCCTTCAGGAGAGGTAGTACCCGTGTCCCCTCGAGATCGTCAAGTCGACGATGACAGGAGCACATACCGTGATAGAGGTAACAATAGCTGCAATTTCCAAACCTACGACTGGATGCTTTCCTTCCGCTAACAATTTAAGTGTGGTAAAAATCGATAGAACTATTTTAAACACATCGTCATCATCTCTTTTTGCCAGTGGTGGCGGGGGGGATACCCCTCACCATCCCTCTCAAACTCGGGAGTTTGGTAAAGAGAGATGATCAAACCGATTTGTACCTTCCTTAAGTTGTCCTTGCTTGCTTGCTTTGTACTCTCTATATACAATTTTCAGACTGCCGTACTCTGCGGAAATATCAACTCTATACTTTCATCTCCTCATCTATTATCACTTTAGTCTGTTATTTGAAATTAACATCTTCAACTATGTAAATCGTTGATTTCACGCAGAAGTAATACAAAACACATAGTCAAAGTATCAATTAATCGTTAGAATAAAATTTCAAACGTCGCACTCACATACGTACCTTTCTATTGATAACAAACTTGTTCTATGGCGAAAAATTAATCTCAACAATGTGTTCATTTGAAATTGCAGAAATTTACACGAGTTACATTAAGAGTAAGTTCATCGCTCCGAAAAAATAATAACGTTTCCATTGTTCTAAAAATATTTGAAAAGTAATCAAAAATGTAAAACAATCACATCGTTTCTAATTTTTTGAAGAAAATTCACGAACAAAAACATTTTTTCAAGTCACCTTGTCATAAAGTTGGACTCAAAAATCCACAAAACATCGACTTTCCGGTTATTGCTGAGAGTCTATTTTTTCATGATGAGATAGAAACTATGTTCTTACACGTAAATTTTATCAAGAATTTGAGGAAAAAACTGATTTTCTTGGATTTTTGATAGTTTGTCCCAATATTTTTAGAAAATCAAAAATGTGCCGGAATTATTTTTGACGTAGAACTTCGTCTTTGTCGACTATACTGGGTGGTGTTTTCATGAAATAAACTTTTTTTGCCAAACCCAGTCATCATAATCGAGTACCCCTTGGTTGCACATAGTTATGAAAAGATATAAAATAGCGCTGTAGTCGCGCTTCTGCTCATGGTCATTCTTTGCTCGACTGTCGAGCTATTCAGTCCGTATTTTCGCTCGAGTTCTCGATTCGATTTTGTTTCGTTTTGTGCTGTCGCGTTGCGCCGTGGAAGTGTCGCCACCTTCTCGCGTTCTGGCAAGTTTACTTGAACTTGCAAACACGAAACAAATGGTGCGTAAACGTGCCAATGAGTCAACAGCGGGCCCTTCAAAGAAGGTGCTAATCAAGCCCAGCGCGTCGCAGAATGACGCCGGAAAACGAGTACTGCAAGCCAACCAGTATGCAGTACTCCCGGAAGAAAATAACGATGGTGACGCCGTTCCCATTGCAAGACGAGAGCGGATTCCCCCGCTTTTCACGCCGGTGAAGGATGTTGCCAAGCTGGATGCCGAACTGGCAAAACACAAGCTGCTGCCTCGCTTCAAGCTTTGCAGCATCGGTACCAAAATCATGTGCTCCAGCCTGGAGGAGTACAAACAAATAGGAAGTTTCCTGAAGAACAACAACGTGGACTTCTTCACGCATGATCTGCCATCGCGCAAGCCACTGAAGGTGGTTTTGCGCGGATTACCGTCGTTCGAGGCTGCTGCGGTGAAGTCCGAGCTGGAGCGGCTTGGGCTCCAACTTGAGGCCGTGTTCTAGATGAACCGGCGTCCCAACCAAAACACCAGCTTTCGTGATCAGTTGTTCCTGGTGCATTTCACGAAGGGTTCCACCAGTCTTGCGGCTCTGAGATCCGAAATCCGGGACCTGTTTCAGGTCATCATCAGTTGGGAGCATTACAAACCCCAACATCGTGATGTTACGCAGTGTATGAACTGCCTCTCATATGGCCATGGCACCAAAAATTGCCATTTGAAGACAAACTGCGGCATGTGTGCTGGAACTCACTCAACTGCGTCCTGTGAGCAAGTCGATGACATCGAGCCAACGTGTGTCAACTGCGGTTGAAACCACCATGCCTCCAACCACGGATGTCCCAAGCGAGTGGAGTTCATGAATATCCGTCGGAAGGCTACAATCAACAACCAGCTCGGTCGCCTTCGTAATTATCGTTCGCCTCCTGTACTAACGGAAGTCCAGTACCCAGCTCTCCAGCCCCGTCGACATGTTCCGAACCTAGCCCCGCTTCCGCTCAACAACCAACAAGCCAATTCTGCGAGTATCCAAATGGTTCCCAACAGTCGGACAGTTCAGCATCGTCTCGCTGTTGCTGCGGCCCAGCCAATCCCAGGTTCATCCACCGCCCCTGGTTTATCATACGCTGGTGCTGTCTCAGGTGCATCTGTCGACGATTCTCCGTTCACCTCGGAGGAACTTGTGACGCTCGTGGTCGAGGTCATCATCATCATGCGTACCTGCAAGACTCGATCTGAACAGCTTCATGCTGCCTTGTCACTCGTCACCAAGTATGGACCGTGAAGCTATAAAAATTGCAAATTGGAACGCTTCCTCACTGACGAACAAGCATAGAGAGCTACTCGATTTCCTCAACACCAAGGAGGTCGACATTGCTATCATCACCGAGACGCATTTCAAGCCCGAACTGAACATATTCCTTCCCGACTTTCGGCTCGTCAGACTTGATCGCACCTGCTCTGCAAGACGGAACATCGCTGCAAGACGGAACATCGCTGCAAGACGGAACATCAGTTGCCGGCTGCTACCAAACATCCAGCTGAAAACAATTGAAGCCATCGGAGTGGAGTTGAGCACATCACTTGGCCCAATCACCATCATCGCGGCCTACTGCCCCAAGCAAACCAACAGCAGGGACGGGTCGTCAGTGGCCCTCCGGAAAGACATCATCAAACTCACCCGGAGGAGCGGGAACTTTATCATCGCTGGCGATCTGAACGCAAAACACCAAGCTTGGGGCAACGGTCGGAGCAATAGAAACGGCATCATCCTCAATGAAGACCTGCAAGAGGGCCACTATACCATCTTGGCCCCGGACTCTCCCACCCGGTTGAGTCGGTCTGGGGTCCATGCGACCATCGACATCTTCGTAAGCAACATGGGACACAACATCTCGCAACCTGTGGCATTCCAGGAGCTGAGCTCGGACCACTACCGGTGGTGGCCGAAGTTGGATCCTCGGTAAACCGATTCGAAGCTTCCCGGCGCAACTACAATACAATACTGCGTCGACACAACCATCGACTACGATGTCCAAACGGGGACGTCCGAAGATGTTGACCGGTGTCTTCAAACCATCGAGGAGACGATTTCCCGGGCCAGGGAACAACACGTGCCAGTATCCAGACAGGTGAGTAACACTCTGAACCTTGACAGCCCTATCAAAGATCTCATTAGACTCCGTAACACCATTCGTAGGCAGTACCAGCGTACTGGCCTGCCTAACTTGAAGACCAATTGTAATCGATTAACAAAGATCATTCAGGCCAGGTTGGTGGATCTCAGAAATAACGATTTTGCTAGTAAGATCCGCTCTCTCCCAGATTGTGCTAAGCCCTTCTGGAAACTTACAAAAATTCTTAAAAACAAGCCTAGGCACATTCCACCACTGACCCCACTGGATCGTCCCGGCGACCCAGTGGTTCATCTGATAACTCCTGAAGAGAAGGCTGCCGCGATAGGTCAACACTTCGTCAGCTCCTATAATCTCGGACAAAACATCGTCAGCCCTCATGAATCTGAGGTTGCTGAAAATGCAACCAATCTTCTTCAGATTCCTAACATTTTTCCAGGATTCCCAAGATTACAGTTGACGAACTGTTGGCCTATATAAAATCATCTAAAAACATGAAGGCCCCAGGTTTCGACAACAGTGGAAGTCAGCAAAAGTCATACCCATCCGGAAACCTGGGAAGGATCCGTCCTCTCCTTCAAGCTATCGACCAATCAGCCTTCTCTCAGGGTTATCAAAACTGTTCGAAAAAGCAGTCTACCACCGGCTCCTTACATCTGCCGATGAAAACAACTTGTTACTCGAGGAAAGTTTGGTTTTCGGAAAGGTCGTTCGACCGTCCACCAGCTGACTCGAGTAACAAACATTCTGGAGGTTTGGCATCCACCTTTGCAGAAAGAATATTTACCATGTCCTTCAGCCCAGCTATGTCGTCCTTTAGCGAATTCACTGAAGCTTCATCAGGTAAATTTTCAGCAGTCTACCGTGACGTAATTTTTCTAAAGTGGTCGCTGGAAAACACATCCGCGCAACCATCGCACATCCAGAAAAGATTCCGGCAATGGGTTCCCAACGCCTCGTGTAGCGAATAATCCACCTTTGCACATATCAAGTGAAACAAATTACCGCAGTACCCGCGGCAAAAAATTTTCTCCGATACAACTTTTTTGCAACTGGTGCATGCCATCCTTACTGATGATCGATCGAAAGTGATATCGCCAGCAAATATGCTTCACGACAGACAGCACTGGTTCCTTTTTATTCTAGGAGATGTCGCTTCACGCGAAAAAAAAATTGCGTGGGGAGGGCGTAGGTGGTTGCTAATCAGTGACAACCAAGGAATCAAACATATCTCCAAATGACAAAATAACAAGTGATCAACGAACCGAATAAAAACGCTATGTCAGAAGTGGAAAGCAATAATGATATAATCTTCTTCGCTCTTTTTCATGACAAGCAGCCCGTGCGACACAACTCATTCGGGGCGGTTGAAGGAAACGAGCAAATTGTTGGCAAGCTGCTTCACGAAGTAAAGCCGAAGATGATACACGTGTGTTAATGGGAATTAACCACTTTGTCAAGCAGTTTTGGCGTGACTTTCTACCAGCAATTTCACAAAACTGGACCAACTAATTTCTATGTTTTTATGAAACGCACAAATGTTGGCTACTTTTCTCGTGGTTCTAGAAGAAAAAATCTCAAAATGATGTTTTATTTCAACGTTCGAGTGGTAGTAAACGTCATTTTAACTGCTCGAATGAAGTGGTTAATTGTTCTGTTTTGTCTTTTCGCGATTCATATCAAGCTTTGTCCGAGGCTTTGTCCTCATCCGTGTATATTGCAACAAAGCAGGCAAGCAATATATCATTATCTCTCTACCAATCGGATCGAGCTATGTTAAAGAGCGAGTTTGTCATGGTAGTCGTAGCAACCGTTAAGTCTGTATTGTTGGTTGCTTTATGTGTTTGGATTCGCTGGTGACAACACAAAACCAAACAAAGCACAGCACTTGCGAAACGTTTTATACACGGTTGGCACTAGAAATGCTCTGAACTTTACCGACGAAGGGTGGAGAATGAAATAAACAAACGGACACGCAACATAAAACGAATTAAAAAGCGCTACGGATCACGAAAATAAGTCTTAGAAAATCGTAATGAATACCTACTGCAAACACAACAATAGACAGTGCTGCAAAAAAAATTGATGAATAATTCATTTTATCATTTTATCATTTGACTAAATGTCTCTAAAATTCAATTCGTGAATTGTGCGTGGCATATTGTGAATAACAATCCTTAAGTGAGCTTTAGATGCAACGAAATTTCCTAAAAAAGTAAAACATTAAGGTGAAGAATACATGCATTCGAGCATGCATTAGTTATTGGCAGTTCTAGCATAATGCAATATTTATTCGAAAAAGTATTTATTGCTCGATTTACTAGCTATGGTATTTTATACTCTATTTAAATCGTTGTGACTGGTACACCTCTCATATACTTTATTATTATGTCCATACCTATTGAGCATTTCTAGCTCAAATCGTTAAAAAAATGTCAATTTTGTCTCGACCCCTTCTGATTTGAATGAAACATTGCTCACGTGTTCGCTGCTACTAATGGTTGCATTTTTCATTTAAATATCATTTTTTCCTCCAGAGTAACTTTTGAAAAGGGCGTATAAAAAAATGGATTATTTTTTATTCAAAAAATCATAACTTGAAAACTATTGATCTGATCAAAACGGCATATGAGAAGAAGTTTTAGGTAGTTAAATTATTTTTGCGGAAAAAATACACTGAAAGAAAAAACTTCGTAAATTAGTATTTAAAAACGTAAAACGATGATTATCTCAAAACACCCCCCCTTCGATCTTTATAAAATTTTAGAGATTTACGAGCTCCAGTAATAGCTTAGATTTCACAATTGATAGATTCACCGGTAGCCGTGTTCACGATATATGAAGTAGATGATAATCCAAAATCCAAATCGGATTGGAATTGTTTAGCTATGTTAACTATTCGTTCAGTGTACTCATAGTAGCTTGTGATTAATGGCTGATTTAAACAATTTCGTGAACAAGCTTCCAATTTCGACTCGCAGATCGGGACTGACGAGCAGTTTTAAACTAAACGAAGAAAAAATAACGCATATCGATAATTTAATATTTGAATGATTTAAGTATGTACAACGTTGAAAGAAAACTACGCAAATTAGGACTCGAACAAGAACAACATTTTACTTTGTAATGGACCGTGAACAAACATTAGTTTCATACGAACAATCACACCTCGACAAAGAACTATTTATTAGTCAGCAAAATCATTAATTACAGTAAACCGAGTCGATCACCCCACACAGCGAAAATTGGCCAATATGCTAACAACGGGACTTACCATTGTTTTCCGGCGTTTTGGCCTCCTCGTGTCCCTTCACATCTATGGGCGTCGATGCCGCACTGCTCCACGGTGGCATCGATGTGATCGCTGCGGAAGTTGACGTATTAGCTCCGGACGAGGAAGTTCCTTTGGTGGTGTTGGCGGTAGTTGTTTTAGTCGGCTCCGGCAGCACTGCTGGTGTCACTGCCACAACCGTCGTGACCGATGCTGTCGTGCTGGCAAAGCTCGGCACAACCAACCTTTGAGTCGACTTCGACAGCTTTGATTGCATCCAGGATCTCAATGGTGACAATTTCTTCTTCCGGTTCATTTTCATCGGTTAGGTACTCCACCAAGATTTCTTCGTCAGGAGCACCCTCAGGAACGTCAGTATCGATATCATAGTCAGATTCGATGTTTCCATTCGCCGTTGTCTTCTGCTCCTCCGATTTCTCGTTTTGGTTCGTATTGATACGAGTGAAGGCTGTGCGAATACCTTTATTCAGCATTGGTGGAATTGGTGTCGAGTGCGATTTGTTGCAATGTTTGAAGAAACTGAATAGCGTTGGGTAGAATACTTCAGGCCGTGTTTCACATTGAAGGGTGATTTACACGTTACGCAAACTATTTTCGCTACCTGTGGTTCCTCTAGATTTTTCCTCACCATTACTTTGATGTCTTCGGGTTTTACATGAGCAGGCATCAAATATTTTAAATTAAAAAAGTTTGCGACGAGAGGAGCAATGTGCTTCTGGTAGACATCTACATCAAAACCTTCATCAGTTGTCATTTGTGAATGAGTGCTTGGTCCAGCAGAATTTACAGCTGTGAATTTCCGTTTTCTTGAGGTTTTCTGATTGGGTATTGCCATTTCCTTTATAGAACTGTGAGATCCAACGTGGCTGTTTAAGTCCGCGTTCAAGAACGGAATCGTTAGCTCTTGGATGCGCTTTACCATAAAGCTATGTTATATTTAAACTCAGTGGGAAGATTCACCACCTGAGGCTGAGGGCAGCAGTGGTTTATCAGAAATTATTCTGACTTAGACTCAGTGGGAAAATCACCACCTGATCCAATGAGAATTCTCAGAGACAAATCTGCACCTCCTAAGATAAGCTCTCTCTTTTTCCCCCAAATGGTCTGTCATCAATATGACCACTTTAGAGTGAGAACTCAGTTAGGAATATTTCTTACGGCTAACTTTCTCTATTATCAAAAGGTTTTTATCAAATACATTGTTATGCTTACATTGAGTGTATTACATTGCATGCTCCTGTTCTACTAGCGACTCATAAACGGTCCTGACTACTTCTATTATATACTTCTCTCTTCTTATGTACCGAGTGGCACATCGGCTGCCTCTGCAGTGTCAGTGTGTGTGTAACCTCGCGTTGGAAAAGCAACGTGCCTACCATCCTATATGCCCTCTTACAAATTGGAAATTGTATTTTAACAAGCTAAGAAAAATCCTTGGACCAACATCCAATGGAAGGCTTGCAATAGTATGTTCGTCCAGGTTGCCCAATCTTATCAGACGATCGAATTTTCTCTCCTGTAGAAATGTTTTCAGTTCAACTGGCACAGCCTCAATGTGATGCGCTATCGGTTTCCACAACGCTTCCCGATGCACAGTGTCATCATCCTTTCTGTATGCGCCCTGTAAATATCGTACGGTTTTAGTTTAATTGAGAATGAAAAAAAAACAACCATTTTATCTTACCATGGCTCGGCTTCCTGTTCCGGTAACGATTCCGAAAATTCCGATATTTATTATCTCACACAGTTTTTTTCTGTTTTAACCTCGTCGTGGTTGGGTAAAAATTTGACAGTTAACGTTACACGATCATATACGTCAACTCAATATAACTTGGTATTTACCCAATGTGTTAGTTTTGCATTTTTGTGTAGATTTAAATTTTATTTGTCGGTATTGTAAGTTATTGATGATGATGATGATGATGATGGTCCCACCTCTTACCCCTGAGCTGGACTATTTATTTTTATGATAATTAAATATGACATTTTAACCAGGTTAGTAAACAAAATCGAACTGGTTTTAGTTACAGATATAAATTCCCTCTAGAGTTTACAGTTGCTTCACAGCGATATAAATGTGGAAAAGCTCAGGCGTCCACCTCTTCGCTCGCCTTTTTGTCCACCTAAAACATTCATAAGTATTACAAGCAATCAAGAGTTAATGAACAATCAACAACGCATCCTATTACACTAACCCCGCAATCTGATGCTATCCTAATTTTCAGCAATGTCAGGAATGCTCACGAACCCCCAACATTTGCCAGAAAACTTACTACTAAAGGGCCACCCACAATAGCCGTCACCGTCACCGTCAGCGTCAACGCATCCGTTATGTACTAAAATTCTGACGGACGCATTGACGCAGCGCTTGCGTACAATCATGCGTTACGCGTTGCATTTTGACAGAAGCATAATCTCGTTTTAATCATTTGTTTTGGTAGAAGATTTAGTATTTAAAAAAAGTCCGAACATTCTGAATTTGGGAGGCGATTGGTGAATGGCGAGTTGGATTTGCCAGCACCAGGCAAGTTGCCAGGCTCAAATGGAGTGATGCCGTATTTCATTGTTGAGGATGCAGCATTTCCTTTTAAGAATAACTTGCTCCGGTCATATCCAGGTGTTGACCAACCTCCAATTGGCGTTGACGGCACCGTCGAAAAATTTGCTCTTCCAGCAAATATAGACAGTTTCTTATGGGAATTTTCGGTGGAGTGAAAGGATAGTACAAAGTCCGCCATGTTTCACGCACAGTCTGACGTTTGCTTATGGATTTTCTCATAGGAGTAAAGAGCTACAGAGTTGCCGTCAACGCCAATTCAAGACAACTTCAATCAACGACTGTGCAGAGCCAGGAGGACCATCGAAAACAGCTTTGGAATTCTAGTGGCGAGGTGGAGGATTTTGAAGAACACGTTAGTTATGCTTCCAGGGTCGGTTGACAAATTTGTGAAAGCTTGTGTCATTTTGCACAACTTTGTAAAGAGGAATTCTGCGAATGATTACTGCCCGCCATGCTTCGTAGGTCGTGTTGATGGTGACGAGAACGTCAGTGAACCTGGTGAATGGCGTACATTATAGTAGTTGATTTTCTGAGATGTATTAACTCGGCGGCCCTTCAGAGAGGCAACAATGCGACACGATCTGCATACGCTAACCGAAATGTGTTGGCCAAACATGTATTCACACAATATTGTTAAAGGATATATAAAACATTGCAACACGGAGAACAAATACGTTAAGTTAAGATATCAATCCTAATAGTTACTTCCACATGGAAAAATATTGTTGTTTGAAAGAAACCTATAGTTATTCCAACATTAATTTAACCGTCAACTCAATCATATCTACCTAGTGGAGGCGAACCAGCCCAAGGCTGAAAGCCTCCCTAATAAAGATAAATTAATTAATTAATCATATCTACCTACTAGATTCTACTCTTCATCTTATAGTCATTTCAACTATAACTTTGATCAATTATAACAACCGTCAAATGTAGTTTATTTATATAATTTGGTTTCAAGTGATCATCATAAATCCATATACTTTTAACTTGTGATACATAGAGATAGGTGGCTCTCACGCAGATGAACACGGTTCAAATCTAAGTTGAATGTTCTTGTTCACTTTTTTTTATGATTTTGCAGTTGTGTTTTTGAGATCGATAGAGAAGCAAAACAAACTTCCTTAATATGTCGATAATCAAGAGCAGTTCGTTTAATAAACATTGTAAAATTTTGCTTTCCTAACAATAGTTTTCTTGAATCAACTAAAGCATCCAGCATTTTACGAGCGCTTATGGCCACCACAATCTGACTGAGTTTTTGGTAGGGAACATATGATTTGACGTTTGGGCTGTGTCGTTTGACGTGTAAGCGTTCAAATTTAAACGTTTATACGTCAAACGACACAAGATAAACTTCAAATCTTATGTTCTCTACCAGAAACTCAGCCAGATTGTGGCGGCCATATGTAGCCCTGAATGTTCTCCAGAGCTGAACTATAAAGGGTGTCCACGATGAAATTGCCACACTATGAAATTGCTCTAACTTTTTAACCGTTGGGTAGAATTTAATGAAAATTTGGGTGGATTTAGTTCATGGTGCATTATTTACATCCTGCAAGTTTTAAAGTCCTGTGATCAAAACTCGCGGAAATGGAGTCGAAAGAACAGCTCGTGCGTGATAAAATCTTGCGCATTCATCACGAGAACAAGGATCTCTCGCATCGTTCCATCGCTAAAACGTTGGGAATCGCGAATTCCACGGTGTCGCGAGTGATTAAGCGGTTCGAGGAACGGTTGACCACCGATCGGAAGCCCAGAAGTGAAGGAAAAAGTATTCCGTACAACACCAAAAATCACAACCGCGTAGTTGGGGCCTTCAACCGAAATCCGAACGCCTCCGTTAGGGATGTGGCTAAGAAGCTGCACCTAAGCCGAAGTTTTGTCCAGAAGGCCAAAACTAAGGCTGGGCTTCGAATGTTCAAGGTACAAAAGGCCCCTAATCGCGACGAGAAGCAGAACAAGTCCGCCAAAACCCGTGCCAGGAAGTTGTACCTCAACATGCTGACGAAAGTTGAATGCTGCATCATGGACGACGAAACATATGTGAAGGCCGACTTCAAACAGATCCCCGGCAACCTGTTTTTCACGGCCAAGGATAAGTTCAGCGTTCCGGAGCATGTCCGCACTCAGAAGATGTCCAAATTTGCGAAGAAATTCCTGGTTTGGCAAGCCATCTGCACGTGCGGGAAGCGGAGTGCACCTTTCGTGACCCAGGACACGATGAACGGACAGGTGTACATAAAAGAGTGCCTCCAGAAGCGGCTGCTTCCTCTCCTGAAGGCCCACAACGTCCCAACAATCTTCTGGCCGGATTTGGCCTCATGCCACTACTCCAAGGACGTGCTGAAGTGGTATGCGGACAATAAGGTCAATTTCGTGCCGAAAATGTTCAACCCTCCCAACACTCCGGAGCTCCGCCCCATCGAGAAGTACTGGGCGATTATGAAGCAGCACCTTCTTAAACGACCTAAGGTAGTGAAGACAGTCGAGGAACTGAAGAAAGTATGGGTTTACATGCAAAAAACGGTTGATTCACAGGTTGTGCAGAATCTTATGGCCGGGGTTAAGGCCAAGGTGTGGGCATTTGCGTATGGACTGTAAATAAAATACGAGTAAAATGGTAAAATGAAGTTTAATCGTTATTTCTCAATCCCTGAAAATTTGATGGCAATCGGATGAAAACTCGAATTTTGCGAATCAATTTTGTGTGTGGCAATTTCATCGTGGACACCCTTTACTAGCTTAAAGTAGGAAGTACCGTATGTTATCTCTTTTTCTCTAACGAAAATTTAAAGGGAGAACCTGTTGTCAAACAGCATGTCATTATGACGTTTAGTTGTTATCTGCTTTTCTTCTGTATAACAAAAGATCATATGCCAAAATGATTAGGGGTGAACACATCGGGTTACCATTGGCTTAGAAGTAAACGATGTTGAGCTGCCAATGACTCGCGCATAAAATTAGGCCCGCCCACCAACGTTCAGCTTAAAGAATAATCAACGTTTTTGTTTATAAAAGTTGATAGTACCTTTTCAATTGTTGGTCTACAATATATACCGTTTTACTCACGTTCATGCGATGGAACGGATGGATGCGTGTTTTGATCCGATTCCGCCGCCATAGTGATAGAATTTCCTTATAACTCTGCAATGGCATGTGCGAACCGGGTATCGACCCACTGGCCGGAACACGTAGATGATGGTGGTGTCGGTGGTTAATTCTAAAAGAAAATATAGAGGAATTATTGTAGTGCGATAGTAAGGAACTCAAGGAGGAGGGACGCCACTTCGCTTAAAAATGCTAGGTTTTTTTTCTTCAGAAAACACAAATCTCCCTCAGGATTTCTGGAAATTGAAACATTGCTTTCGAAAGTGGCTACTCAGATCAACTTTTCTCTATAATATATTATCTATAATATATATTATCAAAAAAGAAAAATCTCGATTCTCAGAAGCCATTTTGGAATTTCTCAGAATAATTATTCTGCATTCTGCTCCACACAATTTTATTTTTATCCCCAGGAAATAAATATTGTAATAATAAAAGTATTTATTAAATACTCACCGAATAATATCTTATATGTAATCACTTTTTTTTATAAATTTTTTTCCTGAAATTAATATTTTCTCATCGGAAGGAACGCAAAACACATACGCGCAGCGAGACGAACCGATGGAGAATCGCAAGTGCTGTGACCAATGTGATTGATGAGGCAGCAGGAAACAAGTCAGCTCTTTCATTATCACAACGTTCTTATGCATAATCTAGTGTGACGTAACGTTGAATCATGCGTAAGAACGAAAGAGTCGACTACATTCCTTCTGCCGCACCTAAAGTAACGCACACGGCTCCCGCACTGACTATTTCTTACTTTCTCACTCTAATCAAAATTTCCTTCGATGAGTGAGAAAACAGCACCCCGTCAATGCGAGCGTGAACGCGAGTTGCCAGATCATTGCACACAAAACCAACTTGAATTAATTCAAAACAAAAATACTAGCGAACCTGGCGGTGAGGAGCGGAAGGTGGACTAGAATTCTATTACAGAGAACCACATTATTTTAATTAATTTCTTCGGAGAAAGTCGTCTGTAACTTCGTTTGTGCTTAGACGTTGTATCGTCTTGACGCCTTCTGCGCACTTATTATTCATTCACCAAGGAATAAGTGCGATGAAGACACAACAACAATTTAACGTAAAACCGCACTTTTATTAGTGTTTCCGCATTCATAATCTCATAAATGTGCCCAATGCGCAATTCTCGGCGCAATCATATAAAATAGCACATTGCGATTACAAGGTAGAGCTTACCATAATTAACTCTTGCACGACTGACATAGCCTCAAATCACTGAAGGAAATTTTGGCATGCCCTGTGGGCAATGTTTATTTTTATGTAAAACAAATGCCCTGGTGACGTTACAGTGCAAGAGTTAATTAGTGTTTTAATTGATTATTATCGTTTCAATTGAAACCCGATTTAAACATAACGTCGGCCATAGAGATTGCTGAAGTATGATTGTGTCAGTGATTTGTTTTCATCGGGAAAATTTTCTGCTATGAAGTTTTTTTTCCCGATGAAAACATTTTGCGTATACGTATACGTGACGTAGTGTGCGTACGATAAACGTCAGCAATCTCTATAGTGTGCTGTATACCGCATCAGTGTACGAATACAGCACACTATGTCCGACGTTATGTTTAACGTATACAGAACGTTTTCAACGAGGTTTTCATTTGAAACGATAATATTAATTCCAAGGCAAACGAAGAAAACCATCTGGCCACCCTGCATGGGCCGGCGCAGCCTGCATGCATATGCATTCCTCGGTCCATTCTATGCGCTCGAGTATTGATGGTCCGAATGTGAGGATAACAATAACAAACCAGCATATCTGGCTGAAGCGAAAGTGAGGATCAGAGCTGCCAGGTGGTTTTATAAAAAATCTGTATCCACTCTATTAAAAAATCTGTATTTTCTGTATTGACGATTTTTTTCTTAATTAATCATGTTTTGTTGTTTTACAAATACAGTGCATACAAAATAACCATAAAAAGTGCTTAACCACCTATTCGGGCTATCGTACTAACCATACGGGATATAATTGCGCCATTTGTGATATCGTCCGTACTTATTTATAAGAGTGATATGAAGCCGTTTGAAAATGTATGGAGATTTTAGTTTCTATTCATTATCTTCCTGATAAGCAGTTTTAAATGCAAAAAAGTGCACGAGTTCATTACTATTTGATATTTTTAATATAGATGAATACAATTAATTACATCATTTGTGTGGTAGTTACACCGAAAAGTCGAGAGATGTCGCCCCGCCAGTGCTGGTAAAATCATTTTTGCAGTATGGAGAATATCAGAAAATCCGCAATTTCTTACGAAATACATTTTCAATGCAAGTAAAATGTTTACAAGTACTTGTATTTGTACCATTTTAATGTGCTCGGGCACTTTTCTTGTATTTAACATACATGCTTATATTGGAAATATTCAATTAATACTGTAAATCCCCATACAATCTCAAATCGTTTACTACCAGCTCCATATGCATCCGAAAGCGGTTGGTCCTCTGGTTGTGAATGCTGTCAAAAACACCATAACATTCATTTTATAAAAATCTGTATAAATCTGTATTGTAATTTAAAAATCTGTGATAAATCTCTATTCTGTATCGTGTCTGTATTAAGATTAAAAAATCTGTATAATACAGATAAATCTGTATAAATGGCAGCGCTGGTGAGGATAACAAACTTCGCACTTGAAAATGGGATTGCGCAAGTGTGCGTGTTATGAACGACAGAAAGGTCATTGTCGTTCTCATTTTTGAAGTAAAGCTCTTTACATCGCTGCTGCATTAGCGTATACCAAAATTATTCAGGGTGTAGGTATCAGATTGACGTTCCATTACAAACAACTGATGTTGACCTGTCAATAACTCGCGTTATTTGGCGTTTATTAGCTGAATCGCAAAAATAAAACTAGAGTCCCTGAGGCCCTTCACGGTGTTTCGCAAAAACCCATTAATGGGTATAAAAACACCCATTTCCGCTAAAAGTGCCCCTCCTCATTTAATGGGTAAACTATGGTTTACTCATTAATGGGTAAAAGGGGGATCTTTCAATAAATGGGTGTTTTTTACCCATCTTCTTAAATTGTGTTTTTCGTAAAATGGGTAAAAAAAATACCCATTTCTTCAAATGGAGGATGCTGGTGCTGGGTTATTTGTCCTCGTTGATATAAAAAACTTTCAAATATTTACATTGAAAATAAATGCAGTTGTAGCAAAAAAAAAATATTACACGAGATATTACAATACCATATTGGATAAAACTGAATAGACTTATCCGTAAGCCTCTCCAATGTTTCGGAATCTAACCTTTTCCGGAGATCGTCCATTTTTGCTAAAAAAAAAGCGGACAGAAACTGTTTGCATTCCTAATGGTCGGTGACGGAATGAGACGATAAAATTTCCAAGTGTTTTTTCATCCATTAGTGGGTAAAAAATATACCCATTATGCAATCGTGAACTGATTCATAAAATGGGTATTTTTTCACCCATTTTATGATTTCCAAATTCTCCCATTTTTTGACAGCTGCATACATGGTTTGAAAATGGGTATTTTTTACCCATAAATGGGTTTTCAAGAAACACCGTGTTGGCGCGGTTGGCGCATGCAAAGTTTGTTTTGTCCTGAGTCAGCACTACACGGCAAATGAGAACACCCAAATTTGAGTTTAGTTCACTCATAAATCGCAAAAAGTACAGGAACTCAGTTTTGAGTTAATTTCCCTCTGTTTTTCCAGGTTTTCCAGGTTTTTCCAGATAAGATTGGATTCTGTGGATTTTCGTCAATCCTAATTTTCTGGAAGATTTTTGAGGTTTTCCACAGGAAAACATGAGGCAAATCTCGAAGCAAATTTACTCATCGTTGCGTTCCTGCACCTTTTTTTTTTTTTTTTATTTTGAGTACACTGTATTCAAATTTGGGTCGATCACATTGGCCGTGTACAGTTTTTTCGCGGTGTGAAGAAATGATGATTTTTTTGGCAAATTAGTCCGGGAAAGTGGTGGTAAATCAGCAAGACTGTTTTTCAGGTAAGTAAATGTGAATTAATGTACCTGTTTAATGTAATTATTTTTTTTTTTAGAAAAGTGCACCAGTCCGACGCCGGATCCCGGTAGGAAGTCCGACGCTGGAACCCGGCGGGGAGTACGAAGCCGGATCTCTATGCAGGTTAGTGCATGTGTTTTTTTGATGGACGAATAAATAAATAAATCCGGAGAACTTTGAGATTAGGGCGTAATTGCTTTTGTAAACAAACGGAAAGAAGATAATCGCCATGAAGAAAATGATACCAGGTGAACATAGAATAAACACAGAATTCAATGTATTCACGTTCCCGTAACGAAAAGCGGACCTTTTGGAATAGATCGGGAAATAAATTTAAATCGTTTATCAATTTTACCTGGGTTATATCAACTAGTTTCTACTCGGGTAATTTTTCCCTTCATAAAGAAATAGTAACCTTTAGGAATATAAATGATTAAAATCAACGAAAATTGCACTAACTAAAACAATTGCAATATAGGACACGAGTGGTAAGTAGCAGCCGACTTCGTATGAAACATGACGAAAGGCTTCTCCTCCGTCGCTTCCTTCTCAACTACCTCTGTTAGCAGTGAGCGGAAACTCTGGAAGCAATACATATTCTCTTCCGGTCGATTCCGTCGATCTCTCAATGCCACTTTCTACTTTCTTCCGTAATAAATTTATCTGTGTTTTGCACCTGCCTCCGCACTGCTGCTGCTGCTGCTGGTCCATTCGGTAAAGGAGCGTCCCCGTGTCGATCACCCCACACAGCGAAAATTGGTCAATATGCTAACAACGGGACTTACCATTGTTTTCCAGTGTTTTGGCCTTCACATGGGCGTCGATGCCGCACTGCTCGACGGTGGCGTCGGTGTGATCGCTGCGGAAGTTGACGTATTACCTCCGGACGAGGAAGTTCCTTTGGTGGTGTTGGTAGTTGTTGTTTTAGTCGGCTACGGTACCACTGCTGGTGTCACTGCCGTAACCGTGGCGACCGAAGCTGTCGTGCTGGCAAAGCTCGGCACAAACTTCCAGAATCCCTGAAATGAAAAAAAAAAACATTTTTCAACCAACCTTTGAGTCGACTCCGACAGCTTTGATTGCATCCAGGATCTCAATGGTGACAATTTCTTTTTCCGGTTCATTTTCATCGGTTAGGTACTCCACCAAGATTTCTTCGTCAGGAGCACCCTCAGGAACGTCAGTATCGATATCATAGTGAGATTCGATGCTTCCATTCGCCGTTGTCTTCTGCTCCTCCGATTTCTCGTTTTGGTTCGTATTGATACGAGTGAAGGCTGTGCGAATACCTTTATTCAGCATTGGTGGAATTGGTGTCGAGTGCGATTCGTTGCAATGTTTGAAGAAATTGGATAGCGTTGGGTAGAATACTCCAGGCCGTGTTTCATTTAGGGCTACATTGAAGGGTGATTTACACGTTACGCAAACTATTTTCGCTACCGGTGGTTCCTCTAGATTTTTCGTCACCATTACTTTGATGTCTTCGGGTTTTACATGAGCAGGCAGCAAAGATTTTAAATTTAAAAAGTTTGCGACGAGAGAAGCAATGCGCTTCTGGTAGACATCTACCTCAAAACCTTCATCAGTTGTCATTTGTGAATGAGTGCTTGATCCAGCAGAATGTACAGCTGTGAATTTCCGTTTTCTTGAGGTTTTCTGATTGGGCATTGCCGTTTCCTTTATAGAACTGTGAGATCCAACGTGGCTGTTTAAGTCCGCGTTCAAGAACGGAATCGTTAGCTCTTGGATGCGCTTTACCATAAAGCTAAGAAAAATCCTTGGACCAATAGTATGTTCGTCCAGGTTGCCCAATCTTATCAGACGATCGAACTTTCTCTCCTGTAGAAATGTTTTCAGTTCAACTGGCACAGCCTCAATGTGATGCGCTATCGTTTTCCACAACGCTTCCCGATGCACAGTGTCATCATCCTTTCTGTATGCGCCTTTAAATATCGTACGGTTTTAGTTTAATTGAGAATGAAAAAACAACCATTTTATCTTACCATGGCTAACTTCCTGTTCCGGTAACGATTCCAAAAATTCCGATATTTTTATTATCTCACACAGATTTTTTTCTGTTTTAACCTCGTCGTGGTTTGGTAAGAATTTGACAGTTTACGTTACACGATCATATACGTCAACTCAATATAACTGCGTATTTACCCAATGCGAACGTGTTAGTTTGCATTTTTGGGTAGATTTAAATTTTATTTGCCGGTATTGTAAGTAATTGATGATGATGATGATGATGATGATGATGGTCCCACCTCTTACCCCTGAGCTGGACTATTTATTTTTATGATAATTAAATATGACATTTTAACCAGGTTAGTAAACAAAATCGAACTGGTTTCAGTTACAGATATAAATTCCCTCTAGAGTTTACAGTTCCTCACAGCGATATAAATGTGGAAAGCTCAGGCGTCCACCTCTTCGCTCGCATTTGTGTCCACCTAAAACATTCATAAGTATTACAAGCAATCAATATTTAATGAACAATCAACAAAGCATCCTATTACACTAGTAACCCCGCAATCTGATGCTATCATAATTTTCAGCAATGTCAGGAACGGTACTTTGTCTCTCCAGACTAAACACCCACGTTGAATGGGATGAATACTACTTTTAATAAACTCTTACCTTATAGTCCGACCGACTTTGCTTGACACTCTTTTTGACTTTAAGAAACACTACCGAAAATATTAGCAAACTAATTGGCGAAAAACGGATTAGAATTATTCTATTATCACACGACTGTCTTTAAAGTTAACACACTCAACCGTTCAAGATTTAAGCCACGAGAAACAACTTTGGTCTAGAAATGATTTCACCTTATCTCGTCAACGGTTTCCACCAGATTAACTCTGATAGCGCTTTTCGGTTTACTCAAACCGTTCTATTTGGCCCCCTTCTATTGTTTTATGTTTACTTAATTCTGATTGGCTGAAATTTGGTTTCCTGTGTTTCTTTTGTGGTTTTTCCTGAATTATGATTGGTTCAATAACGACTAAAATATATACGTACCCTAATTAACAAAGCACAAGCAATAAAAAATCTCAAATTGGCCACTAAATACTACAGGGGTGCACCAATAAACAAAAAACAAGTTGCAATAGAAATGAAGAAAAAGGCAATAAACAAATAAAAAGCTTCTTTTAATAATTTGAATGTGAGCGGTGAAAATGGCAAAAAGGGCAATAGTAAATAAAATACGCTCAATTATATAAGGATGAATCTCCACTAAATTATGAAATTTGAGCACTAAATAACTCACTTTCGTCACCTGCAGTTGAACATATTTTCCCATAAAAGTGGCAAAATGAGCAATGTTATATTGAATAACCGCAATAAATAAATCTAAAATGTCCCACACAAAGCGCACAGTTATCACTGTTTTAATCCAATTATGCTGTAAAATCGTGATTATTTCCCCAAGAAAAAAAATGAAAATATCTTTTAAAAACTGAAAAAGTTCCAGGAGATAAATGTATGCTTGAACATGAGGATGAGCCATAGTAAAATATGAATTGTTCTTAAAGAAAAGAAAATAGTTCATGCAGAAAAGTAAAAATGAGCAATTAAAAACGAACACTGCGCAATATAAAATAAAACAAAATTCCAATGATATTCAGGAAATATTCCTTTAAATTGAAAGTTTATGAGCCAACAACCCCGATCAATTTCCATATGGTATTTTCAAGACAGCGATAAGTAGTGATACTGTGTCTTGGCTAACAAAGTCGATGTCGATAAAGAAGATTAACGAATGTGGGTCTCATTGAAAAAGGTACCATTAAACAAAATCAAAAGAGCACTAAAAACAGCTGTTTGAGCAATATATACGTCACAAAAGAGCACTAGAAAATGCCATTTGAGCAATATAAAGGTAAAAAAAGACACAAAAAGCACAATGAATGTCCCAGGGAAAATTTCAAAAACGCTCAACAAAAAATAAGAAATGAGCAAGAAACGTATAAAATTAGCACTCTGAGAAATAAGTTGAGCATTTTATAGGCCATGAAGGTCACTAAGAACGAAAACAATATCTTTTGAAAACCTGCAAATCTTCATCGAACCATAGACAAACAGACATAACACTCGCATCTTGTACATCGAACACGCATTTAACGATCAATTTAAATATGTGTTAGTTGATAACACCTCCGCCGGTGGCGCCCATAGTTAATTTCCTTGCGTTTGATGTTTACACACTGCTGCTATCTGTTGAGCGTGCTACCCGTTACAGTGTTCTCAACAGATGGCGGTAATGTTTTAGAAAAGATGGTTTACAGTGGAAACTATTCAATGTGTTATGTCTGCTTGTCTGTGATCGAACTATCGCCTCATTTTTTTAACAACAATCAAATGAAGGCAAGATTAAATTAACTATGGGGGCCACCGGCGGAGGTGTTATCAACTAACACATATTTAAATTGACCTTTAAATGCGTGTTCGATGTACAATATGCGAGTGTTATGTCTGTTTCTCTATGGTTCGATGAAGATTTGCAGGTTTTCAAAAGATATTGTTTTCGTTCTTAGTGACCTTCATGGCCTATAAAATGCTCAATTTATTTTTCAGAGTGCTAATTTTATACGTTTCTTGCTCGTTTCTTATTTTTGTTGAGCGTTTTGAAATTTTCCCTGGGACATTCATTGTGCTTTTTGTGTCTTTTTTTACCTTTATATTGCTCAAATGGCATTTTCTAGTGCTCTTTTGTGACGTATATATTGCTCAAACAGCTGTTTTTAGTGCTCTTTTGATTTTGTTTAATGGTACCTTTTTCAATGAGACCCACATTCGTTAATCTTCTTTATCGACATCGACTTTGTTAGCCAAGACACAGTATCACTACTTATCGCTGTCTTGAAAATACCATATGGAAATTGATCGGGGTTATTGGCTCATAAACTTTCAATTTAAAGGAATATTTCCTGAATATCATTGGAATTTTGTTTTATTTTATATTGCGCAGTGTTCGTTTTTAATTGCTCATTTTTACTTTTCTGCATGAACTATTTTCTTTTCTTTAAGAACAATTCATATTTTACTATGGCTCATCCTCATGTTCAAGCATACATTTATCTCCTGGATCCTGGAACTTTTTCAGTTTTTAAAAGATATTTTCATTTTTTTTCTTGGGGAAATAATCACGATTTTACAGCATAATTGGATTAAAACAGTGATAACTGTGCGCTTTGTGTGGGACATTTTAGATTTATTTATTGCGGTTATTCAATATAACATTGCTCATTTTGCCACTTTTATGGGAAAATATGTTCAACTGCAGGTGACGAAAGTGAGTTATTTAGTGCTCAAATTTCATAATTTAGTGGAGATTCATCCTTATTTAATTGAGCGTATTGTATTTACTATTGCCCTTTTTGCCATTTTTACCGCTCACATTCAAATTATTAAAAGAAGCTTTTTATTTGTTTATTGCCTTTTTCTTCATTTTTATTTCAACTTGTTTTTTGTTTATTGGTGCACCACTGTAGTATTTAGTGGCCAATTTGAGATTTTTTATTGCTCATTTCGCTTTTTTTATTGATGATTAATTGTGCTGCCGTTCAATAACTAGAACGATACAAATAATGTTTTTGCCCCTAAATTTATACTTATTTTTTATATCGTTTTAGTACCAATATTTAGTATATATTCCTGCCAACAGGTGTCGTACATTGACGATAAAAACATAAATAAGGACCTTATACACCAACTATTAAAAGTGACACCTTTTTCACTCTTAATTAAATAACCAAAATATTGAAATTAAAAACATGTAACAAACAGGTTTGTTCCTCATAAGCGATCGTAAAATACTAGATAGTTGTATTTTGAAGTTTGACGTTTGTTCATCTACTGAAAAATGTAGTAAAACGTTTCAAAATAGTTTTTGACAATTCTTTCGACTGAACTTGTTAGAGCAGCTGGCAGCAAAAGACTGTAAACAAACCAATACTGCATATGTGTGCGTTCCATAGAGAAAAAGGCTATAGAAAGAAGGTCGCTGCTTAGGTTGCCGAGAATACGTAAATTCCCCTATGCAATTTTGGTTGAATTTATTATTTCTTGAATATAAGATTTCAAATAAACCAATCGAGATTGATCGATTTTCTTCGTCGACTTTCTGTTTCGTTAATAACTCGGGTGCATTTTTTTTATTATAGTCCATTCAACGCTCTTGGGTCATTCGTGACTTGTCCGGGGTGAGATTTGAACTCATGACTTTCACATGAGAGGTATGTATTGGATGATAAGAACAGCTGAACATGTTTTTGGAGACAAGTTATTAACGAAAGAGAGAGTCGAGATACATCGTGATTGTGACATAGATGTTGGAAGGTTTGAAGAATTATCCTAGGTAGGGTGTCGATTGTTCATCACGACGAGAACGTGTCGATTGTTCATCACGATCGAAATCAGTGCTTGTATTTATGCTTAAAGGCATCAACACTAATTTTAAGCAAGCATATTATATTCTCTAGAAATCCAGATTCAAGCCCCTACCGAAACAATCAAGGACACCATACTTTATAACTGGATGGTTGCTAAACATCGCTTGCATAAAAATGTTGTTCAAAGAGTTGAGAGAAAAGTATAACGTAACCGAGCTTGCAACGCAAAACCCGCCGCAAGACTGCCTGGAAAACCTTTTCAGTTTAATCCGTATGAAGGGATGTAACCATCGCCATCCAACTCCCTTCTCATTTATTCATCCTACCGTCAGGTTGTGATGGCGCAGCTACTGAGACCAAGTGATAATGCTAACTGCGAGGTGGACATTGGTGATACACTTCTAAAACCAGAAGATTTTTGTAGGATCAAAATCTTCAGGCAGAGCATTCAGTAGATACAGGAGGAGCGATGTGTAACAATTTAGGAGAAATCTTTGATCCTGCTGAGATCACAAACGTGCATTATACTGCAGGGTGGATACTGTCCACTATTACTGCTCAGTCGGCATAAATGCAGCTACAAAGCAAGACAAGGCTGAAGGCGGTTGGGTCCGATTCGCAGTTCGGCCTAGGTATTTTCGGTATAAAATATTTCTTGATTTCCCTGGGCATAGAGTATGATCACAAACGAAGTGAATTACGGAGCGGCTCGAAAACTTTGGTGACGAACCTGCTATTGTATTTTTCAGTGTACCACATGGCAAGACAACTACTGGATTGTACTAGCATTTTCACGAAATGTACTAGAATGTTTTGGTTCTATCTCTTTCACTCTACTCAAAACTGAAATGCATACAAAAAATGACAAGTGAAACACTCTTTGCACACTGTCAAAGATCATTGCACACAAAATCAACTTTGTTCAAATCAGAACAAAAATACTAGCCCATCTGATGGCTCAAGCTTCTAAGAAAATTCTATTACAGCGAACCTTATTTTTTAATTGATTTCTTCGCCAGTTAGTCGTCTTTCAGTTTGTTTGTGGTATGATGGTACGCACCACACAATAATGCTAATGCAAAAATAGGGAAACATATTTAGAACGTTATTATTTGCATCAAAAAGGCTTAAATGTTAACCATACACAGTAGATGTGCCATATTTTAACCTTCAATGGGGTTATGTTGTTAATTGTAAATACCAGAAACCTTCATATAGCCGTGAACAAATCTAAAATTATATTCGCCAAGTATGTCCCACCGTAAGAACCATAATAACTTGCTACCAAGTAACGGCATATGAAGCTAACAAATGTGTGTACAACGATCCATTAATGCATACAATATTGCAAAGTTTTTCGTTTGACTGCAAACGATTAAAGTAATCCATTAAAATATTTTGTTGTGCATAGAAATGAATAATTAATACTTTGACCATCTTTTTATTAATACGGAAATTTTATTCCGTGAAAATACTAGTTTGACATTAATTATACCAGTTTCAAGAATATCGACAAAACAAACAGTGACATTTTATTTTTTGATTACGAATTTCATGTGACAGATCGATGTCCAACTATACCAGTTATACCACCCTTACCAGAAATAAAAGGGGTCAGGTTTTGATTCAATATTATTAAGAAGTTCCACATATGTGCGGTTATCCAATAATCCAATAAAGCTTTTTTCTTGAAGCTGGGTTATATATTTTTTACACATTTTTTTTTGTTGGAAGAATTTATCAAGTTTATTTTACTGCGAATCTAATTACTCGAAATTAGTTATAAGCACACCACAAAATGATTTACCCTGCAAACTTTAACACTACCAACACAGATAACAGACATAGCACACACAATCACATTCATCGCAAATAATGTTTTAGTTGGGAATGTGCTTGCATTTGTCATGGTGGCACCTCTGAAGCATTAAGCAAGCCACCACATTTCGAACTTAACAGTGATGCCAGTTCTTTTTCACGTCAAGCTAGTAGAATTTAGCTCTTGAAAATGATAAGCGGTCAAGGCATCCCACTGGAGACACATACCACATCTGACGAGTACAGAAAAAAATGGTTGAATATTGCATCAAAACTGCTGCACATTAGTCTTTCCGTTCCTAATATTACGTTGTACGATGTACACAGAATTCGAGAACAAATCATGTTGATGACTGTAATATTCTATCAACTTTTACCAGTTATTTATGTTCAATACTTCACCATGAATAACATTGATTGATACATATTATTTTTTTCTACTGTGTATACATTGAAGTGATGAACGGTGGTAGAAAGGCCACTATTAAGTGATGCATTACCACCGACAAACCGACATGAATGACCATAGCAAAAACAATATAAATTCTGACCAAAGCACGCTACTGACATCTGGCTCCGTGTTCGCGGGAAATATTTAGGTAAACCATGAACCCGCATGCAAATGATATGAATTGGTTCGTGTGTGATCTATTCCAGAAAAATTATTTTTATCTAGATAAAAAAAATCCTATGGTTTTGACAGTTCGAATCACTGCACATTTAAATCGGTCATGTCATGTCGGTTTGTCGGTGGCATTACCTTGTTTCCAGCAAAAGAAAAAAGCACACTGAGCAAACAAAACAAATCGGGCGATTGACCATTTGCTTCAGCTTTGGTAGAAAGTGAAGCAGAAGGTCAACCGGCGCCGGTGGTGCAGTGGTAAGCGTGACGGCTTTCTCACACCCAATGGGTCTGGGTTCAATCCCAGCCGAGGTCGGTGGGATTTTTCTGAGCCATAAAAATCTCTGGTCACGTCTTCCTTCTGAAGGGAAGTAAAGCCGTTGGTCCCGGCCCATGTGTGTTTGAATGGGTGCGATATCCTACGCAGGTGTGGAAGCTGCCTTCCTGCACATTCGATTGCCGTCAATGGCTTGCAATCGATGTCCGTCGGTGATTGGCACTAGATTGCGGAACAGAAACCGACGTTAAATAAAGGAATGAAGAAGAAGAAGAAGAAGAAGCAGAAGGTCGAGGAACAAGCAACAATGCCTTTGACATTACCCTCTACATCAACAGCTCCAGCAACGCGAGTGGAGGCAATGCTCACGGCAAAAACGGCAAATATTAACAAAAGGAAGCAGAATGTTTCAAAGAAGCTGAAGCAACTGTCCATGGACCAGAGGGTTAGTTTTACTGAAAACGTGCTGCTTTATTGGGAAAGTTTGAGAAAATGCGACCCAGAACTATACGCACTTGCACAAATCACTATGGCGGTCCCATGTACGCAAGTGTCTGTAAAGCACTCATTTAGTGCACTTTCCTTGGTTCTTACCGACTGAAGGTTGAAGCTCACCGACAAAAATCTTGCAAATATTTTGTTCGTTAAGCTTAACCGAGAGTTTTTTGATCAGAAATAGGGGAATTTACGTATTCTCGGCAACCTAAGCAGCGACCTTCTTTCTATAGCCTTTTTCTTTATAGAACGCACACATATGCAGTATTGGTTTGTTTACAATCTTTTGCTGCCAGCTGCTCTAACAATTTCAGTCGAAAGAATTGTCGAAAACTGTTTTGAAACGCTTTTACAAAGCTCCAATTTTCTCTAGTGAGAGCGAGTATTGTCGGCAACCAGTTTTTCTTCGGCAACCGTTCCATTTGAACTGCATGTAAATCTGCTGTTCTATTATCGGCAACTCGAAATCAGCTACAATTTGTAGTGCGTGTGTTTCATTTCAAGAAAACCCTGCTAGATTGCTTTTTCTCAGTGGTAAAGATATAGTCAAATTGAAGCTGAAAGCATAAAGAATCGTTTGCATGCATTCAGCAAAGTGTTTTCGTAAGAAAATCCAGTGAAAATAGTGTTTCAATTTGGGTTGCCGAAAATAGTCTGTCATGCCGAAGCCGTCATTTCCCCTAGCTGTTTTTTTTTCTGTAAATGTATACGTAAAGGGTGATACGGTCAAAATTTGGTCAATATCAACTTGACGTATTTCTTTCAATTTTGCATTTAAAAAACCTGAACACCCCTCATTTTGAAGGTGTGTGTGTGTAGAATGTTGCTCCTATTTTGATTTTGGAATTCACTCTTCAGTTGTCAAAATGCCGTCCAAGCAAGAAGAGCAGCGTATCAAAATTTTGCTCGCGCATCGCGAAAATCCGAGCTACTCGCACGCAAAGTTGGCAAAATCGCTAAAAGTTGCCAAATCAACCGTTACAAATGTAATTAAAGTGTTTGGGGAACGTTTGTCGACAGCCAGGAAGTCTGGATCGGGGGGAAATTGAAAACCGGAAGCCGCTGAGACGACAAAGAGAGTTGCCGGTAGTTTCAAGCGAAACCCTAACCTCTCTCTCCGAGATGCCGCAAATAAGCTGGGTGTATCGTCTACAACCGTGCATCGAGCCAAAAAACGAGCCGGACTATCGACTTACAAGAAGGTAGTGACTCCAAATCGCGATGATAAACAAAATACGACGGCCAAAGCGCGATCCCGGAGGCTGTACACGACGATGCTGACGAAGTTTGACTGCGTGGTAATGGACGACGAAACCTACGTCAAAGCCGACTACAAGCAGCTTCCGGGACAGGAGTTTTATACGGCAAAAGGAAGGGGAAAGGTAGCAGATGTTTTCAAGCACATGAAACTGTCAAAGTTCGCAAAGAAATATCTGGTTTGGCAAGCCATCTGTACCTGTGGCTTGAAAAGCAGCATTTTCATAGTTTCCGGGACTGTCAACCAAGAAATTTACGTGAAAGAGTGTTTGAATAAACGTCTGCTGCCTTTCCTGAAGAAACACGGTTGTTCCGTACTGTTTTGGCCGGATTTGGCATCTTGCCATTACGGTAAAAAGGCCATGGAGTGGTACGCCGCCAACAACGTGCAGGTGGTTCCCAAGGACAAGAACCCTCCCAACACGCCAGAGCTCCGCCCAATTGAGAAATACTGGGCTATTGTCAAGCGGAACCTAAAGAAGACCAAAAAAACTGCTAAGGGCGAGCAGCAGTTCAAGGCAAACTGGCTTTCTGCGGCGAAGAAGGTGGACAAGGTGGCTGTACAAAATCTGATGACAGGGGTCAAGCGTAAGGCCCAGCAATTCGGATTTGGAAAAGCGGAAGCCTAACTGAATATTTTTCCTGAATTTTATACTAATTGAACTTGAAAAAGAAATTTAATTTGATCAAATTTTGACCGTATCACCCTTTATATGAACCGGCGTATAAATAAAATAAAATGTAAACATTAAAAAAAAATATATATAATGGCGTATTTCGTCAATATGGCGTCAAACATCGATTTCCGATCGCTACCCGTCATCCCGATTCCGAAAATACCCATATTGTGGGGTATTTGACAATATTTTCCAGATTCTCAAACTGGAAGCCGCCAACTTAGATTTCAAAATGTTGTCATATGTCGATTTCTGGTCTCTACCCGTCATCCAGGTTCAAAAAATACCTATATTGTGGGGTACTTACAGTTTTCCCCTGTTTTTCTCTAACCGTAAATCGCCATCTTGGATTTAAAAATGGCGACAGACATCAATTTCCGGTCCCTACACGTCATTCCGGTTCCAAAAATACCCATATTGTGGGGTATTTGATAGTATTTCCCTGTTTTTCTCCAACCGGAAGTTGCCATCTTGGATTTCAAAATGGTGTCAAACATCGATTTCCGGTTCGTACACGTCATCCCGATTCTAAAAATTCCCATATTGTGGGGTATTTGACAATATTTCCCAGTTTTTCTCTAAGCAGAAGCCAACATCTTGGATTTTGAAATGGTGGCGGTCATAAATTGTTGGTATGGGTAAGATATTTTGAGATAGAAACAAATTGTTGCACCACTTGCACGTCCGTAAAATATCAACCCGAAAACACAACCGCTACACAACCTTGGTTCGATTTTGTGTTTTTCATTTTTTCATACCAAACTCGTTTACCGGTAAACGAAAACCAAACATAAATCGAGGTGTCGTGAAAACGAAACACGCGTTGGTTTACAAGTTTCGATGGAAACACAACCAGCATCTAAACCAAACACGGTGTGTAGCAGTCGAGAAGTTACATCTGAAGTTCCTCTTTTTTTAATAATGGGGCGGTGCTTAGAAAGAATCTTTTGTGCCGAGTATGCAATCCTTACCTGACACACCCAGTAACATCCAAGGTTGCAAAGACTCATTTCAGCTAAAACAATGTTTTTCTAAATTATGAAATAATTAGATGCCATGATCAAATTTTGAATTGGTAGGATACAAGAAGAGGTTGCAAAGAATGTTTTTGACATATTAAACCTATTTATTTCACTTCATGAGAGTCACAATCAGCGATTTTTCACAAACTCACTCACTCACTCACTCACTCACTCAACGATCAGCAAATCGCTGATTGTGACTAATAGAAAGCAAAATTTACAGGTTTTATGTTTCCAACGCATACTTTGTAACCTCTTCTTGTAAGTTACAAGTAAAACATGCCATCATACCATCTTTTAGATTTATTATTCCGAAAAACATTATTTTAGCTTAAATGAGTCTTTGCAACCTTGGTAACATCTTCTTGCCTTTTTATGATTAGCACTACTATGTTTATCGTGGGGCCGCAGATCAAGGAAGGATTCCAGTTCGTTTATGGCGGCCAGGTTATCTGTCTGGTATATAAAGCCATTGAAATATTAATTAATAGTAAGAGGTTGTGTCCAAGACACGACCGTGGAATTGAAGTAGGATTACGTGCTAGAGAAACCCTAGGGGAGTCTCACTTTTAGAATGCCCATTGAATATGCATTTAATTTAAATTAAATGCATTTAATTTCAATCGTTTGCATCAACCTTTTAGTGGAATGTGAAAATCAAAACAAAGCATGCGCTTTTCCGGTGACACCTATACATACATACATGCATTGAGGCGAAGATAAACAAACACAACAAGAATAGAAAACTCGGAGTAGAGAATTCACGAAACTCCCAGCAACCTTCTCCGGCAGCAAATAAATTCTCCAACGGAATCGTGCAGAAGCTCCCTCCGGAATGTCCACTGCTAACACCAAAATCACGTAAAACCTGCTCCGCTGAGAACGCGAGACAACTCCGTCGAAATTCCGTAGAACCTTCGTTGGCAGCATCGGAAATCTCCACCGGAATCATGCGGAAGCTCCTCCACCTAAAAACCCGAGAAAATAAAACTCCGACGAATCTGGAACATCCGCTTGCTGAATCAGAAACCTCCACCAACATTGTGCAGAACCTTCTCCACTGAGAACGCGTGAAAACGACGTTAAAATTTCCTTAAAACTCCGCTGACAGCATCATAAATCTTCTCCGAAACCGAATAGAACCTCATCCACCAAGATCGCAAGAAAACACCATCGAAATTTCGCATCTTTTAATGGGCCATACTTTATGTAATTGTAATTTATTTATTTATCAACATCAACAGATTCAATGTAGCCCCAATGTTATATATATAGTTAAACGTAATACTGGTGGAACCCATTATCAGGACAAGATAAAGTTCCTAGAACCTTCGTTGGCAGTCTTCGAAATCATGCAGAACCTCCTCCACCTAGAAGGCAAGAAAAATCCGTTTGAACTTCCAGAAACTTCCGCTGGCAGCTTCCAAAATCACGCAGAACCTCGTCCATCGATAACATGAGAAAACGCCGTCGATATTCCCTGAAACTATCGGCGAAGAGGGTTCCGAGAGATTTCGGTGCTGCCAAAGGAGGTCCCAGTGAGCTTCGACGGAGTTTTGCCGCATTTTCGGTGAAGGAGGCTCTGCACGATTCTGGTGGAGATTTCTAATGCTTCCACCGGAAAATTCGACGGATTTTTTCCGCGTTCTCGGTCGAGGAGCTTCTGGCATAATTTTCTCAAGCCAGGAGTGTGAATTTGAGTGAAACCGAAGCGAACAACAAAAAAGACAAAACCTTTCATGTATACATGCATGTATTGCATGCATTTTTTTTTGTTTCAAAATGCACCTCAAGTGATCTGCCCCTAGGGGAAACCACTATTCCCATTCACAAAACGCATGGAATTTTTGGTTTATTCAATAGTTAAACAAGTAATAGGTTGTATCCAAGACACGGGGCCTCCCTTAGCTCAGTCGGTAAAGACGCAGCTACAAAGCAAGACCGGAGGATGCTCGAAGTGGCTAGGTTCAATTCCCGGTCCGGTCTAGGAATTTTTCGGGTTGGAAAATTTCTAGACTTCTCTGGGCATAGAAGTATGATTGGACTTGCCACACAATTATACCAATGCAAAAATGGTACAGGCATCGAAAGCTCTCAATTAATAACTGTGGAAGTGCATTTAGAACACTAAGTTGAGAGCACGCAATAAGCTAATATGCGTATGCAATAAGCTTGAAATGCGAATAAGAAGAAGAAGAAGACACGACCATAGATTTGACGTAGGATTACGAAAGGTAGTTTTGATGTCACAGCAAAAGTATAGTATATATTAAATTGACTTCTTAACTCGTTGTCTGTGAAAAAGTTCGATAGGTTGAAATCCGCAACCAATTATATAAGCAATTTGAGAGTTCTGTTTTTGAGGTACTCTATCGGTATCCATGTAGAATAAACCAATCCTGGACGATATGTCTTGGATACAAGCTCTTAGTTGAACTCTTTAGTTAACTCTTTTATCAGTCACTTGTGGTCGTGAAAAGACCGAAGCTTGCAAGCCATTTTAGAACAATGCTGTGGAACTGTTTCCTCTATGTTCTTGGAGAAGATAGCGGTGCCCATGTGGTGCACCTGAGAAATACGCACAGTATCTTCTAAATTCTACTCGAATGTTCTGAATGAAGGTTAGATCTAGACACGACCCACCGAAAGTAGTCACTTGGCTGAGGCTAAATCGAGATAGAGGTAAGTTTTCCGCCTTCGACACATCGACGTTGAAATCCCCAGTTACAACAATGGACATGGTGACACGAGTGTACAGGACAACCCAAGCAACAATTTTGGTTTTATGGGGGTTCTGTAGACCGCGATTAAGACTTGTAGAATGCTATAAAACCTATTTAAAACTTTAAATGTTACTTGGGAAGGCTACGCGCTAAGAACTAAGAGTGGTACCTGGCGAAAAAAAAAACAAAATAAAATGATGAGTGAGAAATACAAAAAAAAATATGAGTGAAAAATAGGGGAAATTGATGTAATGTCGGCCTAAATGTCTCTACACAGATAAAAATTCTGAATTTTAATAGTGATGTAAACATTCATTCACGTTAACTTAAATTTAATTTCACGCAACCGAGCAATTTGTAAACAATGTTGTTTACAAAGATGGGCTTTTGTATACAATATTTGCTACATTGCATGAAATGTGCCAGAACTTTACATGATATATAATGTAAACTTATCATATTGAACAGAAATTAACACTACTTTTCGAACTGTGTACACAGATAAAAATTCTGAATTTTAATTGTGATGTAAAAATTCATTCACGTAGACTTGTATTTCATTTCACTCAACAGAGCAACTTGCAAACAATGTTGTTTACAAATATGGGCTTTTGTATGCAATATTTGCTACATTGCATGACATGTGTCAGAACTTTACATGATGTATAATGTAAACGTATATGATATGTGACGCTCCATTTATGTGCATCATATTGAACAGAAATTAACACTATTTTTTCGAACTGTGTAATTTGGGTCCATACATTAATTCAGCAATCGACTAAATTTTCAATAGTGACCAAATATATCCATTAGTACCGTCCCAATGACGCGTTGATAGATACAATTGATAAATAGCAGATTTTTAGCGATGGGCCCAATCTTCGATCCATAGGCCAACATTAGAGCCATTTGCCCTACATGGATATTTCGTGTTTTATACCTGGTGAAATGTACAACGGAAACTGCGAGTACTCATGACTGAAATTTCTTTAGCGCAGGTGTCACCGTACTCGTCTGCTCTATCCAACAATTGAGTTCTTTAATTTTGAAAAATGCATCGGTTTTTATACATCATCTTAAAGAGCTTCGTTTTCTGAGCACAGCGATATTTTTTTCGAGCCCAAACACTTTCATCTCGATTTTTAGATCAAAATTTATAGCAAAATAATAACATCACTGTTTGACACTAAACTAGCAAAATGACAGCTCGCTTCCATACAAAGTGACACCGAGGGGCGCTAATAAGGTGATTTTTGCAAATGTAATCGTACTTATTTAAAATAGTTCCAGTGTACCAAAATTGATGAAATTTTGGGTTTGGGTTCCACTTTTAATGCAGATTACGAATATGCATTTACCTCAATACCCTTAAAGAACCCAATTCATCGTAGCTGGCACATCGGTCTCTGCTCTGTACGCGAGTACCAATAACCGATGCCAGGGAGACACTTCCACATCTAGAACCAAGAAATCGAACCCATCAACACATGGGCCGGCACCGACCTCCGCATCCTTCCATTGGAAGACGTGATCAGAGGATTTTCGCCACCAGAAAATCCCAACGACCACAACTGGGATTGAACTCATACAGACATTACAGTCACGCTTACCACTCAACCACTAGTGCCGTCTACATTGACTTACAACCAGTTTCATTTTAACTGCGAGTTCAAAGTGTGACTTCACATTATTTCGTCGTACATTTTGAATTGATTATTCATGGCGAATTAAAAAATAATCTAGAAGTGCATGCTCTCAGTGCTTTCGAGTGGATTGGTGAAGGGAGCTTACACTACGTACTAGCAATCTAAAATAAGTGCACTGTTCGGCGCATTTGAATTTTAATAGCTTTAGCCCAATTCGTTATTTATCCCTATTATTCCACATCGGCAGCGTCCCGGTCCCAATTGCATGTATAATCCACTAGGGACACAGCAGAGCCATTCTACAGCCACCCAAATCGCTCCATCCATTGACTGTATGAAATATGAATCACTAGAAATGTAACTTCTCTCTTTTGCAACTCTTCTACCACCCGCACAATCAGTTTTGCTTGGTTGGATCTTGTTTCCATTTGTTTATGAAATCCACGCCTGGGTGCTAAATATAAACGTGTACCATTGGCAAAACCTAGATTAGGGTGATTCTAGAAAACTATGATAACAAATCCAATTGTCTTCCAATAACAGCTTCAAAACCACCCTTGGTTAATAATAAGTCAAAATTAGCTAGTTGGTTTACACTCTTAAATCTACAAAAATCAGCCAGCCACCCCAATGTTCGTATATACATGCGTAGATATACACACACACACCGTGCCTGGAAAGTTCACAAAACACTTTCCACTCAGCTTCGTGTTACAGTTTTATGTTTGGAAGGCTGTTGCTTTTTCCGGAACAACAACGTTTTACCCGAAAAATTTTAGGACACGGTACTGCCAACCGGGTGAACGACTCTGTATGTGTGGTTTTATCATATTTAATTCATAATTTTTGGGCTACACGTTTCGTTTCCCCGCACGGAAAGCCCAGCTAATCTAGCAAAGTTGCGAGAAGCTAATCCCCATAGAATAAAGAGAGGGAAAAATATGCCACAAACCGACCAATCCTGGATAATATGCCAAAACTGTGTGGGCTATTTTGTAATCTAGTTTATGATTTTCCCTTGATTTTCTCGGGATGCTCAAGGATGTGGAATTTCAGAATTGGCCAAAACATCTAGTTCTGGTTGGGATGGGAAATGCTAGCTCACATCTAGGCAGTGTAATTTTACGGGCGGACAATGAGACTCAAGTTCTCATCCGATTATCAAGTGCGGTTGTTTGTGCATACAGGGTTTTATCTGTTTGTTTTTTTTGCCAAAAGGTCTTCCAACTCTTTTGATGCTGTTGTTGTTGTTTAAGTAATTTCACACATTCGTAAGCTAATTTGTAGGTGAAAAATGTTCAAATCAAGATTAGATTGTCGGCTACTTGTTAGGTGGAAAATGGCCGAAAATGAGTAAATATTTTGGTGTAAATGTCATATAGCACTATTCCATGCATCACTAATCGAGATCATATTTATTTTGGAAGGGTTAATTGAATCTGTGATGCAAAAATCATTATATACCAGTCTACCAGTCTCATAGCTCATGCAGTCTTTTGTAGTTTACGTGAAGTAGCACACATCTGTCACACAGATTGGTTGCAACTTGAGTGTGACTCAAATGAGTCCTATAGCACCTGCCTTAATAGTTTTGTGACATATGTGCTACATCGTATGAAAAATTCATGTAAATTTCTGCGAGATATAGTGCACATAAAATTAACGCTAGATTTGGCATAAATTTACGCGATATTTCGTGTAAATTTAAGCGCAATATCGCATAAATTAGCAATATTGTATGCAAGCTTGTGAACGATTTCGCTATTTATGCCAAGTATAGCTCAAAATTAAACGAAGGGAGATATTACGCTATAGTTAAAATTCAGAATTATTTTCTGTGTACTGGACGATCACAACAACCCGGAATACGATAAGGGTAAAATGGCCATGCTATGAAAGGTCCCCGTTAATCCACAAAGTTAATTGATATATAAGTGTAGTGCATTTTAAATGTTCTAGCCCTTCTTCTTTTTATTCGCATTTCAAGCTAATTGCTTAGTGCATATTAGCTTATTGCGTGCTCTCAACTTAGTGTTCTAAATGCACTTCCTCAGTTATTAATTGATCTAGCCCTGGTTCTCATAAGTTCCTACTTCATGCCTCCCCGATTCATATGATAACAAAAGACTACCAGCTAAAACATGGACACATCTGGGTGGCGTAGCCTGGGCAATGTTGCCAGTTCGGCAACACTTACACTTACGCTTACCTGAGTGAGAGGTAATTACGCTTACCACTACACCATCGGTACCGCTGTTGTAATCCTGTAACCAAACTTGGAAGCAGGGGATACTCTATATAAATTCTATTCTAACTCTTTTCTGAAATGACTTCTAACTTTTCAGGGCCACCAATGTTACGTTGGTGATAAGTTTTAACCTCCGAAACTATACAGAGTGCGTCCCTGTCGCTTCAGAGCGTAGACGACATCCATGGCCGTGACGGTTTTGCGCTTGGCGTGTTCAGTACAGGTGACGGCATCACGGATCATAATTTCTAGGATCACCTTAAGCACACCTTGGGTTTCCACGTAGATCAGACCGGAGATACGCTTGATACCACCACGTCGAGCCAGACGACGGATGGCAGGCCCTGGATGTTATCACGCAGAATTTCCCAATATCGACAAAGCTGCATCATCATGACTGTATGTAGCCAATGGGGAGCGAGAAAATATGGTACCGGCAGAGCTGGTTGTCTATATAACAGGTTGCTAACTACGCTTTTGGCTCATTCTCTGCTTGTTCGTCAAGCAGTTCAGTCCGGTATTGCTCGCTCTGTCGAGTTGTTCGATAGCTTATTCCAAACGTTTATACGCGTCGTCAGTAGTGTCGGTCGCATCGTGTGATGGGAAGACAGCGCTCCCGGAGCAGGCTCCGTGAGAAAGCGGAGAAGAACAGTGGTGAGTGTAGCACGAGTGTACCTATTTCAAATAGGTACGCTACTCTTCCCACCGATGTTGGAAATACCACCACCGCCACGGTGAAGCGATCCAAGAAGAGGAAGAAAAACCAAGGCCAGTCCGATGGTGCGAGTGGACGTGATGACGTCACAACAACGAACGCCAGCGACATCGGTGATTTCGGCGACGCCATCGACAACGAAAATTCTGCCGGCCCGAGTGCGGCAAAAGTGAAGCTACCTCCGTTGGTAATGAAAAATGCTCATCTTAATGAGCTCATCGCGGATCTAGCGACGCTGGGCGTTAAAGCCGAATTCAAGTTGGGCAGAGTCGGCACCAAGGTGGTGCTCCGTACCAAAGTGGAGTATGACTTGGTCGTCGCCCACCTGAGGACTTCCAAGGTGGAATTCTTCACCCACGACATTCCCGGTGAGAAACCATTCAAGATCGTCATCAGGGGCCTACCAAACTTCGACCCGAAGTTTATCGAAGCTGAAATCAGGGACCGGTACAAGCTGGCCCCAAGTGCTGTCTATCGGATGACAAGAAGAGACGAGAATGTGAAGGCGTATCCGGATAGCCTTTTCCTGGTACACTTCCAGAAGGGAACGGTGACACTCAACGCGCTGAAAGCCATCCGCTCCATCAATTGCATCATCGTCCGCTGGGAGCCATACCGTGGTGGCCATCGCGATGTGACTCAGTGCCAACGGTGTCTGAACTTTGGACACGGCACCCGCAACTGCAACATTAAGCCACGCTGCGGCAATTGCGCTCAAGACCACGCCACTTCCGACTGCCCTGCGGATGGAGCTGTGGTGTTAAAATGCGCCAACTGTGGTGGTGCTCACCAAGGTTCCGACAGACAGTGCTCCAAACGCGAGGACTTCAAACGGATCCGAAAACAGGCGGCAGCTAACAGCCAACCAGGACGCAAGAAGGACAAAGTCCCGGCATTTCGGACGGAGGATTTCCCGCCTCTTCGTGCTCCTCAGCAAAGGCAAGCGAATTCGCGGGTGCATTCCGTTCAAGCAACTTCTGGTGATTCTGCTGGCCAAAGCTCTCCATCCCCCCTGGATTCTGGAGACAACCACCAGCGCAAAACAACAACCCCGATCTGTTTTCAGCGGATGAACTGATGGAAATTTTCGTCAACATGACCGGTGCTCTACGTAAGTGCCGCAATAAGCCCGAACAGATCCAAGTGCTCGGTAAGTTCATCATCCAGTATGGTGTCTAAACCGCTAACCATCGCTACCTGGAACGCTTGCTCTGTAAGAGCAAAACATATTGAGCTTGCCGACTTCCTCCGCAAGCATAGCATCGACGTGGTTCTTCTAACTGAGACCCACCTAAAGTCCGGTGACAGCTTCTGGTTGCCTGACCACAACATTATCCGGCTTGATCGCACCAGCTCCAGGGGGGGTGGTGTAGCGGTCATCGTCAGAAAGGGAATCAAGTTTTGCACTCTGCCCCACATCCGCACTTCTATCATCGAGGCCATTAGTGTGGAGGTGGAATCACCAACTGGAAACGTCCGGTTCATCGCTGTTTACTGCCCACGCCAGTGTACCGCAAGCAACGGATTAGGAATCCAATTCAAGAAGGACCTGACCGCCATCACCCGTACTAGCTCCCGATTCATCGTTGGGGGCGACCTGAACGCCCGCCATGAAGCTTGGAGGGACTACCAGAGGAACCGGAACGGATGTCTATTGTTCGACCACGCACAACATGGTCTGTACACTGTGCAATTTCCGGACGAACCAACTTTCATCTCTCCGGCGGGAAATCCCTCCACGCTGGACTTTTTCCTGTCAAACATCGAACTATCCAAGCCGGAGGCGCACAACGATCTCAGTTCCGACCACCAACCGGTGGTGACTGAAGTCGGTGTCAACGTGGTTCCTGCTAGAAGCTGCCTGCGTAAAGACTACCACCATGTCAACTGGGTGCAGTACGGACGAATGGTGGACAGCAACATCGATGAAAATCCACTGCTCAACACCATAGATGACATCGACCGGACGTTGGAAGGGCTCCAACAGGCCATATCCATGGCTGACGAGGCATACGTTCGACAAGTTCCTGTGAGGGGTAAGTTTGTTGCTATTGATTCCCACACCCAATTACTGATTCGGTTGAGAAATGTTCGTAGACGCCAGTTTCAGAGGACTGGAGACCTGGGTAAAAAACGTGAAATGGCCGATCTGAATAGGCAGATTGCTTCCAGAATGGACTCACTCCGAAATGAAAGTTTCGGGCGTGTTGTCCAGAATCTGGATGACCGCTCCAAACCATTCTGGAAGGTAGCCAAGGTCCTGAAAAATCATCCCAAACCCGTTCCACCTCTCAAAGTCGAAAATGATGACGATCGGCTTTTAATCACCCCACAGGAGAAAGCAAATGCGATCGGCGAGCATGTAGCTTCATCGCATTTGCTTGGCTCGACTATCCAAAGTCCGCTCGATGATCAGGTAGCGCAATGCGTTCAAAACCTAGATACCTCCCCTTGTGTCGTGCCTCCGGCGGATATGATTACAGTACAACAGATTTGCTCAGCGCTGAAATGCACCAAGAACATGAAGGCTCCCGGGTTTGACGGTATATTCAACTTGATCTTGAAGAGACTCAGCATGAAAGTGCAGTCTCTTCTAACCGCTATCTTCAACAGATGTTTGGAACTGCACTACTTTCCAAGCATCTGGAAAGTAGCAAAAATCATACCAATCCGCAAACCCGGTAAGGATCCAACATTGTCTTCAAGCTACAGACCAATCAGCCTCCTTTCAGCGCTGAGCAAATTGTTCGAAAAACTCATTCTCAATCGTTTGCTCAAGTTTGTCGAGGAAAATAACATTCTCCTTCCGGAACAGTTTGGGTTCAGAAAGGGGCACTCCACCAATCACCAGCTAGTACGGGTGATGAATAACATCCGAAGTAACAAAGCTGTATCCAAGTCCACAGCCATGGCCTTGTTAGACGTTGAAAAGGCGTTTGACAATGTTTGGCATGACGGACTTGTGTACAAGCTTTGTAACTTCAACTTCCCATTACATCTGGTTAAAATCACCCGTAACTACCTTCAGCAAAGATCGTTTAAGGTATCGTTGAATGGTTGTCTTTCAGACACGTTTTCCATCCCAGCAGGAGTCCCGCAAGGCAGTCTGCTGGGCCCCTTGCTTTACAGCATTTACACTTCCGACATTCCTCCCCTTGGAGACGGTTGCGTGTTTTTCCTGTTCGCAGATGATACCGCAATAGCCGTCAAAGGAAGGATGCCTCGCGAAATAACGAACAAACTTCAACGATGCCTTAACGCCTTTGCTGATTATGCCACCACGTGGAAAATCAAAATCAATGCCACCAAAACACAAGCGATCATGTTCCTCCATCGGCAATCGCCCAAACTGAAACCGGCTCCATCTTGTACTGTAATCATGGATGGCACAAGGGTTGAGTGGTCCGCCGAAGTAACCTATCTCGGGATGTTGTTCGATGAAAAGCTCCTCTTCCGTTCGCATGTGGAGAAAACCGTAATCAAGTGTTCTGCCTTGGTTAGGTGTCTGTATCCGCTGATTTGCCGCAGATCCCGCCTCTCAAGGGTGAACAAACTGGCCGTCTACAAACAAATCATAGCACCTGCGATCCTCTACGCAGCTCCGGTGTGGGAATCATGTGCACAGACTCACAGGAACAAAATTCAGGTCGCACAGAATAGAGTGCTGAGGATGGTTCTTGATCGTCCTTTCGACACTAGAATAACAAATTTACACGAAGAGGCAGGAATTGCCAAAATAGATTCAAGAATTAACGAAATTAAGACTAAATTTGCACAAAAATGTAATTTATCAGAACATGCTTTGATAAGCAATTTGTATATAGTAGGTTAGGTGTATATAGTAGTTGTAGGTTAGTTGTAGTTGTAAATAGTAGTTATAAGTAGTCTCCTTTTTTCCAATTCAAATCAAACCAATCCCACCAAGGTGGTCATACTTTAAAATAGGCCTGATAGGACTAGTAACTGTAAATAATAATTAAAATCTCAAATGAACTAAAGTTGAAAAGACGCATCTGTGTCACTTGAAAAATTCATCAATGTAAACCACACAAACACAAGAAATAAAGATCATTTTAAGTCAAAAAAAAAGTTAAGTCGCTTTTGGCTTAGTTTCGATTCACCCGTTCAACGACAAACATCAAGCAACAATGACTGGTCGTGGCAAGGGAGACAAAGCTCTTGGAAAAGAAGGCGCCAAGCGTTATCGGAAGGTTCTGCGTGTTAAAATCCAGGGTATTACCAAGCCTGCCATCCGTCGTCTGGCTCGACATGGTGGTGTCAAGCGTATTTCCGGTTATATCTACGAAGAAACCTGAGGTGTACTGACGGTGTTCCTAGAAAAATCCGTGATGCCGTCACCTACACTGAACACGCCAAGCGCAAAACCGTCACGGCCAAGGATGTCGTCTACACTCTGAAGCGACAGGGACGCACTCTGTACGGTTTCGGGGGTTAAAACTTATCACCAACGTAACAAAACGGCCCTTTTCAGGGCCACCAAGTTCATTTCAGAAAAGAGTTAGAATAGAATTTATATAGAGTAACCCATGATTACCCCATTCAATTTGTCACTAAATATATCAAAATGATACAAAAATCAAATAATTTGTTAGGGAAATAAATTATGTTCTATTTGTAGTCTTATCGGTGGGTTACATTTATTCTGTTTCACTTTCATAAACTGAGAAACCCTCATCGTTGCATTCTCCTGCTGAGCGACATCTTCGAAATCGTCCGAACCGTTAAATAATACAGAGTACATAGAGTATATACTTAAAGTACAGAGAGTACAAAAGGAGAGGAGCCAGTGTCGTGACTTGATAGCAAACTACTCATGATGGGAGGAGTCTGTGTCTGTGTGACGTTCCAGTTCTGCAAATAATTAAACGAACTGCTCTGAAGTTCTCTGATCATCCGTTAAGCACATCCCTGAAGATAATGAAATTACCCAAAACTTTCAAAACTTCTCTGATTTTTTTTTGGATTTGCCTGAAGATTTAGAACCAGCCTAAGGTTGAAAGTATTTTTTTTTTTTCCTTAATTTGTTTTCCGTCGATCTTGTTTTCCGTACTGAGCTCCAATGCTACCGACGCCAGGGAGGCAGCTCCCACACCTGGACCCTACCTATCGACCCATCAACTCATGAACCGGGGACCAACGGCTTTACTTCCCATCCGAAGGAAGGCGTGATCAGAGATGTTATGCCTCAGAACATCCCGGCGGCGCCGACTGGGATTGAACCCAGGCCTGCTGGGGTGAGAGCCAATCACGCTTACCACTACACCACCGGTGCCAGGCTGAAAGACTTTCTAATAATGTTTTCGTTAATACTCTGAGTATATTGGGCCTTATTTAAAGTAATTTGCTTGAAGTTAATTGAACACATTGTTCGCTTGATTTTACCTTATGTTCTCGAAACTACTCTGAAGCTCTGGCAATTCTTAGATTTCTGTAAAATTGCCAAATTTTGTTTGAAGTTTTCTTAACTTCTAAAGAGTACTCAACTCCGATTAAATGAGCATGAGCATGAGCATGATTAACCGCCCACGGCTGCTACTCTGTTATTGTCAGACCAGCTGTAATTACACAGAGAATCAATAGAAGATGCTTTGGACTACGAATCATCCTCAATATGTAAAAACTGGTGATTTCAAACCAATACCAGACAATACCAGCGCCAGCCGCGCCCGAACACAGGTCAAGAAAAGAAGGGGTAGGAATGTGTTGACGTGACTCTTGCTCTGATCGAAGACGAGAAAACCTCTGAACTTCCACGAGGAATCACTGGGATGTTGGGTAATAGGGTTGGGTTTGCAGCGGGGTTCGTTTTGGTAAACTAAAACGATAAGCTGAATTGATGCCCTAACGATCGTTTCACATGAAAGACATTGGGATTGAAACCACGGTCTTCTGCTCAGTAAGCAAAAATGTTTGCCACTAGGCAGACGAGCTCCTTTTTAATCATCGAGTAGCTGTTATTATATAACATTATCAAGGTAGCATGCAACTTACCTTTTCCCTCAGGGGCTGCCTACTCTGTCGATTGAGAGGTTATGTTGGGCCCGCGCCGTCGCTCGTTGCTCTCTGCGTCGTCGCAGGTGTCGGCAGATTCTGGTCTGGTTTCTCGGACCAACACTAGGAGCACGAAGGAGGCAACCGACAGACACTCGTGAACTACCAATCCCCTGCAGTCGAGAACGCATATATCTAATGGCGGGGATTGGCGACCAGCTCGGTGGCAATTAATACGCACACCACTTGCAGGTTTCGGGACACTTCGTCCGAACACCAGAATTACGCACTACCGAAACTGGGTTTTGCTTCTTCTGGCCAGGTTAACAGCCCGTTTCACTCGCCACACTAGGCGTCACACACGCGAAGGCAAAAATCCGTACTTTCTTTTTTTAACACTTGACTTTATTCAGCGCGTCCGTACTATCCAAAGGTTTTCCACAGAAGAGCTCATCAAGCGATCGAGCGCCTATTTATCTTCTCCCTCGCTCGCAATGGGAGGACTGACCTTCCTTCCCACACACTTTTGCCAACCCTTGAGAGGGGTGGTAGTTGCCTACTCGAGCAGTGGTAGCGGACGGCGCTCAAATAGGCGAGTTTATTTTAAATATTATAACAATTTCTAGTTCTAGCTCCTATCTTTCAAACTATTACAATAATGGGTATATTTTAATTTAATGGGACATGCTCTAATGTTACAATTACCATATAGTTATGTTAACAAATAAAACGATTGACGTGGATGGGCTTGAGTGTGCTCAGTGTGCAAAAACGGTTGTTCTAAGGCCATCGAGCCTCTCATATCATATTATACCGTTACTCAAGTTGTTATAACTTTTCAAACCCGGCACCGACGGCAACGAATAGTTTTACAAAATACATGATAAACAAGCGATCTTACCATACATTTTTAATATAAAAGGACCTGGGACCACGTTTTTCTGCTCAGTAGGCAAGCCACTGCAATCGCCGATCTTTCAAATCCTAAAACTAAAAGCTACGAAAGGGTACTTTGGCCTTCATTAAGTTCCACTTTCACGCGACGTTCAGTGTTTCAATTTGCTCATTACGCATGGTTCAGGCAATCATAACAAGCTATGACCGACGTGACGATTGTTTTAGCCCTGGTTAAACAAGCTATGCAAATGAAATCACGTTCTCGAATTTCACTTGATATGTAATGAACAACAGAAATACGCGATAATTTCAGCGGTTGATGGTTAATTTTAAATATATTAACGGTACTGCCTACGGCGACTACGACGGCGATTACGACGGCGCCTACGACAATGATAACAGCGAATTTGTAACTTACCATTTGTCTAGGATATAGCCCGGCACTTCCACTTGAGCTTCATGTCTGCTATCTGTCATTGTTTGCAAAAATATCTAAAAGCAATTACCATTGTTGTAATACTTCCTGCATTACCATGGTCATCTGGGAGGAGGTTCGCGTCTAGTGCTTTCCCCAGGAACCGTTCACGGCCACCAGCTACCGCCCGTCCAGTCTTGGGCGTATCCAGCGAGACATCCTTCAGCTTGCTCACAATCTTCGACACTGACGAAAGACAAGCAGGCGAGTATTTTTGCAAGTCGTTGACTCGCTGATTCACGGCAACGTCGGCCACCGAATCACCACCAAATCTCGCATCGGACACATTATCAGCACTTTCCCCAGCTAATTTACCAACCGGACCGTGTTCAAACTCGTACACGGTGACGAGGATCTCGATAGAACTACACGCCGAAAGCGTAACATCCGAACACGGTGAACCGGCCTCCAGGTAGCAATGAAAATCACAAGCATACTTACACTCCAATGGCTGCAAAAAAACACACAAGTGCAAAGAAACGGATCCAATAAACGTTACTCTTGCGAAAGCAAACCCGTCGTCTTCATCACACCCAACTGCGAAACACGTTCAAAAGCACTTTTGATACACTTTTGGTATCAATTTCGGTCGAAACACTTAATTGTTTGCAAAAATAGTTGCGAGCTAACCAACATCAACACCAACCGTGCCGAGATCTTTCACGCACCTTCTCTAAAGAGTTCTCAACTTCGATTAAATTCCCAGAACTTCTTAAAGATCCTCAACAATATCCTGAATGGATCTGTCTTGAATTTATCTGAACTAGCCTTTACACATCTACCGTATGCGTGATAATGTTTGCACCATTAAGCAATTTCAAGATTAAAAAAAATTCTCAAAAATTTCGCTTTCGAGTTTTTTTTATTTATTCAAAAGAGGATGTTTCTCAGAGTCTTAAACTATGTTAATCATCGATCGAGTTTCCACTTGCTGAAATTACGGCCGCCACACGCTTCCTGAATGCACGGCAGGTTCTAACAATGTAGTCTGGATCCATTTCTCTCCAGGTACGGGTCAATGTTTGTCTGAGGCTTGCTGTACTCGGGCGGCGTTTAGAACAGGCCTTGGCCTTCATGACGCGCCATATTGAGTAATCCAGCGGATTAAAAGATCGGGGCTGGATGGCGGCCAAATATCCTTCGCCCAGAACGGAAGACAACCACTTCTGAGTGCGGTTCGAGGTGTGGCACGGGACCCCATCTTGTTGAAATACAACATTTGGTTTCGGATCGTACTGTTCTTTGATACACGGAAGAACATACTTACTTAAAATCCCGATGTAGACCTCCGTGTTGACCTTGTCGCCTTCTGGAATGAACACCGGGTCCATTTTTTTGCCATCGGAAGCCACCAATCCAAACACCATAACGCTAGCAGGATGCTTGGTCAGATACACGTTCTTGTACTCGTCGGCCACATCGTTTACCGAAAGAGAACTAATATACCGGTCGGTTCTGGAATTTGATACGGGATCGACGGTAAACATGCTCTCGTCGGTGAACAGGATTACCGGATATTTTCGCTTAAGAAAGTTCAAGATTTTCTTGCATCGTTCGACTCGTAGCTCCCGGATGCGGTTGGTATTCATGTGAGTTTTTTCCATGCCCTCGACTTCGCCCCGCAATCTTCCTTTACGATCTTCCGTGCCGCAAAGTCACTGATCCCGTGTTCCTTTGCCATTTTCCTTGTTGAACGCACTGGATTCACCCGAATCTTCCTTTTGATAGCAGCGATAACCCTCGGAACCCGAGCTGACCTCGGACGACCTGTGGCCACCTTTACGGATAGTTGTCCTTTCTTTTCTCGATCTGAAACCCTTTTGACAGTCCACCGGGACACTCCCACGGCGATTGAAATGTCTTTTCGCGACATTTGCGCGTGGGACAAATCGCGAATACGCTGCCACTTCGTGCAACTGTCAAACTAAGTAAATTATTTTCTTTTATACACAGCCTACTCCCGTATGAGCAATAGGTTACGTGCATGCAAAGAAAACCAAGGCATTGTATGTACAGGTGAAATGGGAACCTTATTTGTACGATGGTGCAAACATTATCACGCATACGGTATAAACTTCCCCAAAGGTCAGGACTTTTCTTTGAGATGCCTGAGCTTTTCTGAAGACGTAGCTTCTCTGACGTTCTTGACTTCCTTCAAGGTCTCTCGATATCCTTGAGTTGTTAGACCTTTTAAAAATTCCTGCACTTTCCCTAAAGCTTATGCAACCCGCTTGAAGTCCTGTAAGCTGCTCTGAAGTGATCGGATTTTTAAAGAAGTTATTCGAGCTTCTGTTATCATCCCTCAGCCTGTTCATGAAACTTTCCCGAAATGCTCAGTATTTCATTACATTCTTCGAAACATGTTGAAAGTTCTTTAAAAAAATCCTTTTGTGCACTTCCCTGATTTCTGAGAGCTTGTATGATTCCGTATTTTTGCTGTAAAGTTCTCTAAACTTCCTTGATGCTCTCTGGACTATTATTAATATTTGGAGCTTCATAAATTTAATGGAACTGTCTTAAAATGATCAAAATTTGCATAGAGCACTTAGAACTTCCCTGAAGTTCCTGTAGTTTTCCTGATGCTGCTGGATGAAGTTCTCGGAATTGCCCCGACGTTTCATGAAACTCCCCTTAAGTTCTTGTAACTCAAGTGAGGTTCAGGTAACTTCTGTAAAGTTTCTGCAATTTTCCTGACTTGCATGAAACTGCCATGAAACTCTTCGGTATTCACTAATGTTCTCGAAATATCCCTGAAATTTGTGGAACTTAACATAAAGGACCTTAAATGTCCCATGTAGTTTTGGACTTCCGTGTACCTTTCGGAACAACCCTAAAGTTTTCGTAACTGTCAATTGATGTCTACTGTCTGTCTGATGATGAGACTATATAACATACACTTTTCAATATTTTCCTCAAGTTCTCGGAACTTCATTATAGTTCTCGGAACTTCCCTAAACTTTTCACAATTTATCGGATGTTCATTGAACTGCTCTGAAGTTCTTAGAACTTTCCATAATACACCCGAATTCTGACAGTTCCAAAGAACTCCTAAGTACCTAAAGTTTTCTGGAGATTCTCGATGTTCTTGTTGAGTTCCAGAAACGTTTTTGAAACTAATGGAACTGCCATGAAGCTCTCTGAACTTACCTTCAAAAATCTATGGAACCTAACATAAAGGATCTCAAAACATTCCTAAAGTTTAGGACTTTCCTGAAGTAGTTGGGTAAAGTAAGTGAAGTTGGGTAATTTTATGTAGTGAATAACTCAAATGGATGTGTTCGGTCACACAATCGGCTACGGGCTATAATACAAGCAATAATAATAATAACGCTAACGGTCCGAGGATAGGACGTAGGTGTCCGATAAATGGATACGGATCCAGCAGGTTGACGTAAGGGTCCGGCAGTGGACGCTGGGGTCCGGCAATGACGCTTATATTCGGCAGGTCGACGCTTCGGTCCTTCAGATGAACGCAAGGGTTCGGAAAGAACGTTAGGCATTGGATGGCTACACTGGGCAATGCGGCTAGAACGCTTCTGTCCGAAGAAGACCCTGAGTTTCACCACGGATGCTGAGCAATACGATCCAGCTGTAGAATACTATGAACCGGAAATGATCCATGCAGTGAGGCATCTTAACTGGTAGGCGATGAATTGAAGCAAGGAATGGCGCCAAACTATTCGAATACGATGGCGATTTTAATGATGCTTCGAAGAATGCGATGGCGAAAATTGTCGACTTTATGATCCATCAATGGTGATTTCCAATCCATTACAAATATTCCTGGTCACGGCACCAATGTTTCGTCCAGGATGTTGCCCTACACAACGTTTCAAATTCAAATTCTGCTTGTCGCTGCGATTTGGAACTGTTTTTACCTTATACGACTTCAGCTCCAAACGCTGTTTTGATTTTTGGACAAAACCAGGTGACGAGCCACCGTTCGAACAGAGAGATTCGGGTTTTCCTTCAATATCCTCTTCACCTTTCGGGCCATGACAGGATCAGCACGGTTTCCTCTTGACCGTCAAACGTTCCGAAAATGATTTGAGCACACCGTGAACAGTGGATTTAGGTAAATCAAAATTTGCATTACGTCCGTTCAAACATTTACAGATTACAATGGCTGAAAGTCTCTATAATATAGAAATCAATCAAATCAATTTACAGATTAAACCGATTACAGTCAAAATTATACCAATATATATGAACTACGTGGTCAACCAGCAGCTAAGATTTCATCCGAAAACGTTACAGATCTTTGAACTATTTTGCTGTGAAAAAATCATCGCGGTATCATATACCTTTGCGCTTGTCACCGATAGGTGGATTAATTAGGGATTGTATAACCGTTGTGTACTTATATACAACCATCTCTTTCATACGCATTCTTGGCATCTTAATCGCAACTGGCTAATAAATATCAGATTGCTTAGAAATTCTTGACTAAACGATAATTTAATGTGCGTTAAGCTTCAGACGCTATATACGCTATATCATATTTCTTCAATAGCGAGAACAGGGACCCATCCTGCATGGATTCAACTCTGATAAAGTGTATAAATTTCAAAATCGTGACCAAAACCAATATCCTTTCTCACTCTCTTCAGACGTTCCAAAGATGAGGGCTAAGTGTATCTTTTTCTTTTTCCTTGTATGTTTCCTTTCAACAGTTTCTCTTCAATAACGTGCAAATAATTCACTACGGCAAACCCTTTCAGAGACTTCTGACCCCCGGCCCCTCTGCATTTTTCCTTCTTCAAGTCCATAAACTATAATCTGACAACGAGCTCCATCGCATATCATCAAATTTGAAAATGGTTTTCCTCAGTGCCCTTAAACCCCACCATGTAGGAGAGAAAATGACACATTGGAGAGTTTCAAAGAGCCATTCCTTCATCTCCTCCTTGCGTCTTTGTCATGCCATACGACAAAGTCCTTACCTAATCCTTCCCGATTCAACATTCAGCCAGTCAGTGAAGCAGCAGCGTAGAAGGATAAAAAAAACGACCATATTTTATCAGACTATTAGCAATTTAAACATCTCGCCTGCTTTTCTTTGATCCAGTCTGTACGTTTCAGAATGACACGGCCTGCTTGCCTTGGGGTTGGGAATCGAAGAAATTATTAAGCATACTTGAATTATTGAACCATTTTCATTTTTCACAAGCCCGTCCCGTTTTGACTGCTCGCATTCAGAGGCTGAGTTGAGTGAAGGTGAATGATCCCAAAATGTTGCAAGAAAGAAAATGTCAAAAGAATACGAAGACTGTCCGGAGTAAATCCTTTGAATTTCTTTCCGAGTGGATGAACATTTTGCCGCTTTCTAGACATTGGCTACCAAGGGTGAAATTTGTATCCAAGTGGAAAAATTGGGTGAGGTTAAAGAAGGCAGGTAAAGAACCCTTCCGTTTACTGTTTTATCATCTGTAAATAGGCGCATTTTCCCAATATTCTTGCTGACTGCCATCAAGTAAATGAAGAAAACGAGATACCACCTCAAGGTGAAAGAGGTGGAATGGATTTATTGGACCTAATCTTTCCGGGATTTTGTGGACTCCGAGATCAAACCGGAAGGGCAATTCCCCAGGGGCAATAGATTGCGAACTTGACTCTGTTGAGAGCCTCAAGCCGCACAAGCCCTAATCAAGCAGAAGATCTGACCTTCCGGGACAGGAATCCAGCTTGGTTGTGTTTATTATAGCAATGCTTCAATTAAAAAAATGACTTAATAAGGCTACAAATTTCAATCTCGAGAGAGGATAGCAAATGGAAACCGATAACAGAGCAGAACCAGTGCCGACGGCGGAGATTATTCCCATTTCTCTGGAAAACTATCGCCATTAGCTCCGGTGAACATTCCCATTGCAAAAACGGAACCATTCGAGAGTTAGTGTATTTAGTTAGTGGAGCTTTTAATTGGTCCCAATCGGCAATAGTGTTGGCTGGATGGGTGAAAGGTGGCTCATTGTTATTTATTCACCGCCGGAACACTGACAATGGCAGACTAATACTGCCATAGTTCTTAATTTGCAGCCATTAGTTTTTGTAGTCAAACCACCGAGAGGAGCGGGTGGTCTCATAGGAGACTTTAAAGTCTAATAAAAGCCCATTTATATTCAAATACAGTCGACGTACCAAGCGAATATGGGAGAAATAATGAGTCAATTGGTTGCTTTTTATTTTCATTCAACATCCACTGCTTCCAATGGTGGTAGATGGTTTAGTGAATGTGTGTAAAGGTAATTGCAACAAAAAGCTAGACTGGTGCAAAATGCCTGGTTTTAGCATTGATTGAGATGGTCCTGAAAAAAAAATGTGCATATGGTAGAGCACTACTTCCTCGTAATCGCCCATTTTCGTTCTATCGATCAGAAAAGATCAATAATATCAATGATTTCACCATGCCCAAATCAATAATAGTTTTTTTTTTCAGATGTATTAGTTCATTAACTACAACGTAAATCCTGTTAGAGCGAATTGTATGATTTACGCTCATTGTTCTCAAAACAAAAGAAGCGCTCCAGCGAATCCCCTTTTTCTACACTTATCCGTAGAACGAAGAAAATCTAATGGCGTTGCAATGCGTTGGCGTTGCATATAAATGGTTTGAAAGCTATTTGTCTGACAGAACTCAACGGACTGTTTTTAATGATTCTGTTTCCAGTCCCGTGGGGAACAACCTTGGAGTGCCCCAGTGAAGTGTATTAGGGCCCCTTTTATTTATTATGTATATTAATGACTTGCGACGTGTTTTACGGTTTTGCGACATTAACCTTTTTGCAGATGATACTGTGTTATTCATTGCAGCTAAGGATTTAGAATTTGCCGTCTCACACTTGAATGAAGATTTGCAGTATCTAAGTAGATGGTTGAAGTGTAAGCAGTTAAAATTGAATACAAGTAAAACTAAATTTATGGTAATTTCGCGGAATCGATTAAATGAGAACGTCTCTGTTGTAATTGATGATGAGACTATTGATTGCGTTCAGGAGATTAAATATCTTGGCGTGATTATTAATGACAAACTTAAGTTCAACTCTCACATTGACAATGTCATCAAGAAAATTGCCAAGAAGTATGGAATTCTATGTCGATTGAAAAACGACAGTAAAATACAGCTATACAAATCAATCATCTCTCCTCATCTAGACTTTTGCCCATCCATTTTATTTCTGTCCAATGCAACACAAATATCGAGATTACAGCGCTTGCAGGATAAAATAATGCGTTTGATTTTGAGATGAAATAGATTCACTTCCTCAACTTTGATGCTAGACGCCTTACAATGGTTGTCGGTGAAGCAAAGAATTGTATATTTGACTATGGTGTTCATTTTTAAAGTAGTTAACGGTTTGCTGCCTCGATATTTGTTTGATCGAATTGAAAGAGGAAGTGACTATCATAGATATAATACTAGAAACGCGGATGAAATAATAACACCACATTTCTTGACTTGTGCTTCACAGAATTCATTATTTTTTAAAGGAATAAATGTTTTCAATTCGATGCCTAGACACATTAAACGTTCAACAACATTAGCAGAATTTAAGAGACATTGCATTTCACACGTTAAAACTGTCTTTTGAACGGTTATCCAGTGATTTTTTTTTATGAATTGACAAATTATGTATCTTGACGAAGTTATTTTTAACGGATTACTTTGTATGGATAGCTGTTATAACGACTTTTTAATAATTATTGTAGCACTGCAAAAACTATTTTGTTCGCCACGATGGTGATCATGGATTTTTGATATTTGATTTAATAGTAGTAGTAAAAAAAATAGTAGTCTACAAAGGTTTGAGCCTCGCGCGCGTATTACGGATATAGAGGACTGAATTTAACATTTGATAAAAAAAAATGCAATTTTGAAGCTTATTTGGAAGATACCTTGAGTTAGTAGTAAGTTTTCTGGCAAATGTTGGGGGTTCGTGAGCATTCCTGACATTGCTGAAAATTATGATAGCATCAGATTGCGGGGTTACTAGTGTAATAGGATGCTTTGTTGATTGTTCATTAACTCTTGATTGCTTGTAATACTTATGAATATTTTAGGTGGACAAAAAGGCGAACTAAGAGGTGGACGCCTGAGCTTTTCAACATTTATATCGCTGTGAAGCAACTGTAAACTCTAGAGGGAATTTATATCTGTAACTGAAACCAGTTCGATTTTGTTTGCCAACCTTGTTAAAATGTCATATTTAATTATCTTAAAGATAAATCGTCCAGCTCAAACCTTTGTAGGGGTAAGAGGTGGGACTATCATCATCATCATCATCGCAAGACCGGAAAAGTGCTCAAGTTTCAAGTCAACATGCACATGGACGAAACATTTCACAAGGAATTCATTCAGTACTCACGGACCATTTATGCTGCAATACAGATGACGGCGATGCGGTGGATGAACGGAAGGGGTTGGCGGTGAATCATCCGGTGCCTTTCTCTCACGGATACAGGTGGAAAATGCTGCAGATGAACGCGTTGGTCGGTTTAGAAACTCCCGATGCTACTTAGCGTCGACACGTGGCTTGTGTGACGCGGTACGATCGCTGATCGCGCTTTGGTCGTCCCCAAAAAGATGATCGCGGGTTTCGTTACTAATGTGGCCGTTTCGCCCTGCCTAGGGCGCGTTTCTAACGGTCGCGGCCCTCTTCTGGCTTACCCCGGGTTACCTTCGAAACCGATGGTGGGGTCAGAAATGGTCACTAGCTGAATGAGTGGTGTGTCGGGCGTGCACAACCTTCGCCACGAATCTGTATAAAGAAAAACCGTTGCACAAGCACGTGTTAAGCCTCTATCGCACAAACCAGAAATTGTCACCAGTTTTACCTTCTTCCTCCAAAATCACTACACACGCTTCACACACTGCTCGGAACGAATAATGCCTATCGAAATAACTAATGGGAAAGGATTTTTAAGTTTCACTAGTTAGAAAGAACCTCATGTCAGTTCTACCTTACTAAACACACCACGGCGCGAGATTACGGGTGGACCACTCCTGCCTCTTCCACTGATCAGTCCAAAGTGATCGATAAATTCTTGGGGATCCTCAGATTAAAACGCATTATCGTAATCTTCGCCACCGGAAATCACGTAAATCTAACGAAGTTAGATATTCGTGATACAACGAAAATTGTTCTCATGCTCTCATCAATTGCATCCCCCGCTATTGGCATTTTGCTCTAACAAACAATCCAATTCGCTGCTCGGCTCAAAATTCAGGGATAGGAGAGAAATTCGAGAAAGGTTAACAAATCATCAAAGGATCTGTACCGGGTCGATGTATGTACGCGCTAAACGACGATCGAGCAACCTACCGCCTGCTTGCAGCAATTGGACATGAATACCACCCCGGCTCTCACTACTGAACTATAACTCATTTACAATTTCATTATGCCAAGTGGTGGATATCTACTTCACTCTCGAATTCATTACCTACTAATAGAATTCACTCAACGACTGCGGTGATTATTTATGAGATTTGTTTTAAATTCATGTTCCTAACAAATATTGATGAAAATTGAATTCAGAAATATGGTACTCGTTACAACCCGTTCAAAAAAGGAGGTAAAGCGCGGGTAGGACGGAAATAAGATCAAAAACCCTATGGTACCGATGAACGGTAGATCCTAGGTGACTACATATAGGTGTTCTAATGTGTCAAATTCATGACTCAGCCATGTTGGATTTTTGTATGGGACAACGACCGAGTTTGTTTACAATTTGCTCTAAAACCGCACTTTTCTCCCCCGCGACCTCCTCGCCTATATAGTGACAAAGCTGTATCACCATTTATATACCCACCATGGGTAGATCCTTTCAATTCTTCCATTCTGATGCGTTTAATTTGCTCACCCGCCTGGATCTCAGCATACGACTTGAAATCTTCGAACGCTTCTAGAACATCTGCTTTTGATTTCAGGAACTACACGAACACCTTCGTCTGTAATCATGCACTTCTCACAATCTTAGCGCTAGCTGGTGTTGGTAGATCTCCATTTGCTTTGCAGCTCTAACAGTGTGCCTGCCATGCTATCGACATTCTAGATGTACTCTTCTCGACACATCGACTACATTAGGTCTGTTCTCGTACTTAGTTTTTGCTTTTGCTGTAACTTGCTGCAGCTTTCTTTAAGTTGCTGTAAGAAAATAATATGGTGCAGAAAGTACGGAAACATACTTTTACTTTCTTCTGTACATAATATTAATAATCCTCCAAGAGTTTTCGACTGTATCCATAGGGCTATACGGTGCTGGATCATCCAGCGCTTTTCCTGGCTTCCAACACTAGCTTCTGTATCTTCCATCTGTCTTGGAAACCTAGCAGCACATTTGCCACTGAAAAGTTGTGGTTACTTATACTGATTGTTCATTAATTTATTTGATAAGGCTCAACTGAATTAATTTTACAAAGCCGAGTATTTCTTGTTCACTATACAATACACCTTAAAACCACAGTCAAAAGGTGCAATACTATAAACATTTTATCTTCCGCTACCCAGTAAGCCTCTTCAACCAGAACGAGAGCCGCTTCCAGTGGTTTCATTGTATGGCAGATTCGCCAACGGGAAGCAGAGCGCTTCCATTGGACGCAAAACGTGGTCAGTACTCACACATTCATCACGAAACGGTTGCTTTCCAAAGTCGACGACGCATCGACTGAAAGAACTGCTGATGAAGAACAATGAAGAGGACCACACAATGGTTACTGCCGAGTAAACAGACGATCGTGTGACACACATTCAGAGTGGTCTGCTTCTTCCGACAGCAGAGTGAATACTGTGGTAGTTACTTGTATGTACACAGCAAAACATTAATTTTAATATCACGTCAAAGTGGATGCACTTCAATCGTGTCGCAAATAATACTGAGCATGAGCATGAGCATGATTGACCGCCCACGGTTGCTACTCTGTTATTGCCAGATCAGCTGTAATTACACACAGAACCAATAGACGATGCTTGGGACTAGCAATCATCCTCAATGTGTAAAAACTGGTGATCTCAAATTAGGCAATACCAGCGCCAGCCGCGCCTGAACGCAGGTCAAGAAAGGAATGGGTAGGAATGTGTTGACGTGACACTCGCTTTGATGGAAGCCGAGAAATCCTCTGCACTTCCTAAAGGAGTCACTGGGATGTTGGGTAAGAGGGTAGGGTTTGCAGCAAGGTTCGTTTTGGTAAACGATAAGCTGAATTGATGTTTAAACAATAGGGAGGGGTTACTGTATAAATAAATAAAAAGGAATGATCTCAGTCAAATAATCAAGTGGAACTGCACCAAAAGCAACCGGCCAAATTCATATTATTTTATAATAAAATAAAAAGTAAATAACAATGATAAGCTATTTGATAGACCTTCTTGTCCTTCAGGATCTTCAGGACAACTTTTTTCTAAAAAGAAAATTATATTTATATAATGATAGTTATATAGTGATATAATGAGATTTTAAAAATGTGAAACAAAACTAATTTACTAGTCATGCAATATATAAAATAATGTTAAATAAACAAGTACTACAAAATACAAATAAGCTCGATTTCAGTTATCCTCAATACATTCAACTGATTTCAACTTCTGATATTTTATTGGAATTGAAACAAATACTTTATTATGCACCATGGAATTTCTTAACGCAATATGGAATGCTTTTTTAAAAATATTGGTAAACTTTCATAATGCATCAATAGTCAGAAAAATCGAGGTTATTTGGACAGTTAACAGTTTTTATGCAATTGTAATCATGCATTCAAATGTTTTTTGTATTTTCCTGAACGAAGGCTGAAAATAGTGAATCATTATAATATTAATCTAAAAATGTCGAAGAGCTGAAAATAAACTTAAAGATTTAAATCAATGCGTCCAGCCTAAACGGAGGGCTCGCGAACACAATAAGCTTCCTCATCACTCATATTCAGAATTTGATTAAATAAGTATTTACAAATATACAAATAAATATATAAATAAGTTATGTAACTTTCTATCCTGGAATGGAAAAATTAAATGGTTAATTTCACTGTCATATAAACGTTAAACATACATTAGAGAAAATCAAATGATGTTACGTTGCTTCTTCCAGTTGTGTTTTGACCCTGTTATAAATATTTATCAATGAATATTTAATAATAATATAATAGGACCTAGGATGTATTCAAACTCAAACTATATCAAGATGGAAATAAAATCATAGTGAATTATTCGTATACACCTAACCGTAAAAAGCCGAGGAACATGCATCATGGGACCGTGGTCATCACTCTGACAAATGAAACGATGAACGATGAACATACACAAATCTCAAATACTCCCCCGAAGGGACGCATCCACTCCCGCAAACAATGCATCCCATCGTCAATCCGGCGCAACCAGCGGCGCCACAACGCGCGGGCGAGCCACCAACCACACCAAACCGACAACCAAACGCACTGCCCACGAAAGCAGACACGTCCCCTCGAAAATGCAATCGAGAAATGTGTAACAACAATCTTCAACTGGAACATACTCACCAAATCAATACATCCGGGAGCGCATTCCTGATGCTTATCTTTCTCTAGTCATCTCTAAACAACCACAACTAAACATCTTTCCACTCTGTGCACAAAGTAATGCATTTTGCAAAAACCTAATAATAGATCAACGCGGTCAAGTACCAGCTCCACCGTTACATTTCTTGGGTCGATTCTAAGCTACACGGATAGAAATCTCCTTATACCTTTTGGCAAATTTCCATTGCTGATTATTCATAAAATGTATAAGTCAACTAATAAGCAGACGCCTTGCAAAAAGTTAATAAAGATCATGTGTCAAATTAAATGTATAAGCGGTCACACATACCTTTCATGCATTCTAATAGGACCTATGTGGTTTGTTTTATGGAATGTATAAGGCTGATGCTTTGGCAAAAATGTATAAGTGAAACACATGAATGAAATAATTGATTTTCGTTTCGTGTACAATAAACTATCAAACATGACCAAACACAATCACGATAGTGAAATCGAAACTTAAACACACGAAATCTTTCCAATTCAGACACAATAGTTAGCTCCAAAAGCTCTTTCTACACATCAGCCAACACTACTAATAGCCTCACAATAATTATATTTAATCTCTGCTTGATAGCAACGATCCACACTACACCCACAGCCTTTTCTTCTTTATTTTTTTCCGTCATCCCGTCCGTTCCCGATGCTTTTTCTCACTCGAATTTTCTGAGGATTATCCATTCACAAAGCCAATGCTGCTGCTGGCTGAAAAACAAGATCCAGCAGAGCAGCATGCTATATGCGCGCGATCTTCCAACTTGCTTCTCTCTCTTCTTTCACCACGCTCTTCTCGCACCAGCTGACACTAATTCCGCGACGGACGACGAAATGAGATTTTTCTCATCATAGCGCACCTCCTCTTGCGGGCAAAATTAAAGGGGGAGAAACAGAGAAAAGAACACATTTCACATACACTACAACGCGCCTCGGCCGGTGAAAAAACCAAGCAACCGATCAAACAAAAAACATCATGGTGGACGAAAGATTGTACTAATTCGCGACACAAATTAGGACCACCGATCGAGAAATTACGGCTTTTCTCAAAAATAATTTCTATATCCTATGAATTCTAATACTGGAAACTAACACTTGACAATACATTTCATATTTAAAGCCGTATAAATCACTCGAAAAAGAACAAATTACCGGACGCACTTAAGACATCAACCGATCACGAAGGCAGTGTGGCCAGAACTCGCTCAATCGTGTCGCAAATAATACTTGCCAAAAAGGACAACATTATCACTAATACAGTGCATGAACTGATATTACGCTCCTTTTACTGCATTTGTTTATTTGTGTGGCCATAAAAATTGTTGGAGGTAGAAACCTAGCAAGCGACGAATAATCGAAGCAACCTACAAATAAATGTATTCTCATAGTTTGAAATAAAATGCCATTCCAAGTTTGTCTCTCATCACGCTAATACGTATTTTCAAGTAGTAGTAAATCCGGTCTACGGCCATATCACATTCAAGAGGTTTTGGGCCCGAAGAAGTTCAAGATGGAAAGATCCGGAATATCAAAGCTGACGAACGAAAACTATGAAACCTGGAAGCTGGAGGTGGAATTCCTGCTGGTTCGCGAAGGACTATGGAAGTACATCGTGCCCGGAGTCAAGCCGGAAGAGGCTGCAAACCGAGCGAATGCGGCGGAGCTGATTGCCTGGGACGAAGGGGATCAGAAAGCGCGTGCGACCATTGGGCTGCTGCTGAGCAGGAGTCAACACGGCCATATCCGGGCTACGAAAACCGCAAAGGAAGTATGGAAGAATCTGAAGAAGCAACATGAAAAGAAGTCACTAACGTCGAAGGTTCACCTGCTGAAGCGGATTTGCGATCTCAAGTTCCAGGAAGGAGACGACATCGAGGACCACCTGGTAGAATTCGAGAGTTTGTTTGAAAAACTGGCCAACGCTGGCACGAAGCTCGACGACGATTTGCAGGTAATCCTGGTGTTCTGCAGTCTACCAAGCTCTTTCGACGCGCTGACGACTACCCTCGGAAATCGGTCGGAGGACGAGCTGACGCTAGCCCTTGTAAAGGATAAAATTATCAATGAGGTGCAGAAGCAAAAAGGGACTGTTCCGGCGGATTCAGCGGTATTGAAGGTGGCCGGGAAATCGAAATCCATTGTGTGCCACCACTGCCAGAAGGTCGGCCACATGAAGCGAGACTGCAGAATTTGGCAGAAGCAGAGCCAGGATGAAGTTTCACGAAGTGAAAAATCGGTTGCCAAGGAAACCAAGAAGTTTGCCAAGCAACAGGCAAATGCAAGAAAAACGGAGTCCACTGAAGAGGATTTCGTTTTCAGCGCTCGTGAAGGACCAGTGACGAAATGGATCGTGCCAGCTCCCACATGTGCGCCAATCGAAAGTTTTCCGTATCCGTTGAGAAACCACGAGATGATATCCCAAGTTTCGTTACTGTCGCTAATGGGAAGAAAGCATTCGTGAAAGGTGTGGGGAACTGACAGATCCATTCCTACGGGAAAGTCAGCGAAGCGAAGCAAATCGTGCTCACCGGTGTCCTGTACGTCCCAGATCTGGATATGAACCTCGTTTCCGTCGGGAAACTCGTCCAGAAAGGTGCAGCAGTAGAGTTCAACGACAATGGCTGTACGATTGTCAAAGGTACACGGATTGTGGCTGTAGCAAGGCGTAGCAACGGTCTCTACCACTTGCAGATGGAGGAACGCGTGGGTGCGGCAATTGAGCCGAGTTCTAGCGACGTTTTCATCACTACCTAAAGCCCCACGTTGCGAGAGCATTTCCAGTCGATGGTGTGTTGATGATGAAAACGTCGCTAGAACTATTCCACAGCCGCAGTCAGTTTATGAGCAAAAAGAGGGACGCACATTTTTGCTTGTAGACTTGGAGACATACTTCAAGTCTCCGCGTACATCGTACGGGTTAGGCAAAAATGTGCGTCTATCTTTAAAAACTGTCGCATTAATGGCCCTTCGCTCATTTTCAACTTCTATTCAATTTTCATACTGCCGTACTCTAACGGAACTATCCACCTACCCTCTTCTAAAGATCATTCTCTAGCTAATAAATCATCACACTAAAGCTTCATGTTAGCATTTCCAACCAACTCCGTACGAGATTTGGCATGGAGTCAAGCCGGACGTTTCGAACCTGCAAGTGTTCGGAACATCAGCATACGTATTTGTTCCTGAAGTCAAACGATCGAAACTCGAATCCAAAGCCGAAAAACTTTTCATTTTGGCGGCTACTCGTTGCAACATAAAGCGTGGGGTTTCATCAGCATGAAGACGAACAAAGTGACGATTAGCCGGGATGCCCGATTCCTGCCTTCGATGATCGACAAGGGGGAAATTTCCACAGAGGACGAAGGTACGTTATTCTTTCCGTTATCGCTATTCAATCAAAACCGTAGTGAGACGGATACACCGGAGGAGCTGAGACAACCTGAACCAGCAATCGATCGTGAAATCATGGAAGAGGAAGATCTCCACGGTGTTGAAGAACATTCGGATGAAAGCCTGTACGAAGAGCTGATAAAGCAGAAGCACTCGATGGAGGTGAATCACAGGAGGAGCCGGTACCAATCCACGTAGAGCAAGATGTAGGTACACAGCGACTATCAACCAGGGTGACGAAGGGTATTCCAGCTCAACGCTACTGTGCCGACAGTCGGGTTGCACATCACGACAATGACGAGCCGCGCACCTATCAAGAAGCTGTGACTGGTCCGGAGAAAGACATGTGGAAGCAAGCCATACAGGATGAATTACAATCGATGTACGAGAACAACATGTGGGAGTTGACCATGCTGCCGGCTGGTAAGAAAACCATTGGATGTCGCTGGATCTTCAAAAAGAAAACGGACGAGAATGAAAGGGTCATCCTGCACAAGGCGCGGCTTGTCGCTAAAGAGTTTACGCAAAAATATGGAGTCGACTACGACGAAGTTTTTGCTCCCGTGGGGAAGCAAACAACGTACCGGATACTATTCTCCGTCGCCTGCCAGAAGAAACTTCTCATCAAACATGCAGATGTCAAGACAGCGTACTTGTATGGTGAGCTACAATAACCCGTCTACATGCGGTTGCCTCCTGGATGCACAGCGGATGCAGAAAACGTGGTTTGTTGTCTTCGCAAAGGATTGTACGGGTTGAAGCAAGCCGCCCGTATTTGGAACCACAAATTGGACAAAACGCTGATACAAATGGGGTTCAAGCCGTCCAAGAACGATGGCTGTCTCTACGTCATGCAGAATAAAGGTAAAATCGCTTATATTGCTGTATATGTTGACGATTTCATTATATTTTTTACAGAATTCATTAATCGACATGATAACTGATATTCAAAAAACTAACTCCATTCAAACTGGAGTAAAATTTTCAAACAAAATCGTCATGACTTTGAAATTCAATTATGGATTTTAAAACATCAAATATTTTAAATTGGAATGCTCGACCTCTTAAAGATAATGAAGACGAGATATTTAACTTTTTGAGAGTTCATAACGTGCATATCGCCGTTATAACAGAGCCTGTGGTGGCGTTGCCATAATTGTTTACAGACGAATAAAGCATCAAATACATTCTTCATTTGAATAAAAAGTTTTTGAAACTTTGGGAGTTTTTGTCGAAACAAAATGTTGACATCTTTCGTTCAAAGCTGCCTATTTGCCATTCCAATGCGTAGGCCAGCAAAAGAATTTTCTCAAGGGTGACCTTCAAAAACTTATCCGTCTCAGGTCTAAATCCTTCATTATTGGCGATTTTAATGCAAAACACCACTCTTGTAATACTGCTCAAAGCAATTCCAATGGTAATATTCTGTTTGATGATTGTTCTGCAGGTTATTACACTATTTAATATCCAAACAGCCCAACATGCTTTTCTTCAGCAAGAAATCCCTCCACTATTGATTTGGTCTTAATTGATTCATGTCAACTTTGTAGCCAATTGGTTAGCCATGCTGACTTCGGTTCTGATCATCTTTAAGTAGTTTTTGAAATATCCCAATAATTAATTTCTAATCCCAACAGCTCTACTTTCAATTACCATAGAGCTGATTGGGAGCAATATCGAACATTTGGACCTTCGATCCAAATATTCGTTTGCAAACCAAAGATGATGTTAATTATGCTCTTGGATCTTTGAAAGCTTTACAGAGTTATCCATGCCAGATTTCTTAGATACTAAATACATAGTGTAAATTCGTAACTTATGACAACCGATAATCGCCGCAGACAATTTCACTCACAACTCGTTTTAGCATGTAAGTGATACGTTCTAATTAGGATCAATTTTTTATCAACCCTAAATCGCAACATGATTGTTGGAATTCTGCAAATGTATAACATATCTTGTCCACTCGAGGGTAAGATTATAATATGACACTTTAATCGAAATATGGTTAATCAGATTAAAATGTTTACATAATACCCTCATAAACTTCCCACTATCAATACAGGAGTTTCTCCGTATCTTACCCCAGGCTAAATACTCATCACTCATCTCCTATAACAGCAACCGATTACAGCCATGCGACGATTTGTTATGGTTAACCTGCTCCCAAGAGATTCTTGAATAAATATTTATAAGCACACTCGGGAGGAGAGACCAGATAAGATGCAAACAGATAGAGTTCATCCTACAAGCGTGCATAATGTAAATCAATACAGTAACCTTTAAAATAACACGTACAATGTTATCGAGCTACCACTATGTCATGATTGCGTTTCAGGGAGTGTTGTGTATTGGTTTGGAAGGAATTTCAGTCTTGTGAACATGCAAAATAAATTTCATCCCATGCCACAGGATGGTCACTTCATCAAACCGTCCGCTACTGGGTTGCTTCCACTCACTTCGTTGTAAAAAAAATTGTTGCGGTGACGACGACAGAGAAGCGAACTCGATAAGAGTTAAAATTCACCTTTTTCATTGCGGGCTACCCGAGAACTTCCCGACAAGAAAACCTAAAAACTGCACTCGCAAAACTGAAACTTTCGGATTGAGCGATAAAAAAAGGCGAGTTTCCTTTTTGTACTTTAAATGATCTATATTTCTTGTATTTGTGTGGTGTGTCTTTTCAAATTTAGTTCTTTTTAAATGTTAGTTCTTATTTAATAGGTGGGAATGAAATTTAATTTTTTTAATTTTTTTTTTCATTTTATTCAATATAAAGGGTGATACGGTCAAAATTTGGTCAATATCAACTTGACGTATTTCTTTCAATTTTGCATTTAAAAAACCTGAACACCCCTCATTTTGAAAGTGTGTGTGTGTAGAATGTTGCTCCTATTTTGATTTTGGAATTCACTCTTCAGTTGTCAAAATGCCGTCCAAGCAAGAAGAGCAGCGTATCAAAATTTTGCTCGCGCATCGCGAAAATCCGAGCTACTCGCACGCAAAGTTGGAAAAATCGCTAAAAGTTGCCAAAATCAACCGTTACAAATGTAATTAAAGTGTTTGGGGAACGTTTGTCGACAGCCAGGAAGTCTGGATCGGGGGGAAATCGAAAACCGGAAGCCGCTGAGACGACAAAGAGAGTTGCCGGTAGTTTCAAGCGAAACCCTAACCTCTCTCTCCGAGATGCCGCAAATAAGCTGGGTGTATCGTCTACAACCGTGCATCGAGCCAAAAAAACGAGCCGGACTATCGACTTACAAGAAGGTAGTGACTCCAAATCGCGATGATAAACAAAATACGACGGCCAAAGCGCGATCCCGGAGGCTGTACACGACGATGCTGACGAAGTTTGACTGCGTGGTAATGGACGACGAAACCTACGTCAAAGCCGACTACAAGCAGCTTCCGGGACAGGAGTTTTATACGGCAAAAGGAAGGGGAAAGGTAGCAGATGTTTTCAAGCACATGAAACTGTCAAAGTTCGCAAAGAAATATCTGGTTTGGCAAGCCATCTGTACCTGTGGCTTGAAAAGCAGCATTTTCATAGCTTCCGGGACTGTCAACCAAGAAATTTACGTGAAAGAGTGTTTGAATAAACGTCTGCTGCCTTTCCTGAAGAAACACGGTTGTTCCGTACTGTTTTGGCCGGATTTGGCATCTTGCCATTACGGTAAAAAGGCCATGGAGTGGTACGCCGCCAACAACGTGCAGGTGGTTCCCAAGGACAAGAACCCTCCCAACACGCCAGAGCTCCGCCCAATTGAGAAATACTGGGCTATTGTCAAGCGGAACCTAAAGAAGACCAAAAAAACTGCTAAGGGCGAGCAGCAGTTCAAGGCAAACTGGCTTTCTGCGGCGAAGAAGGTGGACAAGGTGGCTGTACAAAATCTGATGGCAGGGGTCAAGCGTAAGGCCCGGCAATTCGGATTTGGAAAAGCGGAAGCCTAACTGAATATTTTCCTGAATTTTATACTAATTGAACTTGAAAAAGAAATTTAATTTGATTTTTTAAATAAACGATTTCACCGATTTACACGCGTTTTCCCTTGACCAAATTTTGACCGTACCACCCTTTAGTCCCTTCGATTCCAGCAATTTTTTTAACTTTATGATTCGCAACATTATGATTTAGTTTTCCAGAAGGTCTGCAAAATACTGATTTCCGATGATTTTCTCACGTGAGCTGAATTTTTTATTCATGATCCATCTTTTGAGGTTTGGGAAGAGATAATAGTCTGAGGGAGCCAAATCGGGTGAATACGGTGGATGCGGAAGCACTTGGAGCCGTAAGTCATTGATTTTAGCCGATGCTCTTGTGAGCCGTTACCAATCGACGCCAAAAGTCCACCCGATTCCGCATCAGCAAGTCCAAACACTCTTTCGAAGTGGTCTCGCGTTCGTGTTTTTGGTCAGGAGTGAGTTTGTGCGGCTCCCAGCGGCAGGATAACTTTTTCATATGCAGAAGGTCGCCCAAAATATGGCGTGTGCGCTCAGTACTAATATTTGCGGTATCTGCTCACGCACCTTCACTTTCCGGTCAGCGCACACCATTTCATGTATTTTTTGGACATTGTCCTCTGTAACCGCATCGGAGGGCCTGCCGCTGCTGACTTGATCTGCAGTGGAGTTGTGGCCACCACGAAACTCTCGAAACCAATATTTGACGGTGCAATCTGACGGAGCATTAACCCCATAATATTTTTCCAAATGTTCGCCGTTTTGCCACTCAAAAAAAAAAATGTTTTATGAGAGAACGAAAATCGTCTCTATCCATACTCAACATGATGCCAAACACGTCAACAACAATCAGCTGTCAAAACAAAACTAAAGACAGTATCGCACTGAAATTTGGCATGTCTGCCTAATATCCCGTACAGACTATGGTTTATATCACGTAATATAGGCTGTCTTGCAATGAGCACTCATATATCTAGTTTTCACTGGAAATCCCATGTATGAGTGCTTATTGCAAGACAGCCTATATTACATGATATAAGCCGTAAAGCCGTAGTCTGTCCAGAGTAAAAATATAAACGAACTATAAGGCACCATAACTTGTTTTGCAGTAGCAGCGCATTCTGACAGTCAAGGAGGTTACTTTTCACCCCACCTAGTACATCTTCTAGTCCTATTAGGCCTGCTTTGATATTGCCCACCTTGGTGGGATTGGTTTGTTTAAAATGGGAAAAGGAGACTACTTATAACTACTATTCCAGCAACAGCCAACCTACAATTACTATATAAACCTAACTTACTATATACAATGCCATATTTGAGTGTGTAACCACTTCTAAATTGACCATTACAGGACTGAAATTATTAAAACTTCATACTTTATCCTAGACAGGTAGTCTATGGCTAGACATTGAAGAAGTTTGCATGTAATAAACGAAATACGTTTCTGTTATAGTTCAAAGTGATAGTGACAGTAAATTAGTGAAAATGAAAGTGAATAAGTGAAAGTTATAATGAGAGAGAGAAGGATTAGTATTTTCCATTTAATTCCACTACTTTATTTGCTTATCCTTGACAGATACGCGTATTTCGTCTACAATGTACAGACTTCTTCCACTTCGCTTTTTCCAGGAGGCCATTATCTGCTACTGGAAAACATACAATAACAAAACTGTGATGATAATTTAGTGCCTCAAATCACAATAGTGCCCAAGATTAACTCCCTAGAAAACTCGAAGTGGCAGTGAAAGTGCCTGTGGGCGCTGAATCGTATCACCTTAAGAACCCAGTATGTTCCATTCCCAGGTTGGAAACTTCCCTGCACAGCAAAAAAATAATTTTGATATCACGTCAAAGTGGATGCACTACAATCATGTCGAAAATTTCATGTAATTTTTATGACCACATAAATAAACAAATGCAGTAAAAGCAGCGTAATGTCAGTTCATGCATTGTATTAATGATACTTTTGTCCTTTTTAGCAAGTAATATTACACCATATTTTCAACATGATTGTAGTGCATCCACTTTGACGTGATATCAAAATTATTTTTTTGCTGTGTGGGCATAGAGTATCACCATAGAGGTAACTCTAAGACCACTGGGTCCCGAAGAAAATCATTATTATTTTTGGCTCACTCAGTACCAGAACAACGGTCCCAAGCAGTCCCAAGCTATTTCACTCACCCCTGCATGTTCTGCATGAATCCACACACCCCTGATGTTATCTGTCAAACTTTCATAGCGAATCAAAACAAACATAGTGTAGTAATAGAATTTCAACTAGAATAGGGTACGTTAATCGTTTGCTTGGGACCAATAGGCTACTAAAGTGGTGAGCCAATTTAAAATCGTTAGTTTCGTATTGATTGTTGGTATCACTGTGCTTGTAATAATACAGATTCAGGCTGAAAGCCTCATTAATAAAGTTAAATAATAATAATAATAATAATAATACAGATTCATACATTGGTTGGCATAGAAAGCTTTCAATTAATTACTGTGACTGAGTTCTTAAGGCATACTGAGTTCTTGTAAAGATCCCTTCAGACCGATCGCGTTTGTCATAGTTGTCTTTGGTTTTTTGTTCATGATTCCGTTATAAAAAATCTGGGACTTTGAACAGTTATCTGAAGTCTATCACTTGGAAAATAGGTAACTACACTGCAATGCTCATTTCTGTTTGCAAACTTTGTAAACATATCAAACAGAAATGAATAAATAGTGTATTACTGAATTATAAGTATGGATGGGTGGCATTCTCTAGCCCGAGAATACCCTCCACATGCTAGCCTCTTCACCAACCATACATCAGTACACACTTATCGAGTCAGTAATTTTTACCGAGTTTTTGAAATGCGGTAAAAATCTGTGAAAAATTCAAAGTTGAGAAAATGTGTTACGAAAATTTACAGACTAACTTCTGTTAACCCCGTGTAATGATGAAAAATAAAATTTTTCGATTTTATCCAATCTTTACGAATAACAGTCATTTGAATTTTAACCGAGTCAGTAATCCAAAAATCCAGTAAAAATACTAACTCCTATAAAAAAATCTAAGTGTGTATACAGAAGCAGCGGAGCTCCACGCTCCTCCATCGAAACAGCACCGCAGCTGAGCTGCGAGTGCTATGAAATAAAAAGGACATCGACTTATTACCACCTACCTACTTCTCTCCCTTCCGCTCTCAGAATTCGCTGATTCAGTGTCTCTCGTTGTGTTTTCTGCTGAGACTGAGCAATATTCGATACCGTGAAACATCTCCGCAGTTATGTTTTCTTTCGGCGCAGGAGATGTGCGGTAATCAAAAGTTAAGAATGTAGCTCAACATTTACAATAACATTCTTCCAAATTATCATGTGCGTAGTCCACTGCAACAGCCGAACGTACGAACGAATAGGGTGACTATAGCGCATTTTATGAAAACGTCACAAGTTTTTATCGCTGTTTTAAATCAATAATTACGAAGAAACCATAAAGCCTACAAGGTTACTACCAAAGACACAAATCTAGGGAACTGCATGGAAAATGTTTTGTAGAACAACTAAATAAACAGAAATGAAAATTTTCAACTCAAAAACACTAAAATGTATGAAATTTTACCAGTTTTTTTGGTACTTTCAACATACTTTTCAATTTTAATGTATGATAGTTAACTTTAATCGAATTCTTTTTCAAAGAGTATTGATAGCTAAGACTTTGATCTTTCATTTGGTATGTTGAAATCAGAAAACCACATTAATATTAAAAAAATATAGCTAACCAAAGTTGGCAATACAAAAAAACATAAAATGTTGAATAACTCACTTAGCAGTCATTTCCGACCCTATGTTTCATGGGGATTTTTTCATAACTTTAGGAGCCCTATCTACCCTGAAAATATGTAAAACCCGGAACCAAACACCCTGTATAGATATATCCTTGTATCCGTATCCTTGTGAAATTCTCTTAATCATTCTATTACAGCTAATCCTGATAACAATGGCATTTCAACGATGGAGAAACTTATTTCTACAAAGGCTAATGATTATTATTATTATTTAACTTTATTAGGGAGGCTTTCAGCCTTAGGCTGGTTCGCCTCCAAGGCTAATGATTCTTAAGCTGTTGATAATCTCAGCTGACACTAAGAATATGTATTTTTTTTTGTCTTTCAGAACGCAGGAAGTCAGGATGGACAAGAGGCAATGCAGCACCTGTTGCATGAAAGTGGATTATCAATCGTATCTTGCCTAAATTTAATGTTTTTCCAGATTTTTCTTGTTGAATTTATTTTTTATTGAGCTCACTATCTGATTTATTGTTATTGTATTTTAAAATGTTTGAATGTGTTATTAATGGCAATCTGAAAAGACGTGAAGGTTTTGTGCCTACGGGAGAGGAAATAACATGATTTTTTCACTCCCGCGGGCTTTTCCCCTCACCATTCAAAAAATAAAAAGAAACCCGTTAAACATATTCATAGTCTCAGCATACTCATTTTCACAACACTGAAAAAACCATGGACGAATATTCATTCCAAACTACGATTTCACACATTATAAACAACATTTTACACATCTTATCGATCAGAATGGATTGTGCATATGTTTAGGAACAGCCGAATTTTTGGGCCAAAGGAGCAACAGGATCGAGTGTTAACGTATCGCAATTCCGGAATATGAAGACTGTTTTGAATAATGGGTGTAGGTAATGGGCAGCAACAACGGTCAACGGATAAATGATTTACAGGTTTTATTTCTTAAATACTTGATATAACGATTGCCAGCAACGCCGGCTGGGCGTATCCTATGGCTTACCCTCCCTACTAACAAAATTCCACCCTTCCCGTGACACTTATGAGGGGTCGTAGAGTTCTCTGCATCTTTCTTAAGTAAGTGTCGGACTAACATTCCTCCCCCATCCCCACCAGATGCAAGGACGTGGCCAGGACAGCTCTGGTCTGTTGGAGGGAAACACATCCTTTATCTAAGAGGTAGTAATTAATCACAAATTACTATCTAACAGCAACGGATGAGGATGCGCCTCCTTCTTAACAACAGTTTAGAGCTCGTACCACCTACGACATTGTGCAACCTGGTCTATGCTATGCTATGCTATCTGAGGTAAGTGTTCTAGCATTTCACCCGTATGCTCTATTTATTAAATTTACATTTCCCATTGTTAATAAAACATATTTTGTAAGAAATCAACAATAAATCATATTTTATCCACGCAAATAATGTCATTGAAAAATCTACAACATTTTTACGCATCAAAAAGCTAGCATCAAAACTGGCACACTCGCCACACTATAACTTTATTACCCTTACCATAAACAGATGCTCTCGTCTTCTCTTGCATTTGTATTGTACGTCCTGACGGAATCTCTACGCCACTTTTAATCCATCCCTTCGCCCTAGCTCACAAATCCGATTGTTATCGATTTCCAAATGAGCAAGTTTTTCCGCATCGATGATGATCGGATAGCAAGAAGGAGAGCACTTCTTATTTGTTCGCAGCCAAAGCTCTTGACGACTCGAGCTCTTCTCATTGCTTCCATCCCTCGATATATATATTTGTTGGGCATGGTACCCATACTGTGCCGAGGTATGCTGTGGAACTAATTTGATGAATGTAGACGAAAAGAAAGCAAAGAATGCTAATGCAGGGCTTATTGGCACACGTGAGTCTCCAAGTATCAATAGACCATGGAAAGGTTGAAGTAGCAAAAGTGCTCTCATCTCAAAAGCCGATGATGTTTCGTTGTTGGCTTGTTGAGATTGTGACCTGATTCCTATCTGGAAGGATGTGTAAATAGCTAATGAATGGATATGAACGAGCTGGACTGTAATATCATTAATTACTTCTTTCTTAGAGGGTTACTGAACAGACTTTGAATTGAGAATATGCTACAGTGGAAATCTTATCAATTACCTAAGCAGACAAACATGATAGGGTACTAAACAAATGTTCCCAGGAGTTAAAGAAAAATATTTCAGATCCCTTTTCTTCCGTACCGGTAACCAGCCGTGACATGGCGCATGGCTTGTATTCCACAAAATAAGAACCCGAAACGGAATCTGCTGGAACGTACGATGAAATATTGCGCCCTGTATAGCTCATTTCGCTCGGTACCCAACTTGAACCACCAGTATCTCAATACAGGCAATACTAGCAAGTGGAGCAGGAAATGAGAGAAAGGGCCTCCATTGCTCCCACATTCTACCTCAGTGAATGCAAGGTTGCTGCCTGGAAGGAAATCCAATTAAGACCCTCGCAGAATTTGAGTGCAGGCATAAAAGGTTTTACAAGCAATTCAAATTGGAGGTATTAAAATACTTTTGGTTGTTTTCCACGGGGAATGATTACCACTCGATGCGGTGTAATGGTGCAAGAAAGCGGGCAATTTCGTAGTATATGACGGAAGGCAACTTAAATAGAAAGGAGTGGTGGCTTTGATGGTTCAAGGAAAACGCTTGAGGATAGGCAAGCAATAATAAAAGTTGTACTATATGGGTTAGTTGACTTTACGCCTGATTTAGCAAATAACAGTTGGGGAACTGTGGATGAAATTAGCAAGCTTTCAAACTGAGCCGTGCCTTTGCTACCAAAAATTGGGATGCATGGCATGCTTAGAGATGAAACCATACACCTTGAACATTAATTGTCAAATATTCACACAACTTTGATACAAGACTATATATCAAAGCTCCTCAGATAGCCTAGCCTTCAACAGCATGGTATTACCAAGCAGCGGGTTTGATTCCCGGTCCTGTCTAGAAAATCTTTCGGGTTGAAAATTTATTCGGCATACCTGGGCATAGAGTATCATTGTGCTGGACACACATTAAACAAATTCATGCAATGTTGCTAAACTCATCGCAATGATTGCTCATTACCATCATCGATTTAAGTCTTATATATTAGTATCCCCTCTTGCTGCTATTCATTCTCGAAGAATTGTCAACACAAAAACCTTGTGAGAAAAATATGAACTGGAAATAAATACTCTCAAATACTCAAATATAGGTAACAAACGATAATTCCGGAAAACCATCCAAGTATATCTGCGACGCAAACCTGGATGCCGACCGAAAATGCTAGTAGGTAGGAGGGTGCAAAATGCACCGTTTAAGCAAAATCGTCAATTGCTGGCGAATGGAAGCTAAAATCAAGAAGAAAGTAATGGCGTTTGGTTAATTACCATGTTCTCTACGAAGATCGAGTTATTTAGAACTACAAAAGGATGATTTTCCATGACTTTCAAGGTATTTTATAAATTACTTCCAAAATGATAGCGGGGCAAAACGCCTGATTCATGGTGCAATATGCACCACAACATTGGGGTAAGACGCACGACATCAATGGCCAAAACGCACCACAAAATTGGGGTAAAATGCACCGCATGATCGACAAACCATAACCCCTGCAAGTAGATAAGGCAAGGGGTTGCGATATTTCAAATGATTATTCCTTTATGTTGCATCAGAAATAAGGTCTCAAAATCTCAATAGAATGTTAAACTGTGATTCATCAAGTAAAATATCTAAAAAATATACGAAAAGTGAATTCGTTAAATTTGTTTGTGATATATGATGTTAAAAGCTTAATTTGCAGTCGATGATTTCAACAACTGCGTCCTGTTTTGCACAAAATGCTATTTTTAAAGGAATCAGTATGTAATTTTATGACCAAAAATTATTTGTGAAACCGCCAGTTGAAAACCATCACAAACCGTTACCCGAAAAATGCAAAAGTTATCGCTGTTTTTCTATAAGTGGGCATTTTACACCAGGGGTGCATTATGGGCTGTTCTCCCTTACTCACAAGACGTCTTGAATACCGGCAACTTCAAGAAGCACATAATTACTCACCACCGTACTGTTGCTGAACGACTCGAACTGTTTACTAGCTTGGAGCACACACAGGAAGAAGGAGAACCTGATTCGAAAAGAATAATATGCGTTGAAACTAATCGAAAGCAAATTGTGCTAGGAACCGTTAAACTAGCAACGTGTCACAATCTTCCTCTAAGCTTTCCTCAATGGAAAGGAATGCAGCGGCTCTGCTGTCCTTTATGGAAAGCCGCTGGAGTCGAAATGTCAAGGTTTATGTTGTCCAACATCACAACTCTTCTTCTTCTTTTTCTTCTTCTTCTTCTTCTTCTTCTTCTTTTTCTTCTTCTTCCCTTTATTTAACGTCGGTCTCTGTTACGCAATCTAGTGCCAATCACCGACGGACATCGATTGTCATCCATTACCGGCAATAGAATGTGCAGGAAGGCAGCTTCCACACCTGCGTAGGATATCGCACCCATTCAAATAGACATGGGCCGGGACCAACGGCTTTACTTCCCTTCCGAAGGAAGACGTGACATTTTATGCCTCAGAAAAATCCCACCGACCTCGGCTGGGATTGAACCCAGACCCATTGGGGTGAGAAAGCAGTCACGCTTACCACTACACCACCGGCGCCGGCTAAAATCACAACTTTAGAAGCTACTTTTGGAAAGAAAAGAATAAAAACGATATGACAGGAAAAGTTCACATGAAAATTGACCTTAATTCAAGGGGAGGTCGGGTCGTCATGCTATCGGGACCAATGTGCAGTTTATGAGCGACGATAATGCCATTCAAATAAGAACCTTAAATAAGTATTTTAAGATAAAGAATGTGATACGAGAAAACCACAGCTTATTTATTTAAAAATCTCTTAACTCAGCTTTGTACGTGATGGTTGAGAGAGCAACTAAAGAGAACATTGAATAAATTTGTCGGAGTGTTATTGAAGAGTACGGATTAAGTCGCAATCAAATATTAACAATCACACACGATAATGGGCAGGATTTGATTTCTTCTGGGAAATTGATGAGACAGCTGATGTACGTTGACAATGATACTAAAAATTATCCTTGTCTAAGCAAAGAAATTAATTTACTTAATGCCTATTCGAAAGATGATCCAAATACTTCTGACAATGAAGATGAAGTTGAGGATCAGGTGGAGGAACAGCACAACCATTTTCATTTTTTTTTAATTTGGAGCTAAATCGGAAGAGGTCAAGTTCACTTTTGCAATTTTTCTCGGTCACTTGGCGCGTAATGACCCATATTATAGTCATTTGACACTCTTGGGTTACTTGTGACTTGTCCAGCGATGAGATTTGAACTCGGCGCGATGGTTGTTAATCACTACGCTGGGGCCGTCCCCCTAGTTTTCTTTACTATCGAGACTTACAGCGGAATAATCGGGCTTGTTTGTTTCCAGCTTTTTGGTGTCCATGTTGCTTACTGGAATGGGGGCGGACACTCATCGACATGCTTGGCATGCACAGTTGTACACACCAACTGCTCATTTGTTAATAACTTTTCACTCAGTTGTTGAAATTTAGTTATATTTAAAGTAATTCATAGATTAGGATCATAGTTTACTGTAGATATGTAAATAGTAGAGAAATCTTATCATTTGAATCAACACCAATGAGTTTTTACACTTAAAATCCGAGATATGCAGTGAGAATTTCTCACTTCATTTTTGCAACGCAAAATCAAATACGGTTTATTACTAGAGCTAAAATCTCTTTTTTTTAACGTATCTATAACAAGCTTAAACTATATTCTATCGACTGTTTCAAATAGAACTATGTTTCGTCAACTCTGTGCAAATTTATTAGCAAATGAGCAGTTCGTGAGCAAGACTGTGTATGCCAAGCATGCTCATCGATTCTTCCGATCCGTCCCTTAGCATCGTGCTAGAAGGTACCAGGTGGTAACCAGTGTAGCATCCCAGATAGTAACATGAAACATTATCCTCAAGCCTTCATTATCTTATGCTCTAAGGCTCTACACTTTCCCACAGTACAGAAATCGCCACATTGACATATTTGACAAAAACCAGACATTCCCACATTCGAATTCAAATGTTCCCATACTACAGACCACGTGGTGTTATACAATTGATTATTAGCAGCACAAGTGCAAAACACCACTTCAAACTTAAATTATTGCTAAAGCATTTTCCCATGTAACACATAATGATGACCCAAGTTTTCGTCACCTCAAGACAAAACCAAATCCAGATTCCCACACAGCAAGACGTAATCTGACTCTGCCTTCTCCGAACCACATTTCAATAGCCACATGTGAAAAGGGCATACAAGGTTTTTGCAAACAAACTTTCTTATGTTCTTTTCTCGCCCACGCAAACCATCAACATCATCCGGTAGGGGAAACTTTTTCCTCGACTAATAGCCAATCAATATGTATTACATACGCACCGATATGTTCGACCAGCACCAAGCGCATCATGTTACACGTGCTGGCGCCGGACTCTCTTTCTTAAATTGCATCAAGCGCCGAATTCCCTTTACTGATAAAACTTCTTACTGAGCTCCCATTGGTTAAACCATAATTTCAGGCAACTCCAAGCGTCTCTCTCTCTCCAGAACTCAGGTGTCGAACAGGTGTGGGTGGCTGTTACCCTACCGTTGAAAGTGGTCTTCATTTACGTGTTGTATTTACCCCCGGATCGACTTGGCGATTCTGAGTTGATCGATCAACACATTGATTCACTTTGTTGGGTTGTATCCAAGATTAATGCGACTGACTAATTGAAAAAGGTCATCAAGTGGATGCTAACTAAACCGATCTTTCTGCTGCTTTTGATAAAATCAATCACGAGATTGCAGTGACCAAACTAAAGCGTCTTGGTTTTCACGGTTCCCTTCTTGATTGGCTTCGCTCATATCTCACCGGTCGACATATGTCAGTGAAGATTGGAGATCATTTTTCTCAACCGTTCGCTGTTTCTTCTGGTGCACCTCAAGGCAGTCATCTGGGATCGTTCATATTTTTATTGTATCTGAATGACTGCTGACTTATGCTGACGATTTCAAAATTTACTTTGTCATCAAAGATCGAAGTGATACATTGTTTCTTCAGCAGCAGCTGGACGTTTTTGCTGTTTGGTGTGACAAGAACAGGATGGTATTAAATGCTTTTAAATGGGCCATTATAACGTTTTCCAGGAAAAAAAATCACCTATCTGTTATGCTTACAGCCTGCAGAAGCAAATATTAAGCCGTGAATCTACCATTAAAGACTTAGGCGTCCTACTTGATTCACCATTCACCTTCAAGGACCATGTGGCTTATGCTTCCGCTTAGGCGTCTTCTCAACTTTCATTTTTCGTTTCGCCAAAGGCTTTAGGGACATTTTCTGTTTAAAAAAAAACTCTATTGATCGCTAGTCCACTCCACATTAGAGTACTGTTCCGTAGCATGGACTCCTTTTTACAGCAACGGGGTGAATAGTATTGAGGCCATTCAGCGAAGATTTGTACGTTTCGCCCTTCGTTGGCTACCCTGGAGTGATCTTTTCGATCTCCCTAGTTATGAAAGTCGCTGTAATTTGATGTCCCTACAATAACTTAGTGTTCGCCGAGGCGTCTCTAAGGCTACCTTCATCGCTGATCTCCTACGATCGGAGATTAATTGCGGTTCACTTCAGCAGCAGTTGAATGTCAATATCAGACGCGTAAATTTACGTTCTTATTATTTTTTCAATATCCCGGCTTCTCGCACAAACTACGGCGCTAATGAGCCTTTAACTAGCATGTGCAAGATGTTCAACAAATGTTATAACTGCTTTGATTGTAATATCTCCCGTGTTAGGCTTAAGAATCTGTTTTATAATGTACTTTTAACTTCCTAATGGTTTCTGATTTCTGTATTTAAATTAAGCTGTTATCATCAAAATATTTTTAAATGTTTAGGACTTAGTTCAAGCAAATGTACTTGTAGGATTCCATGGTGTGGGCTTTTCCCTGAAAATAAATAAATAAATAAATAAATAGCTCGATGACGTAATTTCGTTAGCGTCTGCTATGGGGAATTCTCATAGCAGGCGTTGACGATAAGGCGTTGTCAAGTTGTTGTTTTGCAATCATCGTGGTAGCTCACCGATTACCTGTCGATCTGTCAAATTTGGAAAGACGTCTGCATTGAATTAGGGGAATTTACGTATTCTCGGGAACCTAAGCAGCGACCTTCTTTCTATAGCCTTTTTCTCTATGGAACGCACACATATGCAGTATTGGTTTGTTTACAATCTTTTGCTGCCAGCTGCTCTAACAATTTCAGTCGAAAGAATTGTCAAAAACTGTTTTGAAACGCTTTTACAAAGCTCCAATCTTCTCTAGTGAGAGCGAGTATTGTCGGCAACCAGTTTTTCTTCGGCAACCGTTCCATTTGAACTGCATGTAAATCTGCTGTTCTATTATCGGCAACTCGAAATCAGCTACAATTTGTAGTGCGTGTGTTTCATTTCAAGAAAACCCTGCTAGATTGCTTTTTCTCAGTGGTAAAAATATAGTCAAATTGAAGCTGAAAACATAAAGAATCGTTTGCATGCATTCAGCGAAGTGTTTTCGTAAGAAAATCCAGTGAAAATAGTGTTTCAATTTGGGTTGCCGAAAATAGTCTGGCATGCCGAAGCCGTCATTTCCCCTATCTCATATAATAATATTCCGCCCACTAGGGGAAATGGCTCTAATGTTGGCCCATGGATTTAAGATTGGGCCCATCGCTGAAAAACTGCTATTTATCAATTTTATCAAGATGAACGCGTCATTAGGACGGTACTTATGGATATGTTTGGTCGCTATTGAAAATTTAGTCGATTGCTGAATTTATGTATGGGCCCACATTAGAGGCATTTAGGCCGACATTACATCCATTTCCCCTATATCACAAGAAATTGCGAGTAGCTGAGTGGAATGCAGAAAAGTTAAGCATTGGGTACAGGACCAAGTCTTCCCTGGGTGGTGCCAGAAGATGAGCGCCATAGAATCATCAAGTTGCCATACAGCATAGAATGAGACTATTGCATGGCTGGGTAGTCAAAGTCCTCCATTCGTTAGTCATTTCAGGTGAATTACACAGATAAAAATTCTGAATTTTAATAGTGATGTAAACATTCATTCCCGTAAACTTGTATTTCATTTCACGCAACCGAGAAACTTGTAAACAATGGGCTTTTGTATACAATATTTGCTACATTGCATGAAAAGTCTTAGAACTTTACATGATATATAATGTAAACTTATATGATATGTAACGCTCCATTTATGTGCATCATACTGAACAGAAATTTACACTACTTTTTCGAACTGCGAGAACATGTTTAGGTTTAGGGATTGGTTCTACGCTTAGAAAAAGCACAATACGGTTAGTGGTTTCTTATTGTGGTCTGGTTCAGATGGATTAGTAGTGGTAATTTTGCGTAGTTGGAATGTCCTTTATAGCTGTCTGCTTCCTTATAGTGTTCATTATTCCCATATGGCCAATTTAGAGCATTTTATTTGTGTATACTGTATCAACCAATTTAAGAGTCTTCACTAAGCGTGTACCATGAGCACGGAGGGTGGCTCTGAGGTACGACATTCTTATGGTTTGGTTGTGAGATTTAATTATGGTTTGGTTATGAGCTTTATATCTATATATAGGCTTATTTTGCGCGGCGTGTGAGGTGAGGTGACACGCTGTCACTTCTGAAGTGACAATTGCCACCTCGCGTGAGGTGACTGTCCATTTGATTTGAACGGAGAATCACCTCACCCGTGGTGACAATTCTCACTTCACCATCACTTCACTGTCACCTCACCTCACACGTCGCGCAGAATAGGCTTAATATTCCTTGGTGTTTCCTAGCAGATAAACAAGTTGGTGTTCGCTGATTCAAAGAATGGATGGGATAATCATTGAACTGTTCATAGTTGGGCGTTGTTGAAATTGTGGTACTTGCAAAACATTTTATATGAGCCCAAGTAACTATATAATCACAGAATAATTTTAAATGTATAGGCCTATTCGGCGTGGCATGTGAGGTGTGCTGACAGTGAAGTGATGGTTAAGCAGGCACGTAGTCATGGGAGGGGGGGCTATGGGGCTGAAGCCCCCCCCCCCCGAAATTATTATCATCATGTGAAAAAAAATCTGACCCAAGATAATGGATATTTGTGACGGTCATGGTTCCTAAATGGTAGTGCATGCCATTTTCTCCACTGAAAGATGCAAAATTTTTAAATTAGAAATTATGTTCTTATGAAAATTTTCATGATTGAAAAAAATTGTTTTACTGTTTTTCTGTTCTATTTTATTTGACCGCAAAAAAATTCGAGGAAAACATTCTTCAGATTTTATATTTAATTGATTGCTGAGATAATTTCCTTGTTATTTGATTACAAGTTTGTCTTTTTTTTCTTTAATACTTCATAAGTTATGTTTGTGTGCGATATAATCTGGAAAAAAAACTCGTTTGCATGTTAAATTGGTAGTAATTCACATTAAATTTTTTATTTATTTGTCATAATTGAATAGTGAGTTTGGAGAATAATCCAGAAAAAACACCATCAGAGCCTCCCATCGATGAAACATGCAACGTGGAGGAAAAAATTGTTGTTGATGATGCTTTCGCATCTTCATTATCATGATTCATAGAAACTAAATTTGACATAAGCAGCATCGTAGGGCAAATATCAGATGATAGATTAAAAAGAAACGGGTTGAAGTCTACACTTGTTCCAACGCAGCCTTTCATTTACCCGATTACAATTGTTGGTAAGCAGAATCGACGGTTCCAAGAAAAATGGATTACTGATTCGCAAGCAGGATTTTCTTGCTTATTCAGTAAAATAGGATGGAGTTTATTGTAAACCCTGCTTGTTATTTGCCAATAACAATACTGGAAAAGGTGGACATGAAAATATTGGCAAGCTGGTTCGAACATGCTTCAGAGATTGGAAAAAAAGGCAAAGGAAACTTTTACATTCCACAAGAACAGGCAATAACATAAAGATTGCATGGTTTTGGCTACAAATTTTCTGCAAATTCAATCAGGAACTGCAAAGGATATTGTCTCTCAGCTGAATGAACAGAAATACAAAGAGAGGGAAGAAAACCGTGCAGCTCTGAGGCCAATAATTGAGACAATATTGTTCTGTGCCGAGCAAGAACTTCCGTTACGAGGAAATAATGACAGTGGTCCCTTATCTCTAGAGCGTCCCGAGGAGAAGGATGGTAAATTTCGTGCATTGCTCCGGTACAGAGCAAACTGTGGTGATGACATTTTGAAGAAACATTTTCTCAATAGTGCCAAAAATGCAACCTACCTAAGCCCTGAGATACAAAATGAAATCATTAGTGCTTGTTCTGATATTGTTTTGACCGAAATCGTGAAAAAGGTTAATTCTGCTAAATGCTTCACAATTTTGGCAGATGAAACCATGGATGTTTCTGGATTAGAACAGCTATCACTATGTGTGAGATACGTGGATGCGGCTAAGTCATCACCTGTCATTCGGGAGGACTTTTTGGGATTTGTGAGCATTGGGGATCAATCGTCGGAAACTTTAGCATCGACTATTTTGCATTGCTGTTCCAATTTGGGACTAGATATGACCAAGTGCGTAGGGTAGGGATATGATGGAGCTGCAAATATGTCCGGTCATTTGAGTGGAGTACAAACGCGAATCAGAAGCCAGTATCCTATGGCTAGATATGTGCATTGCGCCAGTCATAGGCTTAATCTTGCTCTTTCAAATTCGTTGAATATCCCACAAATCAGGAACTGCTTAGGCACTATTTCAGAAGTGACGGACTTGTTCAGGAACCGTTCGAATGCAAGGCAAGTTTTACAACAATATCGACACGTATGCCTGACACAAAAAAGCGACGATTGATTCCGCTTTATGAAACACGATTCATCGAGCGGCATGACAGCGTGATAAATTTTCTTGAGCTTTTTCAATGCATTTGTGAAAGCCTAAAGATTATTGCAGAGAAAAGCTGGAAAATTTCAGCAACTTCTTCAATTTATTTGGCAGCTATGGAGAAATCAGGATTTTTGATTTAATTAATTATTTGTGAATCCTTGCTAAGTATTACACTACCACTTTCAATAGGATTACAATCTAAATCTGTGGACCTCATATCGGCTCTTAATCATGCGAGTAGTATACTACAGGGTTTCAAGGAGAGACGAGCTGACGCTGAATCAAAATTTGCTGAAATTTTCAATGCAGCATCAAAGCTGCATACGTCTATTTTCGATAGCGAAATTACGATTCCACGTGCATCCAAACTAACAATATCCGCAAACCAACCAGCAGAAACACCAGAGGAATACTATCGAAGAGCAGTTTTCATTCCATGTCTCGATGGATTGATCCAAAACATGATGGAACGTTTCACACAAAATTGTGACATCCTTCCGGTGTTCCAATTATTGTTGCCTGGTTTTACAGATGTTGGAGAGTCATCCCAACTTGACAAACTTACCTGTTATTTCGGTGATTTTACCAGCGTGGTTGCAGTAAAGGCGGTATACGAGCTCTGGTGCCGGACATCCATAAATATTGACAAAAATGTAGAGGTTCTCGGGGTGCTTGATAAATGTGACTCGATGTATTTTCCAACAATCAATCTTTTGTTGACGATTTTGGCAACACTCCCAGTCACTACAGCCAGTGTGGAGAGATCTTTCCCCACACTTAAACGAATTAAAACTGTTCAACGCAGCCTAATGGGAAACCAGCGAATTTCAGGCTTGGCTATAATATCAATTAACTGGGATTATGCCATTGACCCGAATCACGTGATTGATATACTAGCAAAGAGTAAAGCTAGAAGATTAATTTTGTAATAACCAGGTATTATGTTCTTATAATAATTATTTTTCAAAAAATATCTAACAAAATTTTGTTCTTCCTTACAGAATGCAAATATTGATCATCATTACCAGCAGAAAACAAATAAAAAAAAAAATATTTTCTTAAAATTTATACATTTGTTTAAATTTTCTCAATATTGCTTATTTAAGGGTTTGAAAAATTAGTATTTTACATTCTATCGGTTCATTGAAAATTCCGATCAGAAATTAAAACGAATTAACAAAAAAAAAAAATAATTGGTGACACATGATTCACATGAACTCTAACGATTTTGGTGAAGGTAAAAGGAAACAACAAATTTACATATGTATCGTGACTCTGTATCATTCGACGTTCAGTAAGGCGCACATTTTATTAAGCTTCGGAGTGGTTAAGTGACAATTCCGGAGAACTTTGAGATTTGGGCGAATTGCTTTTGTAAACAAACACGTCCATCGCTGATTTCTCGTAAATAAAAACGCAATCTCACGAATAAACTATACCAAATGATAGATATATACCTGTTTGTGTTATTAGTTTAATAGATTGAGCTTTAATTCGCGAGAAACCGGCAAATGACGTGTTTGTTTACAAAAGCAATTACGCCCTAATCTCGAAGTTCTCTGGAATTGTCACCTCGGGTGAGGTGAGTCTCCATGCAAATCAAATGGAGAGTCACTTGTCACTTCACTAGTGACAGCGAGTCATCTCACCTCACACGCCGCACAGAATAGGCCTGGTAGGTTCAGAGTGAGACAATGTCACTGAGACTCGATATGGCGACTTGGGTATTCAGATGAAACTATTACTTTAAAAAAAAAACTAATCTGGTTGTAGGGTAGGTGATCCAGTAATGGTGGTGTATCATTATTTGCGGTATGGGGGTTGTGCTGGAATAATGAGGGAAACCCGGATAAGGTTATTTTCCATCGGTAGCTGTCCTAAAATAAAACAGATTTGCATTTTGCAAACTTAAAATTAGCCCAAAAATGGCGGAAAATAAATGATTTTCCTTAAAATTTTGATTTCTTTGCACCTATAGTTGCGGTAGTGTTCCTATAATAGTGAACCAAAGTTAGCAAGTAACCTTTCTACTGGAACAGTGTTCCTATTAATGGAGGACAAGTTTTCAAAAGGAAGTGGGGAAGTGCACCAGTATTGGCCATAGGTTCCTATTTTAGCAACACCTCAGAAAACCGATTAAATTACAATATTCGTGCATTTTGTGGTCGAAATGCTTATGTAAACCGATGAATATGATTTGTACCAACAAACTGAATGCAGTTAAACATCTCAAAATTGTAAACAACGTGAAAAATCATCAAAAGTTGGCCAAAATAGGAACAGCTGCGTTTCTCCAACAATTTAATTACGATGTAAAAAATTTCTAGTAAAATAGAAATTGGAAGCGACAGATTTACGTATAGAAATTGTATGTACATCGTTTAGTTATTTTTAAATAAATAAATCGTCTTAATTCCTCCACTACTGGCTCACCCACCCTATCCTTTTTTTCGTGTGCATGCATTCCGGGTGGTGAGTGTACCTGAAGAAGGAGAAGATGGTTATACATTATGAGTGGTACCACAGAGCCCGTTATTGGAACCAGTGTATTGTTAATGCACCTGGTCTACGATTCAATGCTGGTTTCTGTGATAATAAGTATCACATAAAAGGAAAAATAGGGAGCACCATCTTCATCGAAATGTAAGTATTATTGACAAAAATCATAAGAATCAGTTCGTATATGCATTTAAATACATATATAAAAGGGAAGGGACGGTCCAACAGGGCACCCGATTGAAGTGATTTGGACGGGGAGAGTGGGAATGCCAACTGTTGATAACATTTCGTGGATAAAGGGCGGGCTCTTCTCCCCACTCATTGGGACATCTGCCTGTTTGGGAGATTCTTTATTGTCCCGTAGATGCGTATAGGCGACTTTGCCTATCGATCAATCCAATCCGTTTTTGGCCCTTCATACAACAACATGTTGAGGACAATCAGAGGTTATTTAGCTTGATCAAGACAAACAGAGAAGAGAGCCCACTGCTATCGGACTTAGTTTCCATGCTACAATGGATGGTAAACCACTATCATCATATCACCATCCATGCTGCTTAATGGAATGAATGGTCACATGGTGCGATCATCAATGTGCTCCCTTGCTCGCCAATGATTGACAAAAACAGTTTAAATCTGCAACCGATCTCGTTTGGGTGTGTTCCTGGAACTGATTTCCGTTTGAAGCCTACTAAACACGCAATAAACCGCTTACCGACATGCAAATTTTAATGAACAATGAACATATGATTATTACATCACCACAAAAAAAAATCATTAGCCATCCATGCACAAATTAGAATGAATATGTCAAACTCGTACGAAAATAATGTCCGCCCTGTTTTATTACCTGTCATTAGCTTAATTAGTAAACTCGCGCCGCACGCGACTAAACTTCACGCAAATAAATTTTACTCCCGAGGGAAATTGTTCGGTGGTAACAGTTTAGCGGCACGCTGCTATTAATACACTTTGCATTGCATACCTCTGTTCAACACACGTCAAGAGCTATAATATTCTGCTGGAAAAAAAAAAATACCTTTTTCATCCTTTCGTTTCGTTCAATAAATCTCCCAAACGTGACTGCACAAAAAAAAAATACCTGTACATGTTCTTTAATTAGACACGAATATGGACGCCCGATGGATCCAATCCAACCCATAGTCTGAAACTAAGCAGACGGTGTGTGTGTGTGTACATAAAGTACTGTTAGCAATTAACATTTTAATTACAAAACACGGTACACATATTAAAGTGATACGAAAAAATTAGCTTTGAAGTGTGGAAAAATTTATGCCACTGCCGTGACCAAACCACGTGAACCGTCCATCAGGCAGGCGTGCAAGCACACAGTGTGGTGTGGTTTGGATAACGTAAACTTTTAATTACGCATCATATCCCAGGAACGCGAAAACCAACAACGGATCTACTGGTGGCAAGAAAGGGACGATAGTTAATTATGACACGTTAACGCCACTGCTCGGTCGGAGAATTGAAAAGTTTTATTCCGTGGGCTTTGCTCAACTAATCATATTGAGCGCCAGAAGTATCGATACTGGATAAAAGGAAGAGATAATTACTGGTTAATAATTGCAGCTGCTCATTGGGCAGTGGTCTGTTTACAAATTTGATTACGGATTGCTTCTTTATAATCTCAATTGGTGTTTCTAAAAACGGGAGGCTAAGAAACTTGGTTCGTGATGATGTCAAAATGGTCATTTTAAAAAAAAGCTTGGCATCGTTTGTGTTAAAACGAATAAAGCGTTTTTCATGGACGGGTCCCTAAGGTGATTTCGATGGAATTAATTTTATTTCAAGTACCTCTAACGGGTTTTCTTTTATATTGTGTAACACAGGGGCATTATTGATATTATTCCGATCGTCACGTCCTTCGATCTCGTCGTAGGATGATGGTGGATCTGGAGAATCAGAAATTCCAATAGCAGAGGTTGCCCTAAATCCGGTTAGAAAATCTAGCAACTTACCTGGGTGCCTGCGCTCCCGTTTTCTGTGCCTAGTGGTTGACTCCTGACAGTCGTCACTTCTTTGTTGCGAAGGGAGCGCCCAGGATATACTTCCTCTTCCAATACCTCGTAAGAAGCTCCATCATCGGACTTATCAACAGGACCTTCAACAGGGTTGTTTGATGCCTCTTCCTCTGGCTCGTGCAGTGTGGAGAACACCCAGGGAATCAAAATTAACGGTTCAGATAAAGATAATGGCATTCTCATTTTGGTTACACTCATGAATAGTACAAATCCATAAATCACAATGGACAGTTCTGGAAACGATAATGCGTTTATCATTTGTGTAACAGATCATGATCATATGAAATAGCGATAATCTCAGATCATCATCATCAGCTGTCGTCTCTGAAAATTCCTCATTTAAGACAAGGCTAATCAAATACCCTGTAATATGTGAATTTTCGGAATGAGGATGACGTATAGAGATCGAAAATCGATGTTTGCCGCCATTATGAAATCCAAGATGGTGGCCATCGATTTAAGAAAAACTGTCGAGAATTGATGTCCGCCACCATTTCGAAATGCAAGATTACCCTGCAATGTGGGTATTTTCGGAACAGGGATAGCATGCAGATGTAGAAAATTAATATCTGCCGCTATTTGGGAATCCAAGATGGCGGCTATTGATTTTAGAAACAACTTTTCCCTACAATGTGTGCATTTTTGAAACCGGGATGACGTGTAGATGTCTAAAATTGATGTCGGCCTGAATGTGGTTGACTAGTGTATTTGTCAGTTCTATTTAAAACCAAAGGCCGCTAAATTGGATTCCAAAATGGCGGTTGACATCGATTTTCAACATCTACACATTATTCCAGTTCCAGAAATACCCATATTGTAGGGTATTTGACAGTTTTTTTTCCGAAACCAGTGGCTGAGATGACGGATTTCAAAATGGCGACCTACATTGATTTTCAAAATATATGTGTCATCCCGATTCCAAAAATATCCGTATTGTAGGGTATTTGACCTCTAGAACCACTTTTCCGAAGACAGCAAGTTCCTAGATTTTGAGATATCAGAAATCAATCAGAAATCAGATTGACCGCCCACGGTTGCTGCTCTGTTATTACCAGATCAGCTGCAATTACACAGAGAACCAACAGATGATGTTTGGGACTAACATTCATCCTCAATGTGTAAGAACTGGAGATCTAATATTTAGCAATACCAGCGCCGGCCGTGTCCGAATGCAGGTCAACTAGGGAATGGGAAGGAATGTGTTGACGTGGTACTCGCTGTGAAGGAAACCGAGAAATCCTCTGCGCTTCCACGAGAAATCACTGGGATGTTGGATGTGGGGGGAAAGGTTGCACGCACACGCAGGGATCGTTTTTGGTAGAGCGATTATAATACACAAACACACACACACGTGCGCGCGCGCACTCATCAAATTTCTATTTTTAGATCAGGACCCACACTGTGGTAAGTGATGCGATCGGTGGTAAAGAAGAATTTGTTTTCATTAAAATCTAGTGGGTATAGAAATAAGGCAAAGTGAAAAATTGCAAGGAAGGGGACGGGCTTGGGATTGAACTCCCGACCTTCTGCTCAGTAAGCAGAAACGGTAACCACTGAGCTACCGAGCCTCGTCAAGTTCCTAGATTTTGAGATACATTACAAAGTGATTGTTATCATATCAGTAGATTAAAGGGTGTCCACGATGAAATTGCCACACTATGAAATTGCTCTAATTTTTTAACCGTTGGGTAGAATTTAATGAAAATTTGGGTGGATTTAGTTCATAGTGCATTATTTACATCCTGCAAGTTTTAAAGTCCTGTGATCAAAACTCGCGGAAATGGAGTCGAAAGAACAGCTCGTGCGTGATAAAATCTTGCGCATTCATCACGAGAACAAGGATCTCTCGCATCGTTCCATCGCTAAAACGTTGGGAATCGCGAATTCCACGGTGTCGCGAGTGATTAAGCGGTTCGAAGAACGGTTGACCACCGATCGGAAGCCCAGAAGTGAAGGAAAAAGTATTCCGTACAACACCAAAAATCACAACCGCGTAGTTGGGGCCTTCAACCGAAATCCGGACGCCTCCGTTAGGGATGTGGCTAAGAAGCTGCACCTAAGCCGAAGTTTTGTCCAGAAGGCCAAAACTAAGGCTGTGCTTCGAACGTTCAAGGTACAAAAGGCCCCTAATCGCGACGAGAAGCAGAACAAGTCCACCAAAACCCGTGCCAGGAAGTTGTACCTCAACATGCTGACGAAAGTTGAATGCTGCATCATGGACGATGAAACATATGTGAAAGCCGACTTCAAACAGATCCCCGGCAACCTGTTTTTCACGGCCAAGGATAAGTTCAGCGTTCCGGAGCATGTCCGCACTCAGAAGATGTCCAAATTTGCGAAGAAATTCCTGGTTTGGCAAGCCATCTGCACGTGCGGGAAGCGGAGTGCACCTTTTGTGACCCAGGACACGATGAACGGACAGGTGTACACTTAAAGAGTGCCTCCAGAAGCGGCTGCTTCCTCTCCTGAAGGCCCACAACGTCCCAACAATCTTCTGGCCGGATTTGGCCTCATGCCACTACTCCAAGGACGTGCTGAAGTGGTATGCGGACAATAAGGTCAATTTCGTGCCGAAAATGTTCAACCCTCCCAACACTCCGGAGCTCCGCCCCATCGAGAAGTACTGGGCGATTATGAAGCAGCACCTTCTGGAACGACCTAAGGTAGTGAAGACAGTCGAGGAACTGAAGAAAGTATGGGTTTACATGCAAAAAACGGTTGATTCACAGGTTGTGCAGAATCTTATGGCCGGGGTTAAGGCCAAGGTGCGGGCATTTGCGTATGGACTGTAAATAAAATACGAGTAAAATGGTAAAATGAAATTGAATAGTTATTTCTCAATCCCTGAAAATGTGATGGCAATCGGATGAAAACTCGAATTTTGCAAATCAATTTTGTGTGTGGCAATTTCATCGTGGACACCCTTTATCGTTTTTGTTGCTGATCATGATGTGTAACACAAATGATAATCCATGATCTTACTGTACACTGATCATGATTCCGTTAACTAGTATTTTTATCGGTAAGCATCGGAAGATAACATTTTCTTGATTCCCTGAGAACACCAAGAAAATTTGAGATGCTTTATCGAGTTGCTTTGCATATGGAAAACTTTCTTCATTGAACTTCACAACCCTTTGCGATCACTATTTTTCTTGATTCTCTGTTCCAGAGCCGGTATCCATGAGGAGCGTATCCAATCATTACCGTCTAGCGACTCTTGAGGTCCAATATTTTCCTCTGCTGGCTGGGGATCCAAAAATCCTTATCTTGTTATGGTCTGGCTTCACGTTCATCCATTTGGCTGGGGCTAAATATCCAGCCAATGCCACCGTAGGGTAACAGTTCAAGAGGTACGTTGCAGTTAGAGTCGCCTCTGACCATATGGTCTTCGGAACCTGAGAGTCAAGTAATTTTGATCTTACCTTTTCAACCAGGATCCGGTTGAAACGTTCAGCTTACTCCGTTTTGCTGAGGGGAATAAGCTACCGAGGGTTGGACTTGAATACCTCGCTTCTTGTAGTAATTGCGTTGTTCATACGAGAAGCTTCATACTCTCTGAAACAACGGAACACCTATAATTTGCGCTTGATTGGGTGGATTATGACATGAAGTAACGCGATCCATCCCACGCCGGCAGATCAATGGGGCTACACACATCCGAATGAACTCGCGACTTCTTGAGTTGATGATTTTAGTTTAGATGAGTGAAAAGAACTTACTTTTGGGTGCTTTTTTTTCTTACCGTTGGATTTGAGTTGCAAAACACATTGCGTTCAATCAAACTGACTGATTACACGGAAAACAAAACATGGGTTTTGAACATTCTTCCAGATTACTAAGGTTGTGCTCCAATGGTGAATTTTCACTTAAATTTTACAGATATAAAAATTTCAAATAAACCAGACTTATTTCTGACCAATCAGGAATCAATGTTGACAAACACCTTCTCAAAAATCGGAAGATCAACAATAGAGGGATTTTCGAACACTGTAATTTATTTTCGAAGTGTAAAGTTTAAGTGAAAATTCACCAAATGGAACACAGCCTTAAAATCTGCGGTTATCGGTAGGAAAAGTGAAAAATCGGTAGTTTTGAACCTTTCGTCTGTGAATCGGTAGGCATTCCAAAGATCGGTAGGACTATCGATAAATCTGTAGGTCTGGCCACCCTGGCGCTAATGTGTTCTTTGAATTATATGCAGACTTTGCTTACCACGACTGCATGCATAGGAGATGAAGAAGAACATAACAAGAAGAATTTTGTCTTTTTGCTGGGTTTCCCATTTGCAACCCTACACAGCAAAAAAAAAGTGGTTGAATATTACATCGAAACTGCTGCAACCAGGTCAATCCATCGGTTGTGTAATATCACATTGTACGATGTACATCGATTTTGCGAACAAAATTACATCCATTGATGTAATATTGTATCTGCTCTTTGCTATTGCATCATTATTTCATACATGAGCTTGAATTACGTTGATCGATATTACATTTTTTTTTGCTGTTTACGCTGAGTGGTGCTCTTTGCATCGGAGCCGTCGAAGCGATGGCTACACATTGAGCTTTCGTTATTTCTGGGTGTGTGACTGTCTTCTCTTCTCGGCTGTTTTACACTTGCTCAGGGTGAAAGACAAGCAAAGTTTGGGTTTGCTTGATTCTCAATTTATTTATTTCAGAAAATCAGTACATTGCGCACATTGAGTGATCTGATGACAGCCCTGTCGACATCGAATTCCAGCTGGTACAAATTTCCACGCAGATACGCCACACCGATCAGTTCTCCATCCTTCTGGAATTCCGCACGATCTTGAACTCAACGACTTGTGAATAACATGTTGATTCCAACCTGCGAGAGCAGGTTTTCTCGTAGATCAATAGCTGGGTATAGGCAATAGCACTACGTTCTGTATGTGAAATTCAATTCCTTTGTTAGACATTACCTTTTAATTTCACCAGTAAACTTCCCAACTAAAGGGACACGTCATTCTTGGTCACTTCAATAATAAACGGATTCTTCAGTTTCCGCATGGACCGTAGATGGCTTGCATCATTTACAAGGTAATCGCTGCTCCCCAAGTCTACGTAGAAGTGGATCTTCCCAGTTTCCGGCTTCTTCTTGTCACCGTTTGCCATGAACGCAACTGCGTTACTGCCAACAGCCGCATTAGCGTGTACCTTTCGGTTTCTTCACACGACAGTCCTTTTGCATGTGTCCAGGTTTTCCACAGCGATGGCATTTACCAACTAACAATTTTCACAATGTAAACGCTTTACTCATTTCATTTTTACAGCTACAAGCTGTATTGGAAACGTTATTCGATATCAGGCAACCTTTACTCAACTCAAATACAAGCAAATCTGGCGAACTTACAGCTACTTATGACTGTTTGGACCGTTGGGACAAGCTCTTATTGTATATCCATTTACGCTTCTATACAGCTGTTATGCTGCTGTTTAGTTGTGTGTGAACTTGAAAGGCGCTTATCAACCTTTTCCCGGTTATCAAATAATCACTACACAGTGTCGTAACCTTTCCGCAACATTTTCACTTGGTCACACGAGCAGTCACCGTGTTCTTCCGTCAATGTGTATTGAATCTCTGTCCTCCAAATTTCAAAACATACACCTAACACCGACAAAATTTGCCAAGCGCTTGCACACAGGTAACATTTCCATAGAGATCTCCAAGCGCCATCTCACGAACACTAAAATCCACCATCCATTTATAAAAATGAAGAAGAAGAAGAACCAAAAGTTATCGCGATATCACAACTACTAAAAATGTAGCGCGCGGTCTCACGCACACTTTTGTGCATCTGGAGAACTCTCTTCGTGATATGATACACTGTCACCACTATCACTCACACAATCATCCACTCAATCTTGTTTTTCTCTCGATTAGTTTACCAAGACTCTTACTGTTTCCACAATTGCCACACATAGCTATACACATTTACGTATGCGCTGGTGAATGCATGCCCCTCCGTACTGTTATGCTCCGTTCATTAATGTCATCTTCAATAGGGATGTCTAAATTTTTATTGCAGTCATAATTAAATAAATAATTATGAAAAGGTGTGAGTACATTTATTTTTGACGTAGGACTACGTCTTTGATTTCTATATGGGGGTACACTTTGTGAAAACCGGAAATGGAACATGTAACAAATTAAGAAAGATCTTGAACGTTAATAACTCAGCTGCCCCTGGTTCAATTTCAATAATTTTATCACCAATCGATCAGAAATATGGCTACGCATCGATAACAATGCTTTCGAATGTTGATTTTCAACAAGAAACTATTGAAAAACTGGTAAATGTTCAGCATTGTTCACAAGCGTCGAATTAACTAACAAATCCACCAATTACCTACATGCATATGCTGCTTCCTCAGCACAGTCGTCAGAGAGAAGTAAGTAGACGAAACAAGTCGAAGTGGCATTCGCCTTAGATCCTCGGGCGCGTGCGAATAGGGAGGATGGAATTGCGTAATATTTTGCACACTCATCGCCATATTCAGAACCAAACGAAAATTCTTCAAGATAACCACCATCCGTTGTCTGGCTCGCCGTGGCGGTATCTGACGTATCTCCGGTTTGATTTACGAGGTGTGCTGAAGGTGTTCCTGAAAAATGAGATCCGTGATGCTGTCACCTACACTAAACACGCCAAGCGTAAGCGGCCATGGATGTCATCTACGTTTTAGAAGTGACAGAGACGCACTCTGTTTGGTTTCGGAGGTTAAATCATCACCAACATTGGAAACAAAACGGTTCTTTTCAGGGCCACCAAGCTTATTACAGTAAAGAGTAGGAATAGAATTTATCTGCCTGTTTGTTTATATTCAGAATCACTGACCACACAAAATGCTCATGTAATCAAACTGGAAGCAGGGATACAAATTATTTTGATCAACCTTGATCAACTTTGAATCGCCACGGCCGGATATTTTAGATGGAAGGAGCAACAATCTAGCATCTAATTCGACGAAGACGGCAGGAAACATTTCTGGATCAACAATAGAATAGGGCCCATCAGCATTTGTAAACAAACCGTTCCAAAGTCTCACAAATCAAAGGCCGCTCACACAAACCAACACCAACATCTTGTAGGTAGAAGTTTCCCCTATCCAATGATGGTGTTGGTTTGTGTGGGTGGCCTTCGCTTTGTGAGTAAAGGGCTTTGGAACGGTTTGTTTACAAATACTGATGGGCTCTTTTCTATTGTTGATCCAGATTTGTGAAGCCGAGTTATTTACGAGTGTCGATGAAGAGAATCGATCAATGCAGATAGGACCTATTGAAAAGTGACGCGAGATTTGTTTTCCGTTCTGAGCTCCAATGCTACCGACGCCAGGGAGGCAGCTCCCAGAGATGTTATGCCTTAGAACATGCCGGTGGCGCCGACTGAGATTGGACCCAGGCCTGCTGGGGTGAGAGGTAATTATGCTAACCATCGGCGCCGATATCTATCACGGCGAATGAGAACGGCCCAAATTTGAGTTTAGTTATCTCAGAAATAAGAAATAAAGTGCAGGAGCTCAGCGATGAATAAATTTGCCTCATGTTTTCCCAGGTTTTTCCAGAATTTTCCAGGGAAAAATTCCCGAATTTGAGAAAAGTAAAGATTGGATTCGCTCAGTCTATTGGTACTACTCCGAGACTGAATAAAATTTTCGTCAATTTCCTCATTTTCTGGCAGACTTTTTAAGGTTTTCCACAGGAAATGATGAGACAAATTTACTCATCGTTGAGTTCCTACACTTTTGGCGATTATGAGTGAACTAAACTCAAATTTGGGTCGTTCTTATTCGCCGTGTACGCAAAAATAAAATAGCCAGTGTCGCTACTTGATAGCAAACTACTCATAATGGGAGGAGTCTTTGTAGCTTTTATACCACTTGGTTGCACATCATTCTGCTTTAACCTAAAAAGATATAAAGTAGCGCTGCTGTGTGGTATCAGCTCATTTTCGCTTCGGACGGCGTGGTCAGCAATAGCAGCAGTAGGAAAGTGGCTAGTCCACTTTTCTATAACCAACAAGCAACAATTGACTGGTCGTGGCAAAGGAGGTGCCACTCGTCATCGCAAATTCTTCGAGATAACCACCATCCGTCGTCTGGCTCGCCGTGGCAGTGTCTGACGTATCTCCGGTCTGATCTACGAGGTGTGCTGAAGGTGTTCGTGGAAAATGAGGTCCGTGATGCTGTCACCTACACTAAACACGCCAAGCGTAAGTGGCCATGGATGTCCTCTTCAATAAAATGGGCCTTTTCAGGGCCATCAAGCTTACATCAGTAAAGAGTTGGAATATAATTTATCTGTGCTTGTTTGTCCATATTCATAACCACAAGCCCCCAACGACCATACAAACTTGGAAGCAGGGGTGCAAGTGATTTTGATTGATTCTCGTAATCAACTTTCGTTTTGAAAAAGATTACTACAAAGTTGGTACCCCTACAATTCAAAAACGGAAAGAATTGAGATAATAGATATTTGATCAATTAAAAGAACTTAATGCTCTTCACATTTATTCCGTCCACTAGCGGTCCTACGTCAAGGTTCCGTTCGTGCCCCTAGGCACAGACCCTTCTACATTTTTTTATATTTTTTTTCTCTGGCATGTCTTATATACTACATCCTTCTTTACCTCTACGCTACTGATAGATTTGGTATACATATTTGGTGTCAAACCGTGCCGGTCGATTGATGTTATCCCGCTTTCTTAAAGCTCTCGTGTTAGTAGTATAATCCGATGTAGTAGGTGTTTCATTCGCAATGGGCAGCATCAACAATCCCTCCTGCGCCCCCAAATTCATTGAATCTGACTCTGTCGATGTATCCTCTGGTCGATCTTCCGGCACCAAATTACCCATTTTGTCATATTGTGCCGGAGCTTTTTTGACGTCCTGAACGTGCCGCGTGTATTGTACACCACCTTTGCTCAGAACAATCAGCTTAGCCCCATCTTTTGCGACAACTGTGAAGGGTTCCGAAGAAAAAGTAGGATCCGTCTTCGTTTTCTTTTGTTGCATGATAAGTACCACGTCTCCTACGTCAACTTCCGATTGTTTGGCTCCTCGTCTTGCATCTGCGTATCTTTTGCTAATCAGTTTAGCCTCTGCGTCTCGCTCTCGAATGTCGATTCGATCCAATGCCGGCTCCCTGCAGTGCCAAAGACTTGGGAACGTACCACGAAACTTCCAACCTACAAGCATTTCGAAAGGGGTTGCTCGTTGTGGCAGGTGCCATATTATAAAAATCAAAATGTAAAAAGTTGTACATTAATTGAAATTTTTCAAACACCATCGAATTACCCCTTGACGCATGAAGCGTTCGCAAAAAGTTCACTCACCGAAATGTTCATTAGATGGTAAATGAGTTCTCTGTGCAAAGGCCTCAAAATCCAATATCAATCTGAGTAAGAAATTAACCAGTAATAGACCCCCATACGGTAGTAGAAAATACACAACTTAACAGCAGCAGTGACAATGTCACACATTTCCAGGGTCAGTTGTTTATAAACAGTTGCTACCGCGTCGTCAGCGATGCGCGCTGGCTTAACTAGGTGCTACGCGAAAGGTCAAAGTAAACATTGATGAGTAAGCATCCTACATAGCCGTTCCTACCGCGAGGAGCATTAATTCTTGTTAAAAAAACAGACACCGACTTTCCAAGAGAAAAGCTATCTGTCTCGCTTTATATGTACATACTGGAGAAAAACTATTGTGTAGAGTTTAAGTAACAAATTCATGTATAAAAGGTTTCGAAGAATAAAGAATCGGGGCAGTTGTTCTGATGAGTTTATTATCCGAGGTTTGCTAGGTGCGGACGAGCACAGTTCCAACCTCAGGATAACTGATTCATCAAAGAGCTTTTTCCATACAGTAGAAATGGAATTGCACTGTCTTTCATTTTACGAAGAAAGAAAGACCACGCGAGTTGTTGCTCTACGTTGGGCACTTCAACACGGGAGTGAAACATGGATGCGCAACGGAGTATGGGCGCTTCACTCTGTACCATTTCGGGCGCCAAAGCGTAATTCGATAGCCAAACGAAGAGTCTAAGCAAACCACGCGTAAACGCACGGACATCGACCTGCACAATTCTGCTTTCAGGATTTGTTGACCCGTCCCACCCTTTCATGCACTTCGGGTGGGAAGCGAATTGGCATATGCGTTAACTTGATAGAAGGAGAATGCCTTCCTTCGTATTTTTTTTACAAAAAATAAGTATGCGTGAAGGCGATTTTTTGAACTTCGTGAAAGTCAACTTGAGGACCTTCAGACTTTATTCTTTCACTTCGTTCTGGTTTGTGGAAGAGGCGAGAGCGGTCCGAGTTTCGGTTATCGCGCCGTGGTGTGAATTTAAAGTTCGTTAGTTTTCGAAATTAGAGCAGAAAGTGCTTAGTGCGTTAGTTCGGCGGTTAGGAGTGTGCGAAGGTGTATTGAAACCGAGATTTGTGGCAAGTTGCGAAGCTCGTCACACCACCCACATCAGTCAGCGACCGTTTTCGACCCCATTTTCCAGCTTCGAAGAACACCCGGTGGTACCAGAGGCCGGAAAAGGGCAGCAAAAAGGTTTCCGCGCCCTAGGCACAGTGAGCAGCAACCTACTGGTTTCGAACCGGTGACCTCCCTCTCCAGCGGCAACCACTTTCCGCAGTTTCCCGTCGACGGTGACGACCATCGATGCGACGGCCGTACCCCGTCTAGGTAGAAGACCACAACTCAGCGTGTGAGGCGTAGTTGGAAAACTACATCGGCTATGTGCAGTCCGCAGTAGCATAGTTTCGGAGTCCGTAGGAGTATCACGTGTGGTACACGTGGGTTCAACCGGCATCATCGAGCAACCGCCAATTCCTCCACGCAAGTAGCGAGTCAAAACGTGAGTAACATGCATGTTCACAAAAATCCCATGCGCATGGTGAGTTAAAGCCCCTAGCATAGCATAACCGCTAGCGTGGCCGCTGTTCATTCAGCCGTTACCCATTCCGATCCGCGCAAGCGTCGGTAACGCCAAACAGCTTTTTGTAGCACACACAAAATGAACACCATTCGTCGCACAGCACACTAGATAAATACCGCCAGAAGAAGAAAGAAGAAAAGGATAGCTAACTAGAGGGAATGAATTTGAGATAGGCCTAGAATAATAAATTGTCGATAACGTAGAAGTACGAAAATAAACCATCCTGAACAAGAGGTAGTTTGAAGATGAATAGGAGGCGTTTTCAATAAACCAACACACTACAGATAAAAAGCTTTTGGTCATCATTTCCCAAAGTGATCTAGAAAAGCGAATGTAAGGCTTTTTCACGTTTCCGGTCGTTTTCTATTGAAGTTTTTGCAGAGTTTTACTGGGGAAGTTGGCCCCGAAACCAACCAGGATTTCTCTCTATTCGAACGGGATCCGTTCGAAGTGTTGTGTCAAGCCTGCCCGTGATGATAAAATCCGCGAGAGCAATTCATCGGTGGCAGAAATCGTTTTCGTGAATGCTTCATTCTTTTATTTGATTCATTCACGACCATAGGTCGTGGGCATTTCCGTCCTTACCGTAATCGATCAACAGCCAACTTGCTTCCCGCTCATTCATTTGAGAAAAACAGAACCTTCCCTGAAAGGTCTCATATGGTCGGGCAACCCTAGTCTCGGTAGATGGTCTCCCTCGGGAGTGGCGCTTAAGCCATTTTTACTAAAAACGGGAAACTCGTAAGGCTGTCGGGTTACATCGTAAGCGAGAATGAGGCACTAACGTATTGTGATTATGCGTATACTGATTCAACGCCCATCTCCAGTTCTTCCCCTCTAATTTCGCCGCCGCCATCGCTTTTGTTATTCCGGAGTTCTGTCTTTCCACTGCACCGTTGGTTTGAGGACTCAAGGGAATTGCCTTACGAACCTTCACTCCTTTTTCTTCCCAGAAGGAAACAAAAGCGGAGCTTTGAAAAGGCGGTCCGTTATCGCTTTGGAGTACGAGTGGAAGTCCCCATCGTTGGAAAACGTCACACAAAGCCGCATTTGTGTGAGCCGCGTCAGTCTGCTTCATCTCCACTACCGACAAGTAACGTGAATAAATATCCACGATCACCAAGAATTCCCCTGTTCCAAATCCCGGGATCGAAAGGAAGTCGATCTGAATAATTTCCCAGGGATTTTCGGGCATCTCTCTAGGCGATAGCGGTTGAGGTGGGCCTTTCCGAGACAGCAGAGCACAGGTTTCACAAGACTTCACGAATTTTTTCATGATGAAGCCGAGTTAAATGTTGTTTACGTTTTTTTTTTGAGGAATTTATTAAGTTTATTTTTTTGCTGTGAATCAATTAATCTAAATTAGTTATAAGCACACCACCAAATTCTGTACCCTGCACTGGAACCTGGAATCGAACTCGAGACAACCGCATTGGCAAACCTTGATACTACCAACTTTGCTACGTCAACACTTTCAACTGACGTAAACAAATTTACATGCCCTTCTACAACAAGATCGCGGAGTAGAGGCTTTATAATAGTGAACATGAATTACTTTTCTCGACTAGTTAATTCAGCTTTGAACACAAGCAGAGTAAAAGCTGTAAAACTGCACAAGTCTAAAAATAAACCTAGTTGACTGTAAAATAGCTTCCAAAGTAGCGCCAACATAGTTTAATAGTTGAGTACAGGTTGTTTAGTTGTTTAAAAAGCACTTTTGATGTTTATGTTAGAGTGGTTGGTTGTGTAGTAGAGATCAATTGAGTAATATATTTGCTTTATTATCTTTGTTTTGAAGCTAAAAGTTGAAAGTTGAATAATATTTGCATAGAAGCGACATTAGTGTTTATTGGGTGATGTTCTGTTGAGCTTCTGCTTGTAGCTGTATCTGCAGCTTTGTTTCAGCTAATTTACAGCGCAACGCTGGAAAAGTTGGCTTATAAAGCTGAAATGTTAGGGGAAACGCTCCTATAGCTGCGGTACGTTAGGAGCGTTAGGTTCCTATAGTTGAGTATTGAGTCTCGATGCACAACTATAGGAACCTAACGCTTATAACGTTGTTTTGCAGCTACAAGTTGAAAGTTGATTAATATTTGCACAGAAGTGACATTAGCGCTAGATTATACTTTTAGCTATATCTGCAGTTTTTTATCAGCTACATTACAGCACAATGCTAGAAAAATATGGCTTATAAAGCTGAAAATGACAGTTGGGTTGCCAGCAAACTTCTTCTGGTTCTTTCCTTTACCTCCGATAAACCCCGCACCGTTGTCCTCACTCGAGTCATCCAGACGATCTGCCCGTTTCCTTTCCTTAGCCAGCAGCCGCTGCTTGATTGTTTCCAACTTCACGCCTTCTCAGCCAGATTCTCAAATTCCGTTACCAAGGGATCGTAACTACCGCGCTACCAAATCACCTAGTTCAATTGTTCAATGTGGTCTTCACAGCTTGAGACCTAGTTTGGGAATTCCAGCTTTTGATCTTCCACAAGCGCTTGTCAGCTTTTCAAACGACAAATTACGATTGAATAGCTTGCCTTAATCCGTTGCCATTTAAACAAGTTCTGCCTGATTATACTCAATACCCGAGTAAAGCATCTCAGAAATGGTTAGTATAAGTTTTATCGAAACAAAATTAATTATTTATTATTATCTCAGTTGGTTTGTGGTGTCCTAGATAATGAACTCAGCATCCTGTATAAACAGACATATATTATCAATTATTATACTGCCACTATATGTAGATAGGAAACACCAATTTAAAATTCATCAAGGTGTTGTGTTTCGAATTCAAGTCAGATAGCTGGCACTGGAAACTCCACAGTAGGCGAGACAACAGCTCACTTTGATATATCTCAAATGGTGTATCGGTTCGTGTTGGGGCTCACACGCAGAAGGACTGGGTTTAATTCTGGGGTTAACTGTAACTAATAGTAGTAAGGACTGTTCATTAAAGAAAGTGGACACCTGTTTATCAATAGTTAAGGGTTAATACGTAACGAAAAATTGTGAATTTTTGCTCAGTGTGTAAAAACACACACCTGAAAAATATAAACAAAAGTGAGAAATTTCCAACGATGGGGGTTGGATCAGCTTATCTACTCGTAAATTAATGCTGCACCAAATGGTTTTCCGAAAAGTTGTCGTTTCGAGAATTGGCAAAAACCGTGAAGTGCGCGAGTAAATCTACAATATTCAAGATTGTTAAGAAGTTTGGAGATCTACCGAAATCTGTGCCCAAAAGGGGGCATCGGACCAGAGAAAGGAGCTGGCAGCAGTACGCCTTTTGAAATCGCATAAGCCGGGTTCCGTTCGTGAAATTGCCAAAACATGGTCAAAATTGTGCAGAATTAAAAAAAAAAAAAACGTAGCAATATCAGATTCACAGAAAGCTTCTTCGAAAATACGGAACTTGTATGACGTTCTCTTTCAAAAGCTGAACCGGTGCATTTTGATGGACGACGAGACGTACCCCTTCCTTTGGTTTCCGGTTTCCGTCGATCTTGTTTTCCGTGCTGAGCACCAATGCTACCGACGTGCCAGGAAGGCAGCTCCCACACCTGGACCCTACCTATCGACCCATCAACTCATGAACCGGGGACCAACGGCTTTACCAATGGATACCAGTACACTTCCCGGGCCGCAAGCTTTCAACGCTGAGCAGAGGACAGATGTGCCTGATGATGTGTGATACATCCGAACCGAACAATTTGGAAAAAAAGGATATGGTGTGGCAAGCAATTTGCTCCTGTGGCTTGAAGAGTTCTTCGTATTTCACAACGGGTACAATCAATGGTGAAAATTATAGAAAAGAATGCATCAAAAAATGGCTTCTATCCATCTACCGAAAGCATATGGATCCTGCATTGTTTTTGCCGGATCTGGTATCTGCTCACTATGCTTCTGCTACGTTGGAGATGCTCAAGAAGAAAAAAGTCGATTTTGTCGAAAAATTCCAAAATCTCCAAAACTGCCCTGAACTGCGTCCTATCGAAAGATACTTGGCAATAATTAAACGGCATATTAAGAACGATGGAAGAGAAGCAAGCTCTGATGATTGCTTCAAGAAAATTTGGTCTGAAGCACGACGAAAAGTTAAGAAGAAAGTTGTGCAGAATCTAATGGGCAGTATCAAGAAAAAAGTCTGAACGTTCTTCAGAAATGAGAAGTAGATATTCTAACTCCCGTGAAATCGGTCATAAGTATGTTGATTTTCATTTATATAATGAAAACTTATGAATTTGTTCGAAAATAAATATTTTACTTTGAGAAACAGGTGTCTTCTTTCATTAATAAATAGTCCGTATTGCTGATCAATACACGTTCATACCTGGATTTAGGAATAACTTTCATAAAGACCTGAACTAAATATAAAATTGGTGTGGAGAACAAAACCTTTATTTAACTTATTTTCTTCAAGTGCCGTTCAAGTTCCGCCAGAAGCTGCTTAGAATGCTCTTCAATTGTGGTACCAGAACTTTCAGGTTCTTGAAAATGAGGCTGTTTAGAATATTATAGACCACCTTCAACCAAGCTGCTTAAGCCTCAAATAGCCTTTTATGAGAACTTTTGGTTACTTGGAAATGGATTTATTGGTATCAGAAAGATACAATTACACTTTAGGGGGATTACTATACCGTACGCGTGATAATGTTTGCACCATCGTACAAATAAGGTTCCCGTTTCACCTGTGCATATAATGCCTTGGTTTTCTTTGCTTGCACGTAACCTATAGCTTATACCGTAGTAGGCTGTGTATAAAAGAAAATGATTTACTTAGTTTGACAGTTGCACCATGACGAAGTGGCAGCGTATTCGTGATTCGTCCCACGCGCAAATGTCGCAAAAAGACATTTCAATCGCCGTGGGAGTCTCCCGGTGGACCGTCAAAAGGGTTTTAGACCGAGAAAAGAAAGGACAACTATCCGCGAAGGTGGCCACAGGTTGTCCGAGGTCAGCTCGGGTTGCGAGGGTTATCGCTGCTATCAAAAGGAAGATTAGGGTGAATCCAGTGCGTTCAATAAGGAAAATGGCAAAGGAACACGGGATCAGTGACTTTACGGCACGGAAGATCGTAAAGGAAGATTGCGGGGCAAAGTCGAGGACACGGAAAAAAAACTCACATGATTACCAACCGCATCCGGGAGCTACGAGTCGAACGATGCAAGAAAATCTTGAACTTCCTTAAGCGAAAAAATCCGGTAATCCTGTTCACCGACGAGAGCATGTCTACCGTTGATCCCGTATCAAATTCCAGAACCGACCGGTATACTAGTTCTCTTCCGGTAAAAGACGTGGCCGACGAGCACAAGAATGTGTATCTGACCAAGCATCCTGCTAGCGTTATGGTGTTTGGATTGGTGGCTTCCGATGGCAAAAAATGGACCCGATATTCATTCCAGAAAGCGACAAGATCAACACGGAGGTTTACATCGGGATTTTAAGTAAGAATGTTCTTCCGTGGATCAAAGAACAGTACGGTCCGAAGCCAAATGTTGTATTCCAACAAGATGGGGCTCCGTGCCACACCTAGAAACGAACTCCGAAGTGGTTGTCTTCCGTTCTGGGCGAAGGATATGTGGCCGCCATCCAGCCCCGATCTTTTAATCCGCTGGATTACTCAATATGGCGCGTCATGAAGGCCAAGGCTTGTTCTAAACGCCGCCCGAGTACAGCAAGCCTCAGACAAACATTGACACGTACCTGGAGAGAAATGGATCCAGACTTCATTATTAGAACTTGCCGTGCATTCCGGAAGCGTGTGGAGGCCGTAATTGCAGATTCTGAGAAACATCCCCCCTTTGCATAAATAAAAAAAACCCGGAAAAAAAAATTTGGGGATTTTTTTTTAATTTTTTTGCTTAAAGGTGCCAACATTATCACGCCTGATTTAAAACATTTGAGGTTTTGTCCGACTTTTGTATGGAGGCCCGCCACTGTGCGATCGCATATTTTTTTTCCACAAATGATTGATACTAATAATTTAAGCCATCACATGGTTGATAAGGAAAAAAGCATACTAATGCAAACAAGTCCAGCGGAACCAATTCACTTAGGAGGCAATCAGGCTCCATTCCCTAATCGCGAAGAATGATTTTCCTCCATTAGCACGAGATGTTAAGTCCGCCCCTTAATTTTATCCCATCTCCAACATCAACTTGGCGATTCCACCTCCATGGATGGCTGTCAAACCAATTTCAACTTCTCGAGCCTCTCGTTCCCACCAGCATTCATATCAGTATTACTCGCAGCAACAAAAAATATGAGCAGACACCTAGGACGACAACGGCAGCAACATAAACCTGTCCAACACATAAAACGCAGCACATCAGTGCCTTCAGTAACAGGAGCAACAACAATATTAACATGCAATTTTCGAAGACAAGAAGAGCAGCATTTTGCTGGTGTTAGCTAATATGCGTTACAACAGAGTTTGATAAAATTTACAATCTGAGAAAATTCGCCATCAGGATTAACCTAGCCCAAAATCAAGGTCAAATAGCACACCCACAAAGAAACCAGGAAAATACCGGTGCAACGTTCAACGCCATTACCATCCTTCCACAGTGCATTTGGCCAACAGATGCGATGCGACGATGGTGGCTTTTAAATGATATTAGGTAAGGCGAAACTCAATTATGATGCACATAATGAGCAAGCTTGGGAACACGTCTCAGAGGATGCTTCACAAATGGTCGACTTGAAAGCATTACGCATCCAGTCACACAAATGTGATTTGATTGCAATTTGCATCATAATTGCCGCAAAGTCGGCTATAACACTAAACGCGATGGAAATTATCCACCTACCTTCCAACCTTTACCATCCTTAGAAACAAGGCTGGAAAAGAGCTATTCTGAAATTTGACGTTGAAGCAAGCTGAAAGTGGGAAGCTCCTATCCGGTGACGTCTTGCGCGCTGCCATGTGCATCATTATGTCTTTTTTGTTCGCCGGATTTTACGGCGGGATGATGGAATGGGAATTTAATTGCTTTGAATTACGACATTTCCGCGGCGATGATGGTACTTCTACATGATTATGGAAGGTAAATTTGGAGCCTGGGAGTGTATTTGAAAATTCATCATCATTTACCGGGAAAGGATTTAAAATGTGCTTAATTCATTGTGTTGAACGTGGAGTCCGCCCAAGCAGCACACGTTCATCATAATAAGTTACTGCAACTTTGTCGCATGGTTACTTTTATGTAAATATAATTTAAGAATTTCCAGGTATTATTTTCAATTTATAATTTGTTGAGCCATCTATTTTTGTATTCCAATATTAATTATCGTTCACGTTATTTATTTACCATTTATATTTAATCATTTCGAGGAATAATTACACCCTCACTTAAGTTAAATTGAAATCACTATTATACACCCAACCGGAGGCTGTAAGATTCGCTTACAATTATGTGGGATTCATCATCAGAGGATGTTAGTGGAGACCGCATGAACCGAGGACTGCGGTCCAATGCAATGCAATGGATAGCCTAAAAGCAAAGATGAAGCGCTCATTTTCTCGCTTACTCGACTTCGTATGCTTTTTCTGCTGGAGAGATTCGAGGCAAGTGTGTGCGTAGTTCTACAATGTTCTACAATGTGCGTCGTTCTACAAGCTTACTGGTATAGTTGAAAGCGTAGATAGAACACGAAATAAAAAAGACAAAAAACCATTACATCGCCTGCATGGTCGATTTCTAACATTCGTTGCGATGTTCATGAACAGAGGATGATAGGAAACGGAACTAACATTTATTGTAATAGATTTTTGGTTTGTGTATACAGATCTGTCGGTTGCACTATGGGGCATTTTCATACAACCAGGCGGTCAAATATATTTCTATCATTTTTTCACAATTTCTGCTATTATTCTTGCTTTGTTTCATCAATATAAGGTGTGCGTTATCACTTTTCAACATTTTCACGACCAACTTTTGAAAAGGGCCTAACTTTTGATTAATTAAAATTTAATTTTTACGATTTTATAACGGTTACAGTTTTAAGCTTGTTTTCTTCAGAGAATAAAATCTATTGAACAAAGACAACCTACCATGGTTTTATTGGGGGGAACACCGCAAAAAATAAAAAAAAACCTTTTTTTTGGAAATATGTTTATTTTTTTCAACAAATCTTCTGTAAAAAAAATACAAAAAGCCATTATACAATAATCAAAATCAAATATGTTTCAACGAATTTCTTTTTATTCCTCTGTTACAATATCATCATGAACAAATTCTTCTTCAATGTCATCGACTGCTTTCATAAGTTCCTCCAAGGCATTGAAGTTATTAGTATCGACTACTGAATCACTTACAGAATTTTCAAATATCATGAAACTTTTCACGATGTCGGGATAATCCAGTGATACTTTTTTCTGTCGTCTTTTTGCCATCCAAATAGAACTGATCAGTGGGTCCGATTCATTAATGGCACAAATAAAGACATCATGTAAATTTTCTACTCTTGATCGTTTTCTTGCATGATGGGTTCGATATTTTTTCAATTGTTTATGTTGACTTTCTGCTGCCTCTTCCACTAATGAACCAAGTGGTGCTGGTGAATGTATGATTATGTTTCCGGCATGAGCGAGAACTTTATGCACGGTTGCAGGAATTTTGTACCAATCATACAATTTAAGATAGAGCCTATATGTTTCCTTGCAATATGCATCAAATTTTTCCGGGTTTATTGGCTCTTGGCAGTTAATAGCAATGAATATATTCCGGAATCTGAAAATTAACTCTTCATCAATGTTCAGCACGGAGCTTAAAAGCTTGGGATTTCCAAATGCTCTTCGACAAACGTTTCCTGTAGTACTGGTACCTGCTCCAATTTTTCGTAAAGCTGTGTCGTCACATGTTTTTTTCTTTGTTCATATTGTTCTTTGAACGGTTTCGTTACCTTCCATTTTTTGATATCCATTCTGTATGCAATATGCAAAAGGCATTCGAAAAATCTTATCCAAGCATGAAGTGGAGATATGCCGTAATGCAAGGCTTCTTCGTTTGATATAAATCCTTCCTCGAATTTCTCTGCATCATTCATTACATTTGGTGTTGCCCCACATATTGGACAATACTGCATCGACGAATTTCCAGTGATATAAGTTAAGACTTTTCCGTCTATCATACTGAGGACAAAATCAAAATCAACAAGTATAAACTTGTCGTTTGAGAGTTCAATTTTCACTGGCGTTAGTTCACTCATTTCTTTTTCTACATCCTGTTTTGTAGCCAGAATAACTTCTTTACTCTCTTTAATGAATTCAAGGATGAATGGCCTACAAAATTGAATACTTTGAGGCATGGGATTGAACCACATAATTTCCTTTCAATCATTGTACATGAACAACTGAATTGGTGTTAAAGTGGACGAAAATACATCTGAATCGTCCTGACATCCTTCTGGTAGCACTTGATGATATTGCGAATATCCAGTTGATCCTTCCATACCCCAGCTACATAGAAGAACCAGTTCCGTAGAAACTAGATCGTTGCTATCCATATACTCGTTGAGCTCTGCATCCATTATTTGGACGATTCGTTTCACTGTATTTTCCATCAGCGCCTGGAGTTTCACTCTTATTTTCAATGCACTTTCTGCGATGAATTCACTAGGAGGGGCGCAAATTTTTTTCACTGCTCCGATCACATAGTAAGGTGGAAATCTTGAAGGTGATTCACTATGTATTACTTCGTATTGAAATCTACTCAATCCAGCCTCGATAAGTACACTAAAAGCCTCTTCTGGTGACATCATTCCTCGTTGATCAGTTAGTTGAGCCAGCATGGTTTTAGAGCTTTTTTGGTTTTTTTTTTTAAATAGGCCCAATAACTTTAACTAAATTAAAATCCTTTCGATTATAAGCGGTCCGTCTTGCAAATAACAAAGCTTTCTCGATGGTATCGAATTTTGGATCAACTGCTTCTTTATCGATGACGCGACGTTTTCCTCTTTCACTCAAATCCAAGAAAGGTTTTGAAGGTCGTCCACGTTTTGTTCCCGAGGCCGACGTTGAGGCAACACATTGCTCCTGTTCGATGAATTCCTCGGTGCCAAATTCTCCATCAAGCCAATTCCGAAAATACGACTCAAATCGCTCTTTCGCGCGATTAGCTTCATGCCATTTGTTGATGTATTTAGTAACGATTTTATGGATCTTTTCATCGAGACGTTTACGTTTTTCCACCGAGATGTTATAATTTTCACAAATGAATTCAATGGCTCTGTGAACATTGTCATTATGGCTTAATTTTGCGTCTAATAGATTAATAATGGTTCTATTATCCATGCTCACACTTGGTCTCAAACGTAAAATTTGAATTACACTGTAGTAGTTTAAATAAAAGCTACACAAAATACACTATGGCTTCAAATTGACACTACAGTAGGTTAAGTACAGACTTAGGTATAAATTAAACTCATCCGCGCATATGCGTAGGTACATACTTACGCATATGCTTCTATAATCGTCATAACCCAGGTACTTACTTTAGAATAAAGCATAAACGAATGTAGTTTTACAGTGAACTTTATGATAATGATGACTTCTTTTTGTACAAAAACTTAAGCCCTTTTTAAAAGTTGGTCATGAAATATTAGAAAATGTTCTTTAACAATATATTTCGACTATAACAACCGAATTTAACTCCAAAAGTTGCAAAATTATTGTTGAAAAAGTTTGTTTCCAAGCCGGCTCTTGTACAATTTGAAATCTCCCATAATAACCGAAAATTTTCAAATCGCTAATATTTCCAATGGGGCAGGTTGGGGCAGGCAAACTCTTCAGTACTTGTTAGAGTACACTCAAAACTTCATCCAGAGCTGAGGATTAGCCTGGGAATGTGCGAGACTCGAAAATTTGTGATCAACAAAGTTAAATTTTCATTAATTTTCAATTATTTTTTTTCTATTTTAATTTTTAATTTTTTTGTCCCCATCAAATTTTCAAATGGATTTTATTTTCGGAAAGCTTATTAAATTACCTTTCAAACGATGTATAATGAAGTGGTAGTTTTATGATAAATAGTGGATGAAATTTTATTTGAGTGGTAGTGTATTTTTGCGGCAAAATTTGTACTTTTCTTACTCTTTTTTGACTTCGACATCCGATATCTCAGAAACTGAAACTGCTAGAAGCTTGAAACTTTCAGATTATCTTAGTTGAAATGTTCACTATCGACCAAAAATAACGAAATAAGGATTAGTGAAAGTCGATTTTTTGATTTTTGACCGCCTGATATCTGATAGTGGGCTGCTTTCAATAAAATGGATCACGAAATTGCCCTAACGAATTAACTCTATAAGGTGTCCCAGTATGTCTAAGCACGACTTTGGAAAACCCCTACTTGTTTCAGATGACGTTTAAACAGTTGATTATCACGCTGAATCATTGCTTTCATTTCGACCAACACTTTCGTGTAGCACAAGTGTCAGTTCTTTACATTTCCGTGACAATGCGAAGCATTTCTCCGGAAAAGCCCAAACAGATCGTGCACATGGTGTTCTTTACCCAACATTTCTCTTAGTCAATTAGCGTAATTGGAAGGTATAAGCATCGGAGCCGTTCGAAACGCGATTCGGAAGTATGGTGATGAAGCAACTTTTCAGGACAAGCAGGAGCAAGGCATTTATGAGTGTGATATGCTTTCAAAACCGTTTGTGACAACGGAGACAATGACAACCGATGTTAACGTGCGTGAGTGTTTAAACAAGCGTCTGTTATCCATGATACGCAAACACGACGCCTCAATACTGTTTTGGCCGGATTTGACGTCGGTTCATTGTTGCAGGCACAACCATTAGACAGTGGACTGTCCACCTCGTACGACTTGATCAAGTACAACACCTGATTGTATTCAATTTACCATTGTATGAAGGGCCAAAAATGGAGGGCGAACCTGTAAGCAGAGACACTTACGCTTAGTCCGCGGGATCAAAGAGAATCTCCTTCCAACAATAAAATCTTACAACCCGGTAATTTACAAGCCATCGCACGAGGGGATGTCCCAATGAGTGGGGAAGGAGAGCCCGCCTTCAATTCACGATCTGTTAACGACAGGAAGTTGGAAATTCCACTCTCCCCATCCAAATCGCTTCAATCGGATGCACTGGTCCTATACCCAGCATATAATGTGTCATATAATAAAGGAATAAATGTTAAGAGAATAATAAAGGAAAGATTTCACCCGATATGTTGCAAAGAAATTCATGACTTCACGGCGATTTCAAAGAGCTCCCATAGATTAGAGGATGAATCACTGTTTAATGCCTATAGCCTTTTTCGTTGTGGCACTTGTCGTGACCGGATCGAGGTTTCCAGCCTCGGTCACGGCTACACGAATCTCGGCTCTTATGCTTGCACTGCTGCTGCCGCTGTTTCTGCTGCTGCTGCTGCTCGTCCGTCGCTTTCAACGTTCGTCACAAGAATGCCTTCTGCGAGTAGTAGTTGTAAAATTATGTTTATTTCTGTTGATTATGGTAGTACATTGATTTATCATTTTAATTGATTAGCCTACCTGGCTCTTCATCTTTGTTTAATTTGATATGCTAATTTAATATTTGCGTTTTTCTACTAGTTTACAGAATATCCCTTTGGGGATGTGTTTTATTTGAATTGAAAAAAAGTGATAACCTACCTAACTACAAGTATAACTTAACCTAACGTGCTAGATCACGTATGATCTGATGATTTGATCTCAGACAGGTGTCTCTGAACCTTTCCAGGATGAATACTCTTCGTTCTTCTAATGTCTGAATTCCAGCCAGGAGGTGGATCTCAGAATTTCTAGTCCGCGGGGGACTGTTTAGGACCATCCTAAGGATCTTGTTCTGGATCCTTTTGAGTTTAAGGTGATGGCATTTTGCGCAACTCTCCCAGATTGGCATACCGTACTCGATTACAGGAAGGATGATTTGTTTGTAGGCTTATTTTTCAGGGACAGGGTTGACTTCCTGTTGATAAGTGGATACAACGATATTATCAAGATGTTGCACTTGGTTTTTGTTTTGTCAACGTGCTCCCTGAAAAGAAGCTTGCTGTCTAGTGTTAGCCCGAGGTACACGACCTCTTTGGACCATTCCACCACTGTGCCGTTCAGGCAGATCTTGTTATTCTCCGACGGAACAAGTCTAGGAGATTTAGAGTGTGGAAAGATAATGACCTGGGTCTTTGCCGCGTTGATACGGATCTTCCAGCTGTTGAAATATTTAGACAGGACGTCCAGGCCTCTCTGAAGTTTGGCAGTCAGAGCTCCGATGACCCTACCCTTTTAGACGATGGATGTGTCATCTGCGAACAGAGACAACGATCCACCATCAGGGAGAGCCGGCATATCGGAGGTGAACAGGTTGAATAGGATGGGGCCAATGATGCTTCCTTGTGGAACCCCGGCACCGATGTTGAAAGCATCCGATGTGATGCCATTCAGAGAGACTCGGAACGTCCTGTCTGATAGATAGTTGTTTATGATCTTCACTAGGAAGATTGGAAGACCATACTGCTGCAATTTGAACACCAGGCCATCATGCCAGACATTGTCGAATGGTTTTTCAACGTCCAACAACGCCATGGCAGATGTTTTCGAAACAGACTTGTTCCGTCTGAGAATGTTTGTTACTCGAGTCAGCTGGTCACCAAACTGTTCCTCGAGTAACAAGTTGTTTTCATCGGCAGATGTTAGGAGCCGGTGGTACAGTGCTCTTTCGAACAGTTTTGATAACCCTGAGAGAAGGCTGATTGGTCGATAACTTGAAGGAGAGGACGGATCCTACCCAGGTTTCCGGATGGGTATGACTTTAGCTGACTTCCAACACGGAAGTAGCCCAGTCTGAGGCACTGATTAAAAATCAGAGCCAGATGTTTGTAGAATCTGGAACTCAAGTGTTTAAGTTCCAGATTCAGGATGTTGTCGAAACCTGGGGCCTTCATGTTTTTAGATGATTTGATATAGGCCAACAGTTCGTCAGTCGTAATCTCGGATTGCTCTGGAAAAATGTTAGGAATCTGAAGAAGATTGGTTGCATTTTCAGCAACCTCAGATTCATGAGGGCTGACGATGTTTTGTCCGAGATTATGGGAGCTGACGAAGTGTTGACCTATCGCGGCAGCCTTCTCTTCAGGAGTTATCAGATGAACCACTGGGTCGCCGGGACGATCCAGTGGGGTCAGTGGGGGAATGGGCCTAGGCTTGTTTATAAGAATTTTTGTAAGTTTCTAGAACGGCTTAGCACAATCTGGGAGAGAGTGGATCTTACTAGCAAAATCGTTATTTCTGAGATCCACCATCCTGGCCTGAATGATCTTTGTTAATCAATTACAATTGGTCTTCAAGTTTGGCAGGCCAGTACGCTGGTACTGCCTACGAATGGTGTTACGGAGTCTAATGAGATCTTTGGTAGGGCTGTCAAGGTTCAGAGTGTTACTCACCTGTCTGGATACTGGCACGTGTTGTTCCCTGGCCCGGGAAATCGCCTCCTCGATGGTTTGTAGACACCGGTCAACATCTTCCGACGTCCCCGGTTGGACATCGTAGTCGATGGTTGTGTCGACGCAGTGTTGATATTGCGCCCAGTTGACTCGATGGTAGTTGCGTCGGGAAGCTTCGAATCGGTTTACCGAGGATCCAAATTCGGCCACCACCGGGGCGAGCACCGGGTAGTGGTCCGAGCTCAGCTCCTGGAATGCCACAGGTTGCGAGACGTTGTGTCCCATGTTGCTTACGAGGATGTCGATGGTCGCATGGACCCCAGACCGACTCAACCGGGTGGGAGAGTCCGGGGCCAAGATGGTATAGTGGCCCTCTTGCAGGTCTTCATTGAGGATGATGCCGTTTCTGTTGCTCCGACCGTTGCCCCAAGCTTGATGTTTTGCGTTCAGATCGCCAGCGATGATAAAGTTCCCGCTCCTCCGGGTGAGTTTGATGATGTCTTTGCGGAGGGCCACACCGTCCCGACGACCCGTCCCTGATGTTGGTTTGCTTGGGTCAGTAGGTCGCGATGATGGTGATTGGGCCAAGTGATGTGCTCGCCTCCACTCCGATGGCTTCAATTGTTTTCAGCTGGAAGTTTGGTAGCAGCCGGCAATTGATGTTCCGTCTTGCAGCGATGGCCACTCCTCCACCTCCAGAGCAGGTGCGATCAAGTCTGACGAGCCGGAAGTCGGGAAGGAATACGTTCAGTTCGGGCTTCAGATGCGTCTCGGTGATAATAGCAATGTCGACCTCCTTGGTGTTGCGGAAATCGAGTAGCTCTCTATGCTTGTTCGTCAGTGAGCAAGCGTTCCAATTTGCAATTTTTATAGCTTCACGGTCCATACTTGGTGACGAGTGACAAGGCAGCATGAGGCTGTTCAGATCGAGTCTTGCAGGTACGCATGATGATGATGACCTCGGCCACGAGCGTCACAAGTTCCTGCGAGGTGAACGGAGAATTGTCGACAGATTCACCTGAGACAGCACCAGCGTATGATAAACCAGGCGCGGTGGATGAACCTGGGATTGGCTGGGCCGCAGCAACAGCGAGACGATGCTGAACTGTCCGACTGTTGGGAACCATTTGGATACTCGCGGGATTGGCTTGTTGGTTGTTGAGCGGAAGCGGGGCTAGGTTCGGAACATGTCGACGGGGCTGGAGAGCTGGGTACTGGACTTCCGTTAGTACAGGAGGCGAACGATGATTACGAAGGTGACCGAGCTGGTTGTTGATTGTGGCCTTCCGACGGACATTAATGAACTCCACTCGCTTGGGACATCCGCCATTGGAGGCTTGGTGGTTTCCACCGCAGTTGACACACGTTGGCTCGATGTCATCGACTTGCTCACAGGACGCAGTTGAGTGAGTTCCAGCACACATGCCGCAGTTTGTCTTCAAATGGCAATTTTTGGTGCCATGGCCATATGAGAGGCAGTTCATACACTGCGTAACATCACGATGTTGGGGTTTGTAATGCTCCCAACTGATGATGACCTGAAACAGGTCCCGGATTTTGGATCTCAGAGCCGCAAGACTGGTGGAACCCTTCGTGAAATGCACCAGGAAAAACTGATCACGAAAGCTGGTGTTTTGGTTGGGACGCCGGTTCATCTAGAACACGGTCTCAAGTTGGAGCCCAAGCCGCTCCAGCTCGGACTTCACCGCAGCAGCCTCGACCACCTTCAGTGGCTTGCGCGATGGCAGATCATGCGTGAAGAAGTCCACGTTGTTGTTCTTCAGGAAACTTGCTATTTGTTTGTACTCCTCCAGGCTGGAGCACATGATTTTGTATGCTGCAAAGCTTGAAACGAGGCAGCAGCTTGTGTTTTGCCAGCTCGGCACCCAGCTTGGCAACATCCTTCACCGGCGTGAAAAGCGGGGGAATCCGCTCTCTTCTTGCAATGGAAACGGCGTCACCATCGCCATTTTCTTCCGGGAGTACTGCATACTGGTTGGCTTGCAGTACTCGTTTTCCGGCGTCATCCTGCGACGCGCTGGGCTTGATTAGCACCTTCTTTGAAGGGCCCGCTGTTGACTCATTGGCACGTTTACGCACCATTTGTTTCGTGTTTGCAAGTTCAATTAACCTTGCCAGAACGCGAGAAGGTGGCGACACTTCCACGGCGCATCGCGACAGCACAAAACGAAACAAAATCGAATCGAGAACTCGAGCGAAAATACGGACTGAACAGCTCGACAGTCGAGCAAGGAATGTCCTGCCTTCTGCGAGCTTAGGTAGCCCATATTTATACCCAAAGAATGTTCCCTCTTTTACACAGCGCTGCTAACTGTCTCGGGATTTGCCGTCACAAAGCATTGATAGTTAGATTTTATTCACATTCACGCTAATTTGGGTTTTACTCAAATTAAGCGTTTCATTACATGACTTAATTTTGTTTTTTTTTTAATCATTATTATTCCACACCAACTCTATCTACCACAGCACTCCCTCTCCCCCACTCTCGCTCTCTCTCTCTCTCTATGTTTCTTTCTCTCTCATGCACCTTTCTTTCTTCTTCACTTCCCAAATAACTCGAACCACGAGAGCCGTCACCAGGCATGGAAAATCATTTACATTCATTTCATACATTCATTTACATTCATTTGCCTCTAACTTTTTCCATCAACAACATTCCGCAAAATGATGCAAAGAACTTTTGTAGGTTTTATTATTAGCTACAACTTTTGTTCATAACTCAAATCTTCACCTCTTATGCATCACGAAGTAGAACGGGCAGAACTTGTTACTGTTTTTCAGTGAATGTAAATACATTCACTGAAAACATTAGTGGCTTCTGTTTGCTCTGGTTCTTCATGCATAAGGGATACAGATTTGAGTTATGAACAAAAGTTGTAGCTAATAATAAAACCTACAAAAGCTCTTTACATTATTTTGCAGAATGCTGTTGATGAAAAAAGTTAGAGGCAAATGAATGTAAATGAATGCACGAAGTGAATGCAAATGATTTTCCATGCCTGGCCGTCACCAATCGCAACAAATTTTAAAGCTTCTTCTTTTTCGTTGCAAACCCAGTGCGATGTAAGAGATGATAAATCTGCCCCCACGCTGCTCGCACATCGCTTTCGTTTGCCGCTTTTCTGCTATTTTTCACCACGCAAACACTTATTCTTCTTCTTCTTATTATTCTAATATTTACCGATGCCGTTTGGATCTTAATTAATTTCCTAACACTCCTCCAACACTATCCTATTTATCCACCTGCTTACTGTATGCCCCTCGTTAGGTCGTCTGATGCTGCCGATTCCCTTCTGCATCTATCTTGCCAAACACAGGCACACACTTGCAGCTTCTTCCTGCTTCTTATTCTTCTTGCTGAATAATTTTCACCGTTGACAATGGAACACCGAAAACAAACGCGTCTAATAGCGGCCATGGCACCCTTGGATGGTATTTATGTAACACAACCTCAACGCACAAACACGACGATGACAACGTTTAGCAAGCGCCTTTCGTCAGGGAGGCGGAACGCCAGTACACAGCTTGCGAAGGGGTGAAAAAAAAATGCACAGACAGCTGAACTGCTAACGTTGACAGACAAACGCGAACTGGGCCCTGGCCAACGAATATTTGCGGAAACATGTAAAGGCAGTGGATTCCGTTACAAAGTTTGCGAAAGACTGGGAAAAAGTATCCAAACTTGTTGGAAAGGCATCTAAGCTAATGATTAGCGTTTGATCAAAAATCCGCTCCTTTTCTTACGACTGATTGGATCTCAGATTTTCTACGTTTGACTGTGAGAAAATACTATAGAGACCATGAATACGAAATGATCATCGAATTTGCTGTAAACAGAGTTACACTATGTTTTTTTTTAATCGTGCTAAGACATTCTGGGACACCCTATAGGATCCTCACTACTTTTTTTTAATCAGGATAAGACTCAACGGACTGTTTTTAATGATTATGTTTCAACTACAGTGGAAAATAACCTTGGAGTGCCCAGGGAAATGTATTAGGGCCCCTTTTATTTATTATGTTTGTTAATGACTTGCGACGTGTTTTACGATTTAGCGACATTATTCTTTTTGCAGATGATACTGTGTTATTTATTGCGGCTGAGGAGTTAGAAGTGTTTTTTTTTTTCCTTTGGTTTGTTTTTTTCCGTCGATCTTGTTTTCCGTGCTGAGCACCAATGCTTCCGACGTGCCAGGAAGGCAACTCCCACACCTGGACCCTACCTATCGACCCATCAACTCATGAATCGGGGACCAACGGCTTTACTTCCCATCCGAAGGAAGGCGTGATCAGAGATGTTATGCCTCAGAACATCCCGGCGGCGCCGACTGGGATTGAACCCAGGCCTTCTGGGGTGAGAGGTAATCACGCTTACCACTACACCACCGGCGCCGTTTAATTAGAATTAGAAGTATTGGTCTCACATTTGAATGAAGATTTGGGTTCTCTAAGTTGATGGTTGAAGCATAAGCAGTTGAAATTGAATACAAGTAAAATTAAATGTATGGTGATTTCGCGGAATCGAGCAAATGAGAACGTCTCTGTTGTAATTGATGATGAGACTATTGATCGCGTTCGGGAGATTGAATATGATGACAAACATAAGTTCAACTCTCACATTGACAATGTCATCAAGGAAATTGCCCAGAAGCATGGAATTCTATGTCGATTGAAATACTGCAAAGGACAGCCCTATGGGGTTGTATGCAATGGTGACGCAGGACTGTGTGGTCTTATATAATTAATCTTATTTGTTAACTGCAGCAGGAGCTTGTGTTTTGTGTAGGAATAGGAATTTGAGCGGGGTTCTCTCTGTTTATAATCTTTAGTAAGACGCAATTGACATATGTAGATGGCACACAGTAACTCACGAAGAGCTACTGATTCCGACCAATAGCGGTACGGCTTCTTCCTCCTTCTATGAATGCTCATGTGGGCTGCAGCTCGCTGCTTGCAGGCAGTTTTTCGTTGTGTACTGGAGAACAATGTCCAACGCCTCGCGCCGAAAGCACTGCTGCTGCTGCTGCTGATGTCGACGACCGGACACCAATACACACGGTGATTGGACTGAATCGATCAGCGGTTGACGGCAGCCTTGATAGCTAGCTACTTGTGGGGAGCCTTTCGTTGTCTACTGGAAAACATCACCACAATAAACACCGTTTGGTGAGACCGGATGGAATTCAACTTTGAAATCTGTGCAAGGGAAATCACTATTCGCAGGCAATCGGTGATAATTTTTATTATGATAGCAACAGTTGCACATTCGTGCAGTTTTCAATAGTGACATGTTGAAAAATGATAAAGTCTTAAGTTCAACAGTATTTCTGATCGATTGGTGGCAAAACTATTGGAATTGGTACAGGGGCAGCTGAGTTATTAACGTTCAAAGTCTTTCATAATTTTGTTACATGTACCATTTTCGGTTTTCACAAAGTGTCCCTCCCCCTATAGAAATCACAGACGTAGTCCTACGTCAAAACGATTTAACTATTGCCAGTTCAATACAGCTATACAAATCAATGATCTCTCCTCATCAGCCTTCCATTTTATTTCTGGCCAATGATTCGGGATTACAGCACAGAATAAAATAATGCGATTAATTTTGAGATGCAATAGATTCACTTCCTCAACTTTGATGCTAGACGTCTTATAATGGTTGTTGGTGAAACAAAGAATTGTAAATTTGATTTAATTTTTTTTTGTCGTCACAAGACACAGGATGCATGGGTGGAGCGCTACGATTTTTGTCCAACAAAAGTAGATCCTGCCCTTCACCGTATGAAAAAGCACGTAAATTTCTGCGATTCATAGCGCACACGTTATTAACGGTGAATTTGACGTAATTTTACAGGATATTAAATTTAAGGGCAAATTAGCATAAATCTGCAATATCGTATGCAAGCTTGCAAGAAATTTCGATGTTTATGCCAATTATAGTTCAAAATTAAACGAGAGGAGATTTTACGCGACAGTTACAATTCAAAACTTTTTTCAGTGCAGTTCTACCAACAATCAATACGAAACTAACGACTTTAAATTGGCTCACTACTTGACTAGCCTATTGGTCCCAAGCAAACGATTAACGTACCCCAATCTAGTCAAAATTCTAGTACTACGCAATGTTTGTTTTGATTCGCTATGAAAGTTCGACAGATAAAATGAGGGGTTTATGGATTTTCCTATGTTTCGAGGGGTGAATCGATTAGCTTGGGACTGAAGAGAGTGCCAGAGCTGAGCCAAAAAGTTGAGCACATTATTTCGGGACCTTCTAGTCTTAGAGTTACCTCTATGGTACTACTTCTAAATTAAAATCTTTAAACCACGTTTTTCACAGTTCGTCGTACAAAAGTCCAAATTTGATGTCATTCTAACCGCACATCCATTCAAGCGAAAAATGATTACGGCGGCGCGCCGACTCAGAATCATTGGCGGCAGCGGCGTGTGAAAAAGTGCCGACGGCACGGCTTGGCGGCACACAGGTCTAAATAATAAATCTGCCTGAAATGAATATTCTAAGCCCCCTAGTATCACAGCATGATGACATCGAGACAAGAAGTGATTGAATTGTCACGAAACAAAGAAATTGACAAAAGATCTTCGTCATTGGCTTCTGGCACGGGGCAGCATGGCCCCAGGAAATGACTCATTCCGTCATTCATCCCCCCCAAAGTGAAATATAAAAATAGCGGATCCAGTAAATAACTACCATTCCGGGAATCGACATTTCCATAGCCATCAATTTTGTTGTTTAGCCTCCAATTTCTACTACAGACCAGAACTGGAAGGAGGGTGGGTACTCAGCATAAATCCCCAACAGCGGCAACCTCTCGCTTATGAGTTGAGAACTAGGGTGGAAAAAAAAAAGCGAAACCGGAATGATTCTTTTTTATGTTGATGAGAAATGCTTTATTTACGGGGTTTTCTTGCTGGAATGAGGGAAGTCAAAATTGAGTCTGTTTCGTGAACAACAATGGCAGCTCCAACACAATCAACAAAAGGCCTATTTGGTCGTGTCATATTTTACAGCTCTCGGCGGTGGTGGTGGTGGGGGAGTCCAGATGGACTTGATTGTATTCGCCCCGCCGCTAAATGGAAATTGATGAATCGGAAAACAAGAGACAATAAAAGCCGACGTTAAAGGATTAGATGGGGATTGCAATGGGGAATGATTTCTTGGTGTTGTTAGTTTGCTTCGGCACCCTTGATGGGGTCTCTCTGCTTTCGAAACTGAGGAGAAGGCAAAGTTTTCCCAAGAGATTTTCTGCTGAACGGAGCTCATAAATTCAAGGATATTTCTGTCGGCTTTCGGATGTTCTTTCCGCAGTTGTCTAAAGTACTTTTCAGGACTGGCACCATCTTCATCGGAATGTTTGCTGATTTCTCTACGACTCCTCTTAATATGCTTGTAATCTTGACGAATGCCGACTGGTTATTCGGAAGTGGCAGCATTGTTTTCCGGATAGATAGATGAAACGCAATTATTGGATATTGACGCCGTTTGTCACGTTATCTGGATAAATTAAAACTTATTAGTAGTGGTTATGGCAATCCTTTCAAAAAAAAAAAAAAAAAACGTTGCAAATAGGAGCAATTAGAACGCCAGGATTCCTTTTAACTTTCTTTCAGAATACAGGTTTGTTCTACGATTTTGTTCTACCCCGCTCAATCAAATCAGATCCTGATCGTTCCTCCCAAATTTGAGCTGATTTGGTTGCGATCTTATATTGCACTGGCCTTTTGAAATTTATACACTAGTGGAAATTAATATAAGGACGCTTTAAAAAGTATGCCTCTCATTTTTAAGAATCAGAAAAATTATGAATCATGTACGTTTGGAAGCCACATTATGATTCTACAATATGAGCCCAAGAAAGAATCGATTGCATAATGTACGTAGGAGAAATAAATGGAAATGTGATTTTCTCCTTCGGAAATAAATATGAGGACGCCATACAGAAATTTATGAGGAATTGGTCTTTTTTGAAACATTATTTAGCATATCAACGATTATTGTAACACCAAAATAATCAAAGAGTAAGTTCAAATAATCATTAAACTTTATTTCTGAAAATTTATAAGCGATCCGATCGTTAGAAGTTCCCAAAAATCACAAAAATCATTGGATGTTCAGCTATGAGCACATAGGAGATACATACATTTGGGCGTTTTGCGGACTAGTTTGTGTGTATCCATGTCGATTAAATTCGAACGTTGTATAAGTTGTGTCGGTTGGATCTCCTTAGAATTTAGCAAAAGGCATGTTTAATGATTATTTGAACTCCAATTAAATTGTTCCAAATTGGCTTATCCGTACATGCGTTATTTTCCAATCATTATTACGCATTATTATACTTATTAGGGCACCAAAATAAGCAATAACCAAAAACAGAATTATTGAATTTGATTTTTGCAATGTTTGTCGGCAGTCCAATCGGCAGAAGTTACAGTCAAGATTCCTATAGTACGGTTAATAGGGACCGTACTATAGGAACCGGCATTAACGAATACACGTAGCATATGGGATTAGAGCTAATTGGGACCAAACACTGATTGTCGGGCAATTTGAAGAGATAACTTCCTGATGCCTTCTGAGAAGTTGTTAAGCAGAAAGTTGGCCACCTTTTGGGATGATTCAGTTTCCGGTAGGACACATAATAACACATAGACACTCATAAACGTCTTATCAGAATGAATTCGGAGTTGTGACCGGAATATGAGCCCTGGGGACTACAGGATGGTCCACTACAAGCTCACGAATATCCGTAAAAGTGGTCAATGCATAAAACTGATCCTAGAGCTACGCGGTTTTTTTTCAAAACCACTCATAGACATCTTATCGAAATGTATTCGGAATTGTGTTCGGAATAAAAATTCTGGAGACTACGGGGTGGTCCACCGAAAAATCCTGAACATTCGTAAAATAGGTCAATTCATGAAACTGATCCTAGAGCTCCGCGGTTTTTTCTAAACCACTCATAAACGTCTTATCAGAATGTATTCGGAGTTGTGACCGGAATATGGACCCTGGAGACTATAGGATGGTTCAATAGAAGATTCGGAACATCCGCAACGTGGGTAGATCACCTTTTCGTGGTACGTTACGGGATGAAAGATCTACCACCGATTCCTAGTCCCGACTACTTCAAACTAGGGGAACAGGATTTTTCAGTAATACAAGGAACACATCTTAGTCCTTGTTATTTTTATGCCTTTTTGATAGTGACAAGACTCGGCTTTGTCTATCGAGGATGATCTTGAAACAAGGCAAAAAAAATGAGTTAGTTGTCTTCATCTATGTGATTCCTAATCTTCTCTTCGTTGTTCCTTAGTTTGAAGTGGTTAAGACTAGGGTTCTGATGCATGGCCATTATCGGTGTCATACCTTAATTTTGTTGCTAAGGAATCCAATTTTGACTGACAAAGGGGCGCGCCTTTGGAGGGTGTTTCAACATTCCGAAGGGTATAAATAGCGGGACCTTTCAATTAGACTCGGATCCTTGCGATAAATGCAAGAGTGCCAACTGTAAAAAAATCGAATGCTTCATCATTTCTCAATAGTGATGGAGTAATACGACATGCACTAAACTAAGGACACGGGATATACTACAATAGATCAATTTACTGGTCGCAGTAGTGTTAGGTCCCGAACAGAGGAAAAAAAAAAAAACATCCGCGAAAGTGGCCAATTCATGAAACTGATCCTAGAGCTCCGCTGGTTTTTAGAAACCACTCATAGACACCTTATCAGATGAATTCGGAGTTGTGTTCAGAATATGGACTCTGGAGACTACGGGATAATCCACCGGAAGATCTGTAACATCCTTAAAAGTGCTCATTTCATGAAACTGATCTTAGGGCTCCACGGTTTTTTTTAGAAACCACTCATAGACGTCTTATCACAATACAATCGGAGCTTTGACCAGACATTTTACACTGGGGACCACGGGATAGTCCACTAAAATATCCAGACCATCCGTAAAGTGGTCAATTCATTAAACTGATCCTAGAGCTCAGTGTTTTTTAGAAACCACTCAGAGACATCTTATCAGAACTTTCGGAGACGAACCAGCCCAGGGCTGAAAGTCTCCTAACTAAAGATATATAAAAAATCTAATCAGAATGAATTTGGAGTTGAGTTCAGAATATGGACTCTGGAGACTACAGGTTGGCCCATCGGAAGATCCGGGCACATCCCTGAAATTGATCCTTGAGCTCCACGATTTTTTAGAAAGTACTCATAGACATCTTATCACAATCAAATCGAAGTTTGGACCAGACAGTTTATACTGGGAACCACGGGATGGTCTATTAAAAGATCCCGAAGATCATTGAAAGACAGACGATGTACAACAGAGGGATTTTCGAACATCTTCATTTATTTTCGAAGTGTCAAATCTAAGTGAAAAGCTTCCATAGTATTTTTTTTATTTGTTCAATCGGTAGATAAAAGATGTACCGAGAACTTATTGGAGGGATTCATGGCTTATTGATATCATCTCGATCAACTATGAAATTTTGCATAACATTGATGCAAAATTGCGCACTCCGTTTTTGTGTGTGCATTTATTTTTAGCGTTTTGAAGTTGAATCGCTGAGGATCAATCACATTACCATAGAAAAATTTCAAGAGTACTGATAGCAGCTCTCACAAAAGTTATAACAAAGAAACTGGAACTTCACGTGTGTTGCAGTCCAGTACACAAGGAGTTTCAATTTCATGAGTGATGTCATAACCGTCCAAGAATTGTGTCCTAGAAATCTTGAAGTGATAGGGAATATCAGCCATCATGACGGTCATTGTTGGACGCTTCAATGAATCACTTGAAGAAAGCCTTACTAATATCTGATTGTAATTTAGAAACCAAATGAAATAGAATATGTATTCGCATTTTTATGGGGTCCTGAAATCAACCAAGTTTTACTAAGTAGGAAATCCAAAATATGTACATAGGACCGAAATCATATGTTGCTTCTACTGTATTTTAAATCAATATCTAGAAAAAATGCTCGAGAATTTCACTACACAGCTTAACGTAGTCTACGTCAACCCTGCGGTCATGTCTTGTACACAACCCCACCAATGTTTTATACTTATTAGAGCACCAAAATAACCAATAACCAAAAACATAACTATTGAATTTGATTTTTGCAATGTTTGGCGGCAGTCCAATCGGCAGAAGTTATTTGATAATTGATTTTAGCTGACATGAATACTCAGAAGCTATCTCGGAAAACGCCTAAATGTATGTACCTCCTACATCGCTGATCAACCAATTATTGTTGTGATATTCGAGAACTTCTAGCGATTGGATCTGCTTATAGCCGGCACCGGTGGTGTAGTGGTAAGCGTGACTGCTTTCTAACACCCCAATGGGTCTGGGTTCAATCCCAGCCGAGGTCGGTGGGATTTTTCTGAGGCATAAAAATCTCTGGTCACGTCTTCCTTCGGAAGGGAAGTAAAGCCGTTGGTCCCGGCCCATGTGTGTTGAATAGGTGCGATATCCTACACAGGCGTGGAAGCTGCCTTCCTGCACATTCGATTGCCGTCAATGGATGGCAATCGATGTCCGTCGGTGATTGGCACTAGATTGCGGAACAGAGACCGACGTTAAATGAAGGAAAGAAGAAGGATCTGCTTATAACTTATTCAGAAATGATTGCATATTCTACTCAATTTGAATTCAAACTGCTATAGAATAGCTTAACGTTACAAGATAAGAAAGGATCAACATTATTAGATTTTTAACTTTTGAACCACTGAGCCGATTCAAAGATCAAAATATCAAATGAAAGATAATTAAAAATTCCTTCTAGGAAAAATATAACATTTATTGTATTTGTTTTTTTGTGGTTTTCATGGTTTGTAGACAGAGAGCGAACAAATACAGAAAAAAAAGCTTCAGTTACCATGGTAGTAAACTGTCCACGAGCTCATCATCGAGCACATAAATCCATCGTTCTATTCACGGCAAACCTCAAACGATATTTTTAATATCTGCTTCCAGCGACGTCCTAGCGTTGGCGTCCTACGTTCCGACGTTTACCTAATTTGACGCCCCAGTGACACTCATCTGTCCTTCAGCCTGATTGAACACCAGCAGGTAACTTAGCTTGGTATATGATTGATCAAAGCTGCCAGTGATACTGCGCCGCTGATTTTCCTTTGTTCAACAAATGGTTCCAGATCCACAATATCTGCTTCACAACGACTTCTTAAGCTAGACATCCTACGCCTTCAAAATCTGGCCGGTTTTATCGTGGTGGTGCTTCTGTAACGATTCAATAACCGTGTGTGATGGGTGTCCGGTCGGTCGTCATCAGCAGTAGCAGTGCTTTTGGCGCGTGGCGTTGAACATTGTTCTCCAGTACACAACAAAAGCAGTTCATTCGGGATTGCGATTTTTTTTATCAAAATAACTTTAACGCTCTTGGGTGGGTTTTGAGAATTTTGGATTTAATAACGGCTGGCAAATGATGCGTACCACCGGTACTTCGCGTACTTGAAGGTTATAAAATAGACCCGTCACGCAAGTGAAAGTGGTCCTTAGCCTCTTGCCCAGTAACTCCTATCCCCTCCTCCCCGCGGCGACGGCTGGGGTACGAGTAACCTTAGGGAAGATCGGGTAACCAACCCCTGTGGGACTTTGTTCGTATGCTGACAGGGAAGGGGCTGCATCCTTTTCGGAGGATGTGGCGAGCGTTTATTCTCCATGTTAGGGGCGGTTCAAACAGCGTCTGGCTGGCATCCAGCGGCTGAATACGAAATGCTTCTCCCCGAAAGCTATACCCTAGATGGCAGTCCCATCAACGGCGGATAGGAGACCTTAGGCCAACCACCGACTGTCTCCGAAACCTTCAAATTGTTACAGAAACCTTAGTGAAAGACAGGGTTGCTTCCACTCACTTGCTATAAAAACATGTTTTTCGAAATTTTTAAATCATAAGATGTTGTAATGATATTTTGTATTTTTTAGATACAAGAACAGGTTGAAAGGCAAGTATTTGACACATTAAGCCTGTCAATTTTGCTTTCATAGCGTCACAATCAGCGATTTTATGATTCGTGAGCGTTCACTCAGAGTGAGCGCTCGCGAGTCGTAAAATCGCTGATTGTGACTATCTGACAGCGAATTTGACAGAATTCATGTGTCAAAAACTTGCCTTTCAACCTCTTCTTGTATCTAACCAGTACAAAATATAATTATAACATCTAATGATTCCGAAATTCCGAAAACCATTTTTTTATAGCAAATGAGTGGAAGCAAACCCTGGTGAAAAGATTACGAACTGATTTTATGGCAACGAGTTTTAGCGCTAAACAACGGACAAGAATTGGAACATGGAATGCACTGACACCAGCCCAACAGGGTAAACTGGCACAACTTGCCAGTGAGGCCCGCCGTATGAAGCTAGAAATCCTGGGACTTAGTGAAGTCCACTGTCGAACTTTGGAGAACACTAACTGCCTTCGGGACAAGTACTTTTATATTATGGTATGCGAGGTGAAAACGCTCCGCGACAGTTAGCTTCTTGCTTAGCGCCCAAGCACAGGCTGCGCTCATCAAGTGGGAACCTATCAATGAGAGAATAATCGTTGCCAGATTTCGAACACGGGTCCGAAACCTTACCATAATCCAATGGTATGCGCCAACCGATGCTGCCGAATTGCAGGATAAAGAGAACCAGGGTTGCTTCGACTCATTTGCTATAAAAAAATGGTTTTCGGAATTTCAGAATCATTAGATGTTATAATTATATTTTGTACTGGTTAGATACAAGAAGAGGTTGAAAGGCAAGTTTTTGACACATGAATTCTGTCAAATTCGCTGTCAGATAGTCACAATCAGCGATTTTACGACTCGTGAGCGCTCACTCTGAGTGAAACGCTCACGAATCATAAAATCGCTGATTGTGACGCTATGAAAGCAAAATTGACAGGCTTAATGTGTCAAATACTTGCCTTTCAACCTGTTCTTGTATCTAAAAAATACAAAATATCATTACAACATCTAATGATTTAAAAATTTCGAAAAAACATTTTTTTATAGCAAGTGAGTGGAAGCAACCCTGAAGAGAACTTTTACAGTCAACTGAATGCTGTCGTGGATAAGACTCCAAGAGGTGATATCAAGATCTTCAATGCAAAGATCGCTCCGACAACTCGGACTAAATATGAGCGCATTATGGGACGCCATGGTTTCGGAGATAGGAGCGAGAACGGCGAGCTGCTTGCAGAGTTTTGTGGCAACAACGACATGGTGATCGGAGTTCGCTCTTCCTCCATCGCCCAGTGCATAAAGTCACATGGGTCTCCCGTGATGGATATACAGAGAACCAAATCGACCACATCTGCATCAGCCGAAAATGGAGACGGAGCCTTCTTGATGTTCGGAATTTACGCAGCGCTGACATCGCGTCTGACCATCATCTCCTGGTCGGTGAGATCCACATACGCATTGCGCGGGTTCAATGGCGGGAGGAGAGACTCGGGCGGCGATTCAACACACGCCGACTGGAAGACCCAGCAGTGAAGAGATCGTTCGTCGAAGGCTCGCGCAGCTAATATTCCGGAAGGTGACAGCGTAGAAGAACAGTGGACGAGTATCAAGAATGCTTTTATTGAAACAAGCGAGAACCACCTGGGTGAGCTGCGCACCCAGAGGAAGGAGTGGATCACCGATGAAACCTGGAGGAAGATCGAGGAGCGGAGAGAAGCAAAAGCTGCGATAGAGTGAGTAAGTACCCGAGGAGCCAAGAACGAGGCCCGTCAGCGGTATTAGGCTCTAGAGAGGGAAGTTAAACGTTCCTGTATACGGGACAAGCGAGCGTGGGTGGACTCCCTGGCTGATGAAGGGGAGAAAGCCGCAGCAACTGGCGATATCCGCCTCCTCTATGATGTTTCACGACGCCTGAGCGGGGCAAGGATGAACCCAAGAATGCCTGTGAAAGACGCGACTGGACAGTTGCTCACCGACCCCACTGACCAGTTGAAACGCTGGCTGGTTTGAACATTTTATTTGCTGTGTCCATTCCCCAGGCCATGAATGCAAAAATAACTACCAACCATTCCCTCGTTTTCACCCGGACAAAAATGTAAACAATAACAAAACTTGTGAATTTCGGGAAATAAGTGCAAAATTTCCGAAAATCTTGAGACTTGCTCCGTTCAAAAGGTAGACTCAAGCGCCACCTATGTGGCGTAAAAATGAACTAATATGAAACTTTCAAAAGATGGCGCTTTTAATATTGAGCAACTTTGTAGAACATTGTATCGCTGTAGAAAGCAAACCAATGGCGCTAGAGGTTTTGGCCACGCGAATGGCTTCGCTGCCCCACTGTGGGACGTCAAGAAGGCAGCTCCCACACCTGGACCCTACATATCGACCCATCCACTAATGAACCGGGGATCAACGGCTTTACTTCTCTTCCGAAGGATGATCTGTGAAAAAGAAAACAAAACATAAAAAAATGGCCATATTATTTCCGGAGTGATTTGAGATTTGGGCGTAATTGCATTTGTAAACAAACACGTCAATCACCGATTTCTCGCGAATAAAAGCTCAATCTCGAAAAGTAATAACACTATGAGGTAGAAGAATGATTCTTCTATCATTTGGTATAGTTTGTTTGTGAGATTGAGCTTTCATTCAAGAGAAATCAGTAATTGACGTGTTTGTTTACAAAAGCAATTACACCCAAATCTCAAATCACTCCGGATTTTTTAATCAATAAACATATTTTTATTTCTTCTGTGTGAATTGTCAGACTTCATAAAATAAATATGATTGAATCAACATGAAATCTCTTTTAAAAACAAACATATTTTTGTTGTTGACCCAGCTGCCAAATTTGACAGCTTACGTCAAAACCATGAAAGCTCTTGTAAATTCGAAAAGATTTTATTTTTTAATGAAAAATTCATGGGTTTTGAGGAACAAAAATACTGGATTGTTGAAACAATAATGATTTCTTTTTGCAGCCAAAACAAAATGAAATTCTTATTGATTTTACGTCAAATATTATTACGTTTAATTTTTTTTTCTGCGTGTAATAAAGTACCTACCATCAGAGGAAAAAAAAAGTATTATCAAGGGAATCGCTTAGTACACACTAATTACGGTAAGCTCCAACTCGGATTAACTTGTAATACTGTCCTTGTTTAGATGATCTGTAAAGTGTTGGCAGTCGTGTTGATTAACTCTGATGTCGACATCAAGCAGCCGGGCAGTATTTATCGGGATTTAATCCGAGGATAATACCAACAATCAATACGAAACTAACGATTTTAAATTGGCTCACCACTTTAGTAGTCTATTGGTCCCAAGCAAACGATTAACGTACCCTATTCTAGTCGAAATTCTAGTACTACGCAAGTTTGTTTTGATTCGCTATGAAAGTTTGACAGATAAAATGAGGGGTTATTGGTTTTTCCTATGTTTCGAGGGGTGATTCGACAAGCTTGGGACCGAAGATAGTACCAGAGGTGAGCCAAAAAGTTGAGCACGTTTCTTCGGGACCTACTTGTCTTAGAGTTACCTCTATGATAATACCGGTTGGAGCTTACCACCCTGAATCAACTTACCACTTCAACCGCCCGACTAATGACGCGCACAATGCTACTAATGCGAGAGCAACGGCGACTCGTTCCAGCTCGTCACCAGAGATGCCAGATTTTGTCTATGCAATTCCGTAGACTTTTTCAAATCTACGGATTTCTGCGGATTTTTTTAGTCGAAGGTGATATTTTTTTAGTTTCAAGGTGATATTTAACGTTAAATGATAAATCGATGAAAGAACTTTTGAAAAACTACTAGGGACAGCCCTCTGGGGTTGTACGCAATGGTGACGTCGGACTACGTGGTCTTATATAATAAATGTTATTTGTTAGCTGCAGCAGGACTTGTGTTTTGTGTAGGAATAGGAATTGTATACTCTTTAGTATGACTATGATTGCCCTTAAAAGGAGGTTTGATATGAATTTTAGTTGGGACATGTTCAGAAATTCAACTCTTTTGGAAAATCGTGGTGGCCCTGAAAAGGACCGATGGAAGTACACGCATGAATACCATGATCTTGTTGCACCTGTAGTTTTTGGTATACTTTCACTGATTGCTTCCTGGAGATCCTTGTTCAGCCATAGCAAGATGTGCGCGAGAGGACTTCCAGTCCTGTGTCAACCAGCTTGTTGCAGTACACGCAGCACGTGACTGGATCATCATTGACCAGAGTTGCTCTTTGAAGTGCAGTCAATTCTTGGATAGGATCTGTTAAGTCATTGCCATTGTGTCCTTCTGATAATCGATGTAGGAGATTCAACAAATGGGGCCCCTTCATCTCATTTGCACTGAGTGTGAGGAACATCGTAGGTTTTCCCAATTGTCGCATCATGGTGAAAAAATTTCTCTTCTTCTGATGCCAATACTGTACTGAATTCGGTATTGATTTGAGGAAGGATAGATTTTGTTAAATGCACTGCTCCATGAAGGTTGACAGGTTGACACGTGTAATGTTTGCGGTCCCCGTGAACTTAAAAGTGAATTGCAAGCCTTCGGAAACTCTAGGGTGAAGAACTTTCATTGTCATATACAACAAAAGTTGTGGTTTGGCCACACGCCTGTCTTGACAACGAGTTTCACTGGATGCCATCATGAAATATGTCACACGAACCCCTGGCTTAAATTTCCGTAGATGGCCGAAACAAATGGCAGGAAAAGCTGTCTCTTGCTCTTCGCCGTGCTCGTTATATATCAATGGTAGAGGAACCCTGTTTTGCGCAGGAGCGATCTCCAGGCATTTGTCCTCATTCCAAAGGAGCGTTTCCTGTTGCCCAAGCAGCAATTCTGACACATTATCCACGGCAATGGTTTCCAGCTCAATTTGAGGATCCACTGCAGGGGTTTCAAGACCATCTATGGCGATCTGATCAATTGTGATCCCGTATCGGTGGTACAGTGGTGTCGTCGTAATCTAATAAGAAAGCCACGCTTTAACCGTAGTTTCCTTTGTAAAGCTGGACAAGTACGACGACTTATGGATTACGTGCTTTTTGATGAACACGTTGAAGGCCTGATCATTATCGAGCTGACGGGGAAGAGAGCGTCGTCTCTCTTACACAACGCAAACGGTAGAACAACATTTGAGCAAAAATAAAATTATCAAATAATTATAATATGACACATGTGATCTTGTTCTAATTCCTCAATTTGGTGAAAATTAAACCATTTATGATCAAAAATGTTATTACTATGACTATGCTTGCTATTTTCAGAATACACACAAGAACAACATCAGCAGCTTTTATTATGAGAAAAACTTAAATACATACATTCGTGACGGTCTTCGGCGATAGTGTCGTATGACAGAGCCTGTCGTATGACATTTTAGTTTGGTACTGTAATTTGAAAGCTTGTTTTGCAAGTGTTGGAAGCAAAGGCAGTCGATTATCACAGAAAATGTGTCGACCGCTTACAAGACTGGTCTCGACACGACTTTTATTCGCCTTCACACATCACCGTCGAAAAATTTTCTCTTCAAGCAAAGATTGACAGTATATTATGGGGACTTTCGGCGGAGTGAAGAGATAGTACGAAGGCCGCCATGTTTCACACAGTCGCACAGTCTGACGTTTGTTTACTCAAAAAGCGGATAAGTGAGCAAGAAACCGGTTGACAAGTTGCAGAGGTGTATTTTACTTTATGCTTCTTTCCCTTCAGAATCGGATTATACTCTAGATTGTAAAATTCGATTCTGAAGGGAGACGTACACTGATAAAAAAAAATCCGTAGAAACTTACCGAATTCCGTAGATTTTGCCTACGGATCCGTGTTTCCGCAAAATTTGTAAAATCCGTAGATCTACGGAGATTTCCGTAGATCTGGCATCTCTGCTCGTCACAGTCAGAGTCAACGTTAATAAGAGTCCCGCAAACAGTGAAGCCAGAAGTTCTATCAATCAAACTGTCAAGGGGTACCAAACGAGCTTTGAAAATAGACAATATTGTTCCCAGGACTGAAAATATTGCATTCATTTCAAACAATATTTTGCATTTTGGTATTGATAAGTTATAGACGTTGTTTATGTTTCATTATGCCACTTCTGAATCAAATTCATTCGATAGAATCGCAAAAAATGTGGTTGTCGTTAACTCTGTTGAAAATCAATCATAAACAGCTGGTACGGGACTTTACAATCGGGTATCTCTTTCGTGCCAATTTGCTGTAAAATCCTTGCCAATTGCTGGTTCGTCGATTTGACAGTAGCAATCGTGGTATAACAATGACAGGCATCACAGCAAACTGACTGGAAGTGATGCCGATGATGACGTTGTTCGTTGTTCATATTTGCGAAAGGAAAGTTGAAAAATTTAGTGCACTGCGTGTTCTAGGCGATGGATTTTGTTGTTTGTTAATGATTGTTTTTATTGTGTTGAGTAAAAATGATGAACAAGGTGCTAAACTGCGTTAGCTTCTCCGAACCAAATGCAAATTAAAATAGAAAATCCATTCTGCAATCCTGGCATCATTGGTCAACTACGTCAAACAACACGCACACATTTTTCGAAAGGCATTCACCAACAACATGACGAACAGTGAGAATCTCGACTGTCAAGTCCCGTCCCGGATAAACAGTGTTGCTTGTTTGCAAGATTTTTTCTTTGCGGGACTCTTATTAACATGGACTCGGGTCCTCGCTCGGGTCGCAGTAGGTAGCTCTGTGCTTGCATGACATACCTGGAAAAGTGTTGCTGAAACCAATGAGCTGGATTACCGAGGTGAAGCAATCGGTTAAGTTGTGTGAGTGAAACCCCTGTAAGATACAAGCAATTAGTGACGTCACTAATTGCGTTTACGTTGATTTTTTGGTTTACTAATACAACCATATTTCACGATCTGCTTCCCCTCTCTCTGTACTTCATTGTGCTGAAACCATTAAAATATACACTGCCTTACAATCTTCATCCACCATGAATTACAGGCTGTCCCACAAATTACTGCTACATAATGAAACTCGCAATATGCCAGATATCAGCTTGCAAAATGTATAAGGATTCAGAATATTATGACAATTTCGGACAAAGCAATAACCAACGATTCCATTCGTTTAAAATTTATTTCCGCCTGCCCTTAGCTTCGTTTCATAATTAATTCCGAACATCCCGAAAATATGTATAAAAATATCACACATCTTCCTTTCTCTCTGGGAGTCAGTTATTCTTCATTTGTCTTCTGGATTCTTCTTATTAAAAAGAAAAAAAAACGAAAAAACAGTATTGGCATTTACCCTTTTTCACGGATTCTTTTTTTTTTTACTAATCCTTAAAATACTTTATTATACACAAGCCTGAAGCAATCTTTGTCACAATTAACCACACAACAGATTTCAACTTTTTCAACGACTCCTTGCCCAAACCCTATTTCCACAGACATTCTTAAACTAAAAAAATCGATTCTAGCATGCGGTGTCAAGTCCTACCTGTCATCTGTTGCTCGCTGTCTTACCTTTTTTTTTTTTCGTTTGTTTGTGTATGTGTGTGTGTGTGTTGCCTATAATATCAATTTAATTTTCTACCTGTACAAGTCAAGTCTGCTCTTCCAGGTCCATCCCCACACAGTCTTCATGCTTCCGGATTAATCACAACTTCCAGGTCAGGAATGTAGAGCATCGTTGTACCGGTGAATCCCCGGGAGGATCCGAAACCGGAGACGGGGATGGATGGAGAAACTCGCTTCGCTTCGATCCGGGTCTGCCAGTGGTGAACGTCATCATCATCATCGTGGCAGGTACCGGCTTCGATCACCTTTTATCAGTCCCCATCGATCGTCAGATGACGATGGTTGCCATTCTGCATGATTTTCGTGACAGGAACGGTCGTCTGGATGACTCCGTTGGTATCGCAGGTGGCCTTCCAGTCGATTTGCGTTTGCTGCGTTTGCTTCTGATCCGCATGCACCGGGTCCGCTTCGTTGGTATAGTTTGTGTTGAAGCATTTCCTGCAGATGTTCGATAAGGAAATGAAAACAAACGGGATAAGGGTTGGGAATGATCTTTATCTTGGCCAAACTTACTTCCATAGAACTATTGCTAGGATCACTAGAAGCAAGCCAAAGCAGCAAATGACCGCTCCAGCAAGCACTATCAGATCATAGTCAGCGTAGTGATGGTACAGCGATGGAGGCTGATGTAGATCGCAGTTCGCTTTGAGAGTTATCTGTAATCATTTAAAACTCAACACGGGTTTTATGAGGAGGATAACCTTGCTGGACCTACCTTTCGCAACTCTGAATACGGTCCAAGGATGACCTTATTGGGATTGATAACACTAATTGAAGCGGCTCGAACTTTCAGTTCGTAGCTGGCATCCGTCGTTAGATTTTGCAGCACAACCGATGTCTCCACGATGGATGCGTTCGCGGAGATTCGGATCTCCCGCGAGCGCGTGTAGTCCATGTTTCGGTAGCTCACTATGTAGTGGTTTACCGAGTTGTAGAAATGCTGCGGTATTCGCCACGCCAGAAAAAGAGCATCCTCGGAATAGCACGTCAAATTGATAAACTTGGGTGCACTGGGCCCGGCAATGTCCGTCCGAATGGAAACCTCTGATGTTTCACCGTCGTATTTCATGGTGAAGGCAGCGACTATGAGCCGGTAATCGGTGAATGGTTCTGTTGGTGGGGAATGAGAGATAGTACCGTAAATTTTGAATATCACTTCGGAAAATGTATACTTACTCAAGTTTGATAGAGTGTAGTAATACATCAAATTCTGAATTGCATCACTCTTCAAGATTGGAAGATGCAGCAAAGTTTGATTTTGGTACACGTAGTACACTCGGTATCCATGAATAACACCGTTTTTACGTTCTGGTTCCTGCCAGCTTATTCGGATCGACGTTGACGTCACTTCTAGAATACTGAGATTGCGAGGTTTACTAGGAACTGGAAATGGAAACGAAGACATAGTATAAACAGGATGCATGAGATATTTTAGGTACAAGGTTTTAAACCGAAAATGATGAACTTTCATAGTCTTCCTTGGGTTAAACATTAACTTCAAGCCGTGCAAAATGCCAAAACTTAATTCCAACGAAAAAAGTATAATTGGGACCAATTTCTGTCCACCTTAAGTCATAGCTCCATAAATTTTCAAAGGAAATACCGGCGATTGCTAGTTTCCTATGCCATACAAATATTTTTCCAAATTGGGAACTATCTTAAACGATTGTTATTCATAATTGTGGGGTAGCTGTATAATGTCCCAAGTTATGAATATCAATAACTTCCCATTCCCACCTTCAATACAACTCTGCCCGACATCGTCCAAATGAGTTCCCTGAAAACACCTTGTACGTTTTGGCATGAAGCGCTGCATACGCCAACAGGAGAGTTGATATTTATCTATGCAAATACAAATAATCACCGTTATTTCACTTCCCTCTCTTCCCTCGCCCAACGAAACTCCGACACCACCTGAAACTTGGCAGCATAAAACTCTATCTCGATGATAGTTAGCTAAATTGTTCAGTCAGATTGCAGCACATTCTGCTGCGGGGGTAAGGAACGAGGGGAGGTAAGGTATATTCCTCCGCTTTCGACAAATTATCCACTCACCAAGTGTGGCAATAGAACGAAAGGGAAACAACTTTTCATCAAAGCTGGGGAGTGGGTACCTTCTGGGGAGCAGCAGTCATCAATGATGAACGAGCCTTATCAGATAATTAATTTTCTACGATTTGGATAAAATCTTTTGCTTCAGCGCGCGCTTTCATTCCCTCAGCGACCGGCGACCCCCAAGCATCGTCGGACCGCTTTTGATGATGGCGTTCTTCCAGGGAAAATAATTCAAAGAGAGTGCAAAATTAAATCCAAATTGGCAGGATGCGCATCGGTGGGAGGCATGCAAGGGAGTCCAGATGGGTGTTTTTGGGAGCTGATTGGATCGATAAAATTAAAGAATATTCAAGCTGTTCATCGATAACGGTGGTGTACGCCGGAGATTAGGATGGGATTTAGGTGTGTAAGCCTCTCTTACCTCCTTCATCGGTCATGACAAGGACGGTCGTTGGCGGGCCTAAGCCTTCCGGATTGAACACCTGGATTGAAACCAGATACTGGGTGTAGGTCTGCAGATTGTGGATTTCGTGACTCTGAAAATACAAAAAAAAAGTGAAAGGTGAGATTAGTTACTGATCAGAGGGCTTTGAACGCTGTGAAAAATTGTACGTTTCATACACAAAAAAAATGTAATTTCGTTTAATTTAAGAAATGTTTTTAGCTGCTTTAAAATGTAAACACAACTGTATATATTCGTCGTGAATACACCGACGATATAGACGGAACGGTGGACTGGGAGATACGGACAGCACAAAGTTCACCACCGGGTACAAACTCCAGGACATGGTAGGCAGGAGTAATCCAAACAATTCACGTACTGTTGCTATTAACTATTTATTTATTAATCTATTCTTTAATTATTTGCTTTTCACTGGTTGACTTCCAATTTTATTCTGAACATCTTCGGTAGTAGTAAAATTACGTTCATTTCAGTTAATTATGATTTTACATTGTTTCAACATTTCAATTGATCAGCCTTTCAGGTTCTTCATCTTTGTTTAATTTGCTATTCTGATTTACGTATTCACGTTTTTCAACGAGCCCCACGATCAGGCCTAGATCTTTTCAAGTTTGAGGTGATGGTACTTAGCACAGCTCTCCCATATTGGTGTTCCGTACTCAATGGCAGGGAGGATGGATTGCTTGTGGATGACAAGCTTGTTTTTAATGCAAAGGGTGAACTTTCTGTTGATAAGTGGATAGAGCGAACTAATCAAGATGTTGCACTTGGTGGATAATTTGTCCACATGGGAATGGAACAGCAGCCTGCTATCAAGGGTGAGACCAAGGTACATGACTTCATTTGACCATTCAATGGGAGTATTATCAAGGTTTCCTTTAAGTTACCAGACGGGCAAGCCGAGGTGAATTCGAGTGTGGAAACAGAATGGTCTGTGTTTTTACTGTATTGATTCAAATCTTTCAGCTTTTGAAATAGTCGTACAGAACATTCAGGCTTGATTGGAGTTTTCTAGTCAGAGTATGGATAACTCGACCCTTATAGATGATGGCAGTGTCATCCGGGAACATTCATAAAATACCACCACCCGGAAGAGGAGGAACTTCTGACATGAAGATGTTGAAGAGGATAGAACCACCAGAGGGTAGCCTGGGAAACTCCAGCATCAACGTTGAACGTATCAGAAGGTGAATTGTTTAAGAATACCTGGAATAATCTACACTAAAAGTAGTTTTTGGTGATCTTGACAAGAAAGAGCGGCGCCGGTGGTTTAGCGGTAAGCGTGATTACCTCTCACCCCAGTAGGCCTGGGTTCAATCCCAGTCGGCGCCGCCGGGATGTTCTGAGGCATAACATCTCTGATCACGCCTTCCTTCGGAAGGGAAGTAAAGCCGTTGGTTCCCGGTTCATGAGTTGATGGGTCGATAGGTGGGGTTCAGGTGTGGGACCTGCCTCCCTGGCGTCGTCGGTAGCATCGGGAAGTTGTATCGATGCAGCTTGTACACTATGCCATCATGCCAAACATTGTCGAACCTTCTCGACGTCCAAAAATGCCATGGCAGATGTATTGGAAACGGAATTGTTTCGCTTTATGATGTTAGTAACCCGAGAGAGTTGCCAGAGCGTTGTTGGATCCTGCATCGCAACTTTACATAATCACCGAGAATATGGTTCAGAAGCTTAAGTTACGTCGCTATCCTAATCGTCAAGAAATTGGAGGCATTGGTAAAACTTTCGTCGTATCGTTTCAGCGTGATGTTGATGTTGGGATAGGGTCCTATTGCACCGAATATACTGTCGAAGAACCCTGTCACATACTGAAGAAGATCACCTGTGAGCTTCCTGTCAACGCGGTTGATTCTTCCTACTGGATCGTTCCATCCGGAATCACACTAGCAGATCCCAACTTCCATGAACCGGGTCTAATAGATCTTTTTCTGGGCATGGAGCTGTATTTTGAACTGCTCCTAGAAGGATTCATAAAGCTGGGTCCTGAAAAGCCGGTTCTACAAAATATCGTTTTTGACGTAGAACTACGTCTTTGTCGACTATACTGGGGTGCAAATCAATAAATATGTGTGGTGAAGGAGTGTTAGGTTTTGAACGCTTGTAACTTTGTCATTTATAGATGAAATTAAAATCAAAATACGCCAATCGATAGGATATTACATTACAAACCTGTTGAAATAAATATTTTTCCAATTTTTCTGTAATTAAACTTTTGAAAATGTACAAATGATAATTTTATCACTGATTTCATGAAATAAGTCTTTTTCCCAAACCCAGTCATCATAAACGAATACCACTTGGTTGCACATCATCCTGCTTGAACCTGAAAAGGTATAAATCAGCGCTGCTCTCATGCCACTGCTCATCATGATTCGCTGCCAGACTGTTGAGCAGTTCAGTCGATTTGAATTCTCTCTAGTTTCGTTCGTTCGTTCGCAAGTCGAATTAGCTCCGCGTTGTGTAGTGACGCTCTCGCTGACCCAGCCATGGGTAAGAAATCGCGCGGTAACGCGAGTGCCGGTTTACCGGGAAAACAGACTCTCCCAGGAGACGGCGCGACCACCGAGCCAGCTCAGAAGAAGCAGAAGAAAACCCCATTGCCCATCCCGACAGGCGTTGCGGACCCGCAGCCGGGGCCTCCCGGAACTAAACGACCCAGACCTGAAGACAGCAGCGCCACCGTATCAGCAGCAAAAAAGCTGCTGAGCAACAATCCGTTCTCGGCCCTGCAGAACGGAGCCCAGCCGCAGTCGGACCCTGAGACGGTGCCGAAAAAAGTTAAGTTGCCACCCTTCTATGTGAAGGGCTTCCCTCCCGGGCTATGGGAGCAGCTGGATTTCTACATTAAGCAGGGCCTTCGCTGCACCATTCAACGGTGCACGGAAGGCTACAAACTGATGGTCCCGGCCGAAAAACACTTCAACGCAGTTCAGGCCCTCTTGGACAGGATGAAGCTGGAGTACTTCTCCCACGACATCGAGGCCACCAAGCCGCTGAAAGTGGTGCTGCGCGGGCTCCACGACATGGACACCACCACCTTAATGGACGAGATTAAGGCGAACGGTCTCAAGCCGGTCGAAGTTCACAAGATGACCCGCAGCAAGGCCATCAAGTATCGTGACCAGCTCTACCTGGTCCATCTGGAGAAGAACTCCACAACCGTGAAGGATCTCCAGACGACACGCACACTGTTCCACATCGTAGTGAAGTGGGAGCGGTATAAACCCACCCACCGTGGCGTCACTCAGTGCTCGAACTGCCTATTGTTCGGGCACGGCACCAGGAATTGCCGCATGGCCAGCCGCTGCATCAAATGCGGCAAAAACCACAAGATCGACAACTGCGACAGCATCGAGGAAGCCACTCCCACATGCGCCAACTGCGGTGCCGCCCACAAGGCCACGAGTAAGGCCTGTCCGAAGCGGGCCGAATACGCCGAGATCCGGAAGAAGGCCTCGTCCAACAGCCAGCCCGGTCGCAAGAAGGTTCCAGAAAACAACGCGCAGAACTATCCTCCGTTATCACCGGTCCAATCACGGCCAATTCCAGTGTTGCCGCCGCTGCCGCTCAACCAACAGTTGGCTGCTGCCCAGTTGGCTGCCGCTGCAGTACCCGGTCAAGCCTCCGGGCCATCGACGGATCCCCCTGCTCCGGGATTGGCCGGTACAACCGGTGAAGCTACAGACGATTCTCCGCTGTCAACGGATGAGATCGTCACACTGTTGGCCCAGGCCATCATCATCAAGCGCACCTGCGCAACAAGAACACAACAGCTCCAAGCTATCATCTCCTTCGTCGCTAATTATGGACCGTGAACCCATAAAGATTGCCAACTGGAACGCTCGCTCCGTAGGGGCGAAAAACATTGAGCTTGCAGACTTCCTCCGCAAGCACGACATCGACGTGGGCCTTCTCACCGAGACCCACCTCAAGACCGGTGACAGCTTCTGGCTGCCCGACCACAGCATTGTCCGGCTTGATCGCACCAGCTCCAGGGGGGGCGGTGTCGCGGTCATCATCAAGAAAGGCATCAAGTACTGCACCCTACCCCACTACCGCACTTCCATCATCGAGGCCGTCGGCGTTGAGGTGGAAACATCGACCGGAAACGTCCGGTTCATCGTTGTCTACTGCCCCCGGCAATGTACCGTTAGCAATGGTACAGCACAGCAGTTCAAGAACGACCTTGCCATCATAACCCGCACCAATGCCCGCTTCGTAATCGGAGGGGACCTGAACGCCCGGCACGAGGCCTGGCGGAACTACCAGCAGAACCAGAACGGCCGCCTGCTATTCGACCATTCCCAGCATGGTCTCTATTCCGTCTGGTTTCCGGACGAACCAACCTTCACATCACCGACGGGCAACCCATCGACGCTGGACCTGTTCTTGGCAAACACCAGATTAGCCAAGCCGGTTGCCGTCAACGACCTGAGTTCGGACCACCAACCGGTGCTGACCGAGCTGGGCTACAACGTGGCCCCTGCACCGTGCCAGCGGAAGGACTACCATCGAGTCAACTGGGTCCAGTTTCGACGCGTGGTCGACCACCACATCGACGACAACCCACCGCTCGACACAGTGGAGGACATCGACCGGGCCCTGGAGGGTCTCCATCAAGCCATATCCATGGCTGACGAAGAGTGCGTTCGACGAGTTCCTGTGAGGGGTAAGTTTCAAGCAATTGATTCCCACACCAAACTCTTGATTCGGCTCAGAAATGTTCGTAGACGCCAGTTTCAGCGGACTGGGGATCTGCAGTGTAAATGCGAAATGGTCGATCTGAATCGGCAGATCGCTTCCAGAATGATCTCAATCCGGAACGAGAGTTTCGGGCGGCTCGTTCAGAACCTTGGACGACCGTTCCAGACCATTCTGGAAGGTTGCCAAGGTGCTGAAGTCTCACCCCAAGCCCATTCCACCACTTAGAGTCAATGACGAACGGCTTATCACCAACGAAGAGAAGGCCAATGCAATTGGGGAGCATATTGCCCAGTCGCATTTGCTTGGCTCTACAATCCCAAGTCCACTCGAGAACCAGGTTGTGCAGTGCGTCCAGACGTTAGATACCTCCCCTTGTGCCGTACCTCCAGAAGAACGGATTATAGAGGAACAAATTTGCTCAGCGCTGAAATATAGTAAAAACATGAAGGCTCCCGGGTTTGACGGAATATTCAACCTAGCGTTGAAAAATCTCAGCCTGAGGGTCCACTCGTTGCTGGCTGCCATCCTCAACAGATGCTTGGAGCTGCACTACTTTCCAAGCATCTGGAAGGTGGCAAAAATCATCCCGATCCGCAAACCTGGGAAAGACCCTTCACTACCGTCAAGCTACAGACCGATTAGCCTGCTCTCAGCGCTGAGCAAGCTGTTCGAAAAATTGATCCTCAGCCGACTAAACAAGTTTGTGGAGGAACATGACATTCTTCTTCCGGAACAGTTCGGGTTCCGCAAGGGGCATTCCACCAATCATCAGCTAGTGCGGGTGATGAATAACATCCGAAGTAACAAAGCTGTATCCAAGTCCACAGCCATGGCCTTGTTAGACGTCGAAAAGGCGTTTGACAATGTCTGGCACGACGGACTTATATACAAGCTTTGTAACTCCAACTTTCCACCATACCTTGTGAAAATCACCCGTAACTATCTCCAGCAAAGGTCGTTCAGGGTGTCGTTGAATAGTTCCCTTTCGGGACAATTTCCGATCCCAGCAGGTGTTCCGCAAGGGAGTCTGCTGGGACCACTGCTTTACAGCATCTACACGTCGGACATCCCTCCTCTAGGAGACGGTTGCGTGTTCTTTCTGTTTGCAGATGACACCGCGATAGCCGTCAAGGGTAGGATGCCTCGTGAAATTACGAACAAGCTCCAACGATGCCTTGACACCTTTACTGATTATGCCACCACGTGGAAAATCAAAATCAACGCCTCGAAAACCCAAGCGATCATGTTCCTTCACAGACAATCGCCAAAACTTAAACCGTCTCCCTCCTGTACCGTAATAATGGATGGTACAAGGGTCGAGTGGTCCACTGATGTTACTTATCTCGGGATGTTGTTCGATGAGAAGCTCCTGTTCCGCTCGCACATAGAGAAAACCCTAGTTAAGTGCTCCGCCTTGGTTAGGTGTTTGTATCCGCTCATTTGCCGCAGATCCCGCCTCTCAAGGCAAAACAAACTGGCTGTTTACAAACAGATCATAGCCCCCGCGATCTTCTATGCCGCCCCGGTGTGGGAATCGTGCGCTCAGACCCACAGGAACAAAATCCAGGTTGCACAGAATAGAGTGTTGAGGATGATCCTAGATCGTCCATTTGACACAAGAATAGCAGACCTCCATCAAGAGGCAGAAATTCCCAAAGTAGATTCCAAAATTGATGATATGACAACTAAATTTATTCAAAAATGCAATCTTTCTGAACATGCTTTAATAAGCAATTTGTACATAGTAGGTTAAGTGTATATAGTAGAGTAGGTTAGTTTTAAGCTGTCAATAGTAGTATTAAGTAGTTTCTCTTCAAATTCTAAAAACAAAACAAACCAATCCCACCAAGGTGGTCGACCGTGTACTAAGTCTAGGACTAATTCTGTAAAACAAATTTTGAATTTTGCCCATACCTAAAGATGAAGAAAGCAATTAAATCACTTAGTAAAAAAATTTATATGGTAATCGTCCAAGTTAAACTGAAATAAAGATCATTTAAACTAAACTAACTGCCTCTGCTCATTACCGCTTCGGACGGCGTGGCACTAGGTCCTGCATCAAGCAGGACTAGGTCAGCGGCTAAAGGTGGATCACGGCGTGTCCACCACAATGAGGAATGAGACTTGAAAAAACGTGCATGTAAAACCCCGTCCCGCTCAACAATCCCCTCCCCCTCCCCCTAAACAATAACCCGAGAAAGACATGGACTATGACGATCTTTTTTTTTCGGGAAATAAATTTTAAGCAAACCCTAATAATGTATGAACAATTTTTTTTTTACATGCAGAGCCAACATTATCAAAAAAAAAAATGTTGCTTAATAGGAGACATACATTCGATGCATTACCAACAACTGACTGTAAAACATATCTGGTACCTCTATATATGCAATTATATTAACATCCAAAGTCCATCCTTTTTTACATATTCTGCACAAAAGAAACTTTCTACTCCGCCCCATTCATAAAAAACTGCGGGAAATCCTATGAGGTTCTGAACCGGAAAAGATATAAAACAGCGCTGCTGTCATGCTTTTGCTCATTGTCGCTTCGGACGGCGTGGCACTTGGTCCTACAGTAAGCTGGACCATATCAGCGGATTAGGTGGATCACGGCGTGACCACATTGAGGAAAATTAATAAGTAAACTCCCTCCCCCCTTCACAACAATCTCTCCCCCACCCCTCAACAACCTATCCTACCCCCCCCCCATAACAACCTATCCTAAGCCCAAAGCTCCTAACCCCCCCCCCCACTCATCAACAACTTTTTTCCTCCCCCATCAACAACCTCTCGTAACACCCCCCCCCCCACACCCTTCAAATACCTCTCCTAACCGACCCCCCCAAACAATAACCCGAAAAAGACATAGATTTTGACGATCACTTTTTTCCGGGAAATAAATTTTAAACAAATCACAATCATTAGTAAAATCAGAAGTTTTTCCCTTAATTTCTTCCCACACCAAAACTTTCTAACTTGTACATATAAAAACCATGCGTGACCACACAAACTATTCATTCGCGTATAAATTTCATGTGTACTTCTGAGTGGATTCTGTTTATGTGTGGTCAAATAAAAATAATGTGGAATTTCACATGGATATTTGTCAAGAAAAATGTGTAAATTGTTTTGAGTTAACCATAACCGAAACATTGAAATACTTGAAAATTTTAAGATAAAGTATAATAGTCAAAAATGCATGAAAAACATCAATTTTGTGTGGTTCTACGTCATACTGCGATCGTGTCTAGGACACAACCTTTTACTTTTTTTTTGCTGGGTAGCATCCGGTGCGGTAGGACTTTATCATTCCCGTAACCAACTCAAAGTGGCTCACGTGTGCAGCACAGAATCACTCGATGATCAAATCGCTCGTTTTTGGGAAATAGAGCACTGCTGATCTCCTAGCATTCGTTCTCAAGAAGAAACTATGTAACCAGTGGTGTGTCTATCTGTCTAAGATTGTTGAGATTGTCGCGAATTTAGTGTTTCGATTTAAATGTTATGAATGCCAGGAAAGGATTCAAATATTAGTGCCAACACCGCCCACCACCCACTGGACAGCACGCAAACACTCCACGAAGTTCCGCTACTCACAGCCAGATGCCGCTGACAGCAGGATTGGGAGGCCATCGGGAGGTGGTGTAAAAGGGGCCATGATGGGGCGAAATTGGGCTGAAGGAGAATGGATCAACGATCGAGAGCGCAAGGAAATCACCCGCCATCGTTGCTAGCCAATTGCCTGGCAAAAGTCAAAAGTGGTAGTCGAAAACCAAGCTAGACAAACCCAAATCGAATGTGATATACATCATAGTGATAGATTGTTATTCGAGTTAAAGTTATTAGTCTGCACGAGTCTTGAGGCGCGAAACTCGATCAGTAGTGGAGGAGGAGCCAACCTACTGAAATATCCAGGTAAAAACTCCTTCAAGCCAAAACCCGAATTGCCCTCATCATTAACCGCCATCATGCTATCCTATTGTGCCCACAGGACCCCGTAGTTTACCGTCTACGGCGCGAACCAGCCGCGTTTACTAGTCCGTGTTCATCGCCATTGTGGATCGGCCTTGAGCGTCGTGGACACGTTATACCGTTCGCGAACGGCTCGGCAAACGGTACCGTGGGAGCACCCGTAGGAAAAGAGGAGAGTGAAGGGTTAAGAGGTGAATCGACTGGACAACCCACAGTCGAAACCGAGGGACGAAGAACAGAAGCAAAGGAAAGGAGAAAGTGAAGGTGAAGGTTTAGTGGAACGGAGGAGAAGGGGGCCCCCATCGACAACGGAAGACGAAGGAAGAACTAGTGAAGGCTAAGGTAGGAGATAACCGATAAGAAAGTGGGAAAGTTAGGGAAATAAACGAGACCTGTGTGAGAGTTCATCGGGGTGTGTTAAGAGTATTTGAGTGTTTCCTTGGCCGCGATAGTCACACGTGTATGCCGACCCTGAGGCAGTGTAGAGGGGGGTCTCATTAATGCTGGGCAGAGAGTACCCCAACTGTTACAACTTTCTGTGAAAAACACTTCGTTGCCAACACTTTTTGAGACGAATTGGATAGATTCGCAGTCACCCTTCCGAAACGAGTCGACGTACTGTCTCAACTCGGAAATTCTAAGGAAATAGCCACTCGCAGATGCCATGCTCTTGAGCTTCGTCTTGAAGCGAACCCAAAACTGAAGGAGGCGTACGCTGCATTTATTGTTGAGTGTTTGCAGCTCTACCATATGCGTGAAATTGAGGGCACGTTCAACACTCTTCCGTCGTACTACCTGCCTCATCATGGCGTCGAAAAAAACTGATAGCACAACCACTAAATTAAGGGTAGTGCTCAATGTCTCTTGTCGGACGGACAGCGGAGAATCGCTCATTCAGGCACTGATGGTAGGACCTGTGTTACAGGATGACATACACGAGATATCGCTTCGCTTCCGGGTGCACGAAATCTGCTGCAATCTTCCGGTCATCCTTTCGATCATACCACCCGAACTACGTAAAGAACGAGCTGTTCTAGCGTTGGATTCACCATCGGCTATCAAAACCCTTGGACTGATATGGGCACCATCAACAGATCTGCTTCACTATTCCGTTCCCAAGTGGTCTCAAATTGACACATTCACCAGGCGCACTTGGGCTGATTGGACCAGTGATAGTTCTAGCAAAAATCTTTGTTCAATCTCTCTGGCGAACGTCCACATCCTGGGATGATCATTTCGATGAAAATCAACAGCAGCACTGGCTTTCCTTTCGTTGCAGTCTAAATGCACTTTCTTCAATCTCCGTACCTCGGTGGGCAGCACTCGCTACTGCACCAGTCAACGTAGAACTCCATGGGTTTTGCGATGCGTCGGAACATGCTTACGGTGCCTGTCTATATATTCGTACCGTTTCTAATGTCGTTGGGTTCTGTTGGTCAATGGGAACAACCAGCATCTTGATGACCACTGATGTCCACCACCCTGTTAGTATTGTTTTACTTGTAAATGCAGTGAAATAAAAGACGTCTGATCTTGAGGAATGCTTGGAAACGAATGAAAAGTGTTATTTGACTAACAAACTAACAGTAATTACTACGAACTCGCGGATTACTTAGATTGATATCACAACAAAGCTTCCTAAGCTGCGGGTCCTATTAATGTTCTTAAAGCTTCCAGTTTGATGTTTGGTAAAGTCTTCGTAAGACCGTGCTATCCTTGGTTCTGCGCCACGTAGATAGCGGATTGATTGTCACATCGAATTGAAATGACTTGCTGCCCGAAAATTTGCGATTGAAAATACTGACACCAGAGAGCCTCCAGCACGGTCCTTGAAAGCGCCAAATATTCGACTTCACACGATGAGAGTACAACTGTCGGCTGTCGTTTCACGTTCCACGAAACTGCTCCGCCCATGAACGTGAACACATATCCACTCGTCGATTTTCGCGTGTCGAGATCTCCTCCCCAATCCGCATCTGAATAGCCGACCAATTGGGAAACTTCCTGCCTGCAATACTGAAGCCGGTGTCCAGTTGTGCCCTTTAGGTACCTCATGATCCGTTTTACAGCAGTCCAATGGCATTGTCCAGGATTACTGCAAAATTGGCTGACCTGATTGACAGCAAAACTTATATCAGGCCTCGTCGCTTGTGCTAAGTACGTCAAACAGCCAACTGCCTCCTTGAACGGTACATTTTTCATCGCTTGAGTTTCGTCTAGTGTGCTTGGTGACATCTTACTGTGGAACTTCAAGCTAGGTTCAGCCGGAGTCGAAACTGGACAACAGTTCGCCATGTTGAACCGTTGGAGAATGCTCTCCACATAATGCTGCTGGTCAAGCCACAGCTTACCATTTCGCTTATCCCTGGATATTCTCAGTCCCAAGAAGAATTTCGCTTGACCAATGTCCTTCATGTTGGGTATTCAAAAATTTCTTCAGCTTGATTTTCATCTGAGGGTCGTTGCTGAAGATGAGGGAGTCATCAACATAGATGGTCACAAAAAGCATCTTTCCTCCTTCTAACTTGAAATACAAGCAGGTATCGACATCCGAGCGTGTAAGTCCGAAATCTTTTAACGCCTCGTCGAGCTGGCTGTTCCAGACCCTGCTGGATTGCTGCAAGCCGTAGAGTGCTTTCCGACACACCTTGCCGCTTTTGTTCACGAAGCCTTCAGGTTGATCCATATATATGATTTCGTCCTTGAGCTTCCCCTGCAGGAATACAGTAACTGCGTCCATCTGTTCCACATCCAGGTCGTGTTTCACAGATAATGCCAGCAAATATCGAATGGTGGAGTAACGGACCACCGGCGAATAAACCTCGTCGTAGTCGATTCCCGGTCGCTAAGAACATCCTTTGACCACCAAACGTGCCTTGTATCGCTCAATTGCTCCATCCGGTCCACACTTTGTTTTAAACACTCACTTGTTGCGAATACACTTCCGATCGGCCGGTATGTCAGCCAACGTCCACGTCTCGTTCTATTCAAGCGCTTGAATTTCCACCTTCATGGGAGCAATCCAGTGCTCACGTTTTGGACGCTTCATCACCTCTTGATAGCTCGTGGGATCATCAACAACAATATGCTCGTCCGCACACTGTGGGGAAATAACGGGGCCAGATTATGGACTAAAACATACAAAATCCAAATACTTGCCTGGGTTTTGGTGCTCCCGACCGCTGCGCCTTAACACACGCTGCTCATTACCAGCTGGTCTATCTTGTTGCGGTGGGAGCGCTGATGCAGGTACATCTCTCCAGTCGGCGTTGGACGGACCTTTCAACGAATCAGTACGCTCAATCTCAGAAACCATACAAGCGTTAGACGGACCTTCCATCAGATCATCAGGCTCAGTCGGTCCTTTCGTATCTTGCTCCTCTGGGATAGTATTCTTGACGTTTGGTTGTTCCGGTACATCTAAAATGTCATCAATCCAGGTGACAATTTCCATGAACTCCACCGGTTTCTGCTTCTCGGTTGACATCACTGCTCGACCTTCGTTGATAATGATCACATCTCGACTGGTTACTACGTCATCGTTCTCCGAAAGATAAATCCGATATCCTTTCGAATTCTCCGCGTACCCGACAAAAATGCCTTCCACGAATTTTGAATCAAACTTCTTTCTCTTCGATTTAGGCACATGGACCATCGCCTTGGAACCGAATATCTTTAAATTCTTTAGATTCATTGATCATACTCCGCGCCTTCTCCACGAGCGTACGGTTCATGCGCTCAGTGATACCATTCTGCTCCGGGGTATAGGGGCAGGACGTCTGATCAATAAAGCCGTCTCGCTCCAATGTTTTCTTCATCACCATGTACTCCTTACCGTTGTCAGAACTCAATATTTTTAACTTTCGTCCAGTTTGCCGTTCCGTCATGGCCTTGAACCTTTCGAAAACATCCTTTACTTGGCTTTTTGATTCCAGGAAGTAAACGAAAACCTTTCGACTCGCATCATCGACGAAGGTAACGATGAAACGGTTCCCTCCACACGAGGCTTCTTCGATTGGACCACACACATAGGAGTGTAAAAGGTCTAGCAGACCTTCTGCTCGGGATGAACTAGAAAGAGAAGAGTCTCGAGCATGCTTACCCTTTGCGCATGCCACGCAGTCCACTTTCAGTTCATTCTTCAAATCCATGCCATCAATCATCGCGACAAGTTTCCGCAAACTGCCTTGATTCAAATGCCCAAGCCTCTTGTGCCAGATATTGGACTCAGTTATCTAGTAAGAGGATTCCGGTCTCTTCGTGTTCAGTCGGTATAAGCCTCCGGTCTCGATTCCAGAAGCGATAACATCACGCTCCTCGTCACGAGCCTCGCAAGTTTCAGCCGTGAAAATTACACTCAGCCATTTCTTACATGTTCGGCTCACCGATAAAAGGTTGGTTGCCAAATCCGGAACTTGCAATACATCCTGAACTTTGATTAAACCTTCTTGCAACTCCAGCTTCACCAGACCTTTCGATGTTGATTTCACGGTTTGGTTGTTTGCCGTTTCGATAGAGTGTACAAAAGTTTCCTGCTTAACAAAATTCTTCCTCGTCCTCGTCATATGCGAAGTGGCTCCGGAGTCAAAGTACCAGTCTTCTTCATCTCCACGACCAACCGCCAGCGTAGCGCACAGAGCCTTCCCTCTTGACTTTGATGAACTTTGTTTCTGGGGACGCTTGGCAGCGTAATGCCCAGGTTTGTTACAATTGAAGCACGTACCTCCCTTCTTATCTGCTCCACTCTTCGGACGCCGTGACTTCTGCTTCGAATAGAATGCTCCTTCGCCAGAACAGTCCAGCGGCCACTGCCCATCTTGAAGTACCGTTGCCTTAACGAGATCGGCCGTCAACTCGATTCCCGATTATTGCAAAGCCATGATCATTGGGTTGTAGTATTGCGGCAGTCCTTTTAGCAACAGTGACGCCAGCCATTGGTCGTTCATCTCGAATCCGATATCGCTCAAATAATTCGTGATGGACACAAACTTGTCAACGTAGTCCTCAACACAGCTACAATTTTCCAATTTCACTCCGGTCAGCTTGTCCAGCAAACCGAATCTTCGGATCAGCCCGTTGTCTTGAAACGATTTCTGCAGCTTGCTCCACGCATCTGATGCTGTAGTAGCCTTTTGCACGATACTAAAAATGTTCCTCTCGACACTCAGGCAAATTGTAGCCAACGCTTGATCGCTCAGCTCCGGATCAGGTTCCTGTCCCTCCGCAGGTTTGACCGCTTTCCAGGTCCCTTCTCTAATCAGCGTCATCTTCATGAGAAACGCCCACGATGTGTAATTCTGCCGTCCCTTCAGCTTCTCAATGGCCGGAACATTCATGGAATTGCCAAATGATCGCACACTTCCGCCTGCACGCACACCGTCTCCAAAAGTATGGGTCCTCTGCGTTGCCGATCCTGCACCTTCGGTTGAACTGCCTCCGCCATGGTTCCGATCTTCCGGGATTGGGCTTCTTGACATGGTGGGAGCTCCGGAACTACTTTTCTTCAACTTGAACTTGTGCTATGTCCAGTGTTCTGGGCCCAAAACCACTTGTAAATGCAATGAAATAAAAGATCTTGAGGAATTCTTGGAAACGAATGAAAGTTTTATTTGACTAATAAACTAACAGTGGTTACTACGAACTCGCGGATTACTTAGATTGAGATCACAACAGTTTTTCATTGAAACTTCAAAAAGCTGAAGAATCCATCGACGGCAACTTTATGTTGTTTTCCCATATTTCATGATCAATGCCTAGAGTTTTATCGCATAATATGAAAGTAGATGCAAATTATGCGTTTTTATTACAAAATTGACGAAAATCCATATGGGACTAATATGCGATTATTGGCATTTTCAAGACCTCTGTTCATTGAAACTGATTTGTGTTGAAATTTATTTCGATGCATTTTTATTTTTTTTTTAATTCATACAAATACAAAATCATAAATTTTGTAGTGTTCTTAAATTTTGATGTTTTTATTTTATTTATTCATTTGATGCAATCAATTTTCTGGCATGAATTTTGAAAAGAAAATATTCTTGATTTGCCTTTCAAAAACTGGAATGAATTTCTGTTCAATTGCAAATGGATCGACATCGATGGAAATAGTAAAGGTTTTCATGAAGATTTCCTACTTAGGATGAGCATCATACCCACACTCACCATTTGAGGCTTACTTCGCTAGCCGCAAGCCTTAGAATCCCAGGTTGAAAACATACAATCCATTTATTTCCTCAATAAAACTTTCTTTTCCTTAGAAGAAATTCATGTGTTTTGAGCGAAACAACTACAGAACTGAACAACCAACTGCACATTAGATATGTGCAGATAATTCTATTGAGCTCGTAATTAGCACTATGCACCCTCTTGTCTGCATCCTTTCCAGAAGTGCCAATGCCATTTAGCACACAACTTTACCATCACATTTGCAGCCACCCACTGCCATCTTCGCCAGACCCAACACCACCACCACCACCATCACCTTGTCACATTGGCAACGAGGAAAGTTTCCTGCTAACTAGTATCTATTATTAATGTCTCATGTTCTTCAGGCCACTTCAACAAGAGCACATTCGCAAAAGTTTTCGTCTTCCTGTGCGGAAAACATGCTTCTCTTTAATTGCCAGCGTTGTGCTAAATGGATTTTCCTGAAAAGTTATTGTCACCTTCTCTTCTTGCTTAAAACTTTCTATTTCTACTAAATTCGAAACTGTCGATCGAATTTACCGGTTATACCTAAAAGTTGTAAAGTTTTCTGAAATTTACTTTGGTGCGCTGTTTGATGGCAAGCAAGAAGTTGTATTCGATGCATACTTACAGCCAGTGCTGCAAAATTTCGACAACACACGGTGATACTCAAAATTCTGCTTTGGTCACTCGTTTGAGCTAACAGTCATCGTCAAGGCAAACCATGTCAATTGTCAGTACCATTTTTGTCAGTGACGAACATGTGCTGATTTGTTTATTAGCTAAATTTGAAATGAAATTAAATGGCTTGAGCAAAACAATTACATGGAGCCATTAAAATGAATAAGCATCTACGTCCTGAACCGCTTGGATAACAATAATGTGTCTCAGAATGCAAGAAATTACACTTTCTGTTACCAGGTGAATCTTTGTCATTGACGAAAAAAAGAATGAGATTTTGACAAAGATTTTTTTGAGGATCAATTCTATCATTGACTATGTGAAAAATAATTTTGTCAATATCGTGCAAAAGTCTGTCAATGACAATGACAAATCTCAGCACTGCTTACAGCTGTTTGCCAACCAGAACAGAATACGTGAATAGTGTGCATTTAAACAATATATCAGCAATTTCATAGAAAAAAGTTATAGTGGGTCTCAGAATTTCATGAAAATTGGTATAGTTCTTCCTTATCAAAAAATATTAGACTCGTATTTTTTTATTGCGCAATTAGGGTGACCATTTCCGTGTTAGGGTGGTCCAAAAAATCATTTTTTTTTCAAAAATGTCTTTTTTCAAAAATTTATAACTTCTGAACCTCTTGACCGATTTTCACGATTGACCTTTCAAATGAAAGATGTTTTAATGTTGTTTTAAGAAAAATTATGAAACACTCAGAGATATTCGATTTTGTAGGAAAAAAATATGTTACAAATGCTTTTTCTTGATTTTCACTGCGAGGGTCTTGAACAACTTCTTATTTTAGTATTTTTAATTGAAAGATCATTTAATTTTACATTACGTATCACAAAATTAGCGATGTCAAAGAAGCAGTTTTTGAGATACAATTTTTTTTAAATAAAAAATTATTGTTCCGCAATATATGCACCACACGTGCATGGAAACGATGAAGACGCAAGGTAGTTCACAATGCGTCTCCATCGAGTCACAGCAGCTGTGACTAATGATTTAAAGCGTTTCGTTTCAATACTCCTCCCATAGGGCCTTTTCCATGACAAGTTGCGAAAAAATGCCACACGGTAGCAATACCAAAATTTTTTTGCATGCGAACAGCTGATATACCTATGAGTTACAGCTTAGACTCGTAGGTATATCACTCACTCGTAGGTACGATATAATGCTTCACATAAAACAACGAATGTTATGAAAGAAATGATCAGTTAGAAATCAAAGTTTCCTACTAGAACAGTTGAATTGAAGAATATCTAAAAATGAAACGTAAGTGTTCAATGTGTGATGTTTGGATGTTGAGTTCATGTGCCAGAAAAATCACCAATAAATTGTACGATTATGCAGTGGAAAAAAAGATTAAAATAGATGAGAGTAGCTCCTTCATTTGCCAACGATGCTACCACAAACTATATGAACCCAATGATGCCGTGACCGAAGAAGCCGTTGCAGGACCATCCAGAATCGCTGCTGCAGGTACGTTATTTGAAAATTCATGTGATTCTTCTTTAAATTTCAATTCTTTTCTTCTAACTACTAACTTAAACTCTTCTTTTTTGCAATCATTTTTCAGAGTCCATCGAAGCAACCAGCATTGAATCAATTTCCGTTGCGGGACCGTCCAGAATGGTTCCTTTTCCCTGCCAAGGTAAATAATAAAAAATCAATCATTTGTATGTTTTTTTTCTTCTAATAATCAATCATTTTTTTTATATTTTTTTTATATTTATTTTCAGAATCAGTGGAAACAACCAGTTCTGAATCGATCGTTACCACCTACAACGCACCTTTGTCGGACGAAAATGAATTCCTTATACAACTTAAGGATAAGTATAAAGAAACAAGAGACAGCGATACAGGATTTCAACCACACTTCCCAAAAGATGGTCTACATATAGAATTATGAAGGAGTTCAATGTTTCCCAACATATGGCCAACCAAGCAAAAGCACTGCAACAAGAGAAAGGAATAATGTCGGTGCCTGTAAAGAGGTTAAGCAGAGCTTCATTAGTAGAACCAACGATAATGCTTGTTCGTGATTTTTACAATAGTGACGATATAAGTCGTGTTTGTCCGGGGAAAAGAGATTATTTAATATCTAAAAATGATGAAGGCGAAATCTACGTACAAAGAAGATTAGTTTTGTGTAACTTGCAGGAGGCGTACTCCATCTTTAAAAATACATATCCTGATATTAAAATAGGATTTTCCATGTTCGCCAGTAACCATCCGAAACACTGCATTTTGGCAGGGACAAGTGGCACGCATACCGTATGCGTTTGTATATATCATCAGAACGTTAAACTTATTTTTAAAACACTACAAAGCAGACAATCACTCCCAGATGGTGTTGATTCCTATCACGATTTGTTTAAAAAAATAATTTGTCAAAATCCAAGTGAACAATGCTGGCTGCAGTGTTGCAAAAATTGTTCAGGAACGCAAATTTTGGCCACAGAACTAATGACTATTCTTAGTAACGGACATGTTGAATCAATACAATTCAAACAATGGCGTCAAGTAGAGAGATGCATTATGGACTTAGTTGAAATGGACACACAGGAATTTATTGATACTTTTTTAGAAAAATTATTCAATTTATTGCCGCATAACTTTATAGCTGAGCAACAGGCAAATTACATGAAACACGTCAAAAGCAATTTGAAAGCTACAGAATGCATCATAATCTGTGATTTTTCGGAGAATTATTCTTTCGTTGTGCAGGATGCAGTTCAAGGTTTTCATTGGGCGAACGCCCTTGTGCTATTTATTTTTAAGACGAAGAATCTAACGATTTGAAATTTACTAGTTTTATTGCAATTGCTGATTTCACTAAACATAATCATGTCGCAGTTCGTTTATTTCTTACGCATTGTCTAGCGTTCATAAAATGTAAATTGCCAAGCTTACAACAAATTTACTTTTTCTCAGATGGATCAGGAAGCCAATATAAAAATAAGATGACCGCTTTTAATTTATGCAACATGCAAAAAGATTTTGGCATTGCTGCCGAGTGGAATTTTTTCGCAACTTGTCATGGAAAGGGCCCTTGTGATGCTTTGGGAGGAGTATTAAAACGAAACGCTGCGAAAGCGAGTTTGCAAGGCCACCATATAACAACGGCCCAAGAACTTTACTCATGGGCTATTTCTAAGCCAGATTCAAAAATACACTATCAGTTTTTTCGGAATCCGATTACAATAAAATGGAAAGAAAATTGAAAAACCGTTATATACATATGAACCAAATTTCGGGGACACAGTCATTCCATAGTTTTAAGCCTCAAAACGAAAAGTACATTATTGTCAAACGGTATTCATTTTCAACGGAAGAAAAATGTGTGAAATTGTAATTAAAGAAAATAAATGCTTCATGTTTTACTTATTTTTCTTCGACCTCGTCATTATTTGTAGCATTTAAGTACTTCTCCCAGAATTTTGATACCAAAATTAATAATGTCAAACTGGGGCCTGTTTTAAAGCCACGAAGACTTCAATGTGGGAGGGGAGTCCAGCCACAGTATACGCTCGGTAAAAATATTTTAAAATTTTAGTAAAGTATTCGAGGGGGGAGGTAGGATCTGCAATGTTTAAAAATTGGTCTACGTGGTTTATGGACAGCCTCCAGGCTGAACTGAATGTTGCACCCAGCTTGTAAGTTACTCATAGATTTCATTAGTCACAGCTGCTGTGACTCGATGGAGACGCATTGTGAACTACCTTGCGTCTTCATCGTTTCCATGCACGTGTGGTGCATATATTGCGGAACAATAATTTTTTATTTTAAAAAAATTGTATCTCCAAAACTGCTTCTTTGACATCGCTAATTTTGTGATATGTAATGTAAAATTAAATGATCTTTCAATTAAAAATACTAAAATAAGAAGTTGTTCAAGACCCTCGCAGTGAAAATCAAGAAAAAGCATTTGTAACATATTTTTTTCCTACAAAATCAAATATTTCTGAGTGTTTCATAATTTTTCTTAAAACTA